>NC_084853.1:44635478-45835478 GCF_951802175.1 Populus nigra | reverse complement strand
CTCCTTTTTCCAAGAATATAATTTCACCATACGGATGGCATTTAAACCACGCTCTGCAGGTTTAAGTTCCCTGAAAAGATCCATAGCTGTCCTATTTTCTTTTCCAGAAAGATTTTTCTTGTTCATAATGTGAAAGGGAATGTCAACCCCCCACTTCAAAAACTCTGCTTCCCATGTAAGGAGCATGCTACAAGGAGCAACTATTACAGGCCTGCTTGTTGGATATAATTGCATATATGTCTGGAGAAACACTATGGTTAGGCGGGTTTTCCCAGTCCCAGGAGCATGGGATATAATGCATCCTGTCCCACCATTTAAGTTAGCATTCTCTTTCAGCTTGTCAAGATAAATACCTCCAGCTATGTTTTTCCACAGAAACTCAAAGCCTTCACGCTGATGTCCATGCATACCCTTTCCAATACCAGGAATTAAGTTCCACACTGTGCCTTGCACAAGAGTGCAAGGATCATAATCAGGATGTGTGTCATGACCAGAATCTTGGTGATGGAGATCATTGAAGATATTGTGTTGCATTGTCACAAAGTCTCTCCTAGCTGATTTCCCCTTAGGATATCTATCCTGCAGCACAGACAGTCAACATTTCAGAAATCAGAAGTTATATGAGCAATTTCTACTAAGAGATTATAGGAAAATAGAATAGAATGCAAAATATTTATTAAAGAAAGATTACAGCATCAATTTCAAATGAAATATTATTCTGTGCAGTCAAATACTACATCAAAGAGTCAGAATTAGGCATGTGCGTACAGGCAAAAACTCATTTATGCTTTTGGAATATCATTACATAGGCCACAAATAAAGTACAGTTTCAACAAGGAGTGGCCTTGGAAAACAGTATTCCTACCCATTGGCTGATTATTTTTAGTAACCAGAAAACAATACTTCAAAACAAACAACCATTTGACATTAGGCTCATAATTCCTTTATATAAAAAGGTTGACAGAGAGTTGGTCAGACATAGACTACGCCAAAGAGCTGCATTTTCAAGTGAAAGTAGTCAGGTAAGCAAGACAATTGCAAAGCACATTTCTTATTACCTTTAAGAGGTAGTAGACCAATCGACCTTTGATGAATAAGGCAGATTGCTATGAATTAAATCATCATGCGTTAATGCGGCAATATAAACTACTAATCATGAACAAAATGACGATTTATTCAGGATGACAAGACTTACAAAAGGGGGCACATAGTATTTGATTTCCAAATCCACAAAAGAGCAATATTTGCATAGAAGTCCAATTTCTTCATCAAGATAAAGCTCGTGATTCCCCTGATGACAAAGGGTGACTGTATCAGGTTCAACCTCATGGGCGTCATCTTCATTTTCATCCAGCTGATCAACACAAAACAATGCAAGTTTCACTTAAATAGAAGAGGATTACATTTCATTGCAATTAGAAAACTCGAAACCTGTCAAGGCATAATAGATAGATTCAAGACAAAAATAAATATGATGCAAACAATATGCATACAAATAAAAAGCAAGAATATGCAAGTAATCACAGAATGGCAACCCGAAAAAAATGGTTTAACAATCTCATTAGAAAAAAGCTCATGTTTTAATCTGGTTTTTGAGACACCAATGCTCTCAGTGGTTTCTACAGCACTTATTAGATAAGCCAATTGTCATTCTAATTATAGAATTGTAAGGCGAAATGCATTAAAAAGTTGTTGACAACAGGACTCAGAGGACGTAAACAAGCATCCAAAATGTCAATCATTCAATGAAACAGTACCCCTCAAATGGATGCAGCAAAACAAATAATAAGTTCTCTATTAACAGAGCCAGCAATTTGACAGTAAAAAAAGTGCATCAGTTTTGGTAACCTTTATGATTTACGATTTAGATACCAATTGCATTAGAAAAAAGAGAGTGTATTTGGTGTAATTTAATAAAGAAAATATTGTATGTCATTACAATTGCTGGGAAGTCTTTATCAAGAATAGACTCAATCCAGCATGAACTAATCATGCCTTAAGTCGTCACCTAAGCCCTGCATAAATCTGAGCATTTGAAGAACTAAATAAGCAGTATTACAAAAAAAACCAACGGGAAAACCTCAGTCCTAACCATCAAATCAGATCATAAGAAAAACTAGCTATCCGATCTGAAATTTCTGATGCAAAGAGCATGATAGATAAGGTAAAAATAATGGAACAAAATTGCAAAACCTACATTTCCAACTGTATTCACAAGCTGATAGACTGGATAAATTAAAGGAAAGATAATTTATTTAAGTGCTTGTATTATCTATGGCAACATACCGCTGCATCATCAGTGGTGTCCTTTAAGCAAAGAGCTAAGGCCATGTCAGCCCAAAGTTCCTCCAATTGTTTCTCCTCTTCTGATTTAACTGGAGGACTTGACTCTTCAATTCCAAATGTGAACTTCAGAGGAAGAACTGGCTCCTCGAGTGGTTCCCTTTCTTCTTTGAAAGGCACATCTTCCAGGTCCAGAAAAATGGAATTTGCAAGAATTTTGACAACTTCATATTCTTTTCGCCTTCTTTTACTAGGCTTCCTTCTACATACACCATGCCCATGCTCATCTCTACTGCCTTCTCTAGACTCAATTGTCCTTCTCTGAGACTTATGATCACAAGCCTCATCACCATCATCAACGTCACCACCATTCCCTCCTGTTGGTTTAGTTTTTCCTTTCTTAGACCGAACTTTCTGAGCAACATCAACTGCTTCATAGGCTTCAGTATCATCTTCATCATTGTCACCATTATCATCCAACTTCTCCTCATCAACACAAAGTGGTCGGCTAACTGTTTCAAGCTTCATTCTCTTCTTAGCCGATTCCAAATTATAATGTGATCGGGTACGTTTTGCCACACAAAGAGAATCATCCATGTCGACATCATTATTCTCAAATTTACCAATATCAGAGTCGCATAACACTTCAATTCCATAAACTTTGTTCCTCTTCAATTCCATCTCACCTTGCTCCCTATCACCATCCTCTTCTTTCTCTTCCTCCTCAACCATAAAACTCTCCGGTAACTCCACTCTATGATCATCATCATCTGAATCATCTTTAAAGGTTTCCTCTTCTCCACTAGAAGAACTCTGCAATTCCTCTGCATCCTTTTCCAAAATAATACAAGCATCATCATCATCATCAACAACAACAATAACATTACCATCCTTCTTCTTTTCACAAAACCCGGACTGCAACTCAGTCCTTCCGGCTACCCCATTACTCTCCCTCGCCTTCAAACCGACCCCACCACTTCCATTCCCAATTCCACTCGACAAAAAACACACGCCACCCTCATTCCTCTCATGCGCAAAAACATCACCATTATAACTCTCGTTCACAATTCTCTGCCAACGAGGAAGAGGAACCTTTGATCTCCCACTCTCCTCTTCATCAGATTTCACGCCACTACAACTTCCACCCACATCTGTTCCCCCACTCTTCTTACCACCAACGTCAAAACTCTTACTCTCTACTCCCTCACTCTGATCATCATCATCACTATCGTCAAGGGAAACAACATCCAACCCTTCCTCAAGCCCCCCCTTTTCACAGTCATCCAAAAAGGCATCGTCTTCACTATCATCCAAGACAACTGGACTCTTACTTCCCTTGTAAGACAACCCGCCAACGCTTTCCTCTTGAGCACCATTAAGTCCATTCGTTGACCCGGTAGCGGCAGCATTGCTTTCCTTCCCTTGGTTTCTCCCTTTCCTAATCTCATCATGCAATTTCTTATACACTTCAGCTTCTCTAAGCCTGGTCCTTTTAGATATAGGCAATGTATAGTCCATCATCCTTGCACATAAAGATTCAATATTTCTATGCCAAAATCAACAAAAACAAAAACTCATTTTCAGCACATAAAGACATCATCTTTTTATAGGTCAAACATAAAAGAACTATAAATTTTTAGAGAGAGAAAGATACCATTGCAGAGAGGGAGAAGGAGATCGGTGCGTTGAGTATATGTTGTCTTTCGTTACAGGAACGTTTGAGTTCGCTTCGCGAGTTTGATATGGCGTGGGTTTTCGATGGCCAATAGGACTTTTAGACATTAATGGTGTGGGACCCATGTGAAGATTTATTTTGATTTATATACAATTCTACAATCAATTGTCTCTTTAAGATGCCTTTTGAAATACCAAAATCAACCTTTCAAGTTTCAACATGAATATTGATTTTTTTTCCTTTTCCTTTTCTTTTTCGAAATAATTAGGATATTTTAGGTGTTGCTATCCAATTTTTTACCCATATTTTGATAATTTTTCAGAAAAAACTAAAAATAGCAAAAAAACAATAAAAACCTAAAAAATGCATTTTTGATATATTTGTATCTTTTTTAGCATTTTCAACGTCATCTCAAAAGAATTTAAATTTTCAAAGGTATTTAGAATGCGTTCAACTTTTAATGCGTAAATTTTATGATCACTGATTTTCCTTGTTGAGTTAAAGTTGATATTGCTCGCTTTCAAAAATACAAAAAAATAAGAAAAATCAAAATTTACTAAAAAAAAAGGAAAAGAGAAGGAAAGGAAAAGTTGAGGAGCTAGTTTGAAAACCTAAGCAAAACTTTTCTTATAAATACCATGCTACATATTTTTTTAAAAGGGAGGGCAATTCTGACAACATCAGAAAAAAATACAAAAAAACCTAACCCTAAACCCATCTTTTTTCAAGAGGAGCCGCCTCCCACGTTTTTTGTTTTCCTCTTCAGCCGGTTCCACCATCTTCTTCACCTCCCAAGCCACCGCAGCTCTCCTTTTCCTTCCTGCTCCCAGCACCTCCCTTCTTCTTCTTTCTCTCTCGGCCAACCACCGTTCTTCCCTCTCTCGGCCGACTCAGCTCCAGCATCCAGCAGACGACAGCAGCAAGACCCACAAGACAACCCCCACTCTCTTCCTCAGCCGCGGCCTCCCTCAGCTCTTTCCCCCTGAACCAGCGGCCAGCTCGCCGAACGCCTGCAGAATCGCACCGCCAGTGGCCCACGGATCCAGCTCCACCAGGAAACGCCTCCCTTCTGCTCCACACCGAAGCCCTCAGGCACCAGCGAATCCACCCGCGTCCACTGCGATCCACCTCCACCAGTCCTGCCATCGGCAGAAGGAGCAGATGTAAATCAAAGAGAGACCCACGAACAACAGCAGCGAAGGAAGACCATCAACGCCGGCCTCCAGCGAGCACCACAAACAACAACAGCTCAACGCCAGCCTCCAGCGAGCACCACAACAGCAGCCGCTCCTCCCCACAACAGCCAGCCACGACAGCTTCTCCTCCGATCTCCATGCCCGGCCACATATCCACCATCAGCCAGCAGCGCTGCCCGAAGTAGAGGAGGAGATGAAATCCATAGCAGCAGACCCGAATGGGACAGATCCGGGAGAAGAACCCGAGAGCAGATATAAAAAAAAACAACAAAGAAAAACAACTAAAATCAACTGCCTGTGTTGCGTTTTTGGTTGATTTTGCAGGTCACCATCGGCAGAGAAGAGAAAAGGAGAAAGCAGGGCAGATCCGCCCATTTCCGGCACTATCAGCGGCGGCGCGTAAAGCCACGCACCGCCATTGTTCCAGAACTGTTCAGGCAGTTCCAGAAGTGTCCCTCTGCCATTTCTGGAGTTTAGGGACTATTTTGTAATTTTTAAATTATGTAATGCAATTTTTGTTTAGTGTTTAATTTTTTTATAATTTTGTAATGTGATGTACAAAAAGAACAAAAAAGAAAAGAAAAGAAAAGAAAGAGAAAATAATAATAGAAAAAGAGAAAATAATAATAGAAAAAGAGATGTGTGTGTGTTTGTATATTTTTTTATGTATGTTATTGAATAAAAAGATAAAAAATGATTTTAATATTTTAATTTATATGCACAAATATCTAAAGGACAGATAAAATCTTGTTGTATTTTTCATGAAAATGTAGAGCATGTATCTACATATATTTTGGGAATTAATAACTGATTTATCAAAGCCTTAGAATTGGGCTAAAATTTTATTTTTAAAAACACATCAAGTTCACGAAGCAGCTTACCTCAGGTAGGGTGTGTTAGGGGTGCTAATACCTTTCCTAACCACAACCAGTCCATTTCCCGTGAATCTCTGACAAGACCAGTACATCAAGTTTCCTAGTAGCCCTCAATAAATTACTAGGTGGCGACTCTAACGAACCAATCAAATCAACACAACGGAAAATCGCCAAGTAGATGCCGCGCGGATTTTTTGACGTGCGACACTAGGCATTATCAGATTTTAAACACGTAATTGATATTCAAATTTATTTATTTATATAAATATATTTTTCCTGATTTTATTTAAATTCAAATCTTGTATGATAATGTGTTAAGTGAACTCTAATGTTATTTTTATTTTTTGTTATTGGAATCTTAAATTTAATATTTTTGTGCCATTTTGTGTTATTATAGGACAAAAGGTAGAATTTTATTTTTAAGAAAGTATAAATCAACAACTAATTTCATAGTTTTAAAAAATTACATGGAGTGGTTTTTAAAAAAATAATCAAAACAAACAAACTTTCTATTTTTATTTCTGTAGTTTTGAAAAGGGTCCATAAATGCTACTAACTGATCCTTAGCAATAAATGTATAAATGTAATGGGCACCAGCCCTATGATCAATTTGTTGGGTGTTTTCTAGTCAATCATGATTCGGACATTGTTCTTGGTCAATCTCTAAATCGGATATTAAAGTTATGAGTGTATCCATGCAGTGTTGTAAAGCAGAGATAATTATTTTTTATTCAATCCGGTTTTTATTTTAAAAAAATAATTAAATCGAATTTAATTTTAAAAAAACCGAAACCAGTTCAAACTGACCGGTTTCGGTTCGGTATGATTTTTTAGGATAAAAACCGGTTCAAACCGGTTTGGCTTAATTTTTTGGTTTGACTTGATTTTTCAGTTTGGCTCGGTTTTTTCTTCATGTTTGGCTCGGTTTTTTTTCAGTTTGGGTTCGGTTCGGTTTTTTCGGTTTCAGGCGTATAAAATCAAAACCGAACCGATCAGTTTTTTCAAAATTTTAAACAGTTTAATCGATTTTTTTTCACGGTTCGGTTTTTTCTATTATTTTTTTTCTGGTTTTCTCAATTTCAGGCTTATAAAAACAAAATTGAACCGGTCGGTTTTTTCAAAATTTTAATCGGTTTTTTTCACGGTTCTGTTTTTTCGGTTATTTTTTTTCTGGTTTTCTCAGTTTAATCGGTGTTTTGGTTTTTTTGCTCAACACTACTGTAAACTATATATTTTAGCTAAACAAATTTGAGTTTTAATAACTTCATTTTATTTAATTATTATATAACAGAAGAGGTTGCCTTTGATTATGCTGTGAAAAAAAAAATCTTTAAAAAACAAAGAATGAAATCCATTATTTGCACCCTTATTTTTTAGTTGATTTATCAAGAAAGCCTTTATCGAATCTACTCCATTGGTTGAGATAAGATTTTAATTTTAAAATATTATATTTAATTGGTTGAATTTGAAAAAGCACGTGCTTATTTGATCGAATTGATAATAAATAAATCAGTGAATTGAAAAGAACAAAAAGTTGTTGTAAACTACATAGAGTTATAGTTAAAACAAATTACAGAAGCAATTTAATTTTTTTTATTATATAAAAGTAGAGATATATGTCCAGTGGTTATAAATGGAAAATATTCGGTTTTTTTTTTTTAATATAGGTGCTTATTGTCGCAGTCAAGCTTCCAATTTGCAGAAGAAAATAATCTAGATATTTGTTATATAGTTATTTTCATAAGAGTTAATTTTTTTTTCTTTCTATAAGAGTATCTTTAAAGGATTATTTGGAAATGCGGTTTATTCGTGTTTTTTTGATAAAAATTAATTTTTTTATATGTTTTAGATCGTTTTAATGTGTTAATCTAAAAAATTAGATATATTTTTAAAAATATCCTCTACAAATAACATAACCGAACATAATAAAAAAAATATTCCGTCATTAAGATTGGCACAAATATTTATCTGTCAAAATTTGGCATAATAATTTTTTTTTATCCGTATTTAAAAATGTCTCTGCCTAACAGCGGGAAAAGGCAATCCTCGCCGTGGTTGCCATTTATTGACCGTATAAAACTTTTTTTTTTTGTTGGCACAGATGGTCCGATGACAGATTCTGTAAATTGATCAATAGTCAATGGCAAAATAGAGCCACAAAAACATAGGCACTGTACCGAAAAGATTTTCTGAAAACGCATGCAGTGTCAAGATCCTTAATTTGCTTGCAGTTGGTCATCGCTTGTAGCCTCTACTATATGGTCCCCACGGAAAGAGCTGTCGGCCGCCCCAAAATTCAGTTCCTTTCCTTGTCGTGCCATAGTGCCAAAACAAACACAAGGTAAAAGGAGAAACGAACGGGACGAAGACAAAACAATTCAGGCAAGAGTTCATCTTTTCGATATATAGTCCTGTTGAGCCAGAAACTTCATGTTTAGTATCCTAAACAGAGGGCATAATTTCCTCATAGAATTAGCATATGTTTATAACCAGAAACTTCTTGTTTTTGCATTAATACTTGCATGTTCAGAGATGATTCGCTTCGAGTCAGAAATCACCTCTGTGAAAGTTCCGTTCTTGTCTCCACGCATGGCAGAGCTCCATGTTCAGAGATGATTCGCTTTGAGTCAGAAAGCCATGTGCTTTCTTCTGAGCACAAACCCCTATGATAAGATTAAAAAAAAAGATGCATGAGAACCAATAACAGGAATGCTAGCAAGAACATGTCGATGTGAATTGCATTTCATTTTTCCTCGCTGTGTACATGGGCAGAGCATATCTGCCAAACCCTATACAATAAGCAATTACCATTCCTTTTTACTTGGGATAAATTGGGTTTCTTGGCTTCACTACAATATTGCTAATCTCCAGGAGCCTCTAAGGTGGCCCCCTTAGTGGATGTGCATGGGTTGGAGAGCTCTTTCATTTTAATTCTCTTTGCGCTGACAGCATTCTTTTCTCCATCTAGATAAATAAATCATCTGTAGCAAGCATACTCCTAGATTGACACAATCCACAAACACAGGGATGGATTCTACAATAACTTGCAAGTCCTGTAAGCAAGCACCTGATCTGTCGATTTCAAAGATTGTTTAATCATTTAGAACGGGCAAGAACCCAGAAAGGATGTTACCTGTCAACAATGCCGCATGCTTGGCTAATTAAAAGACTAAATGGATTTATAAATAATAAAAAAAAATTGAAATTGAAATTGAAAGATTGTCAAAGAGAAGAGGAAAGAGCTTTGGGTGGTAGCGACGTGACAATCCTTTTTGATATTTATTTATAGCCGTTACTTAGTGGGGTTCTTACAATAATTAAAAACCGGGCCTGTGTTTTACCACTAAGAGAAAACGGGAAATAAATTACTTCATGCTAGGCCCATATTTTCTGGGCCCTTACTGTCCCTTGCCAGAAGTTGTGGAATCAAATCAGTTTCTGGAAGGGCCAATTTCCCAGAGGAAAAAATACAGGGGACTGACCGTGAAACGTAGTTATTAAATCTGCCCGGTCAGGCAGGTTAATCTAATAACCCGGTTTGAGCGGAGTTTATTTTTGAATTACTTGAAAAGTTGAATGGATCAAACCTAAGTAACCATGTCAAAACCTGGATGAGATCCGAACAATGATTTTTTTAAAAAAAAATATTTGTCTACAATAAAACTGTTTCATTAAAAAAACTCAATAGACTCGGTTAATTCGTTGGCAAAAGGGTTGATAAGTTCAAAACCACGACCTGGAACTTGTGCCGGTTTTATAACCATGCCATGAATTGTATATTTCATCCCAAGCACTCAACATGCAATTTCAATTTAATGACATGTTACCCGTTGTTCAAACAAATGCAGATACAGAAAAACCATTAATGGTTCCTTAATTATATGAAAAAACCATACTAAATTTGCATTTCACTTGCTTTTTTTACGTAGTTTACAACATAAATAATTTGTACCGTCTCTTTCTATTAGCGTTGAGAACCAAAAGCTAAGTGTTGGTGTGAATTAAAAGTTGATTATGATTGGAGAATGTTTAGCAGTTCTGATTAATATGAAGCATAACAGACCAGAATTAATAATGCCTCTCTGCTAATATGGTATTGACAACAGGAGCATGTTGCCATGTTCTATGAAGTAATGGGTATTTGTGTTAATACCTTAACAATGTTTATAAAAACCACCACACCTCTCTATGATGGAGTTATTCCATTGTATATATAGATGTATACAGAGGAAGTAAACTTGAAAACAGGAAGATAAAACCAGAAAGATAAATACAAGAGGAAACTATATCTCCTACAATATCTCCAAGAGGAGAAGATTAAGGAAGATCCCGTAAATCAATAGCTGATTTACTGGAATCCTCTACAATGGGAAAGAACAAATGTAAAAGGAGTCATTTTTCAGGTTCCATTTTGGTGTTCTCCACTTACAAGAGTCCAGATGGTTCCCGAAAACCAGAAAATCAATTGCTCGGATCATATGGCATCCAAAGATTCTTGCCCACTAAGCTAATGAATGTGCTCATGCGCTCAAATACAGTCAAACCAGTCAAAGTTATGAATTCTGATTCTAACCAAAAGGCCCAAAAACACCATCTGTTGTAAAATCAGATGGGTACTAAATGGCTCTGAAGTATTCAAAGCTTAATCTCAACTCATAAATTCAGACGGGGATTTACAGAAAGGTTGCCTTTCGAAGAGGTGATAAGGTTCATGGATAACAGTAATGAGTGACCTATATATGTTACAATTCATGATCACTAAAAATCATATAACTGCTCAATACTCAGCAAAAGAGAACTGAATGTAACAAGGGGATGCAAACCCGGAACACCCTGAGAAGAGCTGATAGAGAGACATGAGAAATATTGAAAACGAGCAGGAGATAGATAATTTTATCTTAATATAGCAAGTGCCATCATCCGGTGTCTTTCTGTTAGGTTGCTGCACAAATTTAGATTTGTAAGAGCACAACCACTTCAAAAGGCTGCGTGCATGTTGCATTTAAACAAAGAAATATTAAAAAGAAAAATCCATGGACAAAATGCACAAGATCACTAGTATTCTTTGACATGCAACATTCATACATTGAAAAAGTTAACCTCTGACTTCGGATGAAGGAATGCAAATGCCACAGACGAGGAGTGGTCAGTTAGGATTCTTCTCCTCATTAGGAGTTCTTAATCTTACTTAATTCCTTCTTCTTTATCTGATCATTACAGTAAGTTAAATTTCTCAGAATTTATGTTAAAAACTGATTTTGTTGCTGTTACACCTCTGCTGTAATTTAGACTCTAGTACAATTTAAACTTTGTTTCTGATTTTTTTTGTTGCAATATTCAATCATTCCAGTTGTATTTTTTCATTTATGGAATGTTAGAAGCTTGATCTGCTTCTTTACTGGATTCTAAGGCTCATCATTTCTATGTCAGACTCTGAACCATAGTGAAATGCTCAGCACCGTTAGTTTCTTTATCAGATCAGGACATCAATCTCGTCCTTCAGCTTGCATCCGAATTTTCTCATTCAAAATGATTTTATCTGACCCTACATCCTTCATAAAAGTTGTAGTCTTGGATGTGTATATGATTTTGGGGTTTTAAATCACATGATTTCGGTAACTGAGACTCAAGATATGTCCGTTTGAATCTGTAGTGTGAAAGCAGAAAATCTTGTTACAAGGAAGACTTTGTCTTGATTTTGCAAGTTTACTTAAAGGTCCACACGAACTTAGATTTCTGCCTATAATACCTTCTTTGAAAGCTTGTTATGTGTAATTTAACTTTTATTTAGCCCACGTTCATATTTTAAAATTATAACTCGGTAAAAAACTATCACCAGTAATAAGGTCTGAAATATAAAATGCAAAAATTCTCATATTTTAGCAATTAATTCATAAAATCTTTTAGACATTACAAACTTATAAAAATAACTTCTAATAAACTCAAAATACATTAAAAAGTATAGTGTAAAAAAAATAAAAATAAAAACAAATATATATATATATATTGAACTTATCAAAAAGTATCTTTCAAATTCAGTTAACTTCTGAATAGTTTTGTCAGTATCCTCAATACTTCTCAACCAATTCATCTTCTACAATACATGTGTATTCTTTAGCAAAAACCTTTGTCAAACATGTGATGGCAAGGTCAGGCACTTCCCAGCCAGTAAATTCGCTCATGAGTTAGGCAAAACAAAACCATAGCCTTTAGCTTATTGGCTTCTAGTAATATGTATGAAACAAGTAAACAAAATAAGTGTGAAATAAGCTTGAAGAAAATGGTAGAATGGTTACACTTCGCAGCAGTGCCCATTTCTGGAAGGAAACAAACATGTTATAAGAACATTTCATTGCCAGTTGCTAATTTTAGGGGTGTAACAAATACATTATAAGCACAGTTCATGGGCAACAGCTAATTCTGGGGTATAAGCCAGTCAAAATATGTAAAAATTTCGTGCAGAACTGTTCCCTTTGCAACAAACCGTGCCCAGGTTCCTCTTTTATGCAAGAAAATGGCGACAACTCTTGTAATCTTAAGTTCAATATTAAGCACTAATAAAGGAGATTATTCTGCCACCAGATTCACAAAAACGAAAAGGAGGCACGTCAATAACATGGCACAAGAGAACTCGTCTGACAACAACAGTTATTTAGAATTGGGTATTACCTCATCATAATGTATTCATAGAATTTCTAGGTTGTGAGCAGGGGCGGAACAAAAAAAATAAATTAAAGGGGTCAAAATGTTAGTTGCTTTATTATTTAGGCTAAAAATATAAATATTGCTAAAGGAGAGGCTGGAATTATTTTTTTTGCACCCTGTCTCCGCCCCTGGTTGTGAGAGCATTTTAGCAAGTTGATCATTGGCTTGACATGGCATGGATGGCACATTGCAAACTCTGGACTTCAGGTTACGAAATGAAGTGCAGAGGTATTCTGATGGCACAAGTGCAAGACACTGAAGACAAAAAAAATAAAAATAGAGGTAACTAAATGAAGTTACAACCGTACAAAGAATCACCTCCACAATTCAATTCTAAGCTCTCAAAACCACCTTGGAGATTCTAGTCCGTTGGCTGAATTGCAAACAAAAATACAAGCAAAAGCATTTGGCGAAAAGTATCACCAGTGGGAAAAAAAGAAGAAAACAAAGCTATCAATTACATTAGAAAGGCAAGTGTCTAAATCAAAATTGCATTTGAACAAAAACCAAATTAACAAGTAATAATCACGTTAGCTGAAAAATTAATAGAAATTGAATTTTGTATCAGGGAGCTGACTGATTCATGAAAGATTGATTTCATAGTTAAGCTTTAATTATGATGAAAAACTGGCTAACAATTTGAGGCCAAGCAAAGAAGAGAATTTTGTATCACTAAGAGAGATGCCGACGGTTTTAGAACTCCTACATTGCATAGTCCTCTGAGGATCTTGCAAATAACATTAGTTTCAGAAGGTCTACAGAATTTTACTCATCTTTTGAGGTGCGCTTTTCTGTCAATGATGTTGCTTTTTTCTCGTGAAGCAGGACTCTGCTACAACATGCTACGTGAATTGTGTGAAGGGGAATGTTTTTTTTTTTTCGCTTGAATGGGTTATTGGTGTTAGAAAATGCCCTCAAACTGTTTAAGAGCCCTTATTGTGTACCAAGAAAGATCTGAGCCTCAGATGTACACCAACCTCAGGCCTGCTTTTCACTGCTAGAGCCTTATATTTACACACATGGACTTTGTAGACGATGAATTTTGATGAATTGTTACAATTTTAGAACCTTATTGCATTTCTAGACAGAAGGCCCCGTTTTTTTTTGTCCTTTGAAGAAAGAGTGATGTTCATAGGAGAATTACAGCTTTTTAATATTATTGTGTATCAATGAGCTTATTCTTTATTTTTCCTTCGATCTTTAACGGTTAACAATCTGCTGTTGATGGATTCAAGTGTTTACATTATGTAAATGGCTTCTCATGGGTTCGTCTTCAAAGAAGTTTTCCACCTATCATCCTAGTAGAAAATCAACACCATCATCTGTTAGGATCGGTTGATTCATGCCCAGAAATAGGATCGGTTGATTCATGCCCAGAAATGGAAGACTAACGTGATTCGGCAATTCACCAATCGTCTACGTTGACGATTAACTAATTCCATTAGGTAGAAAGTAAAATATAATCTACAACAACGTAGGAGAAGGAACACCCTCAACTCAACTCTAAACATCTTTAAGTACCTCACATATCTCTCTATCTCTCAGCTACTGCTTCTAATGCACTACAATATTATGCCGCTGCTTGCTCTACTTCTATTGCACAATTACAGCTCTATTTATAGCTGAAAATGGAGGGACAAACATCCTCATTTACAGCCTTCATTATGGCCAACAATTTGGTAGACATACAGTCCATTTTCCAGCCTTGTTCCGGCACATTTTCAATTATTGGTTCACAACTCTTTTTTTCCAATTTATTGATTAATATATATATTTTAATTCATTATATTATATTAAATACGGACATCATATTTTCATTTCTCGAGCAACTGATATTATAATACTAGAAAATATATTTGATTTATCAATATATTTTAAAATAATAAATTTTAGCCTAAAATTGTATTTAAAAGGCCCGAATAACTTAATAATAAACGAATGAAGTTTATGTTTATATATAACATATTTAGGCATGAGAAAAACACCAAATCTAAATGACATGGATCTAACTCATTTCTAAGTCCAATCTCTTTGGGCATGGTTAAGAGCAGAGTCCAAGAATACATAGCTTTGTTAAGCTGTCAGACCTAATGCTTTTAGATTTAGCTATGTGCTGAACCCAAAAGAATATGAATCTGGCGAGTTTTCAAACCCAATATTCTTTGGTTCAGCTAAACGCTAAGCCCAAACAAATGTGAGTTTGACGAGCTATCAAACTCAATAATTTTAGGTTTAGTTACACGCTCAGTCCAAACAAATATGAGTCTAGTAAGCTATTAGACTCACTGTCTATGAGTTTGACATCGTGTCAAGCCCAAGTGAATATGAGTCTGGTGATCATCATAGACTCCATGTCAGACCATAAAGTTTCGTTTATTTATTATTATAACTTTTAACATAAAATGTCAATATTAAAGATATTCATTTCCCTACACCCCTAGGTGTATAAAAGTATTCTAAGAGCATACCATATTTTCATCGCCGTTAATATTGTATAAGAGATATTTATTTTCTATTAATATTGTGTAAGGAATATTTATCTTTTATTTAATGTTGTGTAAGAGTTATTTATCTATTATTAATGCTATTAGAAGAAAATAACTTTTCAACCCCTCCACTTCAGTAAAATAACAAAATTTAGAGATTATAAATACCGTTGAATCATCAAAGCAAAGAATATATAATGTTTATTTGTTTCTCCACATATATTTTAAGATCATTCCTTTCTAAAGTATTATTATAATCTCTCTTTACAAAAATACTTACAGTATCAAATACTTATAAAAAAACATTTTGCAGGCATATGACAATTCATGTCAAGCTCCACCTTTATTGGTTATTTTTTTTTTGATTCACGTGAGGTGTTCGGGTCAGCTTGCGCGCACCACGACTAATTTCCACGGCCCACTAGACATCCTGCAAGCCCAGGGGCAGGTTAGGCACCGCGGGGGTGACAGACGTGCACATAGAGGGTCAAACCCAGGACGAGGACGGAACAAGTCACACAGTTAACTACAGCAGTTAGACCCTCAAGTGCGGGCCAATTTATCCAATTTCAAGAACAAAGTGAGAGCCAATTTATCCATTCACGTTAGCCTTGTTTATAGTCTTTTTGAGATTTTTAGAACATCCTCGGTATTCATATATATATATATATATATATATATATATATATATATAAAGAAATAACTTGAGATTCTATCGCATGATTTGAGCCAGTCATTGTACAAATGGCTTATGATTAACAGACGTTCTTTGGCTGGATTCTTGAACGAAAGTGATATTCATTATGAAAAAGAAAGTAAAGCATGATGTTCCAACACAAATATCTAAGAGATACTAATAACTCAAATTCTGATTTTCCAATAAAACGGTTGTCTTTTTCGAAGGCAAATACAATTATACAAAGGCTCACAACCATGGTCTTTATGGTAATTTCACCAACTTTATCTTCAAAACCCAACCAAGCAGCATCCCAAGAAACCAAAACCTGTCGACGCTCAGTCCCCTAAACCCGAAGCAAAAATGCTTCTCCAACCTGCCCTTCACCACCATAAGGTCTCCCTCTCATCATCCATCTCCTACTCTCACTCTGTCCCATGGAAAAGTCCCAAATCTACCCTCCACCAAACTGTAAACTACAAGAAACTCCCAGTAATCATATGCTCGATATCACAAATCCACAATTATGGAACAGTGGACTATGAGAGAAGACCAATGATAAAATGGAATGGTATTTACAGGAGGATTTCATTGATGGAGAATCCTGAATTGGGTTCTGGTAGTGTGTTGAATCGGTGGGAAAATGAAGGCAAAAGGCTCACAAAATGGGAACTTTGTAGGGTTGTTAAGGAGTTGAGGAAGTATAAGAGGTACCAGCAAGCTCTTGAGGTAACAGCATGAATAAAAATGGTTCATTTGGGTGTTTATATATGTGTTTTTGAATCTTGGGTTTTTGTTTTTTCAGCTTAAGATTGTTGCTTTTGTTAGTGGGTATAGAAATTATGAGTATTGAATTTCTCAAGTTAGCTTCTTTTAGAGTGGTTTGAATTTGATATGTATTTGATTTCTTTTGTTTCTTTTCTTGAATTTGGACATGTATTTGATTTCTTTCTTTTCTTTTCTTTTTTGAGTTTACTTGTTCAATGAGTAGTTTATGTGCTAGAGCTACTAGGGTTGGCATTTGGTTGATATTTTGAGTTTGTTACAGTTCATGGGCGTTTGGTTTTTGCAGATGATCGTTGTTCTTTAGGTTGCTAATTGAAACTTTTGAATCTGGTATGTTTGGTATTGTTTAAGCTGATAGAATCATATTCACCAGTTGCCGTTTTACGATTTTGCTTGCAAGGAAGATGGAATTTGGGTTTCATTGATTCTTAAGATTGTGCTTCAAATCAATTGGGTTTTTCATTTTTTTTTCTTACATAGAGAATGTAGACTAGAGTGTATTGATCTTTACTCTTTAAACCGTGTATGCTCTAAAGTTCAAAGCTATTTTTTGTCCTGTAGGTCTATGATTGGATGAAAAACAGACAAGAGAGGTTTAGATTATCGCCTAGTGATGCTGCAATTCAATTAGACCTTATTGCCAAAGTACGTGGGGTTTCTACTGCTGAAGATTTTTTCCTAAGTCTCCCCAACACTTTCAAAGATAGGAGGGTATACGGAGCTTTGCTGAATGCTTATGTGCAAAACAGAATGAGAGAAAAAGCAGAAACTTTGTTTGATGAGATGAGAGATAAAGGTTATGTTACGCATGCACTTCCATTTAATGTGACTATGACTCTCTATATGAACATCAAGGAGTACGATAAAGTCGACTTGATGATTTCAGAAATGAATGAGAAAAACATCAAGCTTGATATATATTCGTACAATATCTGGTTATCATCTTGTGGATCACAAGGATCTGCTGATAAGATGGAACAGGTATATGAGCAAATGAAATCGGATAGATCCATTAATCCCAATTGGACAACTTTTAGCACGATGGCTACCATGTACATTAAGATGGGACAGTTTGAAAAGGCTGAAGATTGCTTGAGGAGGGTTGAGAGTAGAATCACAGGTCGGGATCGAATTCCTTATCACTATCTCCTCTCTCTATATGGTAATGTTGGTAACAAAGAAGAGGTTTATCGTGTGTGGAATATTTACAAATCTATTTTTCCCAGTATTCCAAATTTGGGTTACCATGCTATTATCTCATCTCTGGTTCGGCTGGATGACATTGAAGGGGCTGAAAAGATTTATGAGGAATGGCTATCAATTAAGACATCTTATGATCCAAGAATAGCGAATCTTTTTATAGCTGCTTATGTTTATCAGGGAAATTTGGATGAAGCTAAGAGTTTTTTTGACCATATGCTTGAAGATGGAGGAAAGCCGAATTCAAATACATGGGAAATTCTTGCTCAAGGACACATTTCAGAAAGGAGAACTTCTGAGGCTTTGTCTTGCTTGAAGGAAGCTTTTGTTACTCCAGGATCAAAGAGTTGGAAGCCAAATCCTGCAAATGTAACTTCCTTCTTTAAGCTTTGCGAGGAAGAAGCTGACATGGCAAATAAGGAAGCTTTAGAGGGTTTTTTGAGGCAGTCAGGACATCTTAAAGATAAAGCATATGCATCACTCTTAGGCATGCCTGTTACTGGTGATGAGCTATCAACAAAGGAAGACAGAACTGGCGACCAGATTGACAATGAGGAAAATGACGAAGATGATGGGGCTGAGATGCTAGTCAGCCATTTGCAGGGTAGTCTGTAACAACTCCATTGCGTGCTTCTATATGGGGGAAGTTGTTTGTTTTAGATCTTGTGTTGCTGAGCAGATTTTACCAGAACTTTCGCTCACAAGCCGCATTACTTCGCCGCAGTCATCACCTGCCAAGTTTATGAGTCCTGCCAATGGTGGCCGGGAATTTGAAATTTGAAAGTTCTGGCGTGGCATAATATTTATTTATACAATGTTTGTCCTCAAATATATGCTCAGCAAAGGAATGAATGCCCTTGACTCCTTGTAATTAACGACTGTAATCCATCTCCAATTCAGCAATTATAAGTTTTTGTTGCCATTTGTGGAGTTCAGGCACTAAAGTCGTCCTATGAAATCCCGAACTAAATTTCATTTCAGTCCCTATGCTTTTGACTTGAACATAATTTAATCCCTAAATCACTTACTAGTTAGTAGTTATCAGCATTGGTTATGATAGAGTGTGTTTGAAAAGTATAATAACAGTTATTTTTAAAAATAAAATGTTTTTTTGTTTGGAAATGTAGAAAAATAATATTTTTTTATTTTTTAAAAATTATTTTTAATATGAACATATTAAAATATCTAAAAATATAAAAAAATTAATTTTAAAAAATACATTTTTAACCACGTTCTAAACGCCATTTAAATACAGGACCAATGGAGTTTGCAAGCAACTGGAAACATTTTTTATTTTTCTTTCTTTTTTGTGTTTTAGCGGTCAGCTGAATATCAAGCTCAGAAACACAGGAGCTCGGAGGCCCAAAGCCAAGTCCATTAGTTCTAATCCCACAACTGGGGTATCAGTCTATCAGGCCCACCCCAGCACTTCAATACATTGTAGCCCAGCATACTACACACTCCCAAACAGAAGATCCCGTAGAAGCCGACCCTGATTTCGTGGTTTGGTTGATAGGAAATGATGGTGATTTCACACGTTCTAGTAGTTGTTTTTTTTATTTTTTAAAAAAATATATTAAAAAAATATATTTTTTTATTTTTAAAAAATGATTTTTGTCATTAAAACATTAAAAAGATGTGAAAACACAAAAAAAAATAATTTTTTTAAAAAGTATTTTTAAAATACAAAAATAAACGTGGATATTTACCTGTTTTTCTTCTCTCTGTCCAGTTAAACTTTAGCAAACAGTAACAAAATACAAATGTTTAATTAATATTGTAGTCATAAATAAACCTTTGAAGCCTCTTTTATTTCTCCTATGTTGAAAACACATCTTTAACCTCTTAAAATACTGAAAAACATTAGGCTATAAACAAAAAAAAACAATATCAGATATATTTAATTTTTTTATTAAGATTAAATTCATTAAATGATGTGATAAGTACATGATTGAGGCTTTATTAATTAATATATTTTATAATTATATTACATTACTAAATGATGATATGGAAAGACTCATATTCTATGATTCAAAACCTTAATTTTCATAAGACAAATGTCACATCATTTAATAAAAGAAAAACTGTAAGAAAATTGACTACCCCGGCCTTACATCATCCAAACAAAAACGAGTCTGGTTAAAAACTAGTTTGTTCAAATTGGGCAAAAAATGGAAACTTAAACACTTTGAAAAGGAAGAACACCTTCAGGAAAATAATATTTTCTTTGCTTCAAAACCTGACAGTGTAACCCCACTTAGTTATATATGCTACCAAAATTTATCAGCAAATTGTTAGGCTTTCATTTTCATATTCGATGCATGTACCTTTGTCGTTTCGTGGCCCTACTCCCATTCTTTGGAGGACAAAATAAAAACTCAAGCTCCACGATCTAGCTAGCAAGCATGTAAACATGTTTTCTTGTCACATTTTAGATGTTCATTATTAATTTAAATTGGATTTGTAATCGAGTTTAATAATATTTATACCATGTTTATTATCTATAAGATATATAATTGTATAAAAAAACACCCATCCATTTAAATATTATAGCCTAAGGGGTAAAATGATCATGGAAGCTTGTGATATCAAATTAACGACACTAGAGATTTTTGGATCTTAGTTAGCTACTTGACAAAATAAGACGTCGGTGGCAAGTGCCTGTACTTGAAATTAAAAACAAAACGCCCCACCCCACACCGTTTCGAACATGCTCCACGAGTCAACAATTGTTCTTCAAGTCGTTCGCAATGGTTCTCTGCGTCCTTGGAAAATTTGTACAATAATCATGGAGTAATTAACGCTATTTTATTAGTTTCTTTTTAAATCTATGTTGAAAAAAAAGATCAGCACAAAAAGATCAGGTCACTCATCAAACCATGATTTTGCAGATTGGTTCCACCCTTGCTTATCTGGCTGCCACATTACCAGCTACAAACTTACTCATCAAACCACTTTTGAAACGAGGGTGTGGCCAGCATTTCGTTGGTTTGTATTCAGAATCATGGGGGTTAAGCTTATTCCTTGATGCATGAGAGCTTATCATTAGTGCTTGACATTAGTACCTTGAAAGGTCATATTCAACAATCTGGTATAGAAGACAGGAGACCCACAGCAATGCAATGGATAGGGGATGGTCTTATTAATGTCGTTCTCCCTTTTCCTTTTCTTTTTAATCTCGTAGTGTAAGGTATTTCATTACAATTTTTGTGGGGGCGCATTATGGTGGCAGCAGCACAGTAGGCTGGCTCACATGGAAAAGCACATGGGTGAGGAAGACGCAAAACAGAGATGTTGATGTATCCAGTATACAAATCGAGAGAGGTGTCTTAATTACGAAGACATATGCTTTGCTCTTGTTTCACTCCAAGCAAAACATGCTTCCAGCTTGGCATTTGGCAATTGCTTACTTTCCAAATTAATCCCTTGATGACAATTCAAACATTTGATCTCGTGTTGGATTTCATGTTCTAGCTAGCTAGCACATCGTTTGATGCGGAGGATATATATTCCCACCGAACTCAATTTTAGACGCGTGTATAAATATATCATACTACAATGTTTTTAATTTTGTGATCTCAAAATGAGTTTGGTAAGCTATGGATATGAAAATTAGAGCTTATAAATTAATCAATTTTGTGCGATATTGAGACAAAAATCTTTTAAGCTCCATTCTTAAGAATTAATCCATATAAAAATTGTGTTTTTACGTGGAATCTTTCTCATGAAAAGAAAGTCCAGTTACTATCCAAGCAAGTTAAAGTGAATTAATTTATTTTTTTTGTTATAAAAAAACTTTTGAGGAAGGAGAACATAAGTGTTAATTAAGACACAAGATAATTTTGCAAGCTAGCTTTATCTTAAAACCTTTTATTTTATAGGACAGCCGGTTGGAAAATGCTCTGGAAAAGACAAAGAAGAGGGTGTATCTGTACTGCAGCTTGTCCTAAACAGCGCTTGAGTTTCCAAAACCATGCAACAGAGTAATTGTCAGCTAACATAAAACCTATAGCTCTAGCTCTAGCCTCCGTTTATTCATTTTGGAGCGGTATGCATGTGTTTTGTATTTAAAAATATTTAGTTAATTAACTAATATATAGCATTGATTTTTTTTTTCAAACCGAAATCATAAAAACTATTGTAATATCAAGCAAATTATCAGTGATTTGGCCTTAATTTTCAGAAAAAAACAAGTAAATGCCAAGTGTTAGTGCTGGATATAATGCGAGGTTACTAACTGGTTAAAGTTAAAAAAGATTAATCTTATAGTATTTAATTTATGCTCTGTCCAGCTTCATAGGAATCAATTTGACAGCTCTATTTCAGTGTTTCCATTGACGTGGGTCAATTAAGCTGATGAATAGCCGAATTAACTGTAGATTTTTTTTGTAAAGTTGCACATGCATGCATTTGATCTATCATCTATCATTACAACCACAGCCATCAAATCTTTACAAGTCAATGAATCTAAGCCAAACCCAACCACAAACCTGCAGCCTGTATCCAAAGATTTCGTTTTCTGTCAAGCTTGTAAGTTTAAGCTACTAGCTAGCTAGCAAGGTATCCCTTTTGCTAGCAGCGGAACTATATGCCTTAAGATTCTAAGAGCTGGCTGACCTAGCAATTGATACCCTTTTCGTACAAAACATGAGATGTTCAAGCCAGGAAAAGCCAAAGGATTCCATTAATTCCCACAAATATATCCTGACCAAGATTTCTGTTCTGTAATCTGCGTTATATGTTTTTAATTGAAAAAACAAAAGCCAGCAATATAAGCAGCATCTGCTAATGCCATGAACTAATACAACAAATCCATGTCATGTCACCTTATTTTGTAGATTGCAGAATCAAAACACATGCAAGATCTCTCAAAACGCGGGACCCTTAAATTTTTATGATCGCATAATATTTTCCACATGTAATCACATGATGGGATGGCTTGCCCATCACTATTCTCACACTAAAGATCACCAAAATAAAACCCCAAGTCCTCTTTCAACAATTAAATAAAGAAAGAGATATACTAATCAACTTACAAAAATGAATAGAAATCGTTAAGACTATATCTAATAAAACTTCTAGCCAACTTGATGATTCAAAATATCGTTTGAATTTATTGTATAAATCTTAAATCTTAAAAAAATAATCACGATAATTCAAAATATCTATATGTATCATATAATTTGTTAAATATTTATAAATTAAAAATGAAAAAGAAAAAAATAATCCAATATCGAACACCTTCAGCTTGTTCCCTCTCTATCAAATTAAGTTTGAAATTAAAATGACCATCATTAACCCAACTCAAATCCAAGAACTTTAAAAAGGATACAAAAGGCCAAAGTCCACTAACGAATAAGGACATACAAGTCATAGTTTAAAAACATAAGGGTGTTTTCTTCCAAACCCATTAACCACCACGTTTGCTTTTATTATATGTAGACGCATAGTATTTAGTGAAACCCGAAACAAGCAAGTTGCGAAAAAAAATCCAAGCATTTAGCACCAAAATTTGCCTATCAATGGCAGAGCTAGAGAGTACAAAGATGATGCCAAAATCAATCACATTTCTCTCTTCTTTGCTTCAAAGGGTTGCTGATTCTAATGATCTTAACCGCGAGTTTCAGCCACAGAAAATCTCGGTCTTCCATGGACTAACTAGGCCAACTATCTCTATTCAAAGTTACTTGGAGAGAATTTTCAAGTACGCAAATTGTAGCCCTTCTTGCTTTGTTGTTGCGTATGTTTATCTTGATAGGTTTGCTCAAAGACAACCTTCTTTGCCTATCAATTCTCTCAATGTTCATCGGTTGCTTATAACAAGTGTCTTGGTTTCTGCAAAGTTCATGGATGACATGTAAGTTCTTGATTCTTCTTTAGTGATGGAAATTTGAATTTCTTGGATTTGGTTTCTGGGAATTTGTTGGTTCTTGCTCTGGTTTTAAACAAAGTTAGAATCTTGAAATTCTGGAAGTCGACACGCACACACCCCTTGGATCCGCAATTCTCTAGTGCTCAAGGAAAATTGAAGTTCTTTGATTTCCTTGTCCGAGGATTTATTTTCTTTAAATTGCTTCTCTTGATTTGAATTTTCTCAATTATCTGCAACTTGATGGTCATTTAATTTCTCTGTCTTATGATCCTATAATCTGAGTTTGGAACTCAATAAACCCAGATAGGAGAAGTTTGGTTCTTTGAAGTTTTTTTCATTTGGGAAGTTCTTGGTTTATTTCTGTAAAGTAGCACTTTTTTTTTTCCAGCCATGTGCTCCCTATTCTGAACTTTCAGCTAGCCCAGCTAGCCACTTTAAAGTTTAAATGCATGTGATGTTGATGTATCACAAGTTCATCCAAGTGGTAATTTAAGACCTGTATCTGTGAAAAATGCCTCTCAAGGTTTTCTGTTATGGCAATTACCTTCAAATAGCAAAACTCATCTTTGATTCCTGATTCCTGTCTTGTGATTTTCAGGTATTACAACAATGCTTACTATGCAAGAGTTGGAGGGATAAGCACGATTGAGATGAACTATCTAGAAGTGGATTTTCTATTTGGATTAGGCTTCAATTTAAATGTGACTCCAAACACCTTCCACACTTATTGCTCCTACCTTCAGAGAGAGATGATGCAACAACCTTCTCTGAATTTAGCTGAATCTTCATTGAACTTGGGGAGATCACTAAAAGTCCACTTGTGCTTCAATGAAGATGAGACATCCCATCAACAACAGCAACTTGCTGTTTAAGCTATAGCTATAGCTATAGCTATAGCTTGTTTAATTATAATCCCTGGGAAATGTAGTTAGTTATAGAGATAGTGACCATCCTCCAGTCTCCTCTCTCGTATATTGGATTGTACTAAACCAACTTGGTTTTTTGATTTTGTTTTATGTCATGGGTTTGAATTTCAGTTTATTCTGCATGTACAGATGGGACTATCTTCTTTACAGTCTGGCTATCAAATTCTATCTCTCTATTGTACCATTAACCTACAAAATGTAATGGGTTGACTCGGTTCTCTGTTTCTCTTTTCATCATGGATGTTCGGGTTGATACTTCTTGTTTCTGTCCATGTTAGGATTCTCTGAACTTTTGGGATGGGCACTAAAAAGCACAGGATGTGGCAATGAGTTGTTTGAGTGGACAAAACTCAAGAAAGAAACACTAGTGGGCAGTGTAAAGCTGGCTGTAATGGTTAGTACCATGGGTAGTTGACAAAAGAGTACTGTTTTGTTGTGGTTCATTTTGGGAAGTGATGACAGATTCTTCTATTTGACAGTTGTAATGATTCTTGTAAGGGGACAGACAACATGTGCAATCATGGACATCTACTCTCTCCCCTCTCTGTTAGAGATAGAGAGAGGGAGGAGGAAGATCACTTCCATTTTCATTCCACGTTCATCTTTCTTATCTTATCATTTAACTTCTTGTCCATACATTTTTATTCACAAGGTTTTCTTTAGAGATTGTGCACGGGTTAAATTTAGTGTATATTTGTTTGGAAGATGCATGATTTTTTGTCCAAATTTTTTTATTTACAGGGTTTTCTTTGAGATATTATAATCAAGTTACAGTGTATTTTTGTTTATGAGGTGTTATATTTAATTTTAATAGATTTTTACCTATAAAATTTAAATAAATTGCATATATTTATTTTACCTTTTACTATTTACTAAAAGAAAGAAAAAGAATGTAAGTGAATATTCAAAATTATAACCATTTAGTAGAAAAAATCATCTTTATCTAAAATTTTAAAATTTGTATTATTTTTTTAATAATTATTTTTCAAAAACAATTTTAAATAATTTCCCATCAAATTCTAAATAAGTCATGCAAGTCATAATCGATATGCATAGATGCAATTCAAGACTGATTTTATGATCTCAAATTGATTGGCATCTAGATGTACTATCTTTGAAATGCGACAAGATCATATATATTTCAAGAACATAAAGCGGCTTAAACTAGAAAATGGAAACTGTTCTTTCTGCTGGTTGATGATTGTGAAAGTGATGCAGCATTTCAAGCATCTTCGCTTGATTTTGTGGGCTGATTCCAATTTTATGTTTGACCCATAAAGGAGGCTCTGGGCTCCTTAATGGACTACAAAACCAAAGCCGAGCGACCACTCTAAAACAAAGCCCAAAGCGTACAACCAACTAATTTAGTTCAAGCGTATAATGATGGGCTGCATTTCAAGCTTAATCGTGCATCCTGAGCCTGAGGTGTGGTTTAATATATGAAGTAATAAAGTTGGTTTAATGATTTATATAAAAAAATTGTAATGAAGTACGTAGAGATGGTTTAACTCGTTTTCGATTAAACTACAAAAATAAACAAGAAACTTAAAAAGCCCACATTATTATGAGATTAAACTACAAAAATATAAAAACTCTACACTTGTTGACCTGCTTGCCCATCCTTTTGATCCCTTTTGTCTCCTTCTTCCTCGCTTCCAATTTGACTCTCATTCTCACTTACACAGTACCTCTTCAAGAAATAACCCAAACACCTCATCACAAAAGGCACTGAAAGCTGCAACCAAAAGATAGCGAAAACGCAGAGATTCATGAGGAATAACAGCAAAAACCGCAGATGCATAGGCTATCATCATTGAGGCTGCAGCAACCCATATTTCAAGTTGGAAAGGGAACCAGCTGTAAGTGAGAGACGTAACGACAAGCATACAAGTGTTTGATACCAAGAAAACATAGTAAGCACGCTTTTGAGATGCATAATTAATTGCTCTTCCTTCATGATGTCTTTCTTGCCAGGCCCCTCCAGGAGAGTCCACCCCAGCTTGGAATGTCAGTACTGCTGCAATCAAGGCCACAACCAGTGGCGTAGCCAAGAAAATTTAAATGAGGGGGTAAATTATAAATACTTGATATTATATATTATTTAAACATGTGTTATATATATAGAAATTAATTTAAAATGCATGTACTAACTCATGTCAAGTAAAATTAATTTAAAAATATTTTTAAAATAAAAAAATTTATATTATAATTATTTTTTTGAGTTTTTATATTTTAAAATTGCTTAATAATGACTTCATTATTAATTTTATTAAAGATATTTTTTCTTAATATATACAATTAAACTTTCATTCATCTATTTCTAAATCTTCTAGGGACTAGTGGAATTATTGGCAATAATTCTTTGTTGATTTGTTGTTTTATACAAGTGAATTAAATATAAATATTAATATATTTTTTATTTTTTTTATTGTATCCATAATTTTTAAAATTGTTTAGTACTTCATTTTTAATCACTAATAAGTTGATCACCATCATTTTTTATATAAAATTTATAACAAAATACATATTAATTCATCAAAACTCATTTCAATTTATATTCATATGCATATAATATTATACATACACATATTAATTTAACAAATCCATAAATTATCATAAACTCTAATATTTTTAATAACTAATTATTAAAGAATATAACCAAAATTAAACAATGAAATAAATGGAAAAAATAAAGAAAACTCACCTAAAATATAACACATAAAACATAAAAAGTTACTTACTTAACTAATTAATAGTTTAGAAATTAAAGAAAAATTAAGAAAAAGTGGTAGGAACAATAACTCAAAAAAAAGAAGAAAATCTGGTTAAATTATTATATTAAAATTCTAATTCAAAAATTATTGGAAAAAAAAGGATTAAGGGGGCAATTGCCCCCTTAATCCCCATTGTGGCTCCGCCACTGGCCACAACTACTCTGGCATCCCTTGGTGAGTCTCTCACTTCATCGTACTGAAATCTCTTAAACTAGCTAGAACTTCTTTTTTTTATTATTATTATTATTATTATGATTTATTAGCGTATATCTCTGGGTTAAGTTAAGTTTACTTTTGACTAATTTCATGTATTCTAAAATTAATGATTATGTAAGTCTCTAGTAACCATCAAATTAGCAACTATAAGACTCGAACATGAGACTACAGGAAAAATAAATCTCTTAGTCCCGAGCTTTTATCACTAGACCATCTACTAAATAATTCAAAAAATTTTCATTTAAAAAGATATATTAAAAAAAATTTATATCTTAAAACTTTATCTAATAAAATTTAATAAAACTTGGCCACCAAATACAACTAGTGTAGCTGTAAACAACCCTCGTTTACATTGCATATATAACAAAAAAAAAAAAAAAACACAGCAAAAGTTCGAATAGTCCCTGGAAAATGGCAAAAGCCCTGATTGGCTTCGAGCAAGGAACACATGCCCACTGTCTTGAAGTACTAAAGTTGGTTTAATGATTTATATATAAAAAATGGTTTGATTGCCTATCTTAATCTGTATGAAATCGGGGGAATCGTGATTAGTCTTGCATTGACCTTAAAGCTTTTTTCATAAAAGGATATTTACTTGATATAAATTAAGATTATTCTTGTGCAGATTGCCTTTCTTACTTCAAATTTTGTTATAGAGTTCCAACTAAATCAATCGGTAACTACAATTAATTAACTTGCCCCTTAATTCATTTTGAGTTTCAACCGACAGTCCCTCAATTACTTTTACTAATTTTTCATTCAGAAATCTTAATTATAACTATCAAAATAATACCACAAAAAACTGCTATTTTTTTTCATTTTAGCTTAAATTGATGATACCAAAACAAAACCCTAACAACAAAGAGAAATCATAATTAAATATCAGGAGAGGCCCTTTAACAATAATAAAGATTATGTGTTCAGTAATTTACTAAATTAAAGTGAGTGATTTAAAAATTACTGATCCCTACTGATAATTAAAATATATATAAAAAAAACAGAAAAATCTTTATTTAATCACAGCAACACGGGATAATACCTGGCTAGTTATCACACTTAATAAAAGACTACAAGAGCTGACAGTAAGAGCAAGGCTGCTACAACTGGAGGACTTACAACGGAATTATAAATAAAAATTAAGTCCACATTAGCATGGGCTTAATCTTCAAAAACATAGAAAATCTACACTTGGTGACCTGCTTGCCCATCCCTTTTTTCTCCTTCTTCCTGACTTCCTATTTGATTCTCATTCTCACTCATACAGTACTTCTTGAAGAAATAACCAAAACACCTCATCACAAAAGGCACTGAAGCTGTAATCAAAAGATAGCGAAAATGCACAGATTTACGAGGAGTAACAGCAAAAACCGCAGATGCATAGGTTATCATCATTGAAGCTGTAGCAACCCATATTTCAAGATGGAAAGGGAACCTGTAAGTGAGAGATGTAATGACAAGTATACAAGTGGAGAGAGCCAAAGTGTTTGATACCATGAAAACATAGTAAGCACCCGTTTGAGATGCATAAATTGCTGTTCCTGCATCATGACGATCTCCATCTTTTCCTGCATCTTGCCAGACCCCTCCAGGAGGGTTCACCCCAGCCTGGAAAGTCACTGCTGCAATCAAGGCCACAACTACTAGCAAAACATTTCTAGCATCTTTTGGTGAGTCTGTTTTTGGATCATACTGAAATTTCTTGAACCAGCTATGACTTCTTTTAGTAATGCGTTTTTCAGGCTGAGACATTTTTACTTGGGCAAAGATATGTGGGAGATACCAGCACTCTGGCTCTCAAGAAGTTACTTATAAAGAGCCTCCGTTCTAGAGGATGGGGCCTGCCCTGATTATCACATCTTTCTCATATTTGATATCTGTACACCTAGTTAATCAAGGATAATTATAAAAGATTTTCTATAGTTAATTTTATCTTAATTTGTTTTTCATATTTTTATAGATTATACTTTATATTCTATAACAAACAAAATACATTATTGAAGATATAAAATGTTATTGAACAAATAAACTATATAATGAAAAATGTAATTTATAAAAATATGGGGAAAAAGTGAAATTCATATAAAATTACAGAAAAATTTATATAATTATCCCAATAAATAATAGCATATGGATTCATTAAATAAAATCTGAATCTTAATACACACACACATACCGATTCATGTAAGAATTTCCAAACTAATTTAATGATCAGTGTTTACCCGAGTCAATGCAAGTCAATGAATTTAAAATTATATAAATCTTGTGTGAATAGTGATTATCAATGTCGAATATCTGGGTATCCAAATAGCCCCCACCAGGTGAAGAACGGTGGAAATTTGGAGAAAAGTTAAGCTGAATTGCTTTGTTGTTTTGCAGATGGACCCGGGGAATCGAGACTCCTTTTCAAGTCTTCAAGTTATTTTTTACAATTATTGGCACCGCATGGAAAAAGAAAGGGGGAAAGGAACGTGAAAAAAAATAGAAAAAGAAAAGCTCTGTGCGTGAGCAAAGAAACCATCTTTGTTTTCGTGGGCAATTACACATTTCGCTTTTCTTCCTTGAGATGGTTGCTGTAGCTCGATTTTTTTCTTTGATGTTAAAAAAGTACAGGAATTAATAATATTTTTATATTTTCAAGTCAAATTTTAATAATTAATTTCAAAATCTACTTAATTGACCCTTATTTAACCATGGGTGGAATCAAAAGTATTTTTAATGCTAAAAAATGAATGTGCATGCATGTATTTCCGAAGTTTTTTTTACTTTAAGAAATTTTTTGCAAATCAAAATTTTTAAATATATTTAATTAAATAAATTAAGAATCGAGAATAAATATAAGAAAAAATTTTTTAACACTAATTTAGAACTAAACCAAAAGGTTAAAAGATAGATACATATTAAGTTATCTGATCTCGTAACATCATCTATAAACATAATTAAACTTAATAACTTTATTTTTTAGAATTAATCTTTATTTAATTAAACAATATTAAAAATAAACATGCTTAAAGAAGTTATTGAATAGAATTAAAAAAATATATTATATAAGGTTGCACAAAACATCTACAAATATTAGAAAAAAAAGTTATAATTTTAGAAAAAACCAAGTAAAAATTAAATATTAATCTATTAAAAAATATCATAACTCTTTTAATTAAGTTAATCTAAGTGATTTCAATTAAAATTGAATACTTACTTGATCAAATATCTCACAATTTTATTTAATTAATCTATTTAAAATAATCTTAAATTAAATTTAAAAAAAGTTCAAAAGGGGCTAGATGTTTGGGCCAATAAACAAATAGCCCACATGTGAAGGACTGCAAGGCCAACCTCATTCTTCTTCTTTTTTCTCAACCAAAGATGCATATGCATATGACATGTTATTCGTTTCTATTTTCTTGAAATAAAATTAAGATAAACAGCATGTTTGATCACTATAATGATGGTGGAAAGGAAAGGGCGTTTGACCTAAAAATTATTTTTTAACCTATTTTTACATGAAACACACTCATTACACATACTTAGAGTATCAAGAAACCAATTTATCAATTCCAAAAAAAATAGGACAATTCAAAAATACAAAATTAAACTGAAGATAATTTTTTTTTTTTATCTCATCCATGATTTATCTTTTCAAGCAAGACAAAGGTTCAAAATCACCACCATTAAACCCATTCATCAAATAAAACTCGTTAATACCAAGAACGATAAGTATTATCTTTGAAATGTGGCTAAAGAGACAACTTTTTTTCTCGTTAATTATTTTCAAGTGACTTCTCTTTTCTTTCTCAAAATTAGAGACTAAAATGTTAAAAAAATAAATTTTGAATTAAAATTAAAATTGTAAAAACTAAAGATACTTCAAAGTAAAATGAATGGTGTGCTAAACAAAAATTTTTCTAATGAATTTGAAATTATCCTTTTATTGGTTTACACTTTGGTTATATTTTGTTAAATTTTCTCTTTTCTTGACAAACTTTAATAAATTGGCATTAATTTGGGCGTAGGAAGTTGCAATTGAAAAATAAAATTTGAGGATCAATTAAAACTGAAAAAACAAATTGCAGTGATTTAGTATATGTTGTAATATATTGAGGGGTCTAATAGTTTTAAAGAAACCTAATTTAGTCTGTACTCAATTTTAATTGGATCCCAAGCCTATCAATTTTATCTTAAATGTTCTAAACAATATTTCTCGCTCAGGGTCTTATGTTGACGTTAATTATTTTTTTAATAAATCTTTTTTTAAAAAAACATCATTTTATTACATAAAATATTCCTATTCGAAGGGAAATATTAACAAGAAAATGATGGAAGAAGGACTCTATTGAGAAATGTGTGATTAATTGAGAAGTATGAAGAGGCTTTATTTTGATTGCTTTGAAGTGTCCAATCCAACAATGTCCTAACCTGACCTATGACATTAGCTTTTGCATATGATTTCTTAGAGGCATAATGGAATTTGGAACTTTAATATATCATTCTTGTGCATGTAATCGTAATTAAAATTGCATTGACCTTAATGCTTTTTCCATAAAAGAATGTTTATTTTGTCAAAAAATTATTTTAACTCAATAATTTAAGCTGTTAGGAGAGATTCCAAAATATAATTTATTTTATTCTCTAATACACTCCCTCAAGTGAAAACTTTTTAGACTTGAAATTTACACAGGTTAACACTACCTTGTGTTTAAATTTTTATTTTTTATCAAATAAATAAGGATAATGAGATTCGAACTCGGGACAACTTGGTTATTAAAGGCTCTGATAACATGTCAAAAAATTATCTCAATTCAATAACTTAAGTTATTAGGTGAATTCTCATAATATAATTTATATTATTTTATAACATTCTTGATATAAAGATTATTCTTCTGCAGATTGCCTTTCTGACTTCAAATTTTGTTATAAAATTTCACTAAATAGATCAGTAGCTACAATTAACGTGCCACCTAGCAATGTTGTATTAGTGCTTTTATTTACATAAATACTATTTTTGTATTCAAAATCTTAATTATAAAATTAACTATCAAAATAATACCATAAAGATTGTGTTATTTTTTATTTTACCTCAAATTGATGTCGACAAAACAAAACCTTAACAAAAAATGGAAATCATAATTAAATATCAGGAGAGGCCATTTAACAATAATAAATATTAAGCGTTCAGTACTAATTTACTAATTTAAAATAAGTAATTTAAAAATTACTCCCTGCTGATAATTAAAATATTAAAAAAACAATTAATAAAAGATTACAACAAGGCTGCTACGAATGGAGGATTTACAATGAAAATAGAAATAAAAAGCCCACATTAGTGTGGGTTTAATGCGTCTTTAATTAGTATTATGTGCAACATATGTTTCGAAAATATTTATTTATTTAAAAATATATCAAAATAATTTTTTTATTATTTTTAACATTAATATATCAAAATTATTAAAAAATATTAAAACAATATTAATTTTATATATCCTTACAAATTCTACTAAGCTAATACTTTAATTTTTATCCAATCAAGAAGAGAACTATTAATTATTTCCTAACCATGCTAAAACTCTCTTGATAGAGATTGACTTGAATATTATAGAGTTCTAATAATATTATAATTTTTATAAATTCCAAGAACCACAAACTTTTAATTTATGTTAAATTCTAATTATTCAGCCATTTTTTATTAGCATTTCTAGATGTTCATGAGTGGAGTTCTTTTTAAAAAAACTTACGTCCTATCACTAATCAGCTAGAAAATTTTAATTAATATATATATAAAACCAATTCATGTAATAATCTTCCTTTATCCGAGTCAATTCATGTGTGAAGTGTGATTACCAGTGTCGGGTATCTGGGTATCCAAATAGCCCCACCAGGAGAAGAAAGGTACAAATTTGGACTAAAGTTAGACTGAATTCCAAGTATCTGTGATCCAGCTTTAAAACGTTACGTTTTAAGGAAAACCTAATTTATTATCTAATTTATATATTCAATCTTAACTGGATCTCAATCAGACCTCTAAATTTTATCAATCTGATGTCAAATATTCTAAACAATTCTTAATCAGGTTCTTATGTTAATATTAATTAATTTTTTAATTTTTTTTTTCAAAACAACATCATTTTATTACATAAAATATATCTATTCGATAAAAAAATATTAACAAAAATTCGATGGAAGAAGGACTAGATCTATTGAGAAATGTGGGAAAAAGATTGATAAATTACTTGAACAAAAAGCTTAAATTAACCCATTGGAGTACTTGTTATGCTGATTAATTATTCTTAATAAAAATTGAGATATTTATTACTGGTACTGTGAGCTTCACTGTACTGGCAGCATGCAACATACACTAATTAATTAATTGCTTCCAGTAGAGCAGAATGCCACCAGGTAATAAAGCTAACAATAAAAGAACCAAGAAGAAAATTTAAGTTATAGTTATTAGAAAAGACATATATATTAACAGGGTTGAACTTTATTTTTTACGCTGTTACATGTAGTAAACGTTTACAACAATATCAGATCATTTCTGCTCTCAGCAAAATAAATAAATAAATAAATAAATGAAGAAAGAATCAAACATAAAATTCTGCATGAAGAACGCGGATCTTAAAATTGAACCAGCTCCAATACTGCGCAGGAGCAGTATTTTGAACCATTACTTTGATATTGGTAATCTTAGATGGCGAACTGCAGAGGCTACCACCCATATGACAAACCGTATAACAATAGGCGCAGGAGCAGCGACGAAGATGAGGCGAAAGGACACTGATTCGTAAGGTGTAATACAATATATCCCAGAACTGTAAGTGCCCATCATAGAAATTGTAGCAATCAAGACTTCCAAGAAATATGGGTAACCGAAGGTTAGACATAATAAGAGAAAAATGGAGGACGTTAGTGCAATGGTGTTGCATATCAGGAAGATTTGGAAAGGAACTTTCTGATCAGAATAAACAGCATGTCCAGCTCTATGTCCCTGATTATCATCGCTTTGCCAAACTCCACCAGGTGGGGTGATTCCAGCTTGGAAGGTCACCGTCGCGATCAGCGCAGCCCCGACTAGCATAACATTTCGGATGTCACCATTTGTCTCTGTTTTCCATGGCGGTCTTGTTGGCAATATAATATCTTGTAAGGGCTTGATTTTGGTTTTGTTACTAGTACTTTCCATATTTCACTAGGAATTGTAAGAGTAGTGATTCTTTCGTCCCGTCTTTCACTCAAACTCAGCGGGGCAAAACAAGGCTCGAATAAATTAATAACAAGAACGGGGACGGTGCATTTGATTTTCATTGAAGTAAAGAAAGGTTCTCTTCCATGAAATTCACCTGGGAATACTTTTTGGTGGAGTGTTGAGATCATTTAAGAAAGGTATAAGATGCTGAAACAGCTAGCCAAACGGGAAGTGCTATTTTTTTTTTAAATTTCCTTTTCCTTCTGGTGTTCAATAATTTAGAATTCAGAGGGACCGAAACTGCCCGGTAATTAATACATTGAAAATAAAACTCGAGTTATATAGTACATGATTAAAAAAAAGATTTTCAAATTTAAATATAACAAGTTCTATACGAAGAAGATTTGGCTCAGAGTAAAACGGGTAGAAATACGTCAGGTGTTTTTCACTTTTAAATTTATAATTTTTATTAGATTAGAAGAATGATGGAAGAATTCGAGGGAAGAAGTTAAATTGCTTGCTTTATTTCCAAAGCTCTGATATTGCGCGCGAGTGTGATTATTTTATTCAACAAGCGTCATGCATGATTTCATCATTTCCATTGCCATGATGTAGCACACCGTCAGTTCTGTGACATCAGCTTTGAGAATGTTAAGAATACCCCGCATTAGAGGCAAAATGGCAAATTACAATTACACAACCATTTGTTTTCTTCGCAAAAAAAAAAAAAAAAAAAATCATCGGAATGAATTCCATTCTTATCCAGAAGAGCGACTCCAGCTCACCCTATTAAATAAGTTTTATTTATTTATATATATATATATATATATATATATATATATATATATATATAAAATTTTAAATTAAAGCTTTATAGTTGTTAATACGATGATTATTAGAAACTCATATGATTGTTAACTTCAAAACTTATAGGATTAATTGAGATACACGTAAATTAACTCGAGCACCCATAATAATAATAAAAAATAATTTTATATTATTATTTAATCTAACAAATAATAAATATGATACATATATTAAAAAACTCAGTTTAAAACATAACTCAAACTTAACTCGGTGGGTGTGTATATATACATATTAAAAAAATTATCAAGAATTCCTTCTTATAATGAATAGCAACTCCAACTCACCCGATTAAATAAGTTTTTTTTATAAATATTTAATCTAATAAATAATAGATGTGATACATATATTAAAAAACTTAATTTAAAACACAACTCAAACTTAACTTGGTGGGTAGTTTTTAATGATTTGGTTAATATGGTAAAACTTGGTTCAACTTTTAGGATTTTTTTAATAAAAATTTATAATTAATTGTTCTTCATAATTTCACCGAATCAATCAAGAATTACAAATGACTTGTACTTGTCCCTTGCTGGATGCGCTTACAATTTTATCTGCTAATCAATCTACGGATAGAAAGAGTGATTGGCAATAAATTTGTTCAATTTTTGCAAAAAATTGAAAACTGTCAACCGAATTTTTTTTTCGAAATTATTATTTCAAAAGGAAATAAATCTGGCTAATATTATCACAGCCAACAATATTTATAAACGAAATTACATTCTGCCGTCTGGAAAGAAGAAGAAAGGAGAAGCAAACATTCAGCATACACAAGCACCTCATCTTACTGATATGGGTTCTTTCCTTCCACATCCGATCTTTTTTAACCATTCATTGGGCACTTGTAGTAAAATACAGCGGAAAACACCCAAATAAGAACCCTTATTACCATAGGTACAGGAGCGGCGAGGAAGATGAGACGAAACGACACTGATTCGTAAGGTGTTACACAATATATCGCAGAACCATAAGTGCCCATCATAGAAATTGTAGCCATGAAAACTTCCAAGAAATAAGGGTACCTAAAGGTTAGACATAATAGTAGAAAACTGGAGGATGTCAGTGCAATAGTGTTACATAGCAGGAAAATTTGGAAAGGTATTCTCTGATCAGAATAAATAGCACGTCCGGCTTTATGTCCCAGCTTATCATCACTTTGCCAAACTCCACCAGGTGGACTAATTCCAGCTTGGAAGGTCACGGTGGCGATCAGCGCAGTCCCGACCAGCAAAACATTTCGGATATTATGAGTTTCTGGCTTTAGATCTCCTTCCAATGGTGGCCTTGTTGGTTTTGCGATAAATTTGAAGCAGGCCTTGATTTTTCTTTTGATTCTAGTACTAGTAGTATTTTTAGGGTGATTTTCCATATCTCTCAGGTGAAAGTTATGGTTCCTTTTTTCTGTTAACATTGAAACTCAAAGGGCCAAGAGGTTTAAATATTTTTGTTAAAGAGAAGGGGAAAAACGCACTTGATTTTCATTCAAGTAAGAAAGATTCAGTCCTCTGCGAGTCTCTGGCACCATTAAATCTGGATAGGAGTACTTCTGGTAGAGTACTGAATTCATTTAAGAAAGGTATAAGATCCTGATCAAACAGCCAAGCAGGCAGTACTGTTATGCCTTCTCTCTTTTTTTTTCCTTCCCCTTTTTGTGGTATTCAGTAATTTGAAATGAAAATGTGAAAGTGATATTACCAAGATCTGAACCATAAAAGGAGAAAACCTGATTAGGAGTATATAAATTTGGTGTCTTCCCAATTTTCCATTAAATCACTTGACGGAAAGATTTTGTAAAAGAAGGGAAGGGGGATTTTTCGAATACTTGGGAACAGGGAGCAGAAGGCATGACTGTAAAATGGTATTTATGGATAACAAAAGCTACGAGAAGCCTTTGGATTGCATGCACATTGTTTACCACTTCTTTTTAGGCTAGACATTTGATAGGAGAAATCAAAGGAAAAGGTTAAATTGATGCTTTTATTCCCATATTTTGCACATTAAGCATGATTATTTTAATATTCAAGAAGTATGATGGGGCTTCATTTTGATTGCATCGATGTATCCAATCCAACAATTAATGTCTTAGGATGAATTATGTCATCAGCTTTTGCTTTGTAACTTCAATCATGCTAGAGTCCTTTTGTTGCAAAAGGATGGATATTAGGGCATCATGATCATCCATACTCTCTCAACCTAAATGTAGATGCTAGATGGTGAGTGACTTGTCAACTGTTCTTATACAACATGAAGTGCTATTAATAATTGCAACTAGAAAGGCATAGAGAAATTGACGAACTGAATTGATTAACCTGCAAGAAGCTAGAGGACACGCATGTAGGAGAGGTGAAGAGTCCTACTAATCTGCATGCAATCGGGGGGGATCATAATTTGCCTTGCATTTGACCTTAATGCTTTTTTTCAGAAAGAGATGTATACTTGATATAAAGATTATTATCGTGCAGATTGCCTTAATATAAACTAGTGCAGTAGTACACAAATATTGAATCTCCAATCATAAGAAGCCCATACCGGCTTTTCCTTTCAATTTTGTAAACCAGGATGCAAATTTATTAAGGGAAAAAAACACATTAGAAGATAGAGGGTACAGAGAATACAACCCAGGGAAACAAGAGATACAAGAATGAGAAAAAGAAAAACACCATCCTGGCCAAGGACAAATTAGAAATGAACCAGCTTATGTCGGCCTTGCCCACAGCTCTTACATCTACACACTTTGGCCTGTTTCCCCACCTATTTCTTCATCTTTCTGAGAGTTTTTACTGCTTTTGTTAAGCTTCTGGATCAAAAACCTTGTGATAAAAGGCACTGCAGCTGTAATCAAGAGATAGCGAAAATGCACAGATTCACGAGGGGTAACAGCAAAAATTGCAGAAGCATAAGTTACCATCATTGATGCTGTGGCAACCCAAATCTCAAAGTGGAAAGGGAACTTGTAAGTGAGAGATGGGATAACAAGTAATGATGCGGAGAATGCCAAAGTGTTTGACATCAAGAAAACATAGTAAGGATGTTTTTGAGACGCATAAATTGCTCTGCCAGCGGCATGATGTTCTTCAAACTTGTATTCCTGCCGTTCTCCTCCAGGACTAGGAGGATTCGCCCCAGCGGCAGGTTTGATACCATTATCATCCTGCCAGACTCCACCAGGAGGATTCACCCCAGCTTGGAAGGTCACTGCAGCAATCAGTGTGGCAATTACCAGCAAAACATTTCGCACATCATTTGGTGAGTCCCTTTCTTTATCATATTGAAATCTCTTTAACCAGTTAATTCTTCTCTCGGTATTTTGAGGGTGTACTTGAGCCATTTTTGTCCAAGCAGCAACTTATGATGCCAAACACTGTAATGAGTACCTTTAAATAAGCTAGATGCATACAAGGAGTCAAAGGCATTACCTTAATTTCTTATTAAAAAATCCAAACCATTAATTTGCAAAAAATAATACCTAGAATGATTGAAGCATAGATATAAAGTTAGTATGGTATGATAACTTGTTAAGCTAGAACCTTATCTTTGAACTTATCTGGATATGAATCTTGTTAAAATCGATTGATTTGGTTAAACTCAGACGAGACTTGATCATTTTAATTCTAAAATTTTTTGTTATTGTTTTATCTAAATAATGTATCTTCAATTTTTTTCAAAAGAATTATCCAAAACTGAATTCGTTTTAAGGTTGACCCAACAAATTAATTCACAATTCCAACTATCGATAGAGTCTAATGAGCATGGATTGAAATAGAAAAGGAATTGGGGTAACTCTGTATCAACCGGTTTAATGTTTAATTGTGTATATATCATAGAAATACAGAGACCAACAACCACCAAGCCAGGGTTCCAACCTCGTGACAAATTGATCTCCTTTCTATAATCCCGAATCACAGCTTTCAACCTTGACATTGATATGAATGCATGTTTTCACTTGCAAGTTGCAACTCCCCGAAGATGCGAGATTCCTAACTCTTCTCCTCATCTTTCCAACAAAGTGAAAAATAAGACCCGCATTGACCGGTTGCATTAGGGATGGTCTTTGTATTATTTAAACACACATATCTCCTCCTTGCATGTCACCTAACATCATTTAGGAATCTTCCTTTATATTCACTTCAAAATTTCAAGCTATATAGCTCAACTGGCAGTAGGGTTCCCCTCCCCTCGCGAGAGATATATATATCGCGCCTCTCCTTTGTAATAATAATACATGAAAACTTCAAAATTTCAATGCTAGAGATATGCACGGAGAATATTAACTTCAGAAACATGTTAACAGTCGCGGATCACCTTCCCTGTGATTTGGATAATTTTCTTTACAGTAATTAACAATCACTTCATCAATAACTAGGTGTTCGTAAATATTAATGCAGCGACACAAACATCTCTTTCGACAGATCGATTATTGAAATGCCGGCTTGCTGGTTTGGTTGATGGACCTTAATTAACAAAGGAGACTTGTACAGGTCTTGAAAGCGTACACGAGGAGGAAAGCTTCATTGGTTTTGTGCATCTTCCCTTACTGTGTGAACTGAGCATTTTTTTTTCCCATTTTTATTTTTTTTAACTAACTACACATTTCATGGAAGGTACAAAACCAAATGTCAAAAACAGGCTGTATGGTTAATATAATTTATGTTGGAATTTTGTCAACATTAGCTAACCTAGCACCCCCCACCAAACATGACAAAATTACCTCTTCGGTAATAAAATGTACGTGCAAGTTTACTGTCCTGACTCTATGAAATAAAATATTACCATTTAGGTAGTGATCCAGTAATAAAAGTTTAAAATAAAAAAATTTGCTCTTTCTATGGTTTAAAGTTCAAGTCATGTGGTTACTCATATGATGGTCACTGAAGGCTTATATGGTCGTTAACTTCAGGGCCCGTGAGATTAGTCGAGGTACGTGCAAACTGACCCGAACACCTATGTTAAACTAAAAAAAAAAATTACTGATCCAACATTAGAGGAACCCATGCATGCAGATGCAATTGCAAGCTTTTTTTCATTTTTTTTTTGTTAATTAGGTGGTCTGCACACAAGATGCAGCAGGCCAGCATCTAGTAGCTGCTTGCTATGTGAAATCTCTCTCATCCCATATCTATTTTTGGGCTGGGCAGGGCAATAAACCAATGGTGGTTGGGGTAGACTTCCCGCATCGTGAGTGTAGGCCGTGTAGTTTTTGCTGGCTCCAATGGTTTAGATGACACTGTGCCAATGATTTACAGCTTGACTCTCGGTCGTTTTATCAATCACTACAAACACGTCAGTTTCTGCCATCGTATCAATATCAATATATCAATGTCTTTCGAAACCATTCATCAAACTCACTCTAAATCTCATCATCATCAAGCTTCCCTTAAATCACTTTGCAGTACTACCCCGTCCCTTCTATCCCTAGTTCTTCTAAAGCATTTATATACTCACCTTTGTATTTTGAAAACTTCCCCATCAGTTTTTCTGTGGAATTTTTAAGGCAATCCTTTGGAGAGTTTGGGAAGGTAGATGATGTTTATATATACAGGAAAACTACGGACCACGTGAGGTAGGAGATTTGGTCTCTTGAAGATATATCAGATCATCGTTGCCAAAACAAGAATTGATATCCCACCTTATGGAATATGGTCTGGATACCACAAGTTGAGGGTTGACCTTGCTAGATTTATAAGGAACCTTGTATCCTTTTTTCTTTTTTTTCTTTTTATAATTAGGAAACCTTGTAACCTATACATGGAACCATTCGAAATGGAGTGAATATGAATTGCTATTAATAATTGCAACTAGAAATGTTAGTGAATATGTCGAGTGAATATGTCGATTGGTTATATATGTAGCTGATTTTATTCATGTAAAATATATTTATTATTAATAAAGGTTTTGTTTATCTTTAATAATCAATTATATTTGATTAATCAATTTAGAGTAAAGATAAAGTTCTCGGAATAAAAATATTTTACATAAAAAATTATAAAGTTATTATAATTATGAGATTCATATTGTATCAAAGCATTGTTTCTAAATATTTCTGATCAATGTTCTATTAAGACAAGATATTAATTAGAGTTGTTAAGACCAGTGCATATTATGTTTTTTTCTCTATGAAAGGAAGCAGCTACTCTCCTAAACTGAGGAATGAGAAATACTTGGAACTAATATGCAGGTATTTGTTAGATGACATGTACACTAAACTGACCCGCAAGAGAATTTCATATGGAAAAACCATCTATATCTATAGATAGGCTCACACATGATCATTGTCTAAGTGATTACCTTAATTTCTTATTAAAAATTCAGACCATTAATTTGCAAAAAATAATACCTAGAATAAATGAAGCATAGTCATAATTAAAATCCGTATGGTCCGGTAACTCATTAAACTAGAGCCTGATCTGAATTATATTATGTTCGAAACTGATTTGAAGATTAACCTTATCAAACTCGATAGATATGGTTGATTCCAGGTGAGATCTGATCAGGTGAATTCAAAGAATTTTATTATTATTTTATTTAAAATGATATGTAACTTTATTTTTCAAAAGAATTGTCCAAAACTGACTTGTTTTAAGGTTGAACCAACAAATTCACAATGCCAACCATGATAAAGTCTAATGAGTACGGATTGAAATAAAAAGGAACTGGGCTATCAACCGGTTTAATATTTAATTGTGTATATATCATAGAAATACAGAGACCAACAACCACCAGGCCAGGTTCCAAACTCGTGACAAATTGATCTCCTTTCTATAATCCCAAATCACAGCTTTCAACCTTGACATTGATACAAACGCATGTTTTCACTTGCAAGTTGCAACAAGTGAAATATAAGACCCGCATTGACCGGTTGAATTAGATATGGTCTTTGTATTCTTTAAACACTACATATCTCGTGCTTGCATGTCAACTAAAACCCTTTAGGAATCTTCCTTTATATTAACTTCAAAATTTCAAGCCATATAGCTCAACTGGCAGTACTAGGGTTCCCCTCCCATCAAGAGATATCGTGCCTCTTCTTTTTTGTAGTAGTAGTACTAATAATAATACTAATAAAAAACTTCAGAATTTCAATGCTAGGATATATATGTTAACAGTCGCGCGGATTACCTTCCCTGTGATTTGGACAATTTTCTTTAGAGTAATTAATAATCACTTCATCAATAAGTAAGTGTTCGTAATTAATGCAGCGACACAAACATCTCTTTCGACAGATCGATTATTGAAATGCCGGCTTTGCTGGTTTGGTTGATGGACCTTAATTAAGAAAGGAGACTTGTACAGGTCTTGCAAGTAGTAGTTAGAATTATCTGTGCCTTGAAAGCGTACACGAGGAAGAAAGCTTCATTTGCTTTGTGCATCCTCCCTTACTACACAATTCATGAAAGGTACAAAACCAAATGTCAAAAACAGGCTGTATGGTTAATATAATTTATGTTGGAGTTTTGTCCACATTAGCTAACCTAGCACCCCCCACCAAACATGACAAAATTACCTCTTCGGTAATAAAATGTATGTGCAAGTTTACTGTCCTGACTCCATAAAATAAAATATTACCGAGTCAACATTATAGGAACCCATGCATGCAGATGCAATTGCAAGCTTTTTCTCATTTTTTTGTTAATTAGGTGGTCTGCACACAAGATGCAGCAGGCCAGCATCTAGTAGCTGCTTGCTATGTGAAATCTCTCTCATCCCATATCTATTTTTGGGCTGGGCTGGCAATAAACCAATGGTGGTTGGGGTAGACTTCCCGCATCGTGAGTGTAGGCTGTGTAGTTTTTGCTGGCTCCAATGGTTTAGATGACACCGTGCCAATGATTTACAGCTTGACTCTCAGTCGTTTTGTCATTCACTACAAACACATCAGTTTCTGCCATCGTATCAATATCAATATATCAATGTCTTTCGAAACCATTCATCAAACTCACTCTAAATCTCATCATCATCAAGCTTCCCTTAAATCCCTTTGCAGTACTACCCCATCCCTTCTATCCCTAGTTCTTCTAAAGCATTCATGTACTCACCTTTGTATTTTGAAAACTTCCCCATCAGTTTTTCTGTGGAATTTTTAAGGCAATCCTTTGGAGAGTTTGGGAAGGTAGATGATGTTTATGTATACAGGAAAACTACGTACCACGTGAGGTAGGAGATTTGGTCTCTTGAAGATAAGATCATCGTTGCAGAAACAAGAAGTGCCATCTCACCTTATGGAATATGGTTTGGATACTACAAGTTGAGGGTTGACCTTGATTTATAACGAAACCTTGTAACTTTTTTTATATATAATTAGGAAACCTTGTAACCTATACATGGAACAATTCGAAATGGAGTGAATATGAAGTGCTATTAATAATTGCAACTAGAAATGTTAGTAAATATGTAGATCTGTTATATATGTAAAATATATTTATTATTAATAAAGGTTTTATTTATCTTTAATATTCAATTATTTTTTATTAATCAGATAAAGTCCACGGAACAAAAATATTTTGTATACAAAATTATAAAGTTGTTATAATTATAAGATTCATATTGTATCAAAGTATTGTTCCTAAATATATTTCTGATCAATGTTTTATTAAGATAAGATATTAATTAGAGTTCTTGAGACCAATGCATATTATGTTCCTTCCTCTATGAAAGGAAGCAGTTGCTCTTATAAACTGAGTTATGAAGGATATTTAGAACTAATATGCAGGTGCTTGTTAGATGATGTTGTTATCCATTTTTGGGTTCTTAAAAAAAATACAAAAATATATATATTCAAAAGAAATCTAAAAAATAAGAACTGTAAAAAATGAATGTTAGAGCGCCTAGAAAATAGCTAGGAATTGGTTTGAGAAGATTCAAAAATAAAAAGATGGAAATTTGATATTATATTGTTTTTACTGATGAGAGCTCTGCTGACAAAGAAAATTCAATTTAAGAAAGAAAAGTCCAAAATCAAATGTTCGTGGACTCAATTAAATTTTATTAAAAGTTTAATTGAATTTATAGAGGGTTTGTTTGTCAGAAAAAATTATTTTTTAAGTCAATTTAAGCTTTAATTGGAAGGAATTAAAGTTTTGAGGTCAAATTATAATTTTTTAGAGTTGATTTGGTCAAATCAAGGGTTTAATTGTATAAATATTAAAATTTGATGGCTAATTAGGGACTTAATTGAAGAACTCTAAAACCAAGGATCAAAATAAAAAAAAAGTATAAATAGAGAACCTGGAATTGACCGAAATCAGAGATTAAATTAAAAGATTCAAAAATTTATTAATCAATTGAAGATCCAATTACATAAATATGAGACCAATAACCAAATTAAAATTGGCGGCCAACTTAAGGTCGGGGTTTGAATTTAATAGAAATTAAAATTACAATTAATTCTTAAAATTAAAATTACAATTAAACTTCATTGAATAAATCACAAACCTGGAGATAAAAGGCACTGAAGCTGTAATCAAAAGATAGTGAAAACGCACAGATTCATGATGGGTAACAGCAAAAATTACAGAAGCGTAAGTTACCATCATTGAGGCTGTGGCAACCCAAATTTCAAAGTGGAATGGGAACTCGTAAGTGAGAGATGGGATAACAAGTAATGATGCGGAGAATTCCAAAGTACTTGACATCAAGAAAACATAGTAAGGAGGTTTTTGAAACGCATAAATTGCTCTGCCAGCTGCATGATGTTCATTAACGTTATCATCCTGCCAGACTCCTCCAGGAGGATTCACCCCAGCTTCGAGGTCACTGCAGCAATCAGTGAGGCAATTTCCAGCAAAACATTCCGTGCGTCATTTGGTGAGTCCCTTTCTTTATCATATTGCAATCTCTTGAACCAGCTATTGCTTCTCTCTGCATTTTTAGGATGTATTTGAGCAATTTTTACCCAAGCAGCAACTTATGATGTCAAACACTTTAATCAGCACCTTTAAATAAGCTATATATGCATTTAAGGAGTCAAAGGCATTACCTTAATTTCCTGCTAAAAAAATCAAACCATTCTTTATCATATTGCAATCAACACTCTTTTTTTCGATTTTGGTTTTTTTTTTTTTTTACTTTATTCTTAAAATTGGTTTAAATAAGGGGTAAACAATTGTCATGGCGATACATATTTTTGTTTCCTGTGTCTACTTGTAAATCAACCACAGAGGAACATCAAAAGGAGTTAGGGTCCTCTAAATGAGAAGATTAGCAAATGCGATATCAAGCTCACAAACAAATAGCTTATCAAGCCCGTTGGGGATGCAGAATGACATAGCCACCGGCTTGATCAGCCCACATGCCACAAGCTTTTACATAGTTTTTACATATATATATATATATATATATATATATATATATATATATATATATATATATATATATATATATATATATATATATTTGCTACAACCACTAGTTCGTTGTGCATTATCGTGGGTTTCTAAAAGCATTCTATTAAAATGGACCAAAAATACGAACATAATATTACTAAAGATTGCTTGAAACCATGGGAAGGAAGTATATATTTGATAGTTAATTGAGGAATTTTTTTTGTTGCTATAATAATAAAAAAAGAGTGACTAAAATATTGGAGGAAACTAACCTTACTCATTCAAATGCAGCTATCGCACAAAGCACATACACAGAGGATGCATAAAGATTTTGTGTATATATTAATTTTATCAAGGATAAAGTTTTAATAGTAGAAGGTATTGCCTTTGTTTAGAAAAATTACAAAATCCTTTAAGGAAACCAATTTGAAAGAAAATTGATTTTAAAAATTGAGAACTCGACGTGATCTCAATCGTTTTAGGGCTTTTATGTTTTCAAAGGAGAAAGAACTCAATTTAGCAAGAAGAGGTAGTTAATTTGAAACAGTTTGGATGGATTCATTAAAAGATCACATCCAGTGAATTAAATTTGCAAGAACTTGACAATGGCTGCTATTGCAGTGGTACACAAAACATCGAATCTCCAACCATAAGAATCCATATCAGCTTTTCCTTTCAATTTTATAAATTACCCAGGATGCAAATTTATAAGAAAAGAAATATATTAGAAGATAGACTGGAGTACAAAGAAATGTATATGATGAATAATGAATTCTTAATTAATTCACAATGCTGGGATTACATCTTTATACACGGATCATGCTACTTTACTTTCTATAGAATTTTTTCCTAGAAAATACAGAGAATACAACCCAGGAAAACTCTTATGCGTCTGAATCAAAAACCTTGTGATAAAACGCACTGAAGCTGTAATCAAAGTATAGCGATCAAAATGCTCAGATTCAGATTCATGAGGGGTAACAGCATAAATTGCAGAAGAATAGGTTACCATCATTGAAGCTGTGGCAACCCAAATCTCAAAATGGAAAGGGAACCCGTAAGTGAGAGATGTGATGACAAGTAATGATGAGGAGAATGCCAGAGTGTTTGACATCAAGAAAACATAGAAAGGCGTTTTCTGAGAACCATAAATTGCTCTGCCAGCTGCATGATTTTGTTCCTCATTATTTTTTCCTCCAGGACTGGGAGAATTCGCCCCAGCGGCAAGTTTTGTAACATTACATTCCTGCCATTCTCCTACGGTACGGGAGTAGGAGGATTCGCCCCAGCGGCAGGTATGATACCACTATCATCCTGCCGGACTCCTCCAGGTGGATTCACCCCAGCTTGGAAGGTCATTGCAGCAATAAGTATGGCAATTACCAGCAATACATTTCGTATATCACTTGGCGAGTCCCTTTTCTCGTCATATTGAAATCTCTTGAACCAGTTAATGCTTTTCTCGGCATTTTGAGGGTGTACTTGAGCCATTTTATCCAAGCAGCAACTTATGATGCCAAACACTCTAATGAGCAGGTCTAATCCCAAACCACAGCTATATGCTTTCTCTCGCAACTCACCGTGGCTGTAATTTACGTCCTCTTCCAAGTTTGACTGCTTGCATTAGATTTTGTCTTTAGATTTTTCAAACACTGATATGGAAGTGGGATGTAAAATTGTTTTTTAAAATATTTTTTTGTTTTAAAATGTATTAAAATAATATTTTTTTTATTTTTAAAAAAATTATTTTTATTAACAGATTATTAATCTAAAAAAAATAATTTAAAGAAGAAAAAAAATCAAAATTTAATACAGCCCCAAACAGGGCTGTAGAGTATAGAGTCCTTCCGTCAGCTAAAATCCTTTTGAAATCTTCCTTTAAAAAAATATATATATATTTAAAAAAGTCGCCGTACTATTCTATATTCAGTCATTAGTTCCTTTAGCGACACAACAAAATAAGAGGCATGAATTCTCGTAGACACTAAGCTGGGTGTCGGGAGTTGCACTTTGCAATCCTATTATTCTCACGAACTAAAATAAAATAAGCTACTCTTTTTAAAAATTTAGACATTCTAAAGTTATTGCTTGGTTTTTAACTACTGTTTTGTATTAAAATATATATCAATAATATTTTTTTAAAAAAATTATTTTTAACATCAACATTTCAAAATAATTTGAAAACACTAAAAATATATTAATTTAAAATTAATAAAAAAATAAAAAAAATAAATTTTTTTAAAAATATTTTTGAAATACAGAAACTAACTAACTAATATATATTTTTTCATTTTTCAGATTTTCCAAAGGTTTCTTCTTTTCTCCAATGCAAAATGAGGATTTAAGGGGTCAAATCCTCGACAGACATCAAACATTCAACTTGCCTGGTCTAGGTCTATGGATTTCGACTGCTCTATTTGCACAATGATGTAGCCGAGATTTAAATAACATGTAATTCTTATTAGTCGGTTATTTATCTTGTATAAGTAGATAAGATCTGCCATGAACATATTATATGGATAGTTTATATATATATATACACACACACACACTAGCAAGACAGATTTAAACTAAAAAAAAATTGATTGCTCCAAACTAAAATAATAATTTAAAAAAATCATAATTTTTTATCTAATTGCTCAATTTACTTAAATTTTTATAAGAGTTGTGTAGCCGACGGGCACTACACAAACCTTTTTATTAATCTGCATGATTTTTCTTTTTATTCAAGAAGTATAATGGGATTTTTTAATTGATTTGATGTATCCAATCCAACAATGTCTGAAGCCGATCCATGACATCAGCTTTTTGATGGGTTTTCTTTAGAGGCATATTGGAATTTGGCAACTCCAGTCAAGCTACAACCCTTTTGTTGCACAAGGATGGATTTTAGGGCATCACTAGTCTGTGACCTGAGCTACAAAAATCTGTGTTAAAAAAGAACACCAAGAAACCACAAGTATATTTAAAAAAATCAAGAAAAAACCATGATTTGGATCATAATGGATAAAATAAATTTGTCTTATCTCATGACATCAAGCAGGAACTTATGATGCCAAACACTTTAACATGCATATAACGAGTCAGAGGCATTGGAAAAGAAGCGGTCACCCTGTAAGAGCCGCCGGTCGCCGGTCTAATCCAATATCACAGCTAGATTTTTTATAATTTGGTGTTTAGATTTTTCAAACACGGGACCGTAGAGTTCTTGCATGTCACCTAAAATCCTTTTGAAATCTTCCTTTGTTGTATGATGATTTTTTGCAATATTCTGGGTTTTCCACTTGGGCTACCTAATCTATCCCAAGACAGGGCCTCTAGGTAATAGCTAGGCTTATAAGAAGCAAGAAAAAACATAGAGAATCTTGCAATGTGAAGACATGGATGAAGCAAGGAGAGGTGAAGAATGTACTGAATTGATAAATTTACACAATTAACAAACGCTGTGAGAAATTGATCTTTACTACTTCTGCTACAGAACAGAATCTTGGATGAATTATTACTATGATGTTACATCGGAACTCATTTGCAAGCTTAATGGGCAGACACATCAAAGAACTTTGAAATGAATGAAATTTTAATTTCACACCGTGGCCTGGTTCCTATCAGCAGAAGTTCTTGTCTTTTTCAGAGGAAGGACACCCCATTTCTTAAGTATCCATATCATAAAACGGGCAAACTCTGCGAGAACTAGCAGGCCAACCGACCAGACCACTGCGTCTATTGTTTTCCTTTCTGTTGGTGACATATAAATTACTGCAATCACGTAAGTAGCAGTCATTGAGAGTATGGCAAGACGCAAGCCGGCTCTGAGAGGAAACCCGCTGGTTAGGAGGGAAATCATGGCGATGGATGCAAAAAATCCAACTGCATTAAAGACAGTGAATACGGCAAAAACTTCAGGGTCACCAGTCATGACAGCCTCTCCAGGCAAAACATCTCTCTTTTGAACGCTATTAATCGTTTGAGATCTTCGAGACTCTGCTGACCAAAAACCACTGGGAGGGCTAAGTATAGCTTGGTATGTCACTGTTGCTATAAGCGTTGCGACAACCATTAATGCGTTCTGAGTTTCAGTTGATGACTCTTCAATTTCTAGCTTCAACTCTTTCCAGAGGTTCCATGGACGAGAATTTTGCGTTGTATGATTAACATTCTTGTTAATGTTCTTCACTTCAACTTGGAAAGTCGAAGCAGGATTTGTTGTGATATCCATAGCTTTCATTGCTCCTGCTTGCTGGAACATCTCTAAGATACTGATGTCATTGTATTCACCTCCACTTTGAAGAATAAAATCAAGAACATCCTTTGCTGTGAATCCACTTGCGTTAATAGAATTTACTTCTACTCCGTAAGCAATGGCCTCTCGACCAATTAATAGCCTTATGGTCTGCATAAAGAAACAACATGTAATGAATGCTTCACCCCTGCATATAATATACATCTACTAAGGTATTTATGTGATTTGAATCTAAAACCCAGCTCTGAGAAAGCAAATCAAACCTCGTGGACTATTGTTTTGATCAATGTATATATGTTTGCATCTGATAATCACAGATTAAAGCACTATATTTTTCAAATGAATCAAAATAGTATAGAAATATGTAAGAATAATTTTTCCTCACCTCATGTTGTTTTCTGAGGGTAGCTAGATGCATTATGGTGTTACCATCCTTGTCCTTCCAGTTAACAATCTCCATCATGTCAAGTTTCTTGATCTCTTCCAACAAAACCTTAACAGCTTCAACCTGGTTACTCTTTACAGCTACATGAAGCACAGTTTCACCGCAAGTCGTTACCTCTTTGACAGATTGTGGGCAAGCACATACTAATTCCTGCACAATATCGACTCGTCCTTTCATTGCTGCAAAATGAAGTGGTGTTTTGCCGTCTTTTCCCTTCAAAAGACAAATATCATATCCTACCCTTAAAAGCTCTCTCACCAGCTCTACATGCCCATTTGAGGAGGCAATGTGTATAGGACTAAAACCATCTTGATTTAGCTCCCTGGCAAATGCTGGCTTTTGGCACGCTACTTCTCTTGTGATTTCGAGTTGGCCAGCTAATGATGATAGGTGTAGAGGATTCTCTGTTGAGTTCAAAGAAATGCGGTCAAGTATAAGTGGATCTTCTGCTAGTAATGAGCGAAATGCAGCTATATCACCGGAAAGAATGGCATCAAACAATCTTGAATCCATTCTAATTGGCAGCAATTATCTCACTACAGTAGTTAAGTTTTTGAGGGAAATGATAGACAATAAGAAAAATTTAGTACTTGTGATGTTGTTGTGATGAAATGTTTTGCATGTTATAGCAAATAACTACTTATTTGGAAGAAAAAAAATGCTAACTTTTCAAATATATTTTTTTACAATAAAAATTCTAATTATAAATCAAAAGGCTTATATATACGTTTAATTAAATAAATTAAAAATTATTTGTGTTAATAAATGTAAAACAAAAGTGTTAATTTTTTTATTCGACTGGTCTAGCTGCAGGTTGAATAATTTTTTTTCTAACACAAATAAATTCATGTATAGGTTTTAATTACGTGTTTTTTTATTGTGAATAAAAAATAAAACTTTGAATTAAGAAGTTGACACTAATATATAATAAAATATAGTAAAGATTATATACGTTAATAAAAAAATAAAATGTCTCAAATTCATTTTTAACATAGAAGAAAAATAAAACAATGTTGTAATTGTTATATTGAAATATTATTTCCTTGATTTTTGTATAATAATTTTCAAAAAAAATTGTAAAGAGAAAAAAATTAAAAAACAAACTTCAAAAGAATAAAAATAATAAAAAAAAATGGTGTAAATAAGTCAAGTATAGAGTGATAAATACTCAAAGTATAAAGAATAAAAAATAATATTTTTTCTAAAAAAATATCAAATAAAAAATAAAAAAACTATTACAAAAATAAGGATAAAAAATAAAATAATAATTAATAGGTCAAGTGTAAAATGATAAAAATATCAATTATAAAAACAAAAACAAATCTAAAAAAAACTTGTTTTCTAAAAAAACTGAAAATTATATATTTATCACTTCTACATTAAAAAGAAAATCAGTTGTGTTACTTTTACAGACCATTTACTTTTAATATGTAATAATAATAATAATAATAATAATAATAATAATAATAATAATAATAATAATAGATTTCCTGCTCAAGAAGTTTCTAATAGAATATTTGATCATGCCTAACGTAGTACTTAGGAAATGTATCAAAGAAAAGTGGTTCAATCACGCAACATCACTCAGAATCACTAAACAAATTCTATATCAAAGAAACTTGAAGGTTATGTTTTGAAACGGAGTTAGAAATTATATTTTTTTAAAATATATTTATTTTTTATTATTATTTTGATGTGTTCATATCAAAATTTATTTTTAAAAAATTAAAAATATATATTATTTTAATATATTTTTTAAATAAAAAATAATCATTACAACACTCTTAAAAATCATCTTATAATAAAAGAAAAACCTTAAGCCCATGGAGTTAAGAAAGAATAAAGACATGGCATCTTGTATTATAGTTATAGGTACAAAGTGATCTAATAGTAGAAAAAAAAAAGGCAAAAGAAAAAAAAAAGGTAAGAAGTCATCTCAAGGAAAAATTCTATCGAAGATTGAACAAATAGTAGACTTAGATTTTATTTTGAGCGTGTGATAACTTTTATTTTTTTATATTTTTTAAAAATATATTTATCTTAAAAAAATATTAAATTAATGTTTTTTAGTTTTTATTATTATTTTAATGTGTTAATATCACAAATAAAAAACTAAAAAAAATATTTTGATATATTTTCAAATAAAAAACACTTTCAAAAAATAATTTTCATCATATAATCAAATATTAATTAGGTTTATATAATGTCTCCGCTTCAAAAAAAAAAAACAAGTTGAGGAAATTCAGACAAATCAAAAATTAAATTCTGAACATCAGGGGTTCTTTTTTTTTTACATATATATATATATATAATTAGAGTGCTGTTTGGCTTTCAAGCATTGTGGATTTAAATCCCATTGAAGGGCGGTGGAGGGAACATTGAATAAAAGGGGCTGCTTTTTCTTAATTTTTCTTGTTTTTACTAGCGAGTAGGTTTTTTCTTTAAGAAATATTTTTTATTTTTTATTTATTTGTCAATAGTAGAATAATATTTTTATTTGAACTTATATATAATATTTTTATATTTAAATTAATATTAATTAATTATTCAGAATAAAATAATTATAAAGTACTAATAAAACTCTAACTTCCATCCTCTTTTATTTTTATATTTTGGATTATTTCACATCTTTTTTCCTTTCCTTAATCTCTGTACGGAACTTCTACAAAAAAGGGGCCGGGGGGGGGGGGGGGGGGGGGGCTATAAATGAATGGTCTATTGCTCTCGGCTCAAACATAGGTGGCCCATACGGAAGAATAGCAAGTCGGCCATTGTGGTTTTTCTTTACTGGGCCTCTCTTCCTCTTTCTCTCTCTAGAGAGGGCCTCTCTCTTCTCGAGTAGCAGCTCTATCCAAGTTTTTTCCGGAAATTAAAAAAAAAAAAAAAGCAATTTTATTATACTAAATAAAATATAAATACATTATTATACCAAAAGTATTATCAATTTAGTCAAAAAGAAACCGCATTGATTCCAAACCAAATACAGAAAAACAAGCGGCTTTCTTAATTAAATTTGCCTAACTAATTATTTATTTTATGTGTTAGTAATTTTATCTTGGTGGATGGTATTTTTTTCAAAAATATTTTTTATTTGTAAATGTATTAAAATAATTTTTTATTTTTGATACAAGTACATCAAAATCAAAAAAAAACACTAAAAAATATCAATTTTTTAATTTTTTAAATCAAATAAGGCGGTTTAAATGTAAAAACAAACAGTCAATTCTCCATAAATTAGAACACAGGAGAAACAAGCAGAAAAGGAAGAAAAAAAAGGCTGGACATGAAGTCTACTGTTGTCAAAAAAGACTTGGAGAAATCATGGGATTTCTTCATCGCTCTTTCTACCAACAAAGACTGCCCTGGTAAGTGATTTTCTTCCCTGTTTATGCGTACCACTGTACGATGACCTAGCTACTTGGAATTTACGTTTCATGAAATTTTACTCAATTCTGTCAGCTTTTGTTCTGCGAAGTTTTCAATTTGGAGGCTAAAATTGAAATCCTAAGATTTAGAATGTATATAGACTTACCATCTCTTCCTTTTCATCCTGAAGAGTCTCCTTTTCGAGCCTTCTTTTGAGGTCCAGAACTCTAGAACAATGCATAATACCTGTAAGTTTTAAGATTCAAATTCACTTAGAGCCAAGAAGCTATGTTAGTAGACATGCATAAACTTTTGAAGATACCTCTCTAGACTCTAGCTCCTATTGCTGGATTGTTTTTGATAATGCAGAATGAGGATTTTAGTTTACTTCTACAGAGAAGCCATGAAAGAATAGGCGAATGGTGGATGGTCCTGAAACCGGTGCTTCTTTTAACTGTTGGAAAGCGACTGAACCAATTAACAAGTTGCTCAAATTGAGGGCTTTTTTTTTTTTTTTTGCATGGTAATCAACAGATAATCGGCGTGGGCGGCGAGCTCTGTTGGTGGCTTTGGCTGCGCAATTTGAGGCTATCAGAGCAAGTAAGAAAATACGCAAGAAAATGCAAACAGATCAAGAAGAAAGAGTGAAAAGGAGATAACCAACACCCGTGAAGCCCGATCAACCATAGATATATTTCTTATTCGTTGGTAATTATCATTTTGCACTTTTGAAAAAAAAATCAAATGCTTTCTTTCAAGGAGAATTGTGATCTTTTGACATTGTTCATCAATCATTAAAGGATTAATGATTCGGGAGTATAAATATATTTTTAAAAATTTTAAGCACAGTAAATTATCTAATTGTCTTACAAGTTGAAAAATTTAAAGTTGTAACCAGGCTATTTATATCTTTTTTATTTTTTTATATAATAAAATAATAATTTTACTTTTAAAACGAAAAAATTAAACTACAGATATCGTTGTGTCCTCGTTTTATTAGTGTGAAATGTGTTAATAGTGGTGTAACAGTATATATTTAGTGAAGCTTTTTTTTTTCCCTTAAAGCTTGATATTTTTATTGCTATTATTTTAACTTCAAATCTTCTTCTTCTTCTTTTTTATTTTTTGTGATTTTATAAAAGATTTATTTGTTTTCAATATTAATTTGTTATATATTATATTTTTTAATTTGATTGTTATTCTTTTATTTTTATTTTTATTTACTCTTTTGTAAAGGATTTATTGGTCTCAATTTCAATCTAAATTTATCATATATTATATTTTCTGCTTTGATTTTTATTCTTTTGATTTTTTAAAGTTATATTTTTTTTAACTTCACCATCTGGTCAAAAAATTTTAATTGTTCTCTAAGTTATTTTGATTTTGATTTTTATTCTTTTAATTATTATTTTTTTTATCTTGGATCTTTTGGTGTGATTGTTCTGTTTTCTTGATTCATCTTTCATTATTTGATTTGTTAGAGATTAAGCTTTATTAGTGCTTATGATCTAATGATCTGGATCACGAGTTTGAAAAGTTAATGAGAGTTGATATTTTTTTTGTTGCTTTATTTTTTTTATGACTCCATCGTTTGATATTAGTTTTTATTATAAAAAGTAGTTTTGTGGTTTTTTTATTTGTTTTCTATCAGATTATCATGATCTGATAACTTAGAACGCGTGTTTGACAAGTTAGCCTATGTTACAAGCCTATTATATTAACTCGGATTGACTCATGTAGGTTTTTTATTTTTTATTTTACTCAATTTTGTTCTTCTATATTTAATTGACTAAAAAATGAATATTGTTTTCTCGCTTTGGAAAAGAGTTTTTTCTCCTATATTATCAGTTATTTGTTTTTATTTGTTTATTATTGTTGTTTATTTTTTTAATGTAATTAAAATAAAATCATTTTATTTGAATAATCAGTGCTATAACCTAAAACATAAATTTATTTTTTAAAAAATATATTTATAATATATGCACATTATTTTTTACTAGCAAAAAATAATATGAACCCGACCCTCTTCGTGTGTGCGTAAAAGAAGGCCCTTTAATTGCCTTCAATTTAATATATGAGTCTATTCTTGTCCAGTTAAGAAACTAGAATCCAGTTCATAACACTGATATAATTAACAACACAACACCAATCCATTCACGGTGTAATTGAAGCTTCCTTACAGAGGATCAGATCTTTTTATGAAGATGTTTTGCTGGATTTCGTGTCCCAGCACCACCAAATTATAAGAAAAAGCCTAGAATGTTACATGGAATTGGAATTTGTAGGGTAACCTGGACAGAAAGGACGCCATTTCCTTGGACTTGGGACTGGAAAGTCGTTTGGTAGATACGGATTTTTTTTATTTTTTTTTAATTTTCTTTACTTCACTCCACTTTCCTGCTTAGCCTCTCCAAATTCAAAGACAAACGCAGGAGTGGACCCCATCAAGTCACGCTATTTGATTCACCTTCTTGCTTCTTGTTCTTGCACATTCAAGGACAAAATGTTGTAGCATTCACCAGACTGCAATCCCTGAAAGAATTTTAACAAATAATGTTCTGTCATTCACTTCTGCAAGCATAGAATGGGAATCAGACAATCCCTTTTCGTTTCGTGATTCGGTATTGCGGTTTAACTATTTTTTGAAATTATTTTAGTTTTAAATTGTTTTTTCTAATATTTTTTTAATTGTTTCGATGTTTTAATATTTAAAATAAATTTTTAAAAAGTATTATTTTATTAAATTTTCAAGCATAAAATAATTTAAAAAACATCAATTCAATCAAGAAAATGGACTGTTGCGGTTTGTGGAAGCAGTACTTTCTCCATGCATGCTAATAGATTTAGAATTATTTGTTTTTATGTTTGAAATTATATTTGGGTATGTTTTAAAAGTGTATTTAAATTGAAAAAACATTAAATTAATTGTATTTTTTAAATAATTTTAATATGCTAATATCAAAAATAAAAATAATAATTATTTTAATATTTGTTTTAAAAAAATATACGCTTAAAAAATAATTTTAACGAAGATACCAATACGCACTTAACAGCAACCATGTGAATTCCTGGAATGTTCTCTTTCCCTCTTCTTTCCCCACGTCTACAAATAATGGTGGTCCTATCCCATTTCCACGACGTACAGAGGAAGTCAAGAGGCAGCAACAGCATCACAATCGCAAGACAAGTGGCAGAGAAGGAAAGGACAACCACGGAGCTGTTTATGAGCGCCTTTAAAACTATATTTTCTAAAAAATTAATTTATTTTTTTTATCATTTATTTTAGTGTGTTAATATAAAAATAAATAAATTTTAAATAATAAAAATAATATTATTTTAATATATTAAAAAAAAAAACTCTAAAAAATAACCAAGCAACATCTACGGTTAGAAACACTGGTTCGACTACCGTGCGTTCACCAGCCTCCTACACTAGACTAGACGGATCCATCCCTACGACTCCTTACGACAGGAGGGCTCATACCGATAACCACAGGAATATTTAATTAATTAATTATGAAATAAAGATTGTGAAGAGAGGTTGATTTATTAATTAATTAATCGATTGGCGCCAAACCTGCATGCCCACAGCGTCGTCTTGTTTTCTTCCATGGTGGCGTCTTTCCTTGTAGCCACCTTGTTGTGACCAAAAGATTAACATCATTTGTTTTTATATTTTAAATTTTGTATTTTATTTTATATTTTAAATTAATATATTTTTTATATTTTTCAAATTATTTTTATATGTTTTGAAATGTTTTGATATACTGATTTTAAAAATAATTTTTTAAAAATAAAAAATATTATTTTAAAACATTTCAGAATGTAAAACATTTTGAAAAATAACCCAAACTATATATCCAAATGGGTCTTAGATTCATGCTTACAGCGGATGTCAACCGCCGTCTAAATTTTATTTTATTATTATTTTTAGAAAATATTAAAATAATATCAAATCAATATTTTTTAAATAAAACACTCTTGAAAACAAAATTTATTTCGGTCTCAAATACTTTATAAATTCCTGATAAATCCGCTGTGCCCAGCGGGATTGGCGAATAAAAATAAGATTACAATCGAGTCCCTTAATTTCGAAGCCCACATGGGAAGTTAGATAGGTTCGAAGGCGAGAGAGCCAAGAATACGTGCCAGTGACCAAGTAATTCAAAAAAAGAAGAAAAGAAATCCGAAAATCCTCTGTAATGACACCCAAAAGAGGAAAATGGCCATCACCTCCCTGTCTATCTCTCTCTCTGTATGTCTCCAAAGTATTCTAAAAACAGCCCACGAATGGTAAACACGGCCTCCTGTCCCCCCCCACCCACCCACTTATTTCTTTCGTTCAAGCCACACAAACACCAGCATCCACAAAAAAGAAAATAGTGCTCGAGGATAATAATGCCAGCCCAAATCACCTCAAGGAACCACCCACCACCCTTGACGGTGGGTTACCACTTGCCACTATTCCCCAATTAGATGATGATTGATGATGATGATCTCAACCATCCATGATCATCGTGATCATCACAGCCACCATCACATGGCCAAAGTCAGAAAGTGGACCTTTCTTTTGTCCCTAGACTAAGGGTGTGCACAACCCACATCCTACGGCGTACGTTAGTCCTTCCTTCCCACCCCCACTCACACACCTAAGCGGTGGCCTCATCCGCACACCCCTCCCCACCCCCCCACACCCACCCTCCATACCTTATTCAATATGCCACCAAACCCCACTTTCCCCCTTCCACCACCACATCCACAACCACGCCCACTTTTCTTTTCCTCTCTTATCCTCCCTCCCTCCCTCTTCCACCCCCAATACCCCCCTTAACGCTCGCCGCCTTTCCTTTCTTTCTTGTCATTCCTTACCACCACCATCACACCGCGATTTTCTCTTAGCTCCTCCTTCCCCCAGATCTCTCCTTCGCTAACGTGCGCCAACTCCCTTCTCTCCCTGGTCTTCCGCCACCACCACAAAAACCACAAGAAAGCCCGCTTCTCCTCTTACTCTCGTACTCCCTCACAACTGTCCCACCGATTTCCCTTATCTTAACCTTCTCCAGCACCCATGTCCACACCACCCAACACCGGATCGCCCTCACCCCCACAAGATCTAACCCCCCTTCAAATCACCGCACTACAAGCTCTCCCTGCTCCGCCAACGCAACCATCCACCAATCCTCGGCGTCTACCACCACCATGTTGGACCCCAGATGAAACAGTGGCCTTAATCGACGCTTACCGTGACAAATGGTACACGCTCCGCCGCGGTAATCTCAAAGCAAATCACTGGCAAGAAGTAGCTGATGCTGTAGCTCGCCGCTGTCCAGCTGCATCACCACCAAAAACCGCTGTGCAGTGCCGCCACAAGATGGAAAAGCTCCGGAAACGGTACCGAACCGAGATCCAGAGGGCCCGATCTATGCCGGTCTCGAGATTTGCATCTTCTTGGGTCCATTTTAAGCGAATGGATGGGATGGAAAAGGGGCCTCAAGCTAAGGCTGATTATAATTCAGAGAGCGAAGGTGATGATAATGAGGATGATAATGAGGATGATGGTGATATTCATGGATCTTATTTAGAGAATTATAGGACTGCTGGTAATGTTATGAATACTCGAAGTATTCAAAAGCTTTATCGAAATGGGATTGGGAATCCAGGGACTGGTAGTGGTAATAATGGATTGAGTGGTGGAAATTCTAGTTTGGGTTCGGGTAATGCTGGTGGGTTTCGAATTAGAATACCAACTGGAGTTAGTATAGCGCAGCCAGGACCTAAATTTTATGCAAAACCAGAGCAGAAGTATGGTGGGGGTCCTAGTATGGGTGTTAATGCGAGCCCAAACCCGAACCTGAAGCCTAATTATGGTGGGATGGGGAGTAGTAGTAGGGTTATGAGGGGGGGTGAGGAAATGGGGAAGAAAAGAGAGAGGGAGCCGATGGAGGAGTTGGTTGCGGCGATTAAGGTATTGGGAGATGGGTTTGTTAGAATGGAGCAAATGAAAATGGAAATGGCTAGAGAGATGGAGACAATGAGGATGGAAATGGAGATGAAGAGGACGGAGATGATTCTTGAGTCGCAGCAGAGGATTGTGGAGGCTTTTGCTAAAGCATTATCGGAGAAGAAGAAAAGGCCAAAGAGAATGCCCTCACCTGAGTCATAGGTTGGGTGAGTGTGGTTGTCTTTTGTTTTTGTTGCTAGAGATTTGACCCTTCTTGGAAAGGGATTGAATGGTTCGGTCAGATTTGATACATCTTTGGATGAAAGTAAGTTAATTTCATGTTTAGATCAGTGTTATGCTGCTTGTTTTGTGATTATTTCATGAGAGTAAGTTAGGGAAGATGTCGAACTTTGTTAGTGTTTTCAATTTACTTTTGGATGAATGTAGCTTCAATTTTTTAGATTAGATGCTTGTGTACAACTACTTCTCAAGTGGTAACTTTAGTATTTTTGTGGAATATAAATGTAGTTGCTTCATAATTCTTCTAATTCCCTGTTTTGCTTGTGAACTGGATGGTAAAGATTCTTAGCTTGATGCTAGGTATGGTTTTCTGATTGATTGATGTTGTAATGTGCTAAGAACAATGATTTACCAGATAGGGAATAAAATATCTGGACATTGTGTCAGTGTTTTCTTCTTGATAATAAAGGGGAAACATAACATAGAACGTGATTAATTATGAGATGGCTACTTTTGTTTCTGTGATTAGTTTTTAGAGTTTTTGGGACAGTTTCCATTCTAAGCTCTCCGCTAGCAGAGATCTTTGTACAAGGCTTCATGTCCTGGAATTGCAGCACTGTGTTGAGGCCTTGGGTTCTTGCACTTCTAGTTGATGAATGGAACTTACAAAGATTTCCCTGGACTTGTTTACATGGTTAAAGAGTGTGGCAAAACAGGGGATTTGCTTTTTCTTTGACTTCGGTGTCTCAGTTTCTCAGATAATTATCTTTATCTTATCTGCTAATGGCATCATATCTTGAAACTTTCTTGCTGTGACATCTCACTCATAATTCCACCAACTGCATCAACTTTTCGTTTTTATTACTGTAATTGAATGACTTTCTGTCCTTTGATTCTAAGCAACTACTATCGTGGGTATGGACCAAATAGCCTATTTTCGATACCGACTTGAATTTGAATTTACCTAAATGAATGAGTTTGTTTTGCATGTTCTGGTTCGGGTAATACTCAAAGTAAGTGAAAAGGTTGAGCTCGGATAGGGTATGGTTATTGCTCTGCTCGACTCGAAACACTACCCGAACCTGACCTGAGGCATAGACATGGCCTTAAAAGTTTAAAAAAAGTTACATTTGTACCCGCCAATGTATTTAAAGAAAAAAATAGGGTTTCTCTCTCACTTACCCAATGAATACATGAAATCCAAATCCAATCGGGTTGGGTTTGGTTCATACTAGATCGAGTTCAGGTCAGGGTGGTTAGATTCAGATATGAATATTGCAATACCTTACTCACGGGTATTTATTACCATCCCTGATATCTGCTACCTTCTTTACTAAATGGATGCATCCTATATCTTAACCATCCCAACAAGTATTAACCTCTCAAGAAACCAGGGGCTAATCTTGTCTCTACAAAATGAATCTATCATATTCATCCCGACATTTTCACATTCAGGGGGAAAGGGGGCTTCTTTTTTCCTTAAGTTGAATGACAGAGAATAATTTTTATGTGACAACTTACAACGTAGAATTTTTTTTGAAAAACTGATTAAACAAAAAAAATAAAAAAAAATTAATAGAAAAAACTACACTAAGAAAAAAACTAAATAAAAAAAAAAGGTCCGGTCTAGTCTCGTTTGAAGGCTTCTAAAACCAATTAAACCAAACTAAATTTAACTGACTCAACCAAAAAATAAAAAATGTGTCAGCTTAACAAGAGTATAAATAGAAAATTGTCTTTCAAAGACTTAAAGTCTAAAATTCACAGTTATAGTTGCACACCCCCTCCCCTCTCTTTCAATCTCCTCCATGGCTCCACCCACAACCCACCCTTAAGATTTGCATCCTTTTGTTAAGACATGAAGTTTATATTGTTTCTAACGTGCAAAAGAGAATGTTTAGATAGGTTTTGCTTACAACAAACTTTTGTGATTATATATATATATATATATATATATATATATATATATATATATATATATATATATGTTGTTGAGTATCTATAATTATCTTATCCATTTTATAAATTTATTTTGATTTTACTCTTTATTCAATAAAAATCAATAGGATTTAGTCATAAAAGCCAAAAAACCCCATCAAAAAACTGCCAGCTTTTGTCATTTTTTCTCTTTTAAAAAAATTTGAACAAAATCGAAATTGTTTAGTTTTGGTTAGTTTGAGCTAATTTTCAGTTAGGTCCGGTTCTCTATATATATATTTGGTTGGTTTTTGGGAGTGCATTCGTACCAACTCTTAATTTAGCCATTTTAATTGAGCTATGTATAAAAAGTTTCAAAGCAAAAGGAGAAGCTGAGAGTTTTTTTTTTTTAAGAAAATAACATAGTACAAAAAATATTTAAGAAAATAACACAATTTAAAGAATTACAGATAATATCTACAATTCATAAGTCGCAAATGTCATTAGTGACTCTTTTAAATTGCAAAAAAGTCAGCAAATTTACAATAAAGAAAGATAAAAGAGGAGAGAGAAAGAAAAAAATAAAAAAATATCAGGGGCACACCAAAAACATAATTGATATCGTCAGAAGGATCTCAATAAGAAAAATTTTAAAAATACTAAGAAAGGTTGCCAACAGTTAACGTAGTGAATCACACGAGTTGTTTAGAGATGTCCGGGTTCACTTGATTTTGGGTGGTTCATGTGACCCACTACGGTCATTGTTGTTGACCTTTCTTAGTGTCATTGAATTCATTTCGTTAAGATCTTTTTGATGGTATGATGATGTCGTCATTAGAGTTTTGATGTGCTTATGAAGTTTTTTTCTCTCTCTCATCTCTCATAATTTGTGAAGATAGATGAGAGAGGGAAAAGTAAGGAAAAAAAAAGAGAGAGATCTTACAGCACGCTGAAGCTTTGATGATGACATTATCAATAATTTAATATCATTAAAAAGATCTTGATAAAATAAATCCAATAACAATAAGAAAAGTCATTACCATTAATTAGAATGAGCCACACGAGCTACCTAAAAGTAAGTGAGTTTGATCACTTTTGAACGGTTCGTATGACTCACTTTGTTCACTGTTGATGACTTTTCTTGGTGTTGTTGAATTTATCTCGTTAAAATCTTTCTGATGGTATTAAAAGTATTCTAAATGAAGTTTTGAGATGTTTTCAAAATCTTTTTTTTTCTTTTATTTTTTGACGGTATTAATAGTGTATTAATAGTGTGCTAGTACTAATAACACTTACAACTATTTGAACTTTATTATTTTTTTAAATATTTTTTACATTATGTTATTTTTTTAATTTATTTACTATATTAGAGTAAAAAAAAAACCACTCGGAAGCCGATGCATTCATGTCTCTATCTGCACAAAAAGCGTCAAGAGATCACGTGAGAAATGGGATTTAGAGCCCCCATATACAGCTCTGCTACTTAATTTCTGAGGTTGGACCTTAGTTTTTGAAAATGCTTTTCCGTGTTCTCCTCTCTCACCAACACTGTAATTAACACAAAACCTTCCCAACCCCTTCTTCTGTCAAACGATGGCTTCTACCTGCACCAAATTCCCGTTAGCTCGTCTCCTCTGCTCCCTTCCCCTCTGTTCCCAAATTACTGTCATTGATCTGGACTCCCATTTCCCAAATTTTTCCTTCCCCTCTGTTCCCTTCTCTCGTCTCAAACAGAGGCAATAATGGACCAAATGGGCAGCACGAGAAGGAGCAGAGTGGGAGCTTTCAGATGCCACTGCACTACCCAAGATACACCCGAGCCGACTATGAGACCATGCAAGAATGGAAACTTGATTGCCTGGTCAGGGCGTATGGGTTGCCCATCACTGGGATGTTGAAGAGAAAAGGAAGTATGCCATGGGAGCTTTTCTTTGGTCCCGTTATATATCCTTAAAAGATGCAATGTTATCCTTTCTAGTAGCATTATTGGTTTGAGCTAATTAACCAAAATTTCATTAATTTTGATGCCAATCTGTCCAAGTTAAAAAGACAAGGGCAAGATTACTACATGCCACAAACACAAGGGGCAAATAGTTGAATAGTTGATTGTTCCTACAATAAAGTAAGATAGCATCGATTATAAATATATAGATATATGTATTTTTAGGTACTTTTATAATTAAATTTTATACAAAAAATTATTTTAACTAAATAGATCAAATTTTAAAATAAACCTGGCAAAAAAACACTTTTTATTACATTGTTTTTTAAAACCTACAAAAACTATTTAGGTGGTAGTCAATAGTACGAGTTTGGAATCAAAAGATTTGCTTCTTCTATGGTTTCAGGTTCGAATTTTTTAATTACTTATATGATGGCTACTGAAAACTTACAGGATCATTAATTTTAAAATTCATGAAATTAATCAAATTACACAATGCACAAACAACTACATTAAACTAAAAAAAATCATATCTGATCCATCCAGCAGGCAAATGTCAGAGAGATTTTGTTATGATTAGTTGAACAGCAGGCAGGCGACATGCCGTTGGTTATCGTAACTATGGGGAAAAAAGAAAAGAAAAGAAAGGATCATCCATGGGATTTGAACCCGACGTGAATAGAACATGCAACCTTCTGAGCCGGAGACAGACGCGCTACCATTGCGCCATGGAACCTTGTTTAAGCTGAAGTCCTTGTAGATACAATTTACTAGAATGTTTTTCTACAGTCAATAAGAACATGAACTTGGCTTGGTTGCCATCGAAGCCATGCTTAACGTATAAACTTTGAGCCCTCTTGTGTCAGAATCGTGAGTTGAGAATTATCAAGAGGATATGCCCAAGTTTGAATTGGAAGATGACACTCTATCCAGGAAGGAAGGGTGTGTGCAGCTATAAAACAGCATCTCAAAATGAAACCACATGAAGCTGTCTTGAAGATGCAGAATAAGCAGCAAACACCTCAGTCATTTAAACAAGCTAAAGTTAACCACCAACAGCTGAGCCAAGTAAAGATTAAAGCATTCTCCATCTCTCTCTGGCTTAAGTTTCAAAATGGGGATGACAGACAATTGTTTTGCAGCACTGTTGAACATAGATTTTCAATGATTTATTACCCTTAATTTCTCTTGTTCTCTTCTTTTTCCTAATCTACAAAATGTACAGGGTGTAAATTTATATAACACATAGATTCATTACAGATAGGAGCTAACAAAAGTTTGGGTTCAAATCACCCCGTTGGTCCATATGAGCTGACAATAAACATCAAAAAACTAAGACCCACTTGATCTGGTGTCTCAGTTTGTGTAAAGCTTTTGGTTTCCGGCACTTCTCTTGATTCTTCGGACATGTAACGGAACAGGATTTTCCAAGACAGCAACATTAATATTACCCCACACCTCTGGTTTGGTTGGAAGCTGTGCAATTCTCTCTACAATTTCCATATCTTCAGGAAGAACGAAACCAAACACCGTATATGCCTTACTCCACTCATTGTGATTGGCTAGGCTGATGAAGAATTCTGGGCCAGACTCAACCCATGCCACCGAACCTCTTCTAACTGTAGGCCAAGCCTCTGTTGGAATATCCTCAAAAATTGTTCCATAGGCTCCAAGAGTTCCTTGAATTAGTGCAAACGGGGGGCCATATGGAGCCTGCACAGCTCAAGTGAGAGTTTTTAATCAAAAATTTCAATATCCGGAAAAACAGATTGTCTTGCATTTGATGTTATAAGCTGTTTTGTTGGGTTATTGTGTGAGAAGAGCACTCAAAGAAATTTGTGTCAAGATCAGTCCTTTTCCGAGCATCTTTTCTGAAGGCGGTAGTACCAATCAAGGGAAATCCCAAATCAAACATATAACTTTATCAATTGGCAGGCACTTCAAGGAGCCTGCTTAAAAATTGGTAACTAGGTCATCTTACCTGTTCAATATGATTTCCTTCTGAATCCCACGACTTTCCCCGGCTTTCAGCACGGTAAAAGTGGCAACCCACACAATGGTGCGAAACCAACAAATCAAGAATGTATGAAATAGAATGTGGAGCACAACCAGGTAACAGCTGCACATAGCATCACAATAAAGCTGGACTGAAGCTAATACTTGGTTAAAAATTCAACAAAAAGAAAATGCCATTCAGTAGACTTGATGGTTTCCTGTGTTCTAGACTTGTACAGAGATGACAGCAAAAACCAAAAGAAAACATGGAGAATTTATGAAATAAATAATAGATGATATTTATTCTCTTCATCGTGTCTCTCCCACTTCCAGGCATTTAGATGGAGGCTATTGAGACACGAGTTTGAGATAAGCATGCCTAGTTTAATTATGTGAGGTCAGATATCCAGTATTTCTCAGACTGATAATATATTACCATGCGTTCTAATTGAACATCAACAGCAATAGATAGCATGCACCAAACAGACGGCCAATCAGCTGCCTCTAATCCTGTGGGTCTACACGTTGTTAATGCTTTGGAGGACGGTTATCAGCTGGAGTTTATGAGATGACGAGACGACAGGATAACTGGTGTACAATTTCCTAGGTTGGTACACTGTCATGGTTCCGACTTGTTATGATAAACTGTAAAGGTTTCAGTTTGGTTTATAAACCATTGAAATAAATCTTGCTAGGGATTGATCACCTAATTTAGTAAAAAATACAAAAGCATTTTTTTTATGTCTGAACCATTCAAAAGATCATGCAGGTTGGAATCATAAGCATATGTTATGAAGTATGAAGAATATTGTCTGGGAACTCATTCCTAGGAGTAACATATAAGCAAAAGTCAGGTATCCAAGAACGCAATGAATACTTACTTTTAGATGAAGTGTCCCATATTCCGTTTCCAATCCAATGATGCCCTAATGAGGAAAGGGGAAAATGAAAGATGAACAAATCAGCAACTGAGAACTCGAGGAAAACAGCAAACCAGAAAGTAGATATCTCAATTCTCACTGCTATGGAAACTAGAAACATGGCCTCACAAATGTGTCAGAAGTTCAATCGTGTGTTAGTGATGAGAATATGTGGGTCCTCCATGTAACCAACTGATACTTATAATGGTAGATTATTATCTAAGGAAAAATCAAATAAGGCCCAGAGACTTCTCAGGAAACAAACATGCAACATAATGCAACTCTCTTACAACTATTAAAATAAATCAAAAGGAGAATTGAATGTTAAAATACTTTTTGAAAATCATGTAGCAGTTTCCATTGAAGTCCACCTACTATCATATCTGAGAATCTTAACCATCATTGTTTTCCACTTTTTTTTTACACCATGTCTACTTAGCAGTAGCCAAAAGCTGTTGCCTTTGGCAAACTGTGAAAATGCACACACATGAAATTATGTGCTGCTGTGCTCGATGAGAAACCAGGAGAACACTGAAACATCCATAAGACCTTCACTGGGTAATGTACCTCTCCTCTCCCAAAAACAATTCCAGAAGTCCACATAACATGGTCCCCTGAGTCTAGCCGATCAGGCTCCAAGGTGTCCTTCTGTTTCTTCAGCCAACACTAAAATAAAAAAAAAGGAAAACATGCCTCAGAATCATACAAGCACATGACTATAAATACATGATACCAACAATATGAGTTATAGCCCATTGTCATTGATAGTTTTAGACCACTAACTTTCTGCAAGGCTGCAAATGTCTGTTCATTTAAAATAGCTGAAGACTGACAGGCACACTCACAACTTCCCATGAAATTCTTGCAAGACAAAATGCCTAGAGCAATAGGCGATGTCTGCTAGCGTTTACACTTCATTTCGGAGTTTTGATTAATCAAAATACCACAACGTTCTAATTGCAAAATGAAAGACAAATCGACAACAAATTATCTAAAAATATCATAACCTGAAACTCAAAATGAATAGCAAGAGACCATACCTCGCCAAATTTATCACCACAAGCCTGTTTATCTCCACAAAACACCCAAGAATCACACAAACAAGGCCCCCTGTCACCGCTACACATTCCTTTACAAGCCAAGCAACAAGCTTTAGAAGAATTGACTTTAAATTCAGAACCCCATTTGACAGCATCACCCCATAGCTCCAAATGCTCAATCCCTCTACAACAATCCCCATCTGCATCTTCGCTCTTCAAACCATCACTAACTTTTGAAACCACAAACTCTGTATTACTATTCGGTGGTCTAAACAATGCAGAGAAACAAAGGTAGACCATGCAACAGGAGATTGTACCCATAACGAAAAGAGCCAGAAGTCCATAACGACCGAGTTCTGGAACGGTTTGCTTGCGACCCATTTGGATTTCAAACAGAATCAGATGGGTATTTGGTTAAATCTTGATTTTTGTTTAGGTTCTTGATTGATTTGTCAAGAATAATACTGTTGCTACTGCAGAACTATTCTCCAGGAAGCAAACTGACTCTGCTACTTCAGTGGAACCATTCAGCTGCAGACCTAGTCTTTAGGAAGTTAATTCTGTTTCTTTCTTGTCTTTAGGAGCATATCAGTTTGTTGGACACGGAATAGTAATCCCTATTTCTTAGTTTCAGTTGCATACTTTCAGAGGTTGTACTGTCTATTTAATGGACAGAAGTCATTTGAATAAAGTCAGGAGATTTTCTGAATAATCCTAATCTGTTATTTCTTCCACATGATTGAGAGTGAAAGCGGAGGGCTCTGTTTTTAACTTTTTTTGGTTGTCATGAAATTGTCAGAAGGATTTACTGGACGAGTGCTTGCCTTCTTGGCCACAAAATCACCGTGTACGATTCATAAGGCAAGAAAATCTCTTAAATACTTTCCAGTTTGCAGTTCGTTACCGGTACAAATTTTTTTTATAAAAATTAATTTCAAATCTCAGGTTCATGAAATATCTTAATATAATCTAGAATATATTAAAATTTAATTAATTAATTACTTGAAATTGAAAAAAAAACTGAAAAATAATAGAAAATGTATTTTTTGGTAAAATAAATATAATAAGACTTAAAAGAATTAGTTTGTTAAGAAATCCCAAATCCAAGTAACTTTAATTTTTATTTATTTTTGAATTTTCATTTGTTCATTCTTACTTTTAAATGATACTGATTATTTTAAAAAAAATTAATAGTATTTTGTTTTTCATTGTAGAGTGTGTTTGGCAGTGTGGTAGCGGTTGCTTTTCAAATAGCTTTTCGTGTCGAAATACATGCCAATGATATTTTTTTATTTTTTAAAAATTATTTTTAATATCAGCACATTAAAACGATCCAAAAAGTACAAACCGCACTCAATTTTAGCAAAAAAAAAATTCAAAATTTAACAAAACACAGGTTGAAACGCATAACCAAACAAACCCTACGAGGGGAAGCACTTTTCAATAGAAATTGGCTATTTTTTTATAATCCCTGAATTATTTTTACTCTTTGACCCCTTAATTTCTTTATCTTTTAATTTGATTCTTCAAAATTGGATGCCCAAAGGAATGCTTGAATGGCAAGCACTCAAAATAAATAAATGTTGATACTTGATTTTACTATAGCATTTAATTTTATTATAAAATTTAATATACTTGATTTTACTATAGCATTTAATTTTATTATAAAATTTAATAAAAAAAATAAAATTATAAAACTCATTGAAACTCGCGACTCAGATTACATAACAATTAAGGTCAATCCAATTTGATATTATCTTAATATTAAAAAAATTATCATCTTAAAGATTTAAAAAAATATATCATGTTTTTACTAATTATTTAAATTATTTTTGATTCATTTTAAATTAGTTCCCACATTATTTAATTCAAATCAAAACTTGGGACAGAGATAAGAAGACAGATTAATAAATTTTAACATGAAACTTAATAAGACTGCCCCAAAAAAAAAAAAAACCCTTCGTACCATTAACATTTTTCTTGAATCAGAGTGCTTGTACTAGCGGGTTACTATATGGTTGGTGGGTTAGTTCTTGCTTTTAGAAACTACCTTGTCTGGTCCCATACTATCATGTAATGAAAGCTTTTCACCCTATATCAAAGCTTTGCCGTATTTCATTGCCATGTCATCCATTTGATTTTACTTATTATCATCCACAAGCAAAGAATCGTTATTGTCGCGAAGCATTATCATAAGCTGAGGCTTGGAAAACGAGACGACGGAGGTTGGATGGTTGGCCTCCTATAAAGTATGGGGAGTAATATCAAGCCCTTTTTTTGTACTTTTTTCTGGCGTGAAACTGAGGAAACCTAAATTCGAGCAAAAGCCAATATTCTGTCAGCTGACATTGCCCACTTTCAATCCAAATTAACATGTTCAGCGCTCAGGCACTGTTTGAGCCACCAAACATGTTTCGAAGCATTGTTTCCCCCTTTTGAGACCAATACAAGCATAGCAATCACCTGAGGAAAACTATCATTACAAGGACAGAAATTTTTTTTAAAAAAAAACAGTTTGAAAGGTTGCTGCAATCTTTCATTCTCTATGACACATACCTCAGGTTTTATCCCCCACAAGAAAAAACACAGGCATAAAACATGAATCGTTCAATTTACAGTGGAACCCAAAAACCTCAGCCTGCTTGCGAAAACGTTTACATTTGATTCATCAAGAAGATGAAAACATGGTTCCTGTTGGAAATTAATGGCAGAAGGAAAAGGTCTAGCTCAATATTGCTTCAAATAAAAACAGTATAACCCAGACAGGACTCCAATTACAAAAGGCAAACCCCGCCTGTTTGTTCTGCAAAACAAGCAAAACAACCTCCTATGCAAGCTTGTTTATTAGTTGAAAAGAAAAATACCATGCTCCTCAAAGGGGCCACATATAGTCTCTCCTCGCTAGAGGAATCTAATTTCCTTTTGGAATTTCTTGTATCCGGATGAGAGATCTTGCACTGTGCATACATAATACTTATTGCATTGTGCATACATAACACTTATCTCCGAGCCCTGGTATTAGAATATCAGAAGACCTCAAAATGGCAAGACAGACATCCATAATAGAGTTGAGTAAATCTCGTTTTTTCATGCTGATTGGAGTTCTTATAGTTCAGTAATTGGGCATCTGCCTTGTAATATAGTAAAATGCATGTATTCTCAAGGGTGATGAACACTTAAATCTGTCCAGGAAACCTTTACTAATAATCAAAATGAATTCCACTATAACCTGCCAGAACAGCTACCCCTCCCTGCTTTACTAGCAAGGAATTATCCAACATAGTAATCAGAACATTGACTAAAATCACAGGAAATTCCAACCAAACATTGTAGAACCTTACTGGTTTTTGTAAAAAGAAGATCCAGTGATCCACTAGCAACCATAACCATCCCACGGAAAGCACCAAACACTTGTGAATCAAATTTCCTGCCTTCACCACCAAATCAAGCAACTGGTGCCACAACATCATTAACATTCAATAAGCCAGAAGAGCCCAACAGCAGGTGATTTTTTATCAAGCAAATGACATGATGAAAATAAAATAGCAACTGTCCGATAGTTAAAGCAGCTCTATGATTTTACTGCTGGTGACAGAAAAAGCTTGGCAAACCACTTGTTTGTCAAACATGGTCCACGTAACATATTCCAGCCCTGACAAATCAAAATAAAATGCAAGAACACAAAACCCAGTTTTTTTCTTGAAAGATGTTAGCCCATCACACTGAATACGCAACAAGTCAAACATAGATGTCAAAGAGTTAAAAAGTCCATTTGCTCTGAGATAATACGCTCAGTTTTCCATTGCATCTTAACAGAACTTCCAAAGGAACAACATATCATATAGGGGCTGCAGTGACATGACCATGATCACAAACCATGAAAATTTGGCAATGACTGCGGGCCATCAGCAAGATTGCTAGACCATTTGTTACCATACGAATTCCACAAATAGCTTGAGGCACCACAGTTTTTTTTAAAAATTGCAACATGATTATGCTAGCTTAACGTGTTGCATTAGTTTCCTATGAACTTTATTTAATTGCTGCTTAACCCCATTAAGAGTTGCATAAGGCTGTGGCATGGTCCAAACACAACTAAAAGCCTTCCAAGTCTTATTCAAAGCTTATCCAATGAATTTAGCATAGAAAAATGTCCAAATTCCTTATCATGTCCAGACAAGGCCTCAATCTCTTAGGCTGTCCACTAAAATAGAAGATGCAGCAAATACTCCCAATATCCACGAGGTGGGGAACTTAAAGAGAGAATAAAATATCAAATTCATACATATATCATAGCCAAGAATTCTTGTTTCCATTCCTAAATAGGTGAAGTTTCCTTACAGCATGAACTTGAGACTTGATAAATGTCCAGTCTGCATATCTAAAATGGACATGAACAAAAAGCAGACTTTTCATTCTGTAGAACTCTAAGCTCAACCTTTTCAACCACTTATAGAGGCCTATTGCACTTGTCAACATCATCCAAAACTGTAAGCACTATAAGCACAAGCTTCAATAGTCCACATCCTATAGCAGCCTCTTTGTCATCTCAAATCTGTTCCATAAAGAAATAACTAGTGACCATAGGCTCCTTTTCCGACCAATTACGCCTCTTAGCAATCAATAACATGTCAACATCTCCATAAACCATTATCTCCAGGAAAAACACTAAGACAAGATGGTTATATAGTTCCTTGAGCACTTTATGAAATAAAATGACATAAAAGAAGCAGTTCTACTCACATTAATAATATGATCCTGAGCTACCAGTACCCATGTAGTTGCTGCTGCCCATGCCACGACTTGAGTACAGTGACGAGTACGAGCTACCACCAACCTGCCATTGAAATGCAGAATAAATAATGCGAGTTACATAAAAGACAATTGTCAGAATTATCCCTGTTGAGAAAGGGTAAAAAGCATACATCACCGCCGCGAGACATGTAATCACCACTGTAGCTTGATTGGTACATTCCACCATCACTGCCTCCATAAGAACCTAAGAATAATTTGTATTAGAGTATGACCATTAAATATACTACAAGTTCAATGGTAACATGTCATTCATATCAATTTATCAGCAACTAAAAACACACCTCCATAACCCATACCCTGACGGCTACTATACATCCCATGTGAATCCTGACTGGAAATAGAATTTCTGCTGCCTCCATATCCTACAGCAGATCTCCCAAGTCTACCAATCACAATATAAAGGAAGAGTTACCATAACAATCCAGGTTTATTAAATGCAACAATAAAAAATGAAATTAAAAAGGAATTATAACAAACCTATCACTATATGCATCCCCATATTGAGAAGCTCTGGAACCAAGTTCATAATCCAAACGAGGCCTCGAATGGCGAGCATCGGCATCGGCATCAGCATAACGGGGAGGAATATCATCCTTGAATTGTATAAAACATAAACAACACTTTAGTTATTACTTAGACCTAATGATAAATGGGGTAGAGGATCAAAATACTGCATCATCACAATGCATTAAGCCAGCATTAAAACTTACAATTGCTGAATATGGACGTTTTGATCCAGCAACAGAATCATAATCACGGGAACGCCCTTCATGGTAACTTGGAGGAGGCCTCTCATACCTTTGATTATAGCCTTCATCAGCATAAGCTCTCCTTGCAGATGTGCGAGATGTACTTCTGGGAAGATCAGAATAGCTGGTACCACGAGAAGAGTAGTCCTCTCTATAGGATGGCCGTCTTTCTGGAACAGACCTGGGACCATAATCTACAGCAGGTCTGCTCCTTGGAGAAGGAAGCTCCTCATGCCGAACATATTCCCTTTTGAAGCTACCCTTTGGGTAAGATGGAGCTTTCAGAAGAGCAAAACAAAAGGTATTACTTAAGCATTCACATAACTGGTAAGAGAAACCAATTAGTACAATAGTGAAATTCAAGCTTACGAGGTGGTCTCCTGTCATAGGACCTAGAATGAGGAGCCAGAGGCCTGCTTCTTGCTGGCATGGACATCACAGGAGGACGTCTCTCTCTCAATCCTGGAGACCTCTTTAGACTGACTGGGGGAGCACGAGTTGCAATTCCTCTGACTGCAGGAGTAGAGTAGCTATGCTGCAGAGGACGAACCCATGGACCCCTGACAACTCTACTAGCTCCATGCCCAGATCGGAAATCATCACGACTTGCATGTTTTCCTTTTCCCCTTTGGAGGGGTCTTGATAAGCGGGCCCTCACTTTAACCTGAATTGTGAAATTACCACCATTATAAAATGTAATATGCAACCACGCCAAAACATACAAAAGCATTGATGCAGTAGGTTTAGAATATAATTTGCTCCAAATAAATGACAAACCTTGTTGTCTCCCTCACCCAACTCTACATTGTTGATGCTTTTAGCACATGCCACTGCAGCATCATGAGTGTCAAAGGTAACAAAACCAAAATCCTTTCTCCTGGCAGATGGCATATTCCGTGCAAGCTCAATCTTTTCTATGTTCCCGTATTTCTTCAAAAGCACCCGAAAACGATCCTCGTCCCATGATGCAGGCAGGCCATCAATAAACAGAGTCTTCACCTGAACTTAGACAATACTGTTAGTTGAACCATTCTAAAGTTTAAACGATACAAAATATGTATACTATCATGTAAGCACCTAAGCACTCTTATGCCCCCATTTTCTCTCGCTGCCACAGTAGCTGTGGCAGCCAAAAAGGCATCAAATAAAAACATACTCAGATAAGATTGCAATATAAAATTAAAATGAAGTGCACAAAAGATCACCCCATCATGACCTCCCAGCATTGTCCGTGCTACAATCAACATGATCTTAACCAAGGATAGACTAGAATTGTACAGATAAATCACACTGTACTGTATCAAACAAAAACCCAAGTAGAAATCAAGAGCACTCTGATCCACCACACAAGACACCACAGGTAGCGTAAAGTATAAATTTGCCTTCAATGTACATCAATCATTACTCACTTACAACAAAAGCTACGGACATATACAGTAATCAGACACAAGATAGACAGCACCAAATATTGCAGCGTACAGAGTACTAGATACAGTTGATCCAGTCTTAGATGAAATATAAATTTTAAGCATATCAGTTAAATAAATATTTACCTGTGCCATGATTTCATCACTAGGACCGATGAAGGAATCTGCAAAAGATACCTTTGCAGGCCTATCCACTCCAAATAAAACATCTCTCTTCTGAAGACGCTTAAAAGCATTCATAGCATCTGACCGAGAAGAAAATTCCAGAAACGCAAACCCCCGATTCATTCCCAAGTTGTTACTATCTTCTACCAGGGTCAAATCCTCAACATTCTCAACTCCATAGTGTTTCAATTTCTCTTTCAACTGGGGCCACAGTCAACAACCAAAAGTGTGAGGAACATGACAACTCTCAATAATTACTGATGAAGAAAACTGGATGCTTGACAGTGACACTATATACTTACAGCTTCCTTTGTCCATGTCTTGCAAATGTTACCCAGAAAAAGGGTGTCACTGTCTTGACTTGGAGTAACACCACATTGTTTCCCATTGATCTGGAATTCAGTCATTAAATAACATATTTAACGTATAGTGAACTTACTAGATATTCCAAAATTCAACATGATCAAAAAATTACCACTGGGTTTTTGAGCTCTGTCACAGCTCGTTTTGCTTGCTCGACAGTTGCAAAACGCAAGAATGCAAACCCTTTGTTTTTCTTAGTCTGGGGGTTCATCATTAGCCTGGCTTCGGTAACCTCACCAACACGGCTGAATACTTTCCGAAGATCATCCTCAGTAGCATCCTTGTCTAAACCACCAACAAATATTTCAAACTCCTTTCGCTTGCGTCTCTCCTTAAACAACTCATGGTGCTCATCCTCTTCTTCCACATCAGCCATCTCAGCACGTTCAACTTCCTCACCAGCATGCTCATCATCCTCTTCACCCTCAAGTTCTTCAGGAACCTCTTCCAATTCCTCCTCAACTAAATTACCCTCTTCCTCTTCACCAGCATTCTCCTCATGTTCTTCCTCCACTTCATCTTCCACCTCCTGAACATCCTCTTGTTCAATTTCCTTATCATCATAATCCACCCTGCCATATTCTTCATGTTCATATTCCGGTTCATTATCATCAAAATCTAACCTCTCATCTTTTTCATACTCGTCTACAGACTCCTTGACCTCGTCCTCTTCTGCCATGAAAAAAAGAGTAGGTGATCCAGACCAGCCGCGAAACAGTCAAACCCTCAATTATCCTCAAAAAAAAAAAAAACTATAACCCACTTTATTAAAGAAATCTTTCCTATAACCCTGAATCCTTCCATGGTTAGATAGATACTCTGTCAATGAATTACACCCTGTGGTACTTGGTTACTTCCTTTTGTAACCAAACTAATTTTTACTTGAAACTTGAGAAACACGACTCGATATAAATCACACGAATTCTAATGAAAGCAGCACAATACCAAAACATCAAGCAAATTTATTTTTTTACGGTGCACAGTTTGTCTACTTGCTGGTTTTGATGGTAATAGAACTACGCAACACAAATCGATATACAATCAAATCAATCATACTATTACTGGAAACCCACGATCTAAAACAGCTATTATCAAACAAAGATACCAATAAATCCTCAATTTAAGATTTAAACTTTCTCAAATTTCCACAAAGGAACACAGAATTAGAACCTCAAATCAGATTAGATTCTGAACGACACAAAATTTCACAAATTTCAGCGAAAAGAACACACAGAGCCGCACACAACAAACTATAAATCCCAAAAGATCCAAACCAGACACGAAAATTAGAAACAAAAACACTTACTTTTCAAAGAAGCTGATCCATTCGCGACCAAATCAGCTTCAATTTCATCTTCTCCATCTTTCTTCTCTTCAGTAAATAATTTATCTTCAACAACCATGCTCTCCTCCTCCTCTATAACCACAGGTTTCTCGTCAACCACCGTCTGTTTCTCCTCCAAATTCAACGCCTCCTCCGCCGTTTCTGGCTGTTGCTGATTCTGCACCTTCCTCACCGTTCTTTTCTTCGCAGCTGCTGCCGCTCCTCTCTTCAACGTTCGTGGAGGCATCGTTTACAGTAGATTAATTTAAACTCAGACTCCCGGGGGGGAAAAACCCTGATTGATCTCTAAATAGCCAAAATCTCTCAAATTTGAAGATAAAAAACCCTAAATCGAAATTCAACTGGAGGAAATTGGGAGATTAGACAGCCCTGGGTCTTAATATATACGTGACAGTAAAGAGTTTAGGCGCAGGTGCTCGACTTCTCGTGCGGGTTTTTTATGTGTGGTACGTGGAGAGATGTAATTGGTATGAGCTAGGGCGCTTTTTAAAAAAGGGAAAACTAATTTTTAGTCCCTGAGGATTTAGAAACATTACGCGTTGATTCCTATGATCTAACATTTCACATTATCAATTCTGATGTTTCCCAAGAGTTCCAATTTTAACCCTAAACCTTGAATGCCCTTTTTTTTCATCTGTCTTTTACTTATTCGTTTTTTTATCTTATCATTTCTTTAAAAAATATCTTTATATATAAGGTTTGAGTTTCTATGAAATTATAGTTGGGTTGTTGTATTTGTTATTGTTTGTAATACATTTAATGTATTTATGGACAATTAATGTTCCAAATAAAATATTCCAATTCAGTAAAAGTAACTTATATAATATAAATGATATAATTTAATGGTTATGTTTGGTGTAGGTTAAGCAGCAAAATAAATATGGTTAAAGAATATAAAATTTTATTTGTATTTAATGAACTCTTTTATCAGTAGGGATGATAATTTAATTAAAACTTAATGAATATCAACTTGATATTATAGGTAATGAATAGAAAATAAATATCATCAAACTTGACTTGAAATCCACCCGAGCCTGACCAAAAATATTTATTTATATTTTATAAATATATTTGTAAAATATTTAGGTTTTTTAATATGATATTATATATACATATTTCAATATTAATATAACACTCGTATATATGTGTATAATATGTATTTTTTTATTATTCAATATGTATATAATACATTCTTTAAATATATTTTAACTAATTTATTTGTTACTGAGTCATAAATAATTATTAAATAATAAATACTAATATGCGCTCTTGAAACTTAATAAATAATTTGTAAATATTTAAATATTTTACATGATTTATAATAAATATCAAGATATCAGACACGCTTATAGCCATTGCCACCCACGCCTTGTTAGGATAGAAACTAGTAGTTTAGAATACATATTTCAGTCACGTCAAATTGTCATCACAGTAATTAGGGATCGAGTTGGTAACTTTTGAAAGCATCAAAGTTATATTGCAAACTTTTAATCAACAGAGACTCGAGCATAATATTTTTTGAACTTAGAGGATGAAAATAAATATAGTTTAGCGGTCGAAGAAAAGTTGTTTGAGGGTGTTTGGGAGTGTGGTTGCGGTTGCTTTTTAAAGTGTTTTTTATTTAGAAAAGTGTGCCAATAATATTTTTTTTATTTTTTTAAAAATTTTTTTGAGATCAGCACATCAAAATAATTTAAAAATATCAAAAACATATTACTTTAAAATAAAAAAAAAATTAATCTTTTTTAGAAACGCTTTTGAAAAGCACTCCCAACCGCCTCTAAGACAGGTGATTTATCAACTCTGACTGATGACGTGTGCTGAATGACTCCCTTGCTTGCTCGCTGCCGGGTTCTCGAGGAAGCTACAGTTCGAGAATACGGTAAAATTATTTTTTAATTAAAACAATTTTAAAATAATATATATTTTATTTTTTAAAATTTATTTTTGATATTAATATATTAAAATAATTTAAAAATATTAAAAATATATATTTTAAAACTAAAAAATAATTTAAAAAAAACATGATTGAATTAATCAAGGATTTAACGTAACAAGGCACCAATAATAACAATCTTTTAAATTAAAAGATCATGCACTATATCATTGGAATTGAGCCGTGTCGAGGGATCACGTTGAGCTCTCAAATGCTCTCGTATGATGGTTATAAACATGAAAGATGTATTTTTAAGGTTGTTTAAGAAAAAATAATAATTTCAATTAATGTCTAAGCTAATCCAAAAATATTTTAAAAATACAAAAAATCAACAGTAAATGATTATAAATAAACCGAGTATCATTTTTGAAGTTTTAAATGCGGACAACTGCATGGTTGGGTATTTATGAAACTTTATTATTTTAAAAAATTTGTAATTCAAGACTCAAGTGAATTCAACAAATATGCAAATATAACAGCGAGAATATTGTTTGTTTTATAAAAAGTAATTTTTAAAAAATTATTTTTTAAATTTTTTTATTATTAGAAAAATTGATGAATATAAAATATTTTTCAATCAAAGTAAAAGTTAACTTGGTTTTCAGAAAAATATTTTCATTTTATTTCAGGAGGAAAATACTTTCTAGAAGTTGTGTAAAATTCAAAAAAATCTTATTATTTGTTGATTATATCAAATTTGATCATTAATCTTTTAATTGTTGTATGTTTTATTTTAAATAAATTTTTTATTATTTCATCCTCTAGAATTTGATGTAATCTGATTTTTATATCAATTTTAGTTTTATTTTTTATTGTTATTTATTTTTCTCTTATTATTTTTTAATTAAAAATTTTTGTCTATCATTTTTTATCTATATTCTTTTTATTTCTATTTATTTTTATTTGAAATAATTTATGAAATTTTATATATTTTTTAATTTAATCATCTTTTAATTTTCTTTATCTGTTGAATTTTTTATTTATTATTTTCATTGTTATTTATTTTATTTAAAATAATTTATATAATTAATTTTTTTTAATTTTATACTTCAACTTTTTTATCTATGAAATTTCATCTTCGTTAATTTAATAAACTTAAAAAAAATTCATAGGTTATTTTTCAATTTATTTTCCATGACATGGTCAAAACTAAAAAGTATTTTCTAATTTATTTTTTATGACATTATAAAATATTAAAAAATAATTTACTTTTAAAGAATTATTTACTTGAAAAATTATTTTTCAATCTAATAAATAAAAAAAATAGACATATCCAAATTGAAGTGTAAATTGACCGTTAATTTTTGTTCGGGTTATCTCTAATGAATAGCAAAATAACCCTAAACTAAACATTATTATCCCAAGAATCCAAACATCCAAAGTGTCCTGTCCAACTGAAAGGCACAGTTACAGTACTACGAGCTGCAGCTGCTTCAGCACTAGTCGCCTTAAACTTCTTCCAATCACGAAGGACTGCAGTTAAATCCTTAATCTTGGCATTTATACTCCGACAGCAATTAGCATGGACAGTGATTACTGCCTTAATATCCTTGCTATCTTCGCAAAACCCACTAAAGTAGACAGTGTCCAGGAACCTTGCTTGAAGGCCCAGTTGCCCAAACATTCCCTCGTCCATCAGGTCAAAGAACACGTCTTGCTCTTTTTTGCCTGTAGAATTGTCTTTCCTGCCATACCAGGCATCAAACAATGAGACTGTCTTGTTGTTTGATCTAATATAGTAGAAGCCTGTGTTGATGGGATTCTTTTCAGATTCTGGGTCGCCATTAAACCGGTCAGTACTAATTTCGAGGTCCACGCTTTCGTTATAAATGCTTAGCCTTGAAAGAGGGTTCCTGAGCCACATTACATCAGTATCCTGTCACAAAAATCTGGATCAGTCATTAGCAAAACTAAATTTCAACAATGTTTCCGAATGTTACAGAAGTTAAGTTTAGTTGATAAAATCACTTGATTCGTCGCAAATTACAGTGATAAAGATTTTAAAACCATTTTCATAAACAATTAAGAGTTTAAATTTAGTGTCAACTGGCAAATTAAGTATGGAATTGTCATCAATCTCTTAATTTAAACGTGGATGCCACTTAAAACTGGAGATGTGAGTTTAGTTCCTAGATAATGCAACTGGGTTTGCTCAACTTTAACATACTGGGCCAAGGCTCGACCTTTCGGTCATTCTGTTCTAATTCTTACTTGGCTGACAATCACTTGGATGCCAAAAACCCAGCTAAAGCTGCTTTTGTTTTGTCCCTGTCTAATGATCGCTATCTTGCGCAAAAATTTGTGGCAGAAGTCTCTCCAAATAAGTGGGAGAAACAGAGGCAGCACATTTTTCAACTTTGAAGACCTGTGCACGAGAAAATGAGGTCTGTTAATTCCCAGTTTGAAATCAGGGGAAGTCTTAGAGGGACATTTTAAATCATTACATGCTGTCGTGGCATTGAACTTCTTTTTCTAGTCCAAGCCGAGATGGGTCCCAGCAAGAAACTTTGCAGCACACTGAAGAACATTTCAAGAATTAATATGAGAGGGGACTTTCCACAATCTACAAAACAATTCTCCTATGAAATGATGATGATTTATTTTTATATAAAAAAATAAGTTATAACCTAAAATTTCTGGAAAAGAAAGATATGAGCTCAATGTAACTAAAAGCTAATTGACAGATTTAGGAGTGTCTACGAGTAAGTTAGTAATTATTTTTTAAAATATTTTTTGTTTGAAAAAATATTAAAATAATATATTTTTTATTTTTTAAAATTTATTTTTAATATCAGCATATCAAAACGATTCAAAACCACTAAAAAAATAATTTGAAACAAAAAAATTTTAAATTTTAATAAAAAACAAGTTGAAATTCATTCTCAAACGTTTTTGTAATGTCTTTTTTAGAGTATGCTATAAGTTATTTTTCAAAGTATTTTTTATTTAAAAATATATTGAAATAATTTTTTTATTTTTGTTTGCATAAGCTATTCAAATCAAATCTATATAAAAACACAAAAGAAAATTAATTTAAAACTATACACACACCATTCTATGCAATGCTATTGTTTCGAAGGCGTTCTGATGTAGGCTGGCTGGTGCTAGGGGAGTTCGACCTATGCAACTACCTCATAGACCTATGAAATTCACACGTATTGGTTGATCTACCAGGGACGGTCACCATAAGGTTAGCTGGCTTAAGTAATTCTTGAAGACAATTGTTTTACTGTCATGAAGGCTACAGTTTCTTTCAAATTAGATAAACAATTCTCTGACTTTGCTCCCTTTTTCCCCTTTCTAGAAAATAGAAGATTTTCAACTCCCTGAAAATGTGAAGAATTTCCGTGTTTCTTGTTTTTTTTCCTCCATGAAGAAGGTCTCTTAACAGGCAAGAACCTTCAGTCCATATGCACAACAACCCAGATCCCATTAAAAGCTTCAGGGTGACATCCGTGCATGACAGACAGAGACAGTCAACGGATCTGAATTTTCATGTGAACCCAGTTAAAAAAAAGTAAGGAAATTTCATGTGAACCAGGCAACTTCCGAGTCCCAGCTCCCCAAGCCTTGATTTCCAAACTTCAGGGACATTGACCGTGCTAGCACGGTGGCACAACCCTGAAATCGTGAACCTATCCCTCGTGCCTACGCCCTACCTCAGCCCCAAAATACTCACATGCCTCCAAACGTTAACAGTGTTAGAATGATAGAAATTAAGCTTCATTGACTGAGAGTTTTACTGGTTAATTTATATTATTGAAGACGCAGTTATTAAGAGAGTTGGCCAAATTAATAATCAAGGGGGATGCCCCCACTCCTTGGCCATTATCAAAGGTTGAATATTATCACAGCAAGATACTTTATAAAAGTAAAATTCTTTTGGAGTCACTAGTTTTTAATTATATTAAAGTTAATGTTTAGAATTGAGGTTGAACTGATTTTTATTAAATTTTAAACATATACTTAGTATTATAAAGTTCAAATTGATTCTTATAAATTGGGAAATATGACCGGTGTTCCTAAACGAGTTAATTAAGCATAAATATTCTTTAATTTAATTTATTTAATTACTTAATTGGCAGACATTAAAATGCTAGCCGAGATACAGTGAAACCAAAACACAGAAATTAATGGAGATTTTAACAAGAAACGTACCGTGAAAATGAAGTTGTAGCCACGCTTGAGAACATCTAATAGAAAACGAGTTCTTCTCCACATCATGTTGATAAAATCTTGTGACATATAAATTTTTTCTCCTCCAAAATCAACACCTTCTGTTTCCAGCTTGTAACAGTTTAGCCCCTTGAAAAAACACATCTCATAAGCAATTTGATCGACAGCAACTACGAGTAGATGATCAAGAAGTGGCCTAGTGTCCTCTCCTAGCCAAAAACTATCAAGAAAAAGATCAAGCATTGTTGTTTCGGCGTCAACACTCTGTTCTACATAAGCCTGGTTAACAACGGTAATAATCACTGTTTTGTTTGGTGTTGAGGCTTTCACTAAAGCCAATTCAAGCTCATCTGTTGGAAACTTCAACGTTTTCATGTCCTGCGTGACAAAAAAAAGAGTGATTTCTACACCAAAGGACAATAATAAAACAATATTGGACTATGTACATCACGCACACGCACACACAAAGACGAATACTTACAGTTTGTGAGTGAGATGGGCAATGGTTAGATCTTTGAAATGAGAATAACAAAGGGTTTGATAGAGAGGCAGACCAGATACAAAGGCAAAGAACACAAGCAAAGAGAATGGAGATGAGTACAGTATTTCCAAGAGCGTTCTTTGAGGAATCCATGTTCATGCTGGGCTTGTTTTGTGAAAGATAATGAAAGGGATGGTGTAATTTATCATATACAAGGAGAAGAAGAATAGGCTAAGGTGCGCGTGTGTGGAAAGGCTGGCTAGGTATGCAGGTTAGAATGGTCATGCAACATGTGCATGAACCGTATATTAGGTTTATTTGGGTTGTCATCACGGTTTCATATGGTGGGCACATCAAAACTAGATATGGACTCCCAAATCGAATTTTACTAGAAGAAAAGAAAAACACAAAACCCCAGTTCTAATAATCCTGTCAATTTCTCTTGGATAATTAAAGTAGTAATTTGATATAAACTTTTTTCTGTTAAATTATTTACTTGTTTGATGAAGTCTAAAAAAAATTTAGGTAGCTAGTCTAGGAATGGGGTTTCTAGTTAGACAATCAGTTAATTAATCGGTCATAATAATTTCATTTATTCTCTTTAATTAATATGTTTTTTAACATATAATTGGTGCTAGGCTAAGGCAGCTTACAAATAGTGATTGCATAAGATTCTCTTTGATGGAGGTGAGACTCTTTAATTTTTAAATAAGTATCTTTTTAAATAGAGAAAATACAAGAATATTCTAAAGAGATTCTCTGAAAATATATATGCAGTAAAGAATGGAGGTTGTAAACTTTTGATTTGAAGGTTTCATGATATATTTATAACTCATGAATCTTGTCTTTTTGTAAAAAGATAAGAGGGTTTGGAGTGTAATTTTATTATGATAGCATTTAATGATGTATAAATATCTCTTACATCTATATTAATGTTTAATAGAAATATGGTGGGTCTCTAGAGAAATTTTATACATCTAAAAGGTGTATGGAAATTACAGTCCAACACGTCAGATGTAGCTGAGCCCATAGAGACTAAGTTCTTTTCTTAGATTAGACCGAGGGGAGGAGGGTCATCCCCTTGGGTGTGCCCGAGGTAGGATGGTCATCCCTTTGAGCATGTCTAAGGGAGGATGGTCATTTCATTGGGTATGCCAAGAGAGAATGATCGTTACTTTAGACTTGACTAACTGTCAAGTTCAAGTGCAATGGATTAGGCCAACTACCAAGTTTATGGTAGTCCAAGTGCCTTGGACTTGGCAAGTTCTTTGGGTTTGACATGCTTGTCAGAACCATGTTATCTTAAACTTAGTTAAATGCTAAGTCCAAATACCTTGGATCTGACATGTTCGCCAGACCCACATTATCTCATTTCTTTGGGTATGTCCAAGGGAGGATAATCATTATCTTGAATGTGCTTAAAGGAGAATGATCATTACCTTGGACATGCCGAACTACGAAATCCAAGTGTCTTAGATCTGGTATATTTGTCAGATTCACGTTACCTTAAACTTGATGGATAACTAAACCCAAATACATTGGGTCTAATATGTTTGTCAGACCTACGTTATCTTGAACTTGGCTGACTGTAAAGTCCAAGTCCAAGTATCTTGGGTCTAACATGTTCGCCAGACCAACATTACCTCATTTCATTGGGCATGTCTAAGGAAGGATGGTCATTTCCTTAGGCCTCCCCAGTTGAGGATACACATTCCTTTAGGCATGTCTGAGGCTTGGTACACTATTAAGCCCAACATGTTTGAGGCTTAGTCAAGGCTTGACACGCTGCCAAGCCTAGTGCGCCTTCACTAAGGCATGCTTGTTTTCCTAAAAATTTATATCTATAAATCTTTCTTGATTTGGTATTTTTTTTGGTAAAAATATACTGATAAAAACTTGGTTCATCCCTTGTACAAATCCTTGTTGCTTTGTAAGTCTGGGATTTGCACTAAGAAAGTCGTCCTAACAACGAGAAACTATTTGTATAGATAGCTTCTCTGGATTTTTTGCACGAGCAAGAGCCTATTTGTTATTATGGTAAAAGTTGTTTTCAAAGTGTGTTTGATTTGAAAATGCATTAAAATAATTTTATTATTTTTTAAAAAAAAATTTGACATCAACACATCAAAACAATTTAGAAATATAAAAAAAAAATTTTAAAGCACTTTTACACCATAAAAACAAAAGATTAACTGATTATCTAAGACATCATCAAAATATATGTTTGTGTGGCATACGGTATTCTTTATGCATATTTAATTTAAATAATTAAATATTTTTAATATTTGAAAGAAATACTACAAATTACATAATTTCATAAATTTTATTAAAAAAAGATTAACATAAATGATGTACGATAATTTTTATACTATTATAGACTTTTCAACAATTTAATTGGTCTCAGTTAAGATTGATCCAATATTGAAGACAATTTCTATTTTTACAGATTTTGCATCTTAATTAAAAATATAAAATATATATCTTAAACTAAAATTTGTATTCTGACCTTCAATTGGTTTAAATAAAAAAAATCAACAATAAAATATTTCTTGGATAAATTACAATGACCCCCTTAAAATACTGTGAAATTACACACATCATCCATCGATTTGAAAATTTGAAATTAACCCCTTTTATATCTAAAATACTCTTAATTATTATTTAGACGCAAAATAATTAAATTAAACGACTTGTAATAGTGAAATTAACATCGTTCAAGTACTTGTAATTATTATTATTTTTTATTTTTTTTCTCTAAATTTGTAAGTTTTAATTTAAAAGTCCTTTTTAAACAGTAATTAAGAAAAAAAATTAATATCATTTTAGCCATGGCTCAAATTATATATTTTACTTTCCATAAATACTGGGATCATACAATTTAGTCTTGTCTAAATAATCATCAATCAAGTCTTTTCAAGGCAGTGTTTAATTGCACGAAAACCAATCGGCAATGATTACATGAAAAGCATCACAACTGTTTAAGTGATCGATCATGCCCGTTGTTCAAGTTCTTTCTCCCAAAAAAAAAATTATTCTTTCGCACTTCAACCAGTTTGGTTAAAAAAAAAAAAGGGATGGCCGCTGCATGAACACATGATTAATGATATAGAATATAAAACTATTGGCTTGGACAAAAAGAATGAAAAAAACTAGGATGAAATCTGACCACTTTCCAATAGATAATACAGAACGAGCACATGATGGTTGAAGATAAATTGGATGCAAGACCAGGATCAGTCTGTCTACAAACAGAGGAAATGAAAAAAATGACGACGAAAATAGGCAACATGGACACCATCCAAAGAAAGAAGAAAGGGAAAAAAAATTATGAACAGAAATAAGAAATGTAACATGGAAGAAATGGATACGACGTAGAGATGCTTGTGGCAGCCTTGTGTAGGAAATTGGTTAAAGAATATGGCAGACCCTATGTTTTCTCTTGTGTTTCTTACGCTTTGGAGGCTGGAGTACTACCTTGATGGCAGCATCAAAGACAGCTTTCACATTCTGCATATACCACAGAAAATGCTTCAACATTGCTGCAAATTTTTACAGCATGCTAGAAGTATTGCTAAATGTGCCTTGTGCTGTTTACACCTTCTGTCTGTTGACATGTATGGCTAGTGATGATCTATGCTCGTGTGTAAGTAGATGGATTATATTACTAGGAACCTCAGTAACCTTTCAACTAACTTCTTTACCCTGCTTCCCTTAAAAGGCCCTCGAGTATCAGATATCAGAGGGACAACAGGGCCAAGTTAGCCCCATAGGAATAGGGCTGCGCTAGCATGCTCACGGTGGAAAATGATGTCTGATCAGTTAACTAATTTATGAGAAAATATACAGATGTGAGACAAACCTGCTGCGTCTTTGAGCTGCATTCTACGTATGCCAGCGCTCCTATTTGCTTCTGTAGTTCTAGACCCTGGTAATAATAAAGCAAGAAGTCATATACAAAGATTTTGACTAATTATCCAACTATAAAATTTTTACTGCCGCGGCAGCAGAATCACTGCAATCAGGTCTGAAGGATGGAAATATAAGAAGTGAATGCCTACCTGCTCTGTAGAAATAGTGCATGCCCCAGGATAATCCAAGAGAAACTGACGATCTTCTCTCAGATCTGTATTTAACACAAAATATTCACAGCTGAAACAATAACAACATGCGCATCTCAAACATAATGAACCACCGGATGGAACACCTCATTACATGAAGATCACAATATACTTTTGAATACAATTGCTCTGAAGGCACCAAATACAATGCAACACAAACATGAAAGGGTAAATGACTGTCTTTGTACATTGTCACTTGAACTGTAGAATTCTGAGAAATCACAGGATAAAGTGGCAGCAAAACAAATGAGTCCTGTAAGAGGCATAACAGACCTCTGAGAAACTGGAAGCATTCATTCATATGCTATATGCATGTGTGAGCTCGTCTACATTGAAACAAAAGTAGCATGCCAGTATATGAGCAGAAACTGGATGACAGCTAGAGCCCCATACAGAGGAAGAAAGAACTGAAAACTTGTAGTTTTCTCACTCTCATCAAACGCACTTGATTATTTAGAGCACCAGTACAACTTGATTAATAGAAAAGCAAAGTCCAGGCAACACCCATTCAAAGAAGTAATAAATCAATGGAGGGAAGAATACATCACCTAATTTAGTCCCCACAAGAACAATGGGCACTGATGGGGCATAATGTCTGAGCTCAGGGACCCACTTTTCCATCATAACAAGCAACATAAAGAAAAAGGAAACACGGCAAAGAGAAGAATCAGCGGATTATATACATGTTGCCAAATCAATTTAAATGAAAAGAGAACCCATAAGACGAATCTAGCTGGAAATAAAAAGAAGCTTACTTTTTTTGATACGTTCTCATAGCTTGGCCTACTTATGAGGGAAAAGGCAAGAATGAAAACATCAGCTCCTCTGTAACTTAGAGGCCTCAGCCTGTTGTAGTCTTCTTGACCTGCATGAATTATTTAAAAACTTAGCAGCGTCATTTCATTGTTTCACTTTTCTGAGCCACTTTTGAGACACCACAACAATTTCTCAGCACTGACGAGAAAAGTCACCGTTGATTATGGTTGGTAGACAAGCCAGAAGAAGAGGTTAGGGATCTTCAAAACATATGAAACTGTGTTAAAGTCTTTTCATGACAGAATAAGTGAGTCTCACAATGTCAAGCTAGTGACGATCTCTCTTTCCTTGAATCAATCATTTCAAATAATAGCTCCGTGATTCAAATGTTTCTTTTGCAGAATTTCACATCAAAATAAAACCTTAAACTGGAGTGAACTGAGAGTAAGTTCTACCAACCAAGCCGTCTAGTCTAGAGCATCCAAAAGGCCAACTTTCATTGAAAAAGGGGTTGGATAGAGCATAAAGGGTTGTTTCGAACAATCAATGCAGATGATATTCTGTTCAGCAGAGAAACAGATTTAAAGTAACTATGATGTTGTCGATTGGATGTCATGAAGTGGAAAGCTTAAAACTTTTCAAGAAGTTGGGGGTTTAATTAATGGTAGTCATAATTGTAAGATTCCCATTTTCTAAAACTATTCACCAAATTTTGCAGTAAACCAACACATCATTAGAAAAAAACAGTAAAAATAAAAGTATTTTCTCTCAGTTCAAAATTCATGAAATAAACCTCATGAAGACATTGTTAAATCACTTTGATCAATTGAAGAGAATTTTATCTATTAATAAGCTGATAGCCATGAAAATTATAGGGCAAATTCACATCTTTTAGCCAGATTAGCTAGTGATGTACACAAATCAAGAATGAGAAAGAGAAAGAGTACCAGCAGTGTCCCAAAGACCTAGATTCACAGTCTGCCCATCAACCAAAACATTGGCACTGAAGTTATCAAAAACAGTAGGAACATAATCCTGTAAAGAAAACAAAAACCAGCAAAAGAAAGACCCTTCAGAAACCAATATGCACTAACACAAGAATTGCAAAATAAACAATAACAAAAGGGTAAATATCAAGAAAACAAGAAAGAAAAAACTCCAGTTTAGTACAGTAGGGAAGGTGTTGCTAGTGTAAGAGATGAGAAGACATGTTTTTCCAACGGCTCCATCTCCAACTGTCACACATTTGATAAACTTTGTTGTTGTTGTTGTTGTTGTTGTTGTTGTTGTTGATGCTGCTGCTGCTGTGGCATTCATTTTTCAAGAGAATTATGTGGTGCTATCTTCTTCTTCTTTCTCTGTTATAGAATGTTTGTTATATATGGAAAGAGAGAGGAGGGGGTGTTAAAAGGAAAGCAGCAAAATTTTCTAAGAGCTTTTGAAAAGGATCTTTGGATCACTTTAATTTGAGCTGTCATGGAGGCAAAAAGGATCAAGAAAAACAAAGGGAAACATAGCATGACCCCATGGATCCTAAATAAATTATTTAGTCAAATTGAAAGGCTTGAATTCTTCCAAAAATGAAAAAGAAAAACTTGACTAAATTAACCATTTAAATTCTTAGAATTGAGACCGTCACTCCTTCGAGAGTTGCCTGTTCTTTTTCCCTTTTAAGAATTTAAGAACACGAGCACCAAATAAAACACAGACATGGAAACGCATGTCACAGAGTGAGATACATGAGCTTTCTGAAACAGATATGCACAATGCTTTTGCAATATCCAATATATTTATATTTCTCAAAATATTAAAAGGGTTGCTCTGCTTGTAATTGCTCTAGTATCCTTGATTATAAAAATATAATTATAATGTTAATGATCTCGTAAGGTTTGTACTCTTTTTTACATTAAGTAAAAAACAGTACTGTATTTATACTGATAGGCAGACACCAATGGAATTATTGTCGTTCCCCTGCCCGCTGTCTTCCATGCGGACAAAATAATAATTGTCGTCTATCGTCCGTTACCTCGACGGCAGTAGAATAATTGTCGTTTCTTGGAATCTTCTTTGTGCACATTATTTTACTTTTGGAGATTCACGCACAGTGTCACGGGGATATTACGGCTAGCTGATTACTAGCCTTACACCTGTTCTTTGCTGAGGGGTTGGATAATTATTATTTTTTAATAAAAAACAATGTCTAAGTATTGAAAATGAGTCAAAAAATATATAAAAAATGTTATGATAAATATGTAAAAATATTAATTAAAACTTTCATTATTTTTATTGTTTTAATTAACCTCCTATTTATTTTTCTTTTCCTCGTCTGCTTAGTCTTTCATTATTTTTTTTAATCCCTAGTCATTCTTTTTAGTCCCTTTTTTTTTTCCTCTAATTTCACTCCTTAAATTCTTTTTATTATTTTTCTTTTTTAGGAAAGTGTTTTCCTGAAAAATTTGGGCGGAAAACACTTTCTGAAAGTTGTGAAAAAATTTAAAATGTCATTATTTGCTGATTATATCAAATTTGATCCTCAAACTTTTGATTGCTATATATAATTTGTTTTGAATATTTATTTTTCAATTTCATCTCTTAAAATTTAATTTTTATATTAATTTTGGTCCTTATTTTTATAATTGCTATTTGCTTTTTCCTTATCATTTTTTTATTGAAATTTTTTATCTATCAAATTTGGTCATCGTTCTTTTGATTGTTACTTATTTTATTTGAAATAATTTATGAAATGTTAATTATTATTATTTTAATTTCTTCATCTTTTATTTTTTTTTATTTTTTTAGATTTATTCTCTATTATTTTGATTATTATTTATTTTATTTGAGATAATTTATGAAATTATATTTTTTTCAATTTCATTCTCATTCAACTTTTTAATTTGTAAGATTTGTTACTCATTATTTTAATAAACTTGAGAAAAATAAAACATTAATAAGTTATTTTCCAGCTCATTTTCCATGACATAACCAAACACGGGAAAGTGTTTTCCAACTTATTTTTCATTACACTACCAAATATCGAAAAATACTTTTCTGAAATTCACTTTTCCTGAAATTTACTTTTCAAATGAAAACTACTTTCCAGCAAATAAACAGAGCCTAAAATACTTTGAATTTATTGGAGAGAAATAAAGAGAAGGATATACATGGGTTTGTTCATGTGAAGCAATCTTTGATTTGCAGCATCTAGAAGGACGTCGGAGGTAAATGAAGCAACATTTATTGAAGCCTCACTTTCATCACAGAAAGAAGTAAAAATAGGATTACGTACGTTGAGCATATCAGAGCATGGAGACACCATGCCTGCAACGGAAAGAGCTAGCTGAAAATGGCTGCTGGAGTCAGATTTAAGGCAAGCATGAAGCGTCTGCCTTTTCATACATTAAGGGCATTTGATCCATGCTTTAGAAAAGGTATACAAGGGAAGAAACGGAACTGGAAATGAAGACGAATATGTGCTTAATAATCATGTATAAAATAAAATCATTATATTTGTTTGATGATGTAGAAGACAATACATCATGTTAAAATCAAGGAGTGGTTATTTTATTTTATGCTCGGTTTTTATCTATAAAAATAATTAAATTAAAATTTTAAAAAATATAAAAAATAAAATTAAAATCGGTTTCAATCAACCAGTTTAGATTCTGTTCGATTATTTTATATTAAAAACAAAAAATTATATTTTTTTCGGGCCTTTTCTTTTGAATTTCTGGTGGGACTTATAAAATCAAAACTAAATCAAACTAAATAATTTTTAAAATATTCTAATCAATTTAATTTGTTTTATTTTATAATTTAATTTTTATAATTATTTTTATAATTTTTTCAATTTCATCAGTTTTGTTTCTTTTTGTCATCCCTCTTGAAATCAAGTTTTTCACTTATCACATCCGGGTAAAACCTCGAGTTCCTATGACCTGCCGACAGGTGGCGGGTCTTATAAAACTGAACATTACAATTCCCAATTGAAAAAAACACTTATTTGACTCTCATTACAGATCAACGATGGATCTAGCTCTTCTTTTGTAATTACCTGACTTTTGACCTGACGAACCAAGTTATCGGTTGGGGGCTCTGTCAAACGACAGGTCGCTTAGAGGGCATATGTGAGAAAAAGGGTCCAGTTTTTTATCTACGGAGAAAGAAAGCAAGAAGAGGAGAGGTTTTAAAAAAAATGGAATCAAAAGCAGCGGCACCGCCATACCAAAGTTCTGCAAGATTCGCAGACTCTCAATGTTACCCTCAATACACTGCTTCTCTCAAATGTAAAGCAACAACTCCCTTTTTTCTCTCTCTCTGATTTGGCAAGCTTTGCTTTTTATTGCATGTCTAATGTTCAAGAATGCATCTTTTTACACTTGATTTTGCATGTCTTATGTCTAACTCTCACCAGCATGATTGTAATTTATATTCTTGATCCTTTTCCCTTGATGGGTTCTTGAAAATTTACTGATTGGTCTTAGTTTTGGTGTATTGTGTTGTTGATGTGGGATGGGAATGAGAAGTTATGCTTGGATTGGCTTTGTGGGTTATTCTTGGAAATAAAGAGTGATCATAAAAATGAAACCTTTTTATTCAGAATCCATTTTCTATTAATAAATTAATGAACCCCTGTAAAGTAAATCGATTAGTCTTTGTTCTATACACCACTAGAATGTAATTCTTTAAGAAGCACATACAGTTGGGAGCATCCCACACAATTCTATCACCTATGCTAAGAAAAAAAAGTGTGTTTTGTAGTATCCTGCTGGGATGTTATTATGACTTGAAAACGGATTGAAAAAGCAAAGCTCGAATTATATTACTTTGGATTTGCGGCATCTATCTTCCTCAAGGTTTATACTAACTTGAAACAGCACATCATGTCCAAGTCGTGTTGAGCTTTACTTTGTTGTTCACAGTGCAGCATGTGCTAGTTGTCGTTAGTACTGTAAATCTTCTATTATGTGTATCTATGTCATTTCTTATAGTAGAGAGTTCCTAAACCCTAAACCCCAAGATTTAGTTCGTGTATTGAGAAATGGGGAGTCGTAACATCAAAAAATGGTCATGGTTTGTGTTTGAGCTTATTAGAAGTTCTGATTATGGCTAAATCGAAGGGATGGCTTAATGCTGTTAGTTTGTAATGAGCTTTCATGTAGTTAGACGATAAACAAAAGGAAGACCTTGTATAGCCGCTTGTTGTTTCATTTGATTGGTGGAGGCATGTAGAGCTTTGCTTGATTCAATTCAACTTGAAACTTTTGTCCTGGATGTTCTTATGCACATTCCATCAGCACCATATTTTTATGTTAGATGCAAATTTTCAGGCTTGGAAGAGTTTGGCTCGGACAAAAGTAAATGTCAAGAGCATTTTGATGTTTACAAGGAATGCAAGAAAAAGGAGGTATTGATTTTGTTTTTTCTGATGTTTAAAAGCTCTTTACTCTTCTTGGAAAATAGTTAAACAAAAAAATACATGAAATGATGGAAGGGTTGTATTTTCTTCTGTATATCAAACTTTCTTAATATATACATTTTGTTATTTTTTATTTTTCATAACAGAGAGAAGCACGGTTGGAACGCAACAAGAGTCGCTCCCTCTTCTCATGAAAGCTGTTGTGGAGATCTTGCTCACAAAAAGCGCTGATCCTATTTTCTTTATAGAGCTAGCTTTGTACGTAGTTGGATTCCAACAAAAATAGTCAAATTGAACTGAGGGCATGGAGAGTAACTTTAATAATGTGCCTTTGCATATGTACAATCGTAAAATGTGTTGCTTGAAGCTGCGAATCGAGAATGTCAGTGAACAACAACCGAGATCAACGACCACTTGTTGAATTCAAATAATGCTTGCACTATGTGTTGCCTAAATGCAATTTTTTTGACAAAACGTTGTAAAGAACGGTCTTAATTTTCCGCACAAAATTTGCTCAAAGTCCGAAATGTCAGACTACTATGAAGGCTAACACCGTTGCCAGCCCAAACCTGGGGGGGGGTTGGTATGCTGGTGACAACGAGAAGCTAAACTTTGATAGGATGAGTGATACAATAACCTTCAGCTCTGCCATGGCAAAATGTTGGCATGCACAGATACGAGCACCCATTCCGAAAGGCATATAATCCGGTGGACTCGTGCTGGATCCTAGAATTCCATAGGCAAATATTTTGGGATTGAACTGATGTGCATCAGGCCCCCATAGATCAGGACTCTGTTGCACTATTGGGATTGGAATTTGGATGTTCATTCCTTTTGGAATTGTGATGTCCTTAAACTTTAAATCTTGCTAGGCTCTTCTGATCACAAACACCACAGGTGGACAAAGGCGAATTGTTTCTTGGATCACCATTGTAAGCTGCCCATAAATTGTTGAAAGTCAAGATTAGAATTTCCAGATTACGACTTGTATGGATTTCCCTGCATGTGGTTAGGAACACTTACATTTTCTATATTTCGAAGCATGTCAGCATCTGGAAGGTTATTTTTACAGATTTCAAGCACCTCCGCACGAGTTTGCCATTCTTGATTAGCCGCCGATAACATTAAGCACCATGAAGCTGTGATGGCGGTGGTTTCATGACTAGCAAAGTATATAGCCTTGCAGTTATCCACTATGAACCTGTCAAGAGAAACATCTTATGGAAAGCTTTCTTGGTCACCATAACTTTTGGCACCCTCTAGTATCATTTGCAGAAGGTCCTTCTCGTAGTTGCCCGCAGCCCTTTCCTTTACAACCTTCTATCATTGAGTTAATTTCTTTCTCCAATTTCCATATCTCCCAATTGTTTTTGGTAGGGATATATCTGCTTTGGAAGCCACAACTAGGATTCCAGCACTCGTCAAAAAATATGCACAACCATCTGCTCATGGCATGAAGTTTAGGGCTCGTTGATATTATTTCTGTTTTCTGTTCCTTAAAACTAAATTTGAAGCTATAAACAAAAACTTTTTTGTTTTTGTTTTTAAAAACCTCAAAAAACAACAACCAATTGTCAGATTTTTTCAAAACCAAATAGAATGGTTTTCAGGAAGTATATCAGTCGTTGTTGGTTTTGCTTCTTCTTTTTTTAAGAAAAAAATCAAACAAAATTTATTTTAATAATCAAGTTTGGAATAAATCATACCTTGAGCCAGGAATCCCAATGAACCCTCTGGACATTACATCACATCTTGAAGAGTTCTCAGCTTCGAGAATATTTCTTCTCCTTTGGTGTAATTGCTTCCAAAACAAGCTCTTGATATAATATCTGCTGATAAGCTTGCTTCTTAACTCCGGGTCAATATTTATCCCTGCCATGCCTCCATCACCTTCAATTCTGCTCTCCCAGGATCTTACCATTGTGGTTGTAGAGTCCACCATTAGGCTCACCATGCTCTAGAAGAAAGAGCATTAGTCTAATGGTTAGTGCAACAACTTAAACAAGGAAGGAAAAAAATATAGATACTTAAAAAATCATGTAGCTCATTAAAAAATATATATAATTAAAAAAAATTAAAAAAACTTGATCTGAGTTCACCTGGATTAAGATGCAAAATCTTTGACTCAAACATGATACTAGGGTAATTATGTTTGAAAGCAAATTAAATAAAATCATGTAGCTCAATTATCAAATAACTCAATGTTGAAAGATGAAAATTAAAAAAAATAATTTAAAAAATCAAAAAAAAATATGAATCAACCCGGATTAACTCGTAAACCCTATTATTATAAGCACATGATTGAAATAACATAGTAAAAAGAAAGGAACCGAATATACAAACCAATTTCCAATAAATCGAAAGTAAAGAATGAAATTTAAAAAAAAAATAAAAAATGAACCGAAAAAAATTCAATTCTCATTAATCTTTAAAATCGTTGATTTTAATCATCAACCTTATACTAACAAACACCATAACAATGAAAAAAAATGAGTCAGTACAGGTTAACTTAAAATAACCAAAAGATAGTTATGGCAGTTCATTATTTTATTGGAATAGTTAAAAGCTTTTTACAGTCATGGCAGTTTCGTTATTTTATTGGAATAGTAAAATGTCTCTTCTTCCTCTATTTTAGTTTTTTTTTAATTAATTTTAATGGACGCAAGGAAGATAATTTAATTGGACATGTTGGGCTGCCGACAGTATGCACTCCATAATGGATTCGAAATAATGATTGCACTTGAGGGCCTAGCCGCTGTGGTCAATCGTGTGACTTGTTCCGCCCCCGTTCCGGGTTCGACCCTCTATGTGCACGCCTGTCACCCCTGCGGTGCCTTACCTGCTCCTGGGCTTGCAGGATGTCCAGCGGGCCGTGGGGACTAGTCGTGGTGCGCGTAAGCTGGCCCGGACACCCCACGTAAATCAAAAAAAAAAAAAAAAAAAAGATGTTAATTATTACAACAAGGATTAGTGTAAGCAAGAAGATGTTAAAGTTATTACCATTACTAGAAATTTAACATATAGTCTCTGGGTAATTATCAAAAGTTCAATGGTAAAAAAAATATGGATTATTGAATCAAATAAAATTACATAATTAATAATTTTTATTAAAATAATAATATTTTATTTTTTTAGAATAATAGATTGGATATTGCTAAATCAATCAAATTATAAAAACTTAATCATGTTATTTTTCTCGTAACAATATTTTTTTCTTTAAATTTAGCTGTGTCAAGTTATAAATCATAAATTTCTTAAACCTAACTTAATTATTATGTTGCACCAAAAATTAAGAGTATGTTTAGTAATGGAGTAGTAATTGTTTTTCAAAAAACATTTCATGCTGAAATACATATCAATGATATTTTTTTATTTTTAAAAAATTATTTTTAATAGCAATATATTAAAATGATCTAAAATATATAAATCATATTAAATTTTAATAAAAAAATTAAATTTTTTAAAAATATAATTTACCCCACCTTTCCAAACAGATTTTAAACTCATTTGTACTCGTACCTAGGCTGTATTTTTCATTGCACCAAGAAATATGTCCACCCTAACATAATGGGCTTGATCTAGTGTTCTTCCCTTTGTGTCCTTAAAAGCCCGACAAAAGGAAAGAAGAAGAAGAAGAAGAAGAAGAAGAAGAATTAATAAGAATAGAAAGCAAAAACTTTTTATTTTTTCTTAAAAATAAATGAAATGACAAGAAAAAAACAATGAGAGACAGAGAGCACATAGAGAGAAAAATCTCTCGTGGAAATCTTCCTTTCTCCTGACCAAAAAACCCTAGCTACCTCCGTCTGTCTTTCTATTCAATTCAGCCCTATTTGCTCAAATTCATCATTAAATATTCAAATCCATCCTAACCCCATAATTTTCCCAAAATATAAGGGTTATTTCTCCACCAGTTTATCTCTCAAAGCTTGAAACTTCGCTCAAAAAAGATCGAGACTATAGGGTTTTGAAACTGATAGAGAGAAGAATCATGTACAAAGATCGAGGTGGGTTTGGTGGCGGGTCATCAAGATCGGAGATTGTTGGAGGACCGCTTGATCGAAAGCGTATAAATGATGCGCTAGACAAGCATCTAGAGAAGTCTTCTCCTTCAACTTCGAGAGGATTGAATAATAGTAGTAAGGATAAAGAAAGATTGTCTGTTCCTTCTACTTCTACTGGTAAATCATCACAGCATCAGCAGCATCTTGAACATCATCGTGCTGATTCTCGCTCTGCTTCGCTATCCAAAAACAAATGCTCTGATGGTAGTAGTGTTTTCTCTTGATTCTTCGTGCTCAGCTTGATCATGTCATTGTTTTTGTGTGTTTTGCGATCTGGGTTTTTGTTGTTTTTGTTTATCATTTTGTTTGTGTTTTTTGGGGGGATTGATTGATTTTTGTTATTTTTAGGGGTTTCGTAGGAGTTTTGGACAGTTATTTGGAGGTGAATGTGTGTTATCGAATCCAGGTTTTTGTAGACAGTTAATGTTGTTTTGGAAGTTTGGTTTTTAGCTGTTCTTTTTTGAGTAATGTGGCTCGGGCGTCTGTAGGTCTTATAGCCAGGGTGATTTTACTTTTAATTTTTGGTGTGTATATGTTATGGTGGTTTTTTTTAGCTTATTTGGTGGTATGGGATCTTGGTTTGTGGAGTGATGATAATGATTTTTTTTTTATTTAGCTAGTTACTTAGTTGTATGTGCGTTTTTAAGTGGAAAAGGTATGGTTTTGTTTATGGTAAATTGATGATGCTCGAATTAATTATTATTTTCACTCGCTTCCGTTCTTGCATTTGTCTGATGTGAATATTGTTGTTTGAGTGTAAGGAGTTTCACTACATTTTGACTTAGCCTTTGTAAAAATAACTGGCTCCGAGCATTGTTTAATCCAATCAAGAAGTTAACTTTGGCATTTCCCTTGCTCGTTGTATGTATACTGTAGACGTTACATTCTAGCCGCCAATAGATCTTGGTTTGTTATGTTTTCTGTTTAGTACCAATGTATTATTAACGCTTTGCTTGAGATAGTATATATAGCGAGTCCTTTACAGCTAAGAATAATATGTAAGGATTTAAGTGCGCTTCTTTTTCTTACTGTTTCTGTTTGTGGAATTGCAGCGGTTGTATAAAAGGATGTTTAAACCTAATGCCATCCATTTGGATTCCTTTGACTACTTGGATTCTATGTTAATTTGGTCCTGTTCCCCAACCTATTTAATTTAGGCCCTTGTGACTTTGCTTTATTCTCTATTCCCTTTCTCTACTCAATTATCAATGTAAGGTCATTAATAATCATCTGCTTATGATGCCCTTATTTGGATGAACCGCAGAAGAATCTGAGACAGACAGTGAGGAGTCTGATGTTAGTGGTTCTGATGGAGATGATACATCTTGGATCTCATGGTTTTGCAATTTGCGTGGAAATGAATTTTTCTGTGAAGTTGATGACGAGTACATTCAGGATGATTTTAATCTTTGTGGATTGAGCAGTCAAGTTCCATACTATGATTATGCACTTGATCTTATATTGGATGTTGAATCTTCTCATGGTAAGCAATTCTTTGCAGTAAATAGGACTACTGCTTGTTTGTAATTTCTGTTTAATTTGTTATATAGGCTTCACAAAGTTCCAGACTGGACTGGTTATGTTCCTTCCAAACTCTCTACCCTTTTTCTGGAATCCAGTTCGCTTGTTATGTTTTTCTGATACTTGCTAATCTCTTAAGTTGAACTTTCACGTGGCCCATGTCCATAATCTATGACCATGATAAAAAAATGCAGAATATAGGCTTGGGCAGCTGATTCTTTATAATGTGCATGGTGGTCTTAACATGTACTGTTTTGTGACTTTGTTCTTTATGCTTGGATTGTGTTGGTCTTGAAATAAGTGATTGAATAATTTAAGGAGTTCTAGCTCATAGGCTAATGGTATAAATGAGACATTGCTTTGAATGAAACTTCATGTGGGTAGTGAAAGTTCGAAGCCTGAGAAATCCTCTTTAGGTGGCCATGTTTTCCTACATCCTAGAAATAGAAGAGGAGAGTTTGTAGCTTGATCAAGTTTTCTCACACTAATGGATCCATGGTTCAGTGTGGAACCTGTGCATCATTCTGTGTATTGTATTGTGGTGTTAAGCTTCTTCTATGCATTTGCACATTCTCAGGTGATATGTTCACTGAAGAACAGAATGAGTTGGTGGAATCCGCAGCAGAGATGCTCTACGGTCTTATTCATGTGCGTTACATACTTACTAGCAAGGGGATGTCTGCAATGGTAATATTATTTAGTGCTGCTTCCATCTGTTTCCTCCTCTGTTCTTTTGTTTGTCATCTTGTCTTATTTAATTGGGCATTAAATGTTGTTTTGGAAACTTCAACAGTTGGAGAAGTACAAAAACTATGACTTTGGGAGATGCCCGCGAGTTTATTGCTGTGGACAGCCCTGCCTTCCAGTTGGTCAATCAGACATTCCTCGTTCTAGTACTGTCAAAATCTACTGTCCAAAATGTGAAGACATCTATTACCCTCGATCCAAGTATCAAGGCAGTATCCTTCCATATGGAGCCTGTTTGGTATTGTGGTAGTAATTGCTTTTCAAAGTGTTTTTTGCTTGGAAATGCATTGAAATAGTGTTTTTTTATTTTTTTTAAAATTTATTTTTGATATCAATACATCAAAACAATCTAAAAACATAAAAAAATAATAATTAATTTGAAGCAAAAGACAAATTTAATTTTTTGTAAAAATACTTTTCAACCGCAAAAACAATTCCAACTGCAAAAATAATTTCAACCGCAAAAACAAACAGGGCCCGAATACCAGTCATTAGCTACTTGATATCATTGTGTATAATTGGAATCTGCTCATGCTATGTGCATTATCTTTAAAGATTGTACTTCCTCTGGTTATTGTTTTCTACTGACCTGAAGTCCCCATTTATTAGATATGATTCTGCTGAACATTTAACTTTGGGACCGAACTTGTATCTGCATGCTCGACAATATTATGCTTCTGACTTTTGATGATCTGGCCTATTAGGTTGAACTATGTGCTTAAATTTGTATTGCATTGTTTTTATGGCTTTATGTCAGTATTTACATGTTTAAAGTTGCACTCTGTCTTTGTTTCTATATGAAAATTTCTTTGACATTTGCCTAGACATTGATGGAGCTTATTTTGGAACCACATTCCCTCACCTATTTTTGATGACATATGGACACCTAAAGCCACAGAAAGCAATACAGAGCTACGTTCCAAGAGTCTTTGGCTTCAAACTCCACAAGCCTTGACACGGAGTTGCAAAAATTTGTTTGAGGTCTCCCATGGTTGACAGTTTTTACTTTGCCTCGTTTGTTTGTTTAACTGCAACAACTCTTGACAAGCAAGGTGAAGGTGCGCAGCAAACGATTCTGGAAAGATCACAATTAGTTTCAAATGGAAGTGTTTAAAATGCGATATGGGCCCATTAGTTGACCTACCTAAGTTTTTATCTGTGAATTTAACAGAGCATTTGTAAGCTTTTCTTTTCTTCTTTTTTTTTTTCTATGAACTTGAGAATTATTTCAAAGTGTTTTGCATTGTAGTTCTCCCAGCATCCATCCCCTTTTTTTATGATCATGGTGCCTTACTATTACAGCTCCCGATAGCTTCCAGATTCTATATCCTGATTGCAATCTGCAGACCACATGGAAGATATGAATTGTTTGTCGTTATCTTGATTCCTTCCTTGCCTGCAAGAGCTGGGAGTCCTGCTAGTCCATTTGTTTGTACTTTGTAGTTTATGTTAAAGGGAAGCATAGTGGGCACCGAATTTCTTCAAGTAACATTGAAAATGACTTGATATGAGGGCAGAGGGTCAAGAAATTTCCTACTGCTGATTAATCTACACATATCTTTCTACTACCATGCCTGCAAAAGCTGGGAGTCCTGCAAGTCCATTTGTTTGTAGTTTATGTTAAAGGGAAGCATAGTGGGCACCGAATTTCTTCAGGTAACTGTGAAAAATGACTTGATATGAGGGGAGAGGTCAAGAAATTTCCTACTGCTGATTACTCCACACATATCTTTCTACTACCATGCCTGCAAGAGCTGGGAGTCCTGCTAGTCCAGTCCATTTGTTTGTAGTTTATGTTAAAGGGGAGCATAGTGGGCACCGAATTTCTTCAAGTAGCAGTGAAAATGACTTGATATGAGGGCAGAGGGTCAAGAAATTTCCTACTGCTGATTACTCCACACATGTCTTTCTACTACCAACAAGCGTTTGATGTATAACATGTCTGAACATGATAATGACATGACTATAGGAATTTAAATCCAGATTCTGATCCCGTGCTCACTTTCTCCATGGCGCACAAGCTGCACACTTGCACTTCAACTAGGTATACTGTGGCATTCAACTTGAGTCGTCCAAACAAAAACAAAAAAGACAACCTCAAAAATGACTCCTAACTATTGGATTAGCACCAATTTTGCCTCCAAACAAATTGTTATATCAGTTTTATTCTTTAAGTAAGGAAGGCACGGTTTTGGATGGAATCCATGATAAGTATGGATGGGACGACTTAATTGAGAGTTTTTTTTTAGTTAAAAAAAATTGAGAGTGGAATTCCCCATCTGTATCCCTGCCCTACCTCTGATAAAGCTTCAGCTAGTAATAATTATACGATGGTGGAAACTTTTTTCACCTTTGAATGCATGTGGCAATCTACTTTTAAGGCCTCCTTTGCGGCATACTTTTCAACTCTCCTGACACCCATCACCTTTCTTTTTGCGAAGAATCTTAGTTTGCTCTGGGTTTTAAACAATATATGCTAATAGGCATTGGGCAGAGATTCAGTGAGTGAAGGGGGAACTACCCTCAATTGTCTAAAAAAACTCATAATCACCCTCATTAGGTTTTTAAGTTCAATTTTACCCCTTTTTTCTTGACAATTGCCCCCTGTGTTTTCTGAAACTTGTCCCTTTAATTGAATCTATTCAAATTTTAATCCAGTATTTTCAACCAATCAGTTGTCCTAGCCAGACAAGGTAAACGTGTACACGTTGATAGTAGCAGCATTTAGGTAATACAAAACTATTTTTTTTTTGTAATTCCAGCTTAAATTTTTAAATTAAAATATTTTTTTCATATGATATTAAAGTTTTATCGATCAAATAATTATAAATTTAAATTTTATTATCATATTTTAATTTATAAAAACTAAGTAGAAAATAATCACATTTTAATTAATAAAAACTAAATAGAAAATAATGCAAATTTCAAGCTCAAATAATCTTTACTTAAAAAATATGTTAGAAAATAATAAAAAATTATTTTTAACATCTCATTTAAAAATTTCAATTTTTAAATTAAAATAATTACGTGAGAATATCTGTAAAAAATATGATTTATTCATCTGTAAACAATATATCTTCTATGAAAAGCAAACAAGATATTTGATATTTTAAACTATATATCAATATTTATTGATTCTTTGTGTAGCAACTTGTTCGTTTCATTTTATGGATTTTCAATTGGTTTTCTTTTCAGACATCCTCATGCATGTCACGAGCTCAGAAATAACTTATCATCATAAAACAATGGGGACTGGTTAAATTACCAATCTCCATTAAAAAAAAATCAAAATACATTTATCTTGAAAAAAACATCAAATTAACATTTTTTTAATGTTTTCTGTTGATTTTAATATGTCAATATTAAAAAATTTAAAAAAATATTTTAATATATTTTATAGTAAAATATACTTCACATCATAATACTAAATAGAAAATTAATCTCCAAGGATTATATTACAATTGAATACATGTCGCAGTCATGGATGCTTGAAAAAATCTTCAAAAACAAATATAAAAATAAAACCCATTAAAAAAATGGTTCAAAGCCTCAATAACTGATAGCATGATCTTAGAATCAAGATTCTCAAGCTAAAAGAACATAAATATCAGATTATTTAAACTAAAAAAACCATCAGATCCCTGCGATTAAATCACCTCCCCCTGGAATATTAATTAATTAGAAAAGGAGAGGAAAAGGAAGAAAGAAGAGGACTCGCGCGGTGCTGGCCACCAGCCAAGAAACACGACCCATAACAGCCTGTAAATCTAAAAGAGAGGAAGATAATTTTATAAAAGAGAGGATTTGTCTCTAAAAAGAAGGTAAAATCTTCGCTTAATCCTCAAGTAAGATGAAATACGAAGAACAGCTGATGAACAGATCATTAGTCAAGCCAACTACCACCGTAATTGGTCCAGCATGCAAATAATTGATTGCATTTGGAAGAAAATAATTGCATGTCCATATCTGATAGAAAATATAACGTTGAAATCAAGATTAACTTAGCTTTCAAACGTCTTCTCCTTATCATATATAAATTAGTCGTAGAGGGTATCTGCCTCCCTCTGTGTCTGTATCTTCACCATCTCCCATTTGACGAGGAAAATGACGGCTTCATGGGTTGAGTGCTCTCCATACTGTTATGGACTCCTTGACATCATCTTGTTTCCATGTCTCTTATCGCCTGAGCTTTCCCTTTTCTTTTTGTCCTCCTTCACATACAGAGAGAGAGGTACGTTGCTGGAGAAGATGGGGGGGGTTTGGCCACGGTAACCACTCGAGGGACACCCCCACCATGAAATTTTAAATTTAATATTCTTTCAAACTAAAAATACTTTGAAAAAACACTAAAAAAAACAAAAAAAAAAAAACTCTGCCGGACACACCTTGGTTAGCTAGCTCTTCTGGTTTTCGAATCAGCAAGGAAACTTGTCAAAAGAAGCTTTTCCAGGTACAGATGCGGTCAATCATAATAATAACTTAATCTAGCAGTAACTTTTTTTTATTAATCACATTCTTAATGTCATCACTGTACAAATATTTCTTGTTTTTTTTCTCTTTAATAATAACATAGGATTTTTCAATCCAAGCAGTCAAGATGATAAAAACTAAGCAGCAGGCTAGCCACTAGACACATTTTATATAAACTCCTGTTACTTTTGTTCATTTGTGACATCCTTTCTATTTTTCTTCATTAAAAATAAAAAAACCGCATGAATATATTAAACAAATTCTCTGTAATATATATATATATATATATATATATATATATATATAGAAAGAGAGTGAGTTTTTGACACCTACGCATTGAATTATTTATTTTTTTCTTAGAAAGAGAGTGAGATTTGAATTTAATATTTATTGAGAATAAGGAAATTATTGATGCCAATTAAATTAAAATATATTGACCAGTGGATTGGGTTCAAGGGAATATCATTTGGAATATTAATTAGGTTGAATTTGCCTCAGTTGAGAGAGGGAGATTCTATTTTATTTTATTTTATTTTTTAAGAGAAAGAAAGGGTTTGAAGCAAAAATGATGGTGGTGTTTAAGTAATTATGAGCCAGAAGAGGCTATTTTTTCAAGGCGGCAATGCCAACGTGTGCATAGAGCGAGACTGACGTGGATGCGGTGCACTGGTCTGTTACGACACCCCTTGTGACCGGTTCCTTTGTCGTGCTCTGCAAGGGGAGTGAGAGGCTAGTAGACGATAATACAAAAGAAATGAAATGATGCTATTATCAAGTGCCCTTTCATTAAATTTAAAAATTATATTATATTTCATCTAAAAATGTATTTTTTAAAAAAATATAATGCAAGTGGGATATGAATTACAGGACGTACTATTATTAAACACGGTCACTCTATATCACCAAGGAATTATTTTTCAGGACATCGAGTGTATAACCCTTCCTCGTCTCGTCTTTGATTTATTTCATTTATAATATAAAAAATATATTCAAATTATAATAACTCCCGGGTTGGGTTTTAAAAATAAGGTAAAAAAATAAACATCAAATATGATTTGAAAATTTAATAAAACTAAATAATGAAAGATGAAATTAAAAAAAACAATTACTTAATAAAATAAATAAATAAAAGGATTTGCAATCATAAGATAAAACCCAACAACAAAAAAGAATTAAAACCAAATGATTAGGGATAAAATTGAAAAATAAAATCCAATCATAAAAAAATTAAAAGCAAAATAAATACGAATCAAAAAAAGGGGATCAAATTTGATAAAAGAACATAAAAAATCAAATGTCAATGATAAAATTGAAAAACAAATAAATCAAATTCGATACAATTAAAAGATTGAAGATCACTTTGTAATTTTACAAAGTCAACACACCTTTTTGATGATGCAAGAGGAGATAAAAGAGAGGAGAAGAGAAAGATTGTCATCTAAGCCCCTCCATGCCATGAATGCCTACATGTGTCATAGAAGGTTGCGCGCTGATTTGGACATAGTCCCGAAAGGTTATCAACAACCACCAAGGAGGATCTGCACGTCTTGTTTTTTTTTTTTTTTTGAATTATAGAAAGATTAGAACACCATTGATTCTACACGATAAGTGTAAGAAAACCGAGGTTAAAAAATCAAAAATTCCCCTTGATCTTAGGAAGAAAAAAGAATTGATACGAGAGGCTATGATACAATTTTACTCTCGTGTGTGTTCAATTCTTTGATTTTTTTAAGAGCAAAACAATCATTTTATTTAGGATAAATGCATATTAAAACACTAATGCCCTTTTAACTTTATGTATAATAATAAATGATATATTGAATACCCATTTCAGAATAAATGCATTTTAATACAAGAAAATTAAAATCTGGCAACCATTTTTTTTAAAAAAAAAACACGAGTGAAAAACGATTCCAAACTACTCCAATCGACACCAGCCAGTCCCATCAATTAAATCAACATCTCGTCCATGATTTAACAAGTGCAATCGACCATCTAGATTGGGTTATCGTACAATATTCTATGATCAAATTAAATCGGCAAAAAAAAAAAAACAGATGTAAAATCTTATGTAGATTCATGTTTACTTATAGTAATGCATCGCTGTCCTCTCAAATTTCTTCGAGAGCTACAAAATGCTTGCAAGGCGGCAATCGAATTGATTTGGAGGGTTGGAACTTGTCTAACTTGTCCTCTGCAATTTATTCAATCAATAATAAAATTAGCCGGAGGACACATTGAATTGTTCTCTGCAGATCCTTCGGAACATTAGGTGGATAATGTTTTCGAGACAGATTTAAAGAATTCCCATCTTCGACCATACTATTATCAATAAATAGGTTAGGTCTCTATTATTATTATTATTATTATCACTATTAATTTTCCGAGGGTGGGCTCATTTCTGTTCTCTTCCGAAGTCTCTTGTCGAGCCATGTATTGGAATTTGAGTAAATTATTATGAATTTGTCACATATGAATCCCGCAGTATTCTAGAAAATATATATATTTTTTAGTATTTCTTAAATAATTTCAAAATTTCTACTTGATAACACATTCCTAGCCGGAATGTTTGAAAATTTAGTTACAGTAATTTTTTAAAATGTTTTTCATTCAAAAATTTATTAAAATAATATTTTTTTTTATGTTTTAAAAATTATTTTTGACATCAGCATATTAAAATGATCTAAAAACACTAAAAAAATATTAATTTGAAGTAAAAAAATAAATTTTTTTAATTTTTTTCAAAAACACTTTTAAAACGCAAAAACAAACAGGATCTAACACAAACTTTTTCTTTTTTTTTCTTTTTGTTCTGCATATTCTTTTGAAGAAAACCGGCCGGCCTAGGCTAAAAAAAAATAAAAGCGAAATTCAACTGATTTGATGAAAAATCAAAATTTATCCACCAATTGATTTTATTTTATTTCATTTGAAAATTTGTTCTATCATGGCAATATTGTTTTGATGCTTCTTAAATTCTTTTTCTTCTAGAAATTGATCCTTCCAATGTAAGATTCGTGCCTTAAAAAAATTGAATTTTATAACTATGCATTAAAGTGAAATAAATATATATAAAAAAAGAAGCAAGCAATAATAGAAATAACACCTGATTTTTTATTTTTTTATTTATTGGACGCGCATACTTGAGGAGAAAAAGGCCTTGTTGGCCGCAACGCGCCTTTTTCTTTCTTCATACTTTTAATTTCTAAGCTCTTCCGAACCTTTGCTTAGCGGTCATTTAAAATGCAACCTCGCATGACATGTTTGCGTGAGGACCAAAATCAGAGAAAACTGAAATTTCAATGCCAGATTTTTATTTTTTATTTTATTCGAGTATCTAATTATATATTTTACTTATTTTAGTAAGTGATCTATAATTATTATTTTTTTATCTGATTGCATTACGTCACTTGAAATTGTTAAATGTTGACATGATTTGCACCCTCCGATACGTGATAAAAAGTGAATATTGTTTGAAATTATTAATAAAAAAATAGAGAAAATCATAATTTTAGCGCACAGCTTTTAATTTTTAAGTTTTAACTATTTAATTGATTAAATTTTTGATTTTTTTTAGTTAATTTTATCGTTTGAAACTGCTAAATTGTGACCATATTTACTATTTAATTGTTTGAAATTATTAATAAAAAAAATAGAGAAAATCATAATTTTAGCGCACAGCTTTTAATTTTTAAGTTTTAACTATTTAATTGATTAAATTTTTGATTTTTTTTAGTTAATTTTATCGTTTGAAACTGCTAAATTGTGACCATATTTACTAACACATGATCATTATGTACTATTATGACATAAAAATGATCCCGTTCTGATTATTTGTCGAGAAAAAAACAAAATTATATCCACATACATAAATTCCATATTTAGAAGTGTAATAAATATTATTTTTTACTTAAAAATATATTAAAATAATTTTTTTTAATTTTTAAATGTTATTTTCAGTATCAGTATATCAAAACAATTCACAAACATTAAAAAAATAATTTAAAATAATAAATAATTTTAATTTTTTAAAAAATACAGTCCGATCACATTTTGAAAAACACCTAAAGAAATTTACAAAATAAAAAGAAAATCTAAATCATTACGCGCCTATTTAATTCCTTTTCCTTTCTTCTTCTTTTTCTTGTGCTTTTTCTTCTTTTTCTTCTTGTGATTTTATTTTGTTTTTTTAATAGTTTTAAACAGGAATCACTTTTACCACATGTTAGTACATAACAGCTACGTGACAGTAAACACGGGCCATGCTAGCATTTTAAAACCTGGAATGATTAAATGTACTCGAATTTAAAATAAAATAGAGGTTAATAATTTAGATAGATAAAAATAAATGATAAGGCACTCAAACATAATATAAATCAAAGGCTGAGCACTAAAATTATAGTTTTTGTTTTAATAAATACAAGTAGGGCCTGTGGACACCGATTAAATAAGAAAATTATAGGTTAATTATATAGACAAGTAAAATAAAAGGTTAAGAATTAAAAAAAATAATAAAAATTAAACTCTGAAATTGCAGTTTTCCAGGAAAAAATATCGTGGAGCTTGTTACAAATGGTCACAATCATTCCATTGATTTCAACTATATTACATCATTAGGGGAAGAAATGATTATTGCACGTAGAGATACTTGTTCTTCATCACTCGGACAAGCATGAAATCCACAGTTAAATTATTCATTAATCACACTTTCATTCGGCTAACTATTAATTTGAGAAGAAACCTAAAAATCAAAACGTACAGAAAAGCCCCCCTTTTCTTTTTTTTCTTTTTTTTTAATGAATTGATTATGATTTTACTTTCTACGATTGGTGAATTTGTACACAATTCATTCATGAACATGAAGGGTGGAAATTTCAGGAATTACACATGAATGTGATCACAAGTAATATCGGCAGAATAGTTGAATGATTACGAGTTCTCTTTTTTATTATTATTATTATTAATATGGGTGTCTAGACCAGTTTGCGTGCATCTCAACTAATCTCACGAATCTTAAAGTTAACGACCATACAAGTCTCCAATGACACTGAAGTTTGTGAGACTTGAACTGGTGATCTCTAAAGAGCAAAACTTATAACCTGAACAGTTGAATTATACTTCTCAGGATTAATGAGTTATTAACCGCATTGTAACTTGAAAAAAAAACATAAAAGAAAGCCGGTATAAATTATTGTACAATTGCAGTGGCTAAATAAGATACATAATTTACAACAATGTTTTCGAAATCATGAATTTTACAACAAAAATTATTATTATTATTAAAAACAAAGGCAATAAACTATTGTGTATATTCTAATAGAAATAAAAACTTGTATCATATTTGGTATGACCAATTCCACCACACTCCATTGCATGTCAAGCTAATTGAAGTACGCGTGAATCCAATCTATTCTAAGTTAATCATTCCTAATCTAACCAAATTCAATTTGCATACACAATTCAACCTCAACCAAGTCTTGATTTCACATTATATTCCAAAGTTATGTAAATTATATAACTTTGGAGTATAATATAATCAATAGTTTTAAACATGTTTTATTAAAAAAAAAACAAGAGAGTATAAGTAAGAAAAAAAATATAACATGTTTAAAGTAGCTCACTTTAACTGCATAGGAATTATCAAGCGGCAATAAATTTGATAACTCAATCTAAGTTAATATATATATATATATATATATATATATATATATATATATATATATATATATTGGTTTAATTTGTTTAAATTGTTACTCCATGTTGATTTTCCTTAGGCACTTGATCCCATCAATTAATGGGTTAATAGGGGTAACCTAACAAGTCAGGGCATTTATAATACATGTGCCTCTATGATATGCAAGACTAATATGGACTAATTGAGACATGAAATTAAACTTACGAGCTTGGGTTGATCAATATAAAACATGTTTATTTGTTTGAATTAAAATAATATTATTTTTATTTTAAAAAAATCAATTATAATTTTAATGGGATTGTGAACTAACCTATTGGATTTATCGATTGAATTAGGTCACTCCATATTCAATTTTCTTAAACACCTGGCCTCATCTAAGAGGGTTGAATAAGTTGATCCAATGAACACAATAAGTTTAATATCTTATTTGTTTCATGAATAATGTATTTTTAGACAGAAAATATTTTTTTATAACTATGAAAAAATAAAAAATATATTATTATTCATTAATCATATCAAATTTTATCATCAATTTTTTGATTGTTATATATTTTGTTTTGAATTTTTTTAATTTCTTTCATTAGAATTTGATTTAATTTATTTTTTATACTAATTTTAATTCTTATTTTTTTAATTGTTATTTATTATTTTCTTACTATTTTTTTAACTATTTTTTTTATCTATTGGATTTGACTCATATTCTTTTGAATGTTATTTATTTTATTTGAAATAATTTTTTAAATTAAATTTTTTAAATTTTTTTATCTATTAGATTTGATCCCTATTTTTTTAATTACTATTTATTTTATCTAAAATAATTTATGAAATTAAATTTTTTTTAATTTCTTCATCCTTTAATATTTTTACCTATTAGAATTAGTTTATATATTCTTAATTTTTAACTATATAATTAAATACTTAAAAATATTTTTTAATTTATTTTCACATCACTACCAAACAAAATAATTCACTTGAATTTACTTTAATGGAATCACTATGAGAATAAAAAAATCCGAAATAAATTAAACATATGAATCTTGTCATTATTACTCAAAACAACCCGTCGGGACACGTCTGTAACAACAATTCAAATCATAAAATCACGGCGACAACAAAAAAAAGAAAGGAAAATAAAAAATAACTGAAAATTTGTTTTTAAAAGGCCATGGCCGGCTCCTCTCGCTCTCTTTCTTTCTCTCACCTCACCTCCCAAATTCACTCTCCCTCTCTCAACTCCTAAAAGAAGACTCTAAAAACACAAATCTGATCCCATCCTCAAATCCAAAAACCATTGAATTTCAATTTCTATTTCTATAATTTCCCATATGTAATGCATCAGAAGAAATCAGAAATCCAAATCGGAAAAGAAAGCACCGGCATCTCTTCCGATTTCTCAACCACGTTAAACCCGCAATTACTCTTCCTCCACCACTTCCAACAACAGAATGACCCGATTACCCCTCCTTCTTCCAGTTCCTCCCCAACTCCTTACAAAAGACCTCTCTTAACGACGACGACCCATCATAGCCAAACCCCTCATCGTTCCAATTCGCTCTTTAAATCCCCTACCATTTACCATTTTGCTACCACCCATCAACCCCAATCTTTCTTTTCTGTCACTACTGCCGTTAAAGCCGCTGCCTTTCGTTTTTTCCGCCGCCGCTTGGCTCGCCTGAAAGTGCACCTACGCTTGATTCTCTTGCTCTCGCTTCCCTTCTTTTATTTCTTGGTCTCGCACCCGAGTCATTCGTTTTTGCTTGATTTTTTGTCTGCTTTTGCATTTTCTGCTGCTTTGTTATTGTCTCTGAATTTAGCTCTGCCTAGATTGCCTTCAATTCGGCTGTTTTTATCGCGGTCATTTGCAATCAATAAGCTTAGGAATTCAGCATCTAGATCGCCTATACCGGTGTTCTGGTCAATAGGGTCGAGGTCGAAACCAGAGAAAAGGGCGACTTCTGGCTGCTTTGTTCAGGTTTATAGTAACGGGGATGTCTATGAAGGTGAATTTCACAAGGGAAAGTTTTCAGGAAGCGGGGTTTATTATTATTATATGAGTGGAAGATATGAAGGTGATTGGGTTGATGGGAAATATGATGGCTATGGAGTGGAAACTTGGGCTAGAGGGAGTCGATATCGAGGGCAATATAGGCAAGGACTCAGACATGGATTTGGTGTGTATAGGTTTTATACCGGAGATGTTTATGCTGGTGAATGGTCTAATGGACAAACTCATGGCTGTGGAGTTCATACTTGTGAGGATGGGAGTCGGTATGTTGGTGAATTCAAGTGGGGTGTCAAGCACGGGCTTGGGCATTACCATTTCAGGTAATTTTGAAGAACTTTTGTTTTCGGTTTTTTTTTTTTTTTTGTGAAATCATATTGGCCTGATTTGAGATCAGTGGATTTTGCTTTATTGTGTTTGGTTTTCTAGTTGCAAGATTGTGGAATTTGTGAAAAGATGGTTTTAGCTGATTTAGATATCTACAGAAATACTATTGGGAAACCTATTTCAATGGGGGATTTACCTTGGTTGAGTTTTTACTAGATGGAATGAATTGGGAAACCAGGCATAAAGAAATGGAACTTAACGGACTGCTAATATGGAACCAAGTCAACCAACCATCCTCAATAATTAGTTTGAGTGCAAAAGCAAGTGCTTATAATAATATTTTAAGAAGAAAACAATGCAGATGGAAATGACAAATTCTAGATGGAGCAAATGAGAAAGAATTGTTCAAAAAGAGAAATCACTTTAAATTTGAGAAATACTCTTCATTTGCTGTCATTCGGTTGAGTCATTTTTATTATTCTTGTGTGAATTTGTGTAATTTTAGTCATTCAAACTAGATTCTAGAATCAGGCCTTAAAAAGAAAAGATTTTACAACAGTAGGAAATTTGTCACCTTTCAAAATATACATTCAATAGAGTTTCGTGTTACTAAGCAATGAGTGGATGATCACTTGTAGCATAAATTCCCTTAAGCTTGTCGATGCAGAGCTGAAATAACACCTTCACACAGTCTTAACAACTTCTACTTGTATGTTTAGTCCTGAATGCTCAATCTGGGAATCATGTAGGTTGGCTCAAACTTGCTCAATCTACAAGGAATTTAGGTTGATTTTTTTTTTAATTTACTACTGTTCATTACAAATTGTACACATTTTTTTGGACTGGGGTTATAAAGTCTATCAAACTTTTAAGCCTGGACACATAGGATGATGGATTCATCAGTTTTTTAAAATTTTTAAGGGTATGTCTAGCATTATATTTTTATAGTTTTCTTGCCTGTTGTGTGTGCACTTGCACACACTTGTGTTTGAATTCCGTGTATCTTTTTATAACCCATGGAGTCTATTAAAGGTTCATGGACTTGTCAGATTCCATCCTCGTGAGGTCTCTTAGGGTAGAAAAGATGTTAAAAACCGCACTATTGGTTATCATTTATCATGCTCTTTATGGATTGTTTTTTTCTATCAGGGGTAACAGGACAAGAAATCTTTTCCTTTGGGAGTGATATTTCTTTGTGGTGCCTTTCAGTAGTAAGGATAATATTTCCTGTAGGATTTAAGTAGTAATGATGTTTGCTGTTACTCTGATGTCTTCTCGAGCTGATTTTTTTGGACTATCTGAGTATAAAGTTATCTGCTTGTATTTGTATTTTCTTTAAAAAATGCTCATGCAATTACCAATGAACTTTAATGGGAGCATAGATGTTGTTTAAGGTCAGTTATAATTTTGTCTCCTGTTCTATCATCATGCTCTTGACATCCTTTCCCCTTGAGCGTATGATGCTTGCGTGTGCTTTTAGTTAGCTTTAGTCAACATGACTAACCGGAGTAGGGAATGTTTTTCCTACTTTCTTCACCTGAAAGGTCAGATGGCAAAGCAGTTGACAGGGAACAATAAGGAAAAGAAAATTTGTTAAACAATGGAAAAGATAGTGAATGGATAACAGCTATAGGACCGCCATTGATCATCTTCTTAACTTAGCTTCTGTTGCAATTCCTGTATCCGGGGTTGTTTTCCTGATTTTGACTGATTATTGTCAACGTTACGAGTGATGGAGTAGGATTCTGTTGGCATTAGTACTTAAGGGAGCTTGATACTGCTTTAAGCACCTAACAAGAATCTTTCTTGGTTAACATGACCAAAACTTTTAAGGGGCTTTTGACTGTCCAGTCACTCATTAAGTTTTGGAGTTCATATGAAGGGATAAGATGTTAATGGTTTTCAGCTTGTACCGGTTTTCATTTTCACTTTCCTCACAATTATATTAGATAGGATGGAATGGATTATGGGAAATCACATGAATTGGATCATGGATTATTTAGTAATTGTGGTTTGTTAGTCTCTCTCTATCTGTAACTTGGTGCGTGCCCATACATGTGTATATTAATAAACTTTTCATTTTATGCTAAAAAGATTTACAGCCATATTAGCCACCCTGATTATATATTACAGTACAAATCACCCACGCATCTGATATTTAATTATTTAGGAATGGGGATACATATGCTGGAGAATATTTCGCAGACAAGATGCATGGATTTGGTGTCTATCATTTTGCAAATGGGCATCGGTACGAGGGAGCCTGGCATGAGGGTAGAAGGCAAGGCCTTGGAATGTACACATTCAGAAATGGGGAGACTCAGTCTGGTCACTGGCAAAATGGAATTCATGATGTCCCGAGCACGCAGAACACCTCTTATCCTGTATCTCCTGTTGCTGTTTATCATTCCAAAGTGCTCAATGCAGTGCAGGTAAACCTTGACTCTTTACTTGGTGGTTTTATGCAATTTTATTTATATGGAAAGATTTAGCTTTTCTCACTGTTATTTGATGTCTGCTTCGCCAACTGCTTTTATAGCCTTTGCATTGCTGGTTAAAACGACCATATTGCTTTCATTTTTTTGTTATTGTTTTTAATCATCCAAACTCTTCTGTCAATACTTGTGATATGTGAATTGGATACGAATTATAGCAAGTGTCTTTCAACATGGCATGAAGAACATGAGCAATGTGTAATTATGCTGGTTTACATTTCTTCTAACTTGCTGTTCTTGCATGCAATTAGGAAGCACGTACAGCATCAGAAAAGGCCTATGATGTTGCAAAAGTTGATGAAAGGGTAAATAGGGCAGTAGCGGCAGCTAACAGAGCAGCTAATGCAGCTAGAGTGGCAGCAGTTAAGGCTGTTCAGAAACAAATGCATCGCAATAATAACAACGGTAACATTCCAATTGTGTGAGACTTTCCATACAGAATGATTTAGGCAAATTAACAAAACTGCAGCAAGAGGCTAACAGCTTTGCGGTTCCTTTTCAATAACTTCATAGCTTGTACAGCCATCTTCTCTTCAGCCTATTCTTTCTTTGAGAGGCTGCAACCCGAGATTCAAACATGGGTTCCATGTGTGAATAGAGGGAGATGCAGTGGAGTAGATTGGTTGGTTTTGTAAAGAGAGTTAAATGCATTGTAGAATAAGAAACTGATGGTGCCCAGGTGAAACCTGAGCCCATCTCGATGTTGTATGCGAGCTATGAGCACCTTCAATGAGATGTGTAATCACGTTCCCTTTTCCATAATCACGTTCCCTTTTCCATGTAATACAGGCTTCCGTGTTCCTCTTCTTTTGACTGGATAAAATTGGACAGAAGGCACATGTGGAAATCGACTGGATTGTTTTCAAGTTCAATATTCATATTTTTAATTGTAATTGACCTGCCAGCAGATGAAATCTGATCCTTGCATTCAGGAGGGCATTATGGCGACACCAAGTGGAAGGCTAATTTTGCTGAGAAATTCTTAACGAATATCTTTCACTTCTGAGATTTTAACCACTAGATTTGAAAAATGGCCGCAACAGATTTAATAAATGCATTTTGATTCTTGCATTCTGCTCCTATCAGGTGAACACCTATGAGAAACCCTAGTGTTTCTTGATCCCTGCACACATAGGAAATAAACTTTGCACTTTCCTAGGAAGACATGATTCACAGTCAACCTTTAAGCTTGTTCAACAAGATCTTTCCTATTAGTTTACACGATTCATGGAAAGGTACAGTGTGAACACCACCATTATTCATCAATGTTCAATAAGTATCCATTTGATATTTATGAAACTATTTTATCCTTTACACCACCATGAGTAACAGAGCAACACAACATAGACCACAAGGCAAAGCTGGCTATATATTAAATTGAAAAGGGTCGAGATACAACCATATCAATCTTCTCAAACTGAATTTCCTTTCATCACTTCCATAACTCCTAACACTATAGAAATGAAATAGATTAAACGTCTCCAATCAAAATGACACCAAGATCCACAAGTCAATAAAACATGGCAAGATATAAAATACAATTAACTCTCGGTCTGCTCCCTCAGCCTACGGATGGTACTCCTGACAGTCACGGCACTAGCAGTACTGTAACAAATTTGCAAAGCAAGCAATTAGAACCCACAGTACAAGTCAAACACAGAAAGAATTGAAATTCACAAGGTGAAGGAAGTCTTACTTCAAAGTGTAAGCACCTCCAGCTTTCACTTTGCCACAATCCTTGCAACCCCAGATACCAACAGCCTTCCTCTTAACAGCATACTACAATGACAAACATTTTACAGAATTAATACCATGCTCATGAAACCAGCAGATTATGTTGAGAAACATCACAGCTATGCAAAGATCAGTAGTACTTTAAACAAAACAGAATGAGTATGGTGGATTGATTACCTTGCCGCAGAACTCACAGAAGAACTTGCTGTGCTGACTGACCTCCATCTTCTTAATCTGCTTCCTCAAACTAGCACCATAACGGGTACCTGCATTGTAAACATGTATTGAGGTGCCATGTTTCTAGCTATAATAAACATGCTTGCACACAGAAGCGCACAGTTTATGTGTGCACAAAAACAAGTGTACAGCAACCAAATTAAAGTGAGATAGATAAAAGCTAAAAGACATCCATCTTATTTATTCAGCTTCTTTTGCATATCAATCACCATGACCGTTTACAATTTCTAGAGCTAGCTGGCACTATAAAGCATAAAACCATGTGGAAAAACAAAACTACAGCGCTATTTGTGATTTTATGTCTTCTTGTTCATTCATTTTACCGTTAGCACATAAAAGCACACAAAACAAAACTACGTTAAAAAACACATACCATACTTCCCAACAATACCGGCCTTCTTGGTTCTCTTGGTCTACATGTCAACAAAAGAAAACAAAAAACATGAAGTCAGGCAATTTGATGTCCAGTGGACAAATCTAAAATAACAGCAGAGTAACAAAAAGTTTCTCCAAATAAAAACCAGTGGAAAATAAACACTGCACTGTCTTTTGGATGAATGGATTCTAAATACAGGGTGAGACTCAGAGATTTATACAGATAAAAACATGACAGACGAAATATAAAGCTGCGATCTCATAGAATTTGAAGTTATGCAGGATAATAAAGAAAACCCGCGAAGAGTTATTGAGAAAAAAATGAAGAGAGTACCATTTTCGGTGACTTTGAAGAGCAGGAACCCTAGAATTCTCTCTTGAGGGAGCGGCTAAAGAGACAAATCCGGTCTAGCCTCTTTACTTTACTTCATATATAGTGACCAGATTATATGTTTTCGCTTTCTTTAAGGGATGCCCTAGCCTCGGATTTTTTCTTCATCGGCCTCTTAATTATGTGGGCTGTTTGGGCCTTGTCAGAGCCCAGTTATCGAAGGGCCTACAGTTATATATATAATACGCCTTGATTAGATGGAATTACCGATGTCTACAGAATTTTAGTTTTAACATCATTTTTTTCTTGACATAATAAAAATGTTTGCGCATTGCATTTTTGTTTCAAGATAGCCCGATCAATTTTGTAAATCTAAAAGTAATTAGAATAACATGATTTAACTAAAAATAAACTTAAAACAATATTTTAAAAAAAATATTAAAACAATAATATATTTAACTGACTTAAATTAACCTTTTAAATTCATATCTGAGTCATTAGACCATGATAACTTATATAAAATAAATCAAGATGACTTTTGAAACCTAATTTTCAATTAACCAAATGTTAAATGATAAAATTAAAATTAAAAACTAGTTAAAAAAATCAGCCTAAATTAATATGTCAAACTCGGGAATTATGAGACTAAAATTAGCCTATAAAAAGTAAATTATAATAGATTATAAAACCTAATTCACAACCGATCTAGTGTGGAATGGTGAGATTGACAAAAAAACTAATTTAAAAATGACATAAAACGTAGTCTCAACTCAACCTAATAGAATTCAAACTAATGAGATCGGGATAATCCAGTGCAAAATAAATCAAAACAATTATGAAGCATAATTTCTAATTAACTTGATGTTGAATGATGAAATTAAAAAAATACATCAATTGAGAAAAAAATACTATAGTCAAACGGGCTAACTCAACAAAAGAATCACGAGACTATAAAAACCATATAGAAAGCAAAATATTATAAATTATGAAACACAATCTTTAACAAGCTAAACGATCAAGGGTGAAATTAAAAAAACAATAAAAAAATAAAACTGCAATGAATAGTATTGTGTAACACATTCCATAGTAAAAGCAATGGTGAAGAATTGATTTTTATTTTAAAAAAACATGAATTTTTTTAAAAATATTATTGTCATGAGACCATGGATGATAAAAATACTATTTTTTTTAGTTTTTTTATTAATCAACTTGAAATTAAACTATGTCAACTCTAGATTTAAATTCAATAAGGTAAAATTATTGTTCAACGAATATAGTTTTAAAACTTCTTCTGATAATCAACCAGCTAAGATTTCGATCATGATTTTTAGAGGATCAATTTGAATATTTTTTTTAAAAAATTAAAATAATATTGTTTCAATTAATTTTATTTTTTAAAGTAAATAAGCTTTGACGAGGTTTTCCCGTGTCGATATGGTCGAGGCTCAACCTAGATTTCTAATCACATTAAACCAACTCCGCTTCTTAGTTTATTTTTTTTCAACCCGAATTAATTTAAATCAAAAGGCAACTGGTTTCGAGCTGACTAATTAATCGGTCCAATTTTACAGCTATGCTCATGGGTGGAAGTATCGAAGCTTTACATTTTATGCGGAGCAGAAAGAATCCGTCAAACAGAGTATTTCTTTTGAATTCAAATCCACAATTTCTTCTCCTCCTCCTCCTTCTTCTTCTTTATATCTCTAGCGACACGAAGATGGCGTATTCCATTAAAGCAGCTCCGTCGACTCCTTTCATAGAAGGAATCAAGAAGCTTCTCAATTTTATGTTTGATATATAAACAAAATAACAGCAGAAACCCTAGTTTTATCCAAAACAAGTGTATTTTACAGGTTTGTTCAGAAATTGAGTTTAACTAGTTATATGCCCCGCGCGATGCCGCGGGTCAATTATTTTTTGTATTTCAAAAAAAGCTAAGATCTAAAAATATTAGGTTTTTTTGCAAAGTTATATCTAAGAATCTTAGGTTTGGTTGCAACGCCTGATTCAAGAGTAATATTTATAATATTAATAATAACATTAAACTTGGGTTAACCCTTAGCATAAAAGTGTTTGGACTGCAATACCAGACCCAATAGCATTGGACGTGGGTCTGACTGCAACGTCATGTCATAAAAGTGTGATAATTAAATAGATTAGTTAAAAAGAAAAAACCAACAGGAAAAAAACCAACAGGAAAAAAAAAACTAATGAAGAAAAAGAAAAAAAATATGAATTAATTGGGTTAACCTGTCATACCTTGAATTCGCATCGTGCAAGTTTGATAATTAAAAATGAAAAAACAAATTAATGGGTTAACCCAGAATTAACTGAGCTAACTAGTTAAACCAGGTTAACCTGTCAAACCCGGAATCCGTGTCATAAAAGTTTGATAACTAAATAGAAAAAAAATTTAACATCAACAATTTAAATTAAACAAAAAAAATTAATTTAAAAGAAAAAAAGCCAAAAAAAAAAATTCAGGTTAACTCGTCAAATCAAGTTAACTCGTGAAATCAAGTTAACCCGTTAAACCTTGGATCCGTGTCATGAATGCCTGACAACTAAATAAAAAAAAAGTGAACATTAACAAACTGAACTAAACGAAAAAAATTAATTAAAAAGAAAAAATCAAAAAAAAAATCCGGGCTAACTCGTCAAACCATGTTAACCTGTTAAACGCATGATTTGTGTCATGAAAGTCTGATAACTAAATAAAAAAATTTGACATTAACAAACTAAATTAAACAAAAAAATTTATAAAAATAAAAATAAATAAAAAAATTGACGGGTCAACCCAGAATTAATTGGGTTTATAAAACATTAATAAACTAAATTAAAGAAAAAAAATTTGCTAAAAAAAACAAAAAAAAAGCAAAAAATAATTTTTCAAAAGGCATAAAAAAACAGCCAAAAGAAACAACTTAAAAAAAAAAACCGTAATGCAGCAGGGACAATAGATCAGTGTTTTACTGTGGACTGCACACAGTAAAACACTAATCTCTTTTAGCTATTTATAATTTTAATTAATATTTAAATTAATAAAAATATTTTCTACTTAAAAAAAATTAATTGACGCCGGGAATGCCCGAATCAATTGAAAGTGGAAGGCAAACTCACAATCTATCCAAGCTCTACACAGCTATAATTCATAGTAAAAATAATTTTTTTTATACACGCAAGTTAATTTATATAGACATATAATTAATTAATTACTCACAATAAAATAAGATTTTCCCCAGCTTCCCTTACTTTTTATTCACCCCCTCTCTCCCCTTCCCTTTTCCATGTTCATGTGCTGGAAATTAGTTTCCAAAGTAAAAAAATAATAATAATGATAAAGAAAAAATGAAAAAAGAAGAAAACTGAAAAAAGTCTTGTATTATTAAAAAAAATCAATACATATTAACGTTGATTGAATACCAGAACAAAGATAATAGAAAATCAAATAGAAAAGATTATAAATGAAAAAAAAATTTCTAAATAATTAAAATTACATCATGAAAAAATATTTAAAAAAACAACTAATAGTTATAATAAAGGTTGTCAATTTCCTCCTGTTTCGTTTGGAATGACCAAAACATTCCATACCAATTTAAAAAACAGAACAAAACGGAACAGATTTCATCTCATTTTAAATCTCGGTCCGTTCTGGATTTTTCAGCTAAATTCCACCCGGAACGTTCCGGTTTCATTCCACATGTTCCGTTCCGCTCTTGAAAAGCCATTGAATCAAATTGAACCTTGTTCAATTTAATTAATTAAACCATCCAATTATAAAAAACTCTTTTTCATTACTATTTTCAATAACAATAATATTAATAATAATATTGAAAATTATTATTAATATTTTCATTAATAATGATATTAATTTTTTAAAATTAGATTTATCACTAATATATATAGTTTATATTCATGTTGTGTTTTTCATGTTTATACTTTAAAGGAATATAAGCAAAACAAGGGATGTTTTAGATTCAATTAGCCTTAATAACATTGATCTAACTTTATATTTAAAATATTTATGTTAAAATATTTTACTTTCATAATATTTTGATATTTTGTTTAAATTAAATTACTTTAAGTTAAAAATCTATTTAATCTTAATTATTTAAAAATATTTTAAATTTTAAAATTATATTTATTTAACATTATATTTGTATTGCATAATTTATAATTAATTTATTTTAAAAAATAAATATCCAAATAGAATTCACAACAATCATAACGCGATTCCGCGTGGTGGTATCGCGTCACGAAAAGTCAAATGAGGTGAGATGATGGTAAAGGCAGCGCCAGCACCATCACCATCACCATCACCATCACCGCCCCTGCTGGTCCTATCTATGCCTCTGACCTGCCATTTTATTATCTGGTGAATTCCTAATTGCTAACTCTCCCTAGCCAATAGATTAGTGCACATCTCCATTAATAAACCAGAAATATCCATAAAGAACACCTAACAACAACCATAATGTACAGTTACATGCTTGTAAATTGTTCCAATTGCCAGACTCCGCTCCAGCTACCACCGGGTGCCGAATCCATCCGCTGTGTTATCTGTCAAGCTGTAACTCACGTTGCTGTCCACTCTCGCCATGCTCCTCCACCATCAAACCCCACCACTCGTCCTCCTCCTTCGACGCTCGCACCACCGTCCCCCTACAACCACGCGCCACCGGGCCCTCCACCAAACCAACACGGAAGAAAAAAGGCAGTTATTGTTGGGATTTCGTACAAGTACTCGAGGCACGAGTTAAAGGGGTGTATCAATGATGCAAAGTGCATGCGTCATCTTTTGATGACCAAGTTTCAGTTCCCTCAAAATTCTATTCTGATGTTAACTGGTATGTGTTACGGTCCCTTTCAGTGTTGAATCTTAATGCGGATTATTCAGCTGCAGATCTAAAAAGATCGTTTTTTTCCTTTTTTCAAAGATGGGTGCTTAAAAGTTAAAAAGGGTTTTTGTTGATAAAAAGAGAGACCCTTTTGGTTGAAGATTGATTTTTTTGTGTTGTCTTGGATTTGGACTGATAAAAGTTTGGGTTCTTAATAATGTTTTAGTAGGGGTTGGTGTTATTCAAATGATAATTTTTACATATCGAAATGTGCTTAATTAGCAATGATGCTGTATAATTGTGGATTTTTTTTAATGGAATTAACTATGGGTTTTTTAAAGATGAAATTTGTTAGTGCTGTTTAAGCTGTTGCGATGAAGCTATGTTCAATTCAATAGCAAGTTGAGGGAGTTCTGAATGAGGTTCTCGTTGTAGAAAATGTTAGTAGCTATTGTTACTCTCTGGAACTTTTGAGTTGGAAGTATTGCTCTCTCTACAGCTGGGGCAGTTGAATTTGCTATCTGGCTCATGCTTGTAATCCATCTACTTCGATTCCTTATTCCATTTTGCGATGGCTGGAAAAATATAGCAATTGTTGTAAATGTTTCCACCTTTTGAATTTGATTTCCCACCAGACCCTTTAGGAGTGTAGCAACGGATGCTATCATTCATTGCTTAGAAGGAAGCAGATTTGGATATTAATAACCATTTCAAGTATAGAAGAAGATTCTTAAGTTTCTTCCCTTTTCTTTTCGACAGAAGTTTTCTTATGATTTATTTGTTTGTATATCATTTTCCCAAAGTGAGTTTTTGTCCTTGTACAGCATTTTCCTAAAGACTGGTGGCATATTGAAGTTACTATCTAGCTGTGGTCACTGGTTTTGCCTTTTGTCGACATCGTTTGTTTTGGAATTGCTCTTGCCTTTTGTTTTGTAGCACAAATGAAGTTTCATATTTGTCTCATTGCTATGATAGTTAGTTGTTTGCATAGCCATTAGGCGGAGTAAATTTTTGGTTTAGGTTTTTTTGGACATGTCCAGTATTAATCCTTGTCTGGAATTTGAAGTGCAGAAGAAGAAACTGACCCCTACAGAATTCCCAACAAACAAAACATGAGGATGGCATTATTTTGGCTTGTACAAGGTTGTCAACCTGGAGATTCCTTGCTTTTTCACTATTCTGGACATGGTTCAAGGCAAAGAAATTATAATGGTGATGAGGTTGATGGGTATGATGAAACTCTATGTCCACTTGACTTTGAAACTCAAGGTATGATTGTTGATGATGAAATCAATGCAACAATTGTCAGACCTCTTCCTCATGGTGTTAGGCTTCACGCAATTATTGATGCTTGCCATAGTGGCACTGTATTGGATCTACCCTTCCTTTGCAGAATGGACAGGTTAGTTAGTGTCAGAACATTCTTAGATTTTGATTAAATTTCTCTCCTCACTTGTTTGTGACAAGTGAGCTCTATATTGAAACATCATTGACCACAAAACATTTCATATTTTGAACATTAACTACACAGACTTCTTTTTTGTCGTTTGCCATATTCAACCAATTGTTTTTATTTAAAACATTTTTCCACTGTAGAACAACTTCTTATAGTTAGAGAAGGAATCCACATGCGATATTTGACATTTTTTTTGGTATATCTACCCAAGTTAAATGCAATGTTCTTGATTTTGCTTAAGTTATTGCTGAAAGGACCCTAAAGTGAAAATAATAAAATGCGGATAGAGCATTGATATGTGAACCTGAATTATTTGATTCCTAAGTAAGTTATCTCATACTTCTTGAATTGAAGATAATTATATAGATATAAGTATGTGTGAAATACAGCTTTGGTTTTCCATCTTTTGTGTATACAAATTACCACCACAGATAAGCTTCTTGTTTCCTTTGTGTTTTACAATATTGTCCTTGATGTTTTACTATATTCTCTGTTCTGATCATGTCTTACCTCTTGAAAATAGGAACGGGCAGTATGTATGGGAGGACCATCGTCCACGATCAGGTATATGGAAAGGGACAAATGGTGGAGATGTCATTTCTTTAAGTGGTTGTGATGACGATCAAACCTCTGCTGATACATCTGTAAGTTTTATGAAAGGAAAAAAAAATTGGCTGAGAGATTAGTGAAATTTTATATTTGCAAGGCATTTTAAGACCTGGGTTTCAAAAACTGAAATTTTGTTATTGCACAGGCTTTATCAAAGATAACTTCGACAGGTGCAATGACCTTTTGCTTCATCCAAGCCATTGAGCGTGGACATGGCACTACGTATGGGAGCATTCTAAACGCAATGCGTACCACTATTCGAAATACTGGTGGTAATAACCTTGGCGGGGGGGATGTTGTGACATCTCTCATCGGCATGCTCTTGACAGGAGGCAGTGGTGTTGGTGGGCTGAGACAGGTTGGGCTTTCACAATCTTTGCATTAATCAACTCTTGATGTTATGAGTGCCAATACTGATCAATATTGAAGGCATAGGCTAGCTTGCCTTGAGATCCCCTGATTTTCTCTATTCCCTTTCACAAGGGGACTGTACTCCAAATTTACCTCATAGGCATTACCTTTTGTGCGATTCATGTTGTCCATGATATGTTGAATTTCATGTATATGGTTGGGAACTGAAGGGGTGATCTTTCTATAAAATATGGGTGTGGGGTGCTGTTAATAGGATCTGACATTTCAAAATATAGTTATGCATTGTCAAACTGATGTTTGGTTTGATTTGCATCTACTCGCACAAAGATCGACATGTAGCCACTTTCTCATGCATTAAGATCAACCAGACTTGTAAATTAAGGAACTTGTTTAAACTTTCAACCTGTTAAAATGATGAGAAGTGAATTGACGTTCCCACCGATTTCACATCTTCAAAATTTTAAAGCTGTAAGCAAAATTATTGATCAAAAAGAAATAAGATGCAAGTGAAGTTTGTATGGGTCAACATCAACTTCACTGATAGCTGCTGGGAAAGGTTCAGTACATTATGTCGTGTTTGGATTGCAGGGAAATCTCCTCCAACTATTTTTTTGGGAAAAATCTTATTAACAAGTCACTCCTTCGCATAAGTTCTTATCTGATGCATGTGAAATCCTGTGATTAATAAAAGCACTTATTTTTTTTTTTTTATCATATTGATGTTTTGTTGTGTTCTCTTTATTGACAGGAGCCACAGCTAACTTCTTGCGAGCCTTTTGATGTTTATACAAGACCGTTTTCTCTTTAAAGTTCTTTCATTTTTTCTTTCATGTACTTTCATTGTAATTCAGTCTAAAGGAAAGGGGTCTTTCTCGTGCTCTTGTAATTTGTTTGCTGAAAACATACTGGAGATATTGTTTGCGCTTGTAGAACAAGGTTTCTGTCTGACACTCCATTCTGTTATATATATAGCTTGGTACTGTTATGCATATTCCTTCTTTATATTTGTTATTATATTAATTTTTTTTTAATGATTTTCATGTAAGGTCAAGTGATTAACCAAATTGCTCAATTCATATACAAAGAGGATGCCTTTCTAAGTTATCAAAAAGAAAAAGAAAAGAAAAAAATAGAAAGAGTGCTTTTATAAACATATAACCGGGATGATGGACTTCGTGGGAAAAGAATTTCAAAAAACACCAGCAGCTGAATGCAAGTATAGGCAATTTACTTACACTTCCTAGTTCAGGCTGCAAAAGTGAAGGCGTCAATACAGTGCTGCCCTTGAGTTTAAGCTTGAAGGAAGAAGATGAGTTCCCAGGTAACCTGCAATGAGAAGTTTGGAGTTCTCTGCGACGGAATGTCATCCTGTCAACAGCCAACTACTGCCGATATCAAGGCCACGGCTACCAATTGCTGGACTGGACTATTCACCATATCATTTACCAGAATATGAATGTGGAGAGATGTAAGAAGGAAAACTGTGATATAAAGCAGTTGTCTGGGCCAAGCTTGCGTTGCTTTTTACTTGTTCAAGGGAATAAATAATATCCTTGCAGCCCCTTTCCATTCTAGCAGACAAGCCAATCACAACCATCAAAAGGTTGCATAAAAGATTCCAAGTTATACTTTAAAGATTCCCCGGGACGTATCCGTCAAGATATTTGCTTTGCAGATTCCCCTGTAAACACTTGAATCAATATCAAAAGCCAATAAAGCCACCCATCAATAGTGCTAAAATACATGAAGACCAAGAACGCAGCTCTTCCTCATCCCTAAATTGCCCCTCACGAACTTGTTTGGTGGTTACCTTGGTATAGCTTCGATTTTGTTTATTTTTGTATTTTAAATATTTTTTAAATTTTTTTTAATACTTTTAAATTATAAAAAAAATATTATTTTAATATATTTTTAAATAAAAAACCAGACGCAGATGCCAACTCAACAGACATATCAATCATAGAAACTTGAAAAAAAAAACTCATAATGGAAAGCATGGCAAGAACCATGTAACAAGCACAAAATAGATGCCTGCCAAAGAATCAAGGCATAAAAATTCAGACGCTCAATTGAACCTTTCATATTCAAGGTGAATATTTGAATAATATTAGAACTCGTCGAAGGAAATCCCATATATAAATCTCCCACCCCACCCACATGGAAAAATATTTATGAAAATTGACAAGTAACCTAGAAGCACTAGACATGTTTTTTTTTAATCTTTTTTTTCCTAAAAAGATACAATGAGCATCGCTATCTAAATAAACTTCTCCAGTATCCTTGACCTGTTAGGATGTGGAGGCCGGAAATCTTCGAAACGCAAATTGGAGGCGTTGCGAATCTCATTTAAGACACCTTGTCCGTTCTCTGCTTTGATCATCTCCAAAACACTTCCAAGAACGTCCCCTGCAAGCCCAAACTTAAGAAGGCTACCCGGCTCCTCTCCGCCTTCATGCAATAACCGCCCAATCTCTTTTAGTGGAACAACATTTTCTACAACAACTCTGCCCAAGATGCGTCCAAGAAATTCTGGTGCTTTGGGGGCATCAGTTACAGCATCCTCCAAGGTAGTCAGAACTGATTCAAACCTGGCCACACAGTGTAAAAAAAAATGACATTGTAGACAAGAGAGAATTAAACTCAATCAAACAGAGTAAATTGCTCCTACCCTTTGACGAGCTGATTTGAATCCAAAATGCAATCCTGGGATCTTGCAAGACTGGCAAGAAGCTTAGCCAAAAGATCTCTATCCATGTCCTTCCTTTCAAATGAGTCTGTGACCCAGAGAGAGATCATTGAAGGGTGGAAACTTGGGGAATTCAAATCTTTTATGCATAGAGCAACTTCTTTCTCATCTCTGGCACTGAAAGGAGAGAATTTCAATCAATATATGAGAAAATCTACACGCACAGTTCTAAGCTATATTTACACTTGACTCATGAAATCCAACAGTTTCTGCCATAACACAAATATCATGACCTTTTAGAAGACAAAAAAACGCCAGATACATATATCATATTGAAATTACACAAACTACCTTTATCGAATCCCAGCCCTTTCAGGATCAACATCACAATCATCATATCGACAAGGACACAATGAAGCTAAACTGAGTTAAGGTTTCCACTGAAGTGAATGAGACTCCTTCACAGCTTACCACACTCATATCCTGTCTTAGATTGGGATTTCATTCTCAAGCATTGCTTTGTTTGTGGTTTCCTAAGACTGTACAATGTCGGTTAAAAACAAATGTCTTCAGGAAAACATTTTGTTTTTCCCATGTACCTGTCTTGCGTATGCAATAAAACCCAAAACTAACTCCCAAATGGACCATGTATAAATGAAACAAAGCATCCTTTTCCACTAGCCATCCATTTCTATCAGAGACTACTATTACCATCACTCCAGTTTGGTAATAGCAATCTATTTAGTACCCTGTTGATACAACCTGAACCAGAGGTTCTCTTATTCGCAGAATAATGAGCTTAAATTCAGGGAAAACAAACGTGTGCAAAAAAATCAGAGACAATAGTCTCCCTCTCCAACACGAAAACACTGCCATACCCTAGGAAACAAGTTTGTATTCAACAGGAGCAACCATCAAACTTGCATGTATCTATGCCTATTTTTGTATGATACCATAATATGATACATCCTAGTAGAAAAGACATTGTGAGACACGGTACTGAAGTTTGTGAAATATATTAAAATTGGACCAAACCAACAATTAACTTCAAAACCATTCGATCATGATTCTTCTTCGAAAAATTGAAACCAATAATATTGAGATGAATGAGCAAAACACATGCATGACAGGAAATTGTACCTGTAAAATTCTTTTATTGTGACCATGGACATTTCTCGCAGTTGTTCTTCAGGCCATATCTTTCCTGTTGGAATACTCTGGGCAAAAGATGGCCCTTGTGTATTTGTTAGTGATGATGATCCCAATGGCCTATCAAAACCACGATCTAGATTCCTCAGGTCCCTGTGAACATAATTCATATCCCGTTCCTGACCACTCATTTGATCATGAGTAGGTGGAACTGCAAATCTGTCAGGAGAATATCTTGGAATGAGATCTTCCCTTGGGCTATAATTTGATCGTTCTAAATTGGCACTAACACCATTCAAACCAGCTGCCATTCTTCTCGAGTCACTTGGGCTTGGAGAAATCTCAGATACAGGAGCAACTGTAATAGCAGGTGTTCCTCTAGTGGACATTCCTCTTGCAAGACCACCTTGGGGACCCAAAGTAATCGAATCATCACCAAGAGGTCTTTGAGGTAAGGGAACAGACACAGTCCTAGCCTCGTAAGATTGTCTGTCCTCATGCCGAACATCCTGGTTGCCATGCCCACGGACCTGAGAAGGAAACCCTCGGAAACCACCCATATTAGCATTTGGAGAAGATAACATTGTTGACCCTCTCGGACCAAAATCCATAGGGCCCCTTCTTGGAGAAGAATTCATGCCAGGATTGCGAGCCAGCCTACTAGTTTGCAGCTGTCGTTCTTGAGCAGCATCTCTGTGCACTTCCTCGATCTTTTTCGGCCCTTCAACCTTCCTCCTCTGCTGCCATTTGTTTTTCCTCAAATCAATTGCATCCTTCAACATAAATCTAACCCTAGATGAGAGTTTCATGTTGTTTGATAATTTTGCCATCACGTCAAAATATGCATCCATATGCACCTTAGCTTTGGGATGGTCAATCATCTCTCCAATAGTGCTCATTAGTTTACAAAGAGACTCAACATCCTCCTCGTCGGGATTCTGATATTGGCCCAGCAACTTTTTGATGCACTCATGCATTATTCTTTCAGTCAACATTCTTTTTTTATAGAGCTCACCAATTAGTCTTATGTTACCAAGCATTCGTCTCCGTGCCTTGATTCTCTGTTCTTCTCTTTCCTCATCAGACTTTTTAATCTCACCCTCTTCATCAGCTTTATTAGCTTCCTCTTGCTCTCGCTCCCCTCTCTCAAATTCCTCCTGGCACTTGTTCAGAAGTAACCTCTTGAAAGTCACCTTTTCATCATCTTCAATGAGTTCAGGCAACTCTGCTGCTAGATGAAAGCAGAAATTAGCATACATTTCACAGAATGTGGGCTCCATTAAAGCTTTGTCAAAGATCTGTGAGATAACGCCGTTAAGTGTCACAGCATTGTCAATGTTAACAGCTTTTACTTGCTCAAAAAGCTTCTCGAAATTCTGAGGAGTTAACTTGTTCAATATGCCTTTCAACCGTCTTTGTTTGGCTGCTTCTTCATCTGCCACTTTACCCACTTCATACTTTCTCTCAGCTTTGTGCATCATCTGTAATGGAGTATGCGGAGAAGGAATCAATCCTTTATACACAGAACTAACAGAACGCTGCCATTTGTCAGCATCTGAGCCACCTCTTTGCATCCCTCCCTGCAGACCCGTTGATTGTACGGGTCCAGATAAAATCCCTCCTGCATACTGTCCAGGACTCTGTGCTCGCGGGTTCCTCAGAACACCATGGTTGCCTCCTGCAACAGGTCTAAAACTGGCATTAGGTCCATAACCCATATCCAAGTGCAAATCCCTTCCTGGACCAAATGGACCAGGCTGTTTACTCCATCGGCCATCATCAACCATGCCACTCCCACGTCCTATTCGAGATCCACTATTAGACCTGTCCATAACTCTTGCAGGACTGGGGTAAGAATCAAGATCAGCAGGATGTGAAACGTTGACACTCAAAGCCTCTGCTATATCAGATGTAATTACAAAACCTTCAGGAAGTTTAGAAAATTGCTCAGAAAATTTAAGGAGGAAATCTCTCGAATATTTTTTGGCTGTATTCGCATTCCCATCTGAATCATGGTGTCCCAATCCTCCACATGATAGTTCCCCATCACTATCCAGTTTCGGTGTAGACATGTCAGCAGCATCTTCCCAATCATCTGGCTCGGCTTTATTTTTCTCGCTTGCTACAGAGTCAACCTGCAGGGCATCAGCAGGTGTCTGATTCAGAATAGGGCTGGTGCTTTCTGTGACTTCTGACGATATGACATTTTCTTTCTTTTCCTCAGGGCCTTTATATGCCCCATAAAGATCAGAAGTAGTCCCAGCAAGATCTGCTTTCAGAAGAAATTCTCTTCTCTTCTTCTTAAATTTACCAGAGGTACTCTTTGATAAAGTCGGCTCAGTGGGTTTTTCTTTGGAACTAGATATTGCATGGGGGACTATTCCACTGCCGGGGTTTTCCGCACATTGCCCTTTGTGTTTTGCAGTTGCCTCGGAAAGATCAGGTGCTGGAAGAGATTCCTGCTGACCTGATACACTTGATTTTGTAACAGAAGCTTCTTTATTACCTATGCTATCACCGTGCCTCAAAGATGCATCTGAAGGCTTTCTATCATCGGCAGAATCTAAATTTCTGGATGCAGAGACATCCGCACTATCTGATACCCTGTCATTTGCTGCGTGGCGAGTCACAGGTTCCACCAGACCCTCCTGTGCAGTTTCTGAGGCTGGGACCTCATTGCCAACAGATGTCCCTGTCAAATCAGATACCTCTTTATCTTGCTTGACAATGTCTGCAAATGTTGAATTAACTGGTGCTGGAGACATGCTGTAATCTTGTTTAAGACATTCAGACAGTGATTTCTGTCCTTTCTCTTCTGTAGTTGGAATTTCACATTGTAGTTCTTCCTGTGAGGAGGAACCATCCAGCATAGCTTGTGGAGTGGTGTGTGGGGTTTTAGCAACTCCAGCAACAAGACCCTGAGCTGAAACAGTGTTAAAACCATCTCCAGGATTCTCAACCTTCATTTCAGAAACATCAGGATTCAAAGCAGAAATTGTTGACACTGGTTCCTTGATTGATTTTGTCCAAGCTTCACTGTTTGCTGGTGATGGGGAAGGAGCTGTATTAGTTTCTGCAGTTTCAGAAACTCCACTGCCATAAAATACACCAAGCTCCACAGTGCAAGAAGACATGCTTGTGGACAAGGTAGTCTGTCCACCAATCTATATATAAAAAAAGCAAATGAAAAATAGAACCACCTTATCAAAAATAATTGCATGATGATTAATGGAATATATGATCTTGAATGCAGCGTATTAGTACCTGATGCTGAGGCTCAATATTTCCTTTCTTGCCTGGTTTCTTCTGAATACTCGGAGCTTCCTTTTTTTGGTCTTCAGCATTGGATACACCTGGTATTGCCTCCACAGACTGAGCTGGCAAAGTAGATGCTGCACCATCAACAGAAACCTCTGCAAGCTGTTTCGCTGCCACTGGAGGTGACTTGACCAGCGATTCACCAACAGGTTTTGCCTGCCGTAAAGAGCTTTCTGATGAAATCTCTGAATCTCTTTGAGAAGGAGACGGGCTAGCTTCCCCAGATGACCTTGAGGATTTGTGGGATCCGCCCTTTTCGACAGGAGAGATCTTTGGCAAAGATGGCTCCACAACTTTCTCTCCAATAGAACCAACAGGTGGTTTAATGGTCACTTGTACTGCTCCAGATGGAGTTGAGGAGATTGCATTAGGTGCATCACTGGCATGTTCTGATTTATGCAGTTCGGCAACACCGTGAATTGCAATCCCAGACTTACTAGCTGGAAGAGAATTAAGAGCAGATGCATTGGTATATGGAACATTTGGGGGCCCCTGGCTAACAGGATAATTAAACCTAGGTGGTGGCTGAGAATTTGGTGCTATTTGGCCACCAGTTAATGGTAGAGAGCTTGGAGTTTGAAAAAATAAATTATTTGTACTGTAAGAACTAGGATAATAGTTAATTGGACGTGAAGGTGTAAATGATGGAATTGGCTGGGACTGGGGAGCATTGAGATGAGACCTTAGGCCTGATGGTCCAGTGTCTGGATATGGATCTGTCCGTTTATCAAGCCTCAGCTCTTCATGTGTCTTTGGATCAGTAATCTTGACAGATGTTTTACGCTGACCACCAAATTTACCACCCTGTTGTTGAGAATATTGTGAGGCAATGTTCATTCCTAAGCTGCCTAACTGAGGAGGCATCTGAGGACCCATTGTGGTCGTAAAACTCAAGTTTTGACCTTGACGCATCATTCCCTGAGGCTGCATAGGATGATGTTGGATACCTTGAATAAACACTGGCTGTTGCACTTGAGGAGCACTGCCCATCTGCAATGGCACTGGAATTGGCATCTGAAGAGAAGTTGGTGGAACACCCTGGGACTGAATTTGTGGGCCTCGGCCACCAAACTGCACAGAGACCTGTGGCTGCAGATATTGCATTTGCATAGAAGTCATAGTAACTGGAAGAACAGAATGCTTCTGTGAGTGGCTCGCAGATGGTGCAGGTGAGACCTGTGTCTCCTTTTTGGCCTTGGGAAGCGGATGAACCTCCCCAGAGATAGCTTGTTCTGTTGCGCTCACTTCCTTCTTCTGAAATTGCTGCTTCGGAGCAGGAGTCGGTAATGAAGGAGCAGGCCTAAATGTATCTTGGCGTGCCTGCATGTTGAAGGGATGTCATGACTGCTTTGATATTTATTTATAGGCATAATGACTACATATCTCTAGCCAAATATCAAGACAAGATACAGCTGTCAAGATTCGATAAATCAAACACACACGCCATACTACATTCAAAACCCTTGGAGTATTAGAGCATAAAGGTAAAAGAGTGGATTCCTTTAAGGAAAAGATAGAGAAATAAAACACGCATTTTCATGTCGATTGTTAAGACAATATTGTGCAATGTTGAATGCAGTCTAAGAACATTGCAAGAAAATGGAAGGGCTACCAAGAGAACATTGCTTGGTTGGGAGGGAACACGCATACCTGGTCACGTTTCTGCTCATCCAAATTCGGGGGAGCTGAGCTTGTTCGAGCAGGAACCTAGAACATAATCCTTCAGCTAACAAAAAACTAAATATAGAGAATTGCAAGTTGCACTAAGAGCATGAAACAGTACCAAATACCTGCATCCCGTTCATAAAGCCAGGACTAATGGACCCAAATTGAAACGCAAACGCCTTAGATGCATCTACTGGGGCTGTGACATCAGAAACATTGTAAATACATGACTTACTGTTCCAATGGAGGGACATAAAACAATGTCAAGAAACAAACAGTGAAAACTCGCTATAACAAACATGAAAACAGCAATGAAGTTACTTGTCCCCATAGTACCATACAGAAACAGCAAACTTACCCTTGGCAGGTGTAGTGGGTGCTCCACTCTCCGAACTTATGCTGGCAGGTTGAGAAGTTGGAGCCTTTGGAACAGCTCGGGCACTCCTCTGAGTAGCTGATGCTTCTGTCGGCTTGGTAACACTGCTTGCAGGCGGCGGAGCATCAGATGTTCCTTCAAAAAAAAAAAAAGCAATCACTAAAAAAAACTTCACATGCAAAAACCCATCAAAAATCCAAACTTCGCATTCCATTATCACATTCCTTCCACCAAAGGTACGATTATTTCCATACAAGTAGGTAAAAATCATCCAACATACCATGTAATGGGGGTTGCGCCGCGGCACCATTCTGTACATTACGGATTGTAGAAGCAGCGTTATTACCGGAATCGGAAGAATTCACAACAGGTGCCACATTTACCCTACTAGATTGCCCTCCTCCTTGTGGAACATAACTAGACTTCTTATTGAAACTGCTCATCATCCAAAAAAATCCAACAGATCAAATTAAAAAAAAACCTCCTCATGGATTAATAAAAACCCTAAACTTAAGAAAAAAAGTACCTGCGATTGGAGGAAAGAGAAGAAGAAGACGGTGAAGGGACTGGGGGGCCGCCGCCGCCGCCACCACCGCCCTTACCGTAAGATTGAGAGGAAGTCCGTAGCTGATTAGAGCTGATGGATCGCCCTGATTTCCTATACTGTAACTCGCTCTTATCGCTGCCACTCCTTGATTGATTGTAGGACATATATTCTTCTTTTTCAATAATTTCTCTGCAGAAAAAAAATCAGATCCACCGAACAATCCAAAATTCAAAATCAAAACCAGTGACCGTTAATAATTGATTAGGGTTTCTAGTTAAGAAAATCAATCGATATCGTACCTGATGTTGTGAGGAAGAAGAGAAGGAGAGTGGGGGAGGGAGAGATTGAGAAACAGAGAAATTAGGGTTTTACTGGACGCTCATGACGGGCGACAGGAGAGAAGTAGGGGGAAAAAAAAGAATAACATTAAGAGAAGCAAAATATGTTATGAGTTATAAATTTATAATTATGATTAAAGATAATTGTGGTTAAAGAAAAAGAAAAGTTAAAAAAAAAAAACAAAATAAAGCGGGAGAGAAGGACAGGTGGAAAAGGTAACAAACTTAACTAAAGGCAAGGTGACGGTCAACTGTTTAGGTTTTTTAGGAGATCCACATCCAGTATCGAATAGGTCAGTCAGTCAAATTTTTTTACCTTCTTTCTTCTTCTTTTTAACCTTTTTTTTACTGTGTTAGCGACCTAGGTTATTTTTAAAAAAACTGTGGAATTGGTTCACGCGCCGCTGCAGTGGTGAGGTTGAAGGGCGTTCGGGGTTGTGGGGAAAGCCTGTGGTGTTTCGAGTGTTGGGAAAGGTTTTTGCTTCTACGGAAAACTTTTTGTGAAACTAGTGTTTGCTACTGGATCCCATTATATTTTAAAAAATTTTATGTTTTTTTATTGTTTAGGTATACTATTATAAAAAATAAATTAAAAAAAATACATATTATTTTCATATATTTTTAAACAAAAAAAACATCTAAAAAACAATTTTTATCTTGCTTTTAAACCGGCACAAAATTCAGCTTGGTTGTTGGCCGTTGAGTGTCCAGGGGTTCCTCGGATATTTTGTTTACTTAATTCAATGTTTTCTTTTTCTTTTTCTTTTTCTTTTTCTTTTTTATTATTGTTATAAGAAAAGTTTAAAAGGAGGTTTCCGACTATGGAAGGGATTGATTTTTAAAGTAATTTTAGCTTTAAAAACAATGAAAAGTTTACCTGGGCTATTCGTCAGTGCAGCATTTATGCAGATAAACTATCCACGAGATTAATTAAGGTACATATAAACTATCCCGGATATCTATATTAATTAAAAAAAAAATTCTCTTCGTAACCGTCTCGTTTCGGACATGTTTAACATAGTGATAATTTGTTGATGAAGTTGCTAAAAAGCTTCTAAAATTATAGCTTTTCCTTTTATGAGCTGAGAGACGTAGAGAGCAAGATTTGGATGAATGGAATATCAAACAAGGCAACTTTCCTGAAAGAGTTGGAGTATCCTCGAATGTTAAAGTCTGTTTCGATAAAAGAACGAGTGTCTTTTAAAATATCCAATGACACTAACAAAAAAAAAATCTCCTAGTAAAATTTTAATACTACCTTACTGAGTCAGATTTATAATATGTTTAGAATTGTAATTATGATTATTTTTTATATTAAAATATATAAAAATAAAAAATATTAATAAAAAAAATTAAAATTTTTAAAAAACACGATCTAGATGATGTTGTTGAACATTCTCTTGAATTCTTTCTGTTTACATTCAAGAAAATTCAATACTATTACCTGTAAATTAGCTATTTTCCACTACACGCTACATGTTTTTGTTTTTTTCCTCGAAAGCTAAAGTCTTTTGTTTTCCAGGCGGGGCCTCGGTGTAAGAAACTGGTTTTTGGCTGGGCTTGCCTCAACATGTATGCGCGCATGCTGTAGAGCATTGCTCATAATCGACTAACACTGTTCGTATTGAAAACGAGGAGTCAAGGATTAAAGAAGAAGAAGAAGAAAACAAAATAACAAGTCAAGGACTTGTCTGACACTATTTACGATTTTTTTTTCTTTTTTTAGTTATTGTTTTCAATTTTTCACATATAGAATTACAAAAAAAACCATTGTTTGTTTTGCATTTTTTTATGAAAAAAGGACAAAAATAACAACTGCCATTGCAATTTTAAAAAATATTTTTTAAAAACCAGTTGCTTATTTTATAAAATAAAATATATTTTGTTTACATAAAAATAAAATGTAAAAATGATGTATGAATGGAAACAGCATTACTAATCGTGTGTGTTTAGTGCTGTGTTTCAGCATATTAAAATATATTAAAATAATTATTTTTTATTATATTTAACAACAACACTTTAAAACTATTAAAAATCACTAAAATAATATATTAATTTAATAATTTTTAGATGAATATAATTTTAAAAAGCAGAAATTACAGCACTGACGGTTGGTGTGTTGACTACCGAGTAAAACAATGATAATTTTATCAGGGACGGGGCCCTGGGTAATTCACAGCGCACTGCTTGCCTCTGAATGGAAAGCCTCCATAGTGCGAACGTGCGTGGAAAATACATAAAATCTGCCCTTGCCATGTCCCTCGTCGAATCAAATGAAATCCAGGATCCTTTTCATGGACGAATCGGCTCAGAAAACTACAAGATTGCCACGCCCCCCTCTCGGCACAAGCTTGCCTGACAAGTTAAGGGTGTCCTGGTATTTTGAGACCAGGTTTCTTATCGATTAAGATAGAGTTATTATATCCTCGAAGGACATTGAAGACTCATCCTTGGTATCGTTAGTATATTGTGAAGAAAGAGTGATTCTCGAGAACTGTGATGATGCTCATGTAACTCTAACTTTATCAGTACAGAACCGTTTTCATTTTGTAGTTAGATTCTGATTGTTTTGTATTTTAGTCGAAGCATGAACAGGAAAAGCTTTAGTGGTTAAAAGACAAGCAGTGATATTCTCCTTTTCAATGCCTTGGAATATTTATCTGATCACTGAAGATTTGTAAATACAGATTGACCGGACAGCTTTAGTTAAATTCAATGATTTTGAGATTCCAGTGGCAGTGGCGGTCATGGTGGCTATTTAAGTAATTTTTGTTTGGAAATATATTAAAATAATTTTTTTAATTTTTAAAAATTATTTTTAATATTATTTTAAGCAAAAAAAAGTTAAAATTTAAAAAAATATGATTTGCAACGCTTTCCCAAACACATTCCTGATCTTGTTGACCTAATAGTTTGTTTTATTTTGTATTTTTTTAATTTAAAACTAGTAATCAAGCAAAAATCCCATTAAATTCAAGATAATGATTGAAAGTATGATATAAATTATTTTTTAAATTGCGTTTTATTTTAAAATATATTAATTTTTTTAAAAAAAATAATCTAAAATTAAAAAAACCAGACTTTTATAAAAAATTGGTTAAACCACGGTGATGATTTCAGACTAGAGGAGTGTAATTTACTCTGACGTGGTTGGATCCGAGAAAACAAAACCAACCAGGAAGTGACTCTCAACCTGCCGAGTCCCAGCTCGATAAAGAAAGGGCATATCCTCCACTTTCAAGTTTCAAGAGAAATGCTCGATCCAATGACTGTGACCTTTTGGTTCGATCTTGATGATATTTTTATACCAATCCACGTGTGAAATTACATTTATTCTTTGGTTCGCATCATTTTTTTTCCTTTTCAATAGCAGGGCAACGCTCCTAGACAGAGACATTAAAACTGAGGTTTTTTTTTTTTTTTTTTTTAAATCTCCTGCGTGCATATCAGTATATTTTTAGATTGATTATCCATGAAAATCAATTTATAGACAAATCACCTGCATCTCTGCCTGTGTTTATGAAAAACAATATTTGTAACCTCTTGGAATTATATCTTGATGATAAAACGGGAAATGGATTTATTTTTTTGTTTTTTCAAGGATAAAATTTTCGTTGAACTAAAAACGAGGAAGACTTGTATATATAAATACGAGGCCAACCAATATACAAAAGAATTAAACTGAATATAAAGAATGAAACGGGCAAACATGTATTATTTAATTATACAAAACAATAAAATAAAAATAAAAAAACTAACTTAATCTAGTGAAGTCTATAATTTAAGTAGTGGACCGCAAGCTTGATGAGCTGACTAAAATAAATCTGGTGTGTTTTTAAAAAAAAATAAAAAATTTTATTTATCAGCTAACAAGCTCGCATCAAGATAATTTAAATTACAATTTAGATTAAATAAAGTGTCGCGCAATAAGCTAATTAATTACTAATTATATGCGTGGGAGAAAAAAAAACTAGTACTTGAATGAGAGTTTTGTTGACATCACTTCTCAATGAGAATTATTTCCAAATAAAGAGAAACTTGACTTGGATTTGGCGAGGCATAATTGCTCCGTACTGTTTGTTCATGTCAAGGTGCATATCTGTGGATGCTGGCTGGATTCATTGAATCCGTAGGAAGCAACAGTCTATAATATATAGCTAACTTGGGAGCACGAGGTGGGGCCACCCGAGCCCCCAGCACTTCTTTGTTCTTAGTTTCCGTTCTTTTATTTTTCAACTATAAATTATACAGTAGAGAGAAACAAAACTGTCCTCGCCAAATATTTGTCAACGAGGGAGCAGCACCAGGGGGAGGACGCCACGCTGCATAGAGGGGCTGAAGGTTGTTTGGAGCTCCTCGCTGACACCTGGCAAAAACACGCACTCGAAATTTATGCCCGGTAACATCATTAATTACCATCTGCAGCTATAAACCGACCCGAACTGACAAATTAATCCATAAAAATAAGCTTTGTGCATGTTGATTTGTTTTTTAACGTATTTTTTATTTAAAAATAATATTTTTTATTTTTTAAAATTTAATTTTAATACCATTACATGTGAAAATATAAAACAATAATTAATTTTTTAAAAAAAGATTCAAATTCTCTCAAAAACCATTTTAAAATATAAAAATAGGCTCTTGAATTAGATAAAATATTGATTTAATAAAACACAACTCAACTATAATCTTTTTATCTCGATTCTAACTTGATTGAATATTGATATTGTTATGGTAGTTGTTTTTTAAATTACTTTTTATTTAATAATATGTTAAAATAATATTTTTTATTTTTAATATCAATACATAAAAATAATTTAAAAATAAAATAAAAATTATTTTTTAAAAAATCATCTTGAAATGCAAAACCAAACTTTTAATTTAGAAAACTATGAATTTAATAAATGTAATTCATCTAGTTGAGTTTTGAGTGGTCTGTTTTACTCACTTTGCTCTGTTCTATCTTTGACTGAATCATCGACTGAATCATCTCCAAATATTTTTTAAAAATAAAATAATACTGTTTGGATGGAAATAACTAATTCAAATTGATGCAATAATTTATAAATTAACTCAATAATATAATAATACATAATTTTTGTCGAGTCAGTTTTCTGAACTGGGACGGTCTGAAACCTACTGTCCTATCCCAACTCATTTGTACAAAGATCACAGCACGCGTAATGTTCTAGGCTAGGCACTAGAGCTCCATTGGAACGATGTCCTTGTTCGCTTTGTCGAGTCCTCTGCCCATCAGCATCAAACTGTGAGAGTGAGTTTTATAATTTCTTGATAATTAAAAATCACCTTCGTGTAATCACTTCAATAACTGATGTAGTTGAAATTTGATTTCAGTCCCTTCACATCATGCTTTACCAACCAGACTGGTTAAAATTGTATAAAAGATTGTTTGTTCTTGCTTGAACTTTTTAATGGTTGTCGTTCATGGAAAAAAAAATTCATGTTAAATTTCTTTATTGAAAAGTTAAAACGAGGTTGTGTTTTTATTATGATAATAATTATTTTTTATTTAAAAATAATATTTATTTTAATTTTTTTATACTAACACATTAAAATTAAAAAACAAAAAAACAAAAAAAAACAAAAATTTGTAAAATATCCTTTCATTGTAAAAAGAAGAAGAATTGAGCATATTTTGGAGTGTGGTTGTGGTTATTTTTTAAAGTGTTTTTTTTGTCGAAATAAATTAAAATAATATTTTTTTTTATTTTTTAAAAATTATTTTTGAAATCAACCCATCAACACGATTTAAAATATAAAAATAATTAATTTTTTACAAAAAAATTAAATTAATTTTTTTGAGAACATGATTTTCATCGCGTTTCCAAATCTTTAAACCAGCCACGGTGGATTTTTTTTGCCTCATGTTAAATAAATTTGTGTATTGATATATAAAAAATTAAAAGATAATTTTTTTATTCATGTGAATATAATATAATATACGAGTATTTTTTTTAGAATAATTTCAACACAAATACGCTAACCGACCACGCTTTTAATAAAACATATTTTTTTTTCGCCGTTTTAAAAGCTTGACCACTCCATAAACTTACAGTAGCGCTATCCTTTAACTCAACGGTATAGAAATGATGCTTTTTTATGCTGAAAAGGTGGGTGTCGGTAGGACAATTAGGGGTTTTTGCAAAGATTCGTTTTCAAGTTGTTTTAAAAATATTTTTAATTTGAAAAAACATTAAATTTATGATTTTTTTAATGTTTTATGATAATCTTAAAATGTCCATATAAAAAATAAATATATGTATTTTTTAAAAAAGTATTTCAAAAAACACTTTACATTATAATTTCAAACACCTCTAAAATATCTTTTTGCTGTTGGACCAGCATGAAAGTGGCAAGCAAGGATGCATCAACACAGGAAGATGATGGTCAAGCTTTACATTAACCATCCACTTTTGGTAATGGACCTACCATCTGGTATTTCCCAGTACTTAAATAGAAGCAGAAAGTATATAATATATAGATTGAGAGGTTTTTATTTGTTATGCTTCGAAGAAATTTGATTTGCTGGTTCAAATTTACACATCCATCCCTTGCATTCTCACTATTCTGATCATAATTGTCAAACCCGATTTAAAAACCAGTAAAAAAAATTAATAAGTTATTAGATGAATTGTTTTTATTAAAATGATAATTTTTTTATATTAACTAATTAAATTTGATTAAATCAATTAAATTATTAAAACCTATCTTGATCAACAATGTTGTTCAACTTAGTTGATAATCTAACTCAAGTTGATTTTTTATTTATTTTAGCAAGGCTTAAGCCCAGGGGGAAGAAAAAGAAGGCAGTGAACAGTTCTTCTTCACATGGGCTCAGATGCAGGGATCCTGGGGAGATAGATATGGGCTCAGATGCAGGGATCCTGGGAAGGGAGGGTTTCGAATTTTGAAGCTCTGGGCCCTTGCCTTTCAAGCTCCTCGACCACCCAACCCAACTCATTATATAATATTCTTTTATTGTTTATTCTCAACATATATTATTTGTTTTATTGCACATAGTTATTTGATTATACAAGAATATGTTAAAAATAATCAACTTCCGGCCCAACAAGAACTTAGTCTCAAGATGCATTTATACAATATTCAAATCGACACGAGTAGAGAAAAATCCTGTCAAATTCAAACCATTATCATTTGTATTTTTGACAAGCTAGAGAAGTAGAGAGTGATAATCATGGAACACGGAAACGGGCTAATTCAACGGATTGCTCTAAGGGTTCGAGTATTCTTCCAAGACCCAACTTGGATTTGACTCGGTTTAAAGCTTGAGTTGCGAGTTTATTAGGTTAATATAGATCAATTCCAAAACTTCTTTTTATTTTTTAAAATAAAATAATGTTATTTTAGATAAAAAAAAATTAAATCATTAGAACTAACCTCACTAATCTCACTCAAGTTTGATTAAACTAAAAATATTGATTAGATAAACTTCTAAATTAGTTTAGAATAATGTCAGTTCAAGTCAAATTCTCGTTTCAATAGATACTAGGTTGATGATTGGGCATGCTAAATATAATAAAATTTTATTTGAGAGTATGATAATTTTTATTTTTAAAAAGAATATTGGTCTTGAAAAATATTAAACTGAGTTAAAAATATTTTAATATTCTATAAATAAAAAATATTTTTAAAATATATCAATGAATAATTAAATAAAATTTCAAGTGAAAGTGAAGAAGGCGGTCATGTGGAGGCACATGAGACCTATAATATCTAATAAAGTGATTCTCTTTTTGGACATACATACATACATGGTCATTGAAAATGGCAAGCCTTGAAAAATGAAGCATATTTTGGTTCGATAGAAGCCTAATTCTCGAATGTCCGTCACGCTTCATTCTCCGAGCTACAGGAGCTTTTTGTTTAATAAATTCAAGGGACGGCGAGGACATCCTTTCGTCTCTCTCCCAGTTCATGTCTTCCTGTTGGCTTCACCGAATGGCGTGGAGATCTTGACTCCCTCGCACCTCACAATGGCCTCCTCGCTCGTCAAAATCGAAACCCTACATCTGGGAAAGCATCAAACCTTTTCTCTGTTAAATTGTATCGCATCATTTCATTTTTCCGTCTCAATATTTATAGATTTTGAATGGTTCGATACCATTTTAGTAGTTTCTCGATGAAATTAAAATATTACTCATTCAATACACTAATTTTGGAGAAAAACTCGTAGAACATAGCATTACTCCTTTTCTCTACACTACTTTTTTTTTTCAACTCACAATACATGTGTCTAGAGGGAACAAGGGATTTAAGAGTAGGTGGAGAAAATCTTAAATAATTTGTTTTTCTCTCGCATGCTAAAGCTGGAACATAGCATTCTCGAACATATCAATTTTTCTGTAGTTTCAACTAGAGATCTCGATCTTATAGGAAGAAACACATGGATGATTATACCTGTTAGTGAATTTATTCTTACAATTTCAGACATTATCTCGCAATCAATCTCTGGCAAAGAGATCGATGTCTCCACTCTCCTCTTCGTGCTAGTTTACAAGGCTCATGGCTATACAAACAACCATGAGCCCAGGAGTAACAAGATGATCACGATTTCAAGTACAAAAAGAGTTTTCTTCTTTTAATTATCTAGGTGGTGGTCTAATAATAAGAGTTTGGAATCAATAAGTTTATTTCCTTTATAGTTTCAGGTTTGAGTTCTGTGGTTACCCATATGATAGCCACTGGAGGTTTACATAGTCGTTAACTTTAGGGCTCGTGAGATTAATCAAGATGCGCGTAAACTGGCCCGGACACCTACGTGAAATTAAAAAAAAAAAAGTCTCCTTCGTTTTCTTTCTCACTAGCATCATTGTCTAATTAACACGTGCATGTGTAAGGGAATATCCAACTTCCGTTCTCCATCGTCAACTTGTTCAATTCAGTTTATAATTATAATCATCTCATCATACCATATATTTTTCTACCTGGTCAAAATATATGATGAGCTCAGAGACTCCCTCTTCCGAGCTGCCTGCGAGAATTGGAAATTAAACTGCACGACACCAAGTATTGACTGCCAATGGTGCTAGTCAATTATTCGGTATATATTATCGTGATCATCGGCGCTCTCAAATATTCAAAGTGCCGTGAAAACAATGGCATAGATGATCATGGAGTGGACGGCACCGCCTAGGTGTCCGATATCTTCTGCTTGAACTCAAGCATAATCGATGGATCGTCACCAACGAGTACTGGGCAGCACTTAGCTGTTGCAAGTTTCATAAAATGAAATACAGTTGCCATCAATTCCCTCTTCTCACGTTACGCATGACGATCCAGTATTTCCTCCTCTCACATGAAAATAAATTAAACCCATCATAACGATAATAATTCCTAGTTGAAATCCGACTTTCATTTCATTTTTAATAATAATATATACATTATTTAAATTTAATATAAAATCTAACGATTTGGATGATGAATTTCTTACAAGTCCTCGAGAACACAGGAGTATTTCGATCCAAAACAAACAGTGTGGGCAGCTACAATATATTCAAATCAATATCTTAATTTGATTTGTTAGAAAATTATATAAATAATATTTTAAGATTTTATTTAATATATCAAGTTATTAAATCAAGATGACTCTTTAATAAAATATCATAATCTTATTAATCAAACGATTAGAAGTTTAAAATTCATTATTTATATAAACTTAAATGAATTTTATAAAGATTATGTTAAAAAATAATATAAAATTAATTTTAAAATATCATTGAAGAATAATATAAAAACCTCACCTAACCTGAAGTTTTTAAATGAGATTGATATTTAAAATTTTTATTTTTATTTTTGTCTAATATGTGCAGCTAGCAAAAGGACTCGGCCAGTTTTCTTGGGCGCCCGTGACTGATAACGAAATATATCTAACTATTAAATCGCACTTTAGCATTTTGCTCTCTGTCACGTACAGTTTTTAAAATCTTGAAGTTGACCTTTCAAATATTTTACAAGGCTCGTAAATATAATGGGTTGGCGAGGTAAAGTTTTATTTCCTCTCTGACCTCTTCATTCTCAAGAAATAGCATTCACAATAATTTATTTTATTAAATCTTAATTTGACCATTAAGAGAGAGCTTGGACCGTCGATGGATGACTGATCTTGGTGATAGAGGTAGGAGAGCTGTTACCATCAACATTACAAGAGTTAGTCAAATTAATTGATATATTAGGCTCTAATCTTTGCTTTATTAGTTGAAAAATGCTAAATAAACAGCTGTGATTATTCCTCTCTATCTGCCCTTGTTTGACCGCTTCATGCATGCCCCAGTTGTAATTGTCCAACATCGTTCCTTGATTTTTGGGAAAACATCGGCTGACAACAGTTGCCAATGAACAGTGTCGACTCCGTATTATTATTATCATCGTTAATTAACAAAAAAAAAAAATACTAAAGGAGGAGACCTCTCCTCCCCCAAGCTATATATTCTTTTTCGATCAATATCTTTTTTATTTAATATTAGATTTATGTTTTTTTTTTATTTTTTTTGTTTTTCAATATTAAACTTAATATGATCGATTGAGAATTAAACTTTATAATTTATTTTGATTTATTTTTTATATTATACCTAGTCTCGTTATCAAAGTCGTATATTTAAATGTTAACTTTGGTTAAATGATTTTTTTTATGAGATTATCTTTATCTCATGCCTCGGGTCATAGGTTTGATGGATTGAGTCATGTTGTTTTTTATGTTATTGGGCTAATTGAGAATTAAACGTATTGATTTGTTTTGATTTATTTTCTATGGAGTTATCTTGATCGTATGAAAATAATCGCGAGTTTTACAAGTCAACTCAAGCTACTTTTTTAGATTCTTTTTTTAATTGATTTCTCTTTTTATTTTAATTTCATCCTTAAATATTAGGTTGATTGGAAATAAAGGTTTATAACTTATTTTAATTTATTTTCTATGAGGTTATAATAGTCTCGTAACCCGTGTCGTAGATTTGATATTTTAACTTAGGTTGACCCAAGTCAATTCACTATGTTGTTATCTTAATATTAGAAAAAATATATCATTTTAAATTTTTTTTAATCAAATTATATTTTTACAGATTGTTCGGGTTGCTTTTGGACCCGCAAAGTCATTTGAGTCATATTGAGTCAACCCTCACACAATTAAAAAAATAATAATTTCCACCAGAAAAAGGAACATTAGCAACATTTTTTTTTTATGTTCAAGAAGAGCTTGACCGACCCCTTCACAATGCAAGTCAATAATATAGTTAACAAAAATATAAAAGAGGAGAGGGGGTTTTACTATACTCCTCCTCGTAAAACACTATTATCTTGAATGGTGTTTTGTTTTTCTTTTTTCTTTTCTTTTCTCAATCTATGTTTTTTTTCTTCAATTTTAATAACATTTTTCAACATTAAATTTATTGAGGAGCACACTTTATAATTTATTTCAATTTACTTCTTATGAGATCATTACAATTTCATGATTTAAATCATAAATTTGATCGATTGACTTGAGTTTTTTTTCTCCTTTTTCTAAATGATTTTTTCTTTAAATTTCATTTTTGAACATTAGGTTAATTGAGAATTAGGCTTCGTGATTTGTTTTGATTTACTTTTTATGAGTTTATCTCTATCTCATGACTCAAGTCACGAGTTTGACATTTTAATCCGGGTTGACTCGAGTCGTTTTTCGTGTCATTTTTATTCAATTTTTTAATTTCAATTACATTATCCAACATTAGTTTTATTGAGGATTGTGATTCATAATTTGTCTTAATTTTCTTTCTATTAAGTTATCTTGGAATCATGATCCGAGTTGCAGATTTGACGAGCTGACTTAAGTTATTTTTTATCATTTTTTAATTATTTTTTTTAATTTCATTATTCAACATTAAATTGATTGAAAATTAGACTTCATGACTTATTTTGATTTGCTTTATATGAGGTTATCATAATCTCATGTTCTAATATGTAGATTGATAAGTTAACCCGGGTTGACCTAAATTGATCAAATATATTATCATCTTAATATTTATAAAACATATATCATCTTAAATATTTATTTTGAGTGAAATTATATTTTTATTAGGCATCTCAAATTAACAAAGTAATATCAGATCAATCCTCGCATAAACCTTTCTGGATTCCGCCGATTCCAGCGTGGGTTTTAAAAAAACTTTTTTTTTTGAAAATAAATGTTGATAGCATCTAGATATTTTTTCATGTTATTTTTTTTTTTGCCAATAATCTAGTGAAGCTTATATAATAATACATGAGTTCTCCCCTTTCTCCAATTAACTTAATCATACAATTAACTTAATCATAAACTTAAAGTGGTCAAAATGACGAGACCCAAGTAGCCACCGTCTTCAAACAACCCACGAAACCGCTACCACCCACGCTAACTCAATTCATCGTCACTTCTTGGTCACACCCACAACAACAACTACAATGACCACTGCCTTTTCTCTTCAAACATTCACAGCATACCAAGAAAATCTCTACAAGCATCACGATGGCCCAGCAACATTTATTTCCTTCTAGTCGAATCCATTTATGAGAAACGAGAAATCTAGACTCAAGTTTGTTGAATCCATTATTGTTAGGGTTTTTATTTGTATCTATGGTTTGAATCTTGTGGGTGGGCATAATGGAGAGAGATGGATCTTAGTTGGAACAGTAGAGAGAGTAGGTACAGAGGAGTTAATTGGGAAATCAACACTCAAACGCAGGGACTACATTGTAAAATGTTAGACAACTAGCTAGATGAAAAAAGCCATGGTTTTCTATTTATTTATTGGATCTTGCTCAAATTTAATTAAGAGATTTTATCGGTTTAATTCTACAAGATATTCAATCGGCTTTGCTGAATTATCTCTAAATTAGGTCTTCGAACTATTTTATTTATTTTTGTTATTTTTATATTTTTAACTTAATTATAGATTTTATGTTAATTATTTCTTCTTTCTAATTTATCATTCCCTGCCTGGGACCTATTTAAAGAGCCATAATCCGGCATACAAATTTAAAAAGAACTTAATTAGTAATAAAACTACAATTTGGGCTCTTCTTGTTGGGATCATTTTTCTTCGATTTCTCTTTGAATCTCCAGCCAACCCAACAACCTAGCTATATATACATGGATTAAAGTCTTTGAATGAACACTACGTACAACTTGGTTGAATTATATTTCCATGCATTATTAATTATTATATGATTTGTTAACTAGAATCCAAGATCTCAATCTTCTTTTTTCAAGCGTTTTGTTTTTTTTTTTAATTATTCTAGACGAGACAAGGCATTAACTAGTAACAATCAAACTGAGAAAAATGGAGCTCGAGCTTGAAGCTTAGCCCTTTTTTCCGATTACAAACACACGAATTAAACACATAATAAGTGATTTACTGTATATTCATCAACTTTTTAAACAATCCAGACCTAGCGTTCTCATCATTCTCTCTCTACAGGAGTAACATCGAGCTTATATCCTCTTACTAGAGAGAGATGAGCCATACATTTCGTGAAGGGCTTACTTCTGGTGCCTATGGAAATAAATTGTCAACTCGATCAGCATAATTAATAGAAAAAGACTCGATGCATAATTTAGCATTGCTCTGCCAGCAAGCAACGTTGTTGACCATGGGCATGGGGACACTGAGATGCTGTCTGTTCTGTCTATTGCTTGTAGAATCTCAAGTCAATCTCATGCTATCTAATGGGCTCTCGACATTTTCTTAACAGTGACAGAACTCGAATACTTCCAACTCGCATGGACGTGTTCCAGGTATATCTTACAAAAAAGTAGGTGAAATCGAGGTTTAAAGTCCATGTAGATCCACACCTTCTATCTTTGCCTTGTTTATTTTTTCAAAACTATAATAGTTAATTTGAAGTTTTTCTTACAGAATGACCTCATTAAGTCTCTTGTCCATTGTCACTTCCCAACTAGAAGATTTTCCCTGGACGACTAGTTTGGTGGTTTTGAAGGTAAAATTGTTTCATACCCATTTAATTGATTCATGTTGCCATTGTTTCTTTTAGTCCCAACAAAATACTTTTCAATTTTTATTTAAAAAACATCAAATTAATATTTTTAAATATTTTTATGATTTTTTTATCCAATATTAAAAATATAAAAAACTTGTTTAATATATTTTTAAAAAACATCTAACACATATGCAATTGCATAGGAGTGATCATTTTTTGTTCAGTTTGGTTTTTATCAAAAAAAGTAATCAAATCAAATTTTTTTAAAAAAATTGAAACCAAACCGAAACTGGTTCAAACCGACCAGTTTTGGTTCGGTTCGGTTCAGGTTTTTAGGACAAAACCGGTTCAAACTGGTTTGGCTCGGTTTTTTCTAATTTGGCTATGTTTTTTGGTTTGACTCGGTTTTTCCAGTTTGACTTGGTTTTTTTCCGATTTCGGTTCAGTTTTTTCAGTTTTTTGCTTATAACATCGAAACCAAACAGAACTGGCTGGTTTTTTCAAAATTTTAATCGGTTTTTTTTTACAATTCAGTTTTTTCAGTTATTTTTTTTATTTTCTTAATTTAATCGGTTTTTCAGTTTTTTTCTCACCCCTACAATTGCATAAAGAAGTTAAAGATTGGAAAATTATTCATAAGAGAAAAATGAAAAAAACTAATTCCATTATTTTCATTTTTGCCTTATACGTGGTGGTCCAAATGGGTTTTGGGATGCAATGAGTGTCTTTGTTTTTTCATTCTTGAATTCTCACCTCATCCCTTTGAAGATTTCTTAGTTCCAATTCTCTTTATAAAGATCTTAAATCTTAACGAGCAGAAAGTCTTCTTGAGGATGTACACAACCTTATATTTAAGATAAAACAGATTTTCGAATATTCTTGATAAATTTTCGCAAGAAAAATATAGTTTTTAGCAATTTTTTATTCTAATCTTCCTAAATCTCTCCATTAAAAACAAATCCTTTTCGAATCGAATTAGGACACATAATATAAGGGTCCATTTTTTTTATTTTTTGTTTATAACCAGAAGTTGTTTATTAAGCAGGCTTTTGACCATTAAAGGGATGCCCATCAACTTAATAATTCAGTATGGACCCCATACATAGTTGTGTTGTGTATAGAAATCCAGACAGGTCAGTCTGAGGAAGCTATTTGCCTGAAACTGAAAGTAGTTCTCAGGGTTCAGAATTCAAAGCGTTACCAACAGATACAAAACGTAGAATAAAGTTTTCATTTTCTTTGAAACCCTATTGGTTCTGAAGTTTCATCGAAGCTTCTCCATGGTTTACCAAAATCGAGAGGAAAAGAGAAGCCAAAAGAGGCTTCTTTATTCAACAAAAGTAATAGAAGCAAAGCAAGAAAAGTAATCCATGGAAGTCTGTCCTACCTCTATTATTTGGTAAAAGTATTTGAATATCTGCATGTCTATATCTCTAGTTTTCTCTTTTTACTTCCTTTTACTCCATATGCTGTCTTCATGCGTGAAACCTCCCAATTTCTCTTCTCTCCCCATGTTTTCTTGTTTCTTATTTTGGTTCGCGTGATTTTAAGTTTTGACCATTTTTTGTGTGTTTTCATTTGTTGTTGTGAATCTTTTTCTTGGTTGTCTGGATTTACTCAATCTCACTCTGATATCATGTTGATATTCTGAAGTTTGGAGCTTTGCTGATACCTTTTCTCTTGATCGTGTGAATTTTGTTCTTTGTGCTTTCAAGATCAGTTTTTGAAGGCAGGCAAAAAATTTGGCATTTGAACAAGATCCCTACCACTAGTTCTACTCATTCAACTTTGCAAAAAAAAAATGAAGTGTTTTCAGTATTACTTCAAGGACAAATCAAGAAGCAGGGGACGAAGATCAGCACCGGAATTGAAACAGCGAAGTACAACGAAGACCGATGATTCTTTATGCACTACTGATGGGATGATCAAGTCTTCATGCTCAGAAACTTCACAGAGAGGTATATCAGAAATGTATGAAGAGAAGGCTCATAATCTGAGAGTCTTTTCTTTCTCAGAGCTCAGAAATGCAACTAATGGTTTCAGTAGGCTGTTTAAGATTGGGGAAGGTGGATTTGGTAATGTCTATAAAGGTTCAATCAAGCCTGCTGATGGGGAAGGTGACCCTATTATTGTTGCAATTAAGAAGCTTAACGCAGATGGCTTCCAGGTATGACTTTTAAGCCTGGGAGTTTGCATAAGATTTTTTTGTTTCGTTGTTGAGGTTGAATATATATATGCAATTGGATTGAATATTAGTGACAAGTCCATCTTGAGTTCAAATTTCACTTTAACGTTCTGGTAATCATCTTTTATAAGCTCATTCTTCAAGTGGTGACTGCTTATTCATTTTTTCTGTTTCTCATAGGGTCATAAACAATGGGTGACCGAAGTTCAATTTCTTGGTGTTCTGGAGCATCCAAATCTTGTCAAACTTTTAGGATACTGTGCCGTGGATGGCGAAAGAGGTATCCAGAGACTTCTTGTGTATGAGTTTATGCGAAACAAAAGTTTAGACGATCATCTTTTCAACAAGGCATATCCTGTGCTTCCCTGGAAGACAAGATTACAAATAATACTTGGAGCAGCTCAAGGATTAGCTTTTCTACATGAAGGGTTGGAAGTTCAGGTTCTCGTCTAAAACATGCTTGATAAGTACTTGTGCGCACGCGCATCTGCATATATCAGTGCTGTTTATGTGAATACAAACAGTGAGCTTGTAGGTTCCTTCATAGAATTTCCACAGAGGACTGAAATTTGGTTAATGAACCTTATAATCTCTCCCCGGTGGATCAACCTCCTTTTACGAGGCTTTATGGCATCTGAATGTTACCTGTGCTAGAAAATCTTAGAGAAGAACCTTTCTTATGAACTGAAATCATGTGATTCCCGTGGCTTGATTGTAGTTCGGTACCTTTTACAACAGTAAGAAGAATGAAGCAACAAGTGTTGCAACATTAAAACTTTTGATAACAGGTTCCTTCTGTCTAAATCTGTAGTTCAATGTCCTTGGATTCTGCCCATAAGTAATGGTGGTAGTTAAATATTCATCTAATCTGTCATATTCACTACTTGGCATGCAATATGTTATGTTCAGGTCCTCTTGATTTTAGTTTATGCTTCGATTTTTTACCTTTTTCTACTTCTTTTTCGCAATTGATGCTGCAGGTTATATATCGAGATTTCAAGACTTCCAATGTGTTATTAGATGAAGATTTGAAACCAAAGCTTTCAGACTTTGGGCTTGCTAGGGAGGGACCAATGGCTGGACGAACGCATGTCTCAACGGCAGTAAGTATCATGAACATTTGTTTGTTGCATTAGATGCCGACTGCATCCTTCTCATGGGATTCTTTTTATGCTGACAGGTAGTTGGGACATATGGATACGCTGCGCCAGATTACATTGAGACAGGGCATCTCACAGCCAGAAGTGATGTTTGGAGCTTCGGTGTGGTACTATATGAGATTCTTACGGGCAGGCGATCGTTGGAAAGAAACAGGCCGAAAGTGGAGCAGAAGTTATTGGAATGGGTAAAGCAGTTCCCTGCTGATAGTAAAAAGTTTGGTTTGATAATGGATCCACGACTTGAAAACCAGTATTCTATGAGTTCAGCTCGGAGGATTGCCAGGTTAGCAGACAGTTGTTTGTTAAAGAGCGCAAAAGATCGACCAAAGATGAGTCAGGTGGCAGAGACCTTGGAACAGATAATCCAAGATTCATCAGAAGGAAGCCCTTCAAAGAATAGTTTTGAAGCCACTGGAAATGATGACCTGATTGACATGAGTAAGAAGCCGGATCATATAGAGGTCTCCGAGTCTTGGAAACGGCGAATGGCACACCTGGCAAAACTCAGTGAGCACGTTGACGGTGCCAGTAGAAGAAGATTTGTGATCATGCAGAGGGCCAAAGTACCCTGAATTGATTGCTGGCATTGCATATTGGCGCACTGGTATGTTCTGATGATTCATTCCAAGCTAACTAGATTAACTGGTTAAGAACCTCGCACGAACAACGTTTATGTGGAAGTGAATAGCTGGTTTCTAAATATGATGATGCTAGTATATGTCATGGTAGTTTTAATTGAAGAGGCAGGCCTTTTCTGTGTGCAGGCAAATTGCGTGGAAGTAGTCTTTTGCTTTTTGCATGGCTTCTGTAGCAGACTACTTGTATAGAAACTTGTGAATTACCAAGGAAATAAAGCTTATCGGGAAGAGGATAAATGGATTTAAATCAGTTCTCACTTTATTTGACTCACAATATCTAGTGAGTTTTTTTTTTTGGGCCGCGCGTGTGGATAATCCAGATAGATGATTTTATTAACACCAAGTTAGTTTTTTTGTCTCCTACACATCAATGCCTCAACCTTCTGCAAGTGAGGAGAAGTCTTCAAGAAGCACGGGGCAGATTTTAGCCCCTATCCATCTTGCGAGTCATTGGAATTTTGCAACATGGTAAACTCATCTTTCTGGAGTAAAGAGCTCCGATAATTTCTTGATATCAGCTTGTAATTTACGAGGCTGCCACACCATTTCTTCAATCCAAATATCACACCCCATGAGTGGATAGAAACCATCACCGTGAACTCAAAACTTCTTTAGCTGCAAGTATCATCTTTAGACGAACCAAATTTAACTATCTTGTGTATCTGATCCTCACTGCCATTCTCTATCCTGAAACTGTGGTCATTTACTTCGAATCCCAAGCATTGTGTCAAAGTCCAAGAGTACAGAGTTCAATACAGAAGAACGGAGAGAACAGGAGGACACAGCGGGGGTGTGGCGAAGAAGATATGCAACTACAACTTTCTCAAGATGTAGCAGCAGCGAAACCATAAAAAGCTGAAAGATGCATCCAAATGTCGGAAGCCATCTGTGAACAGTAACAAAAGATGAGGATGGTCATCATCTTAAACATATTTAGAAAAATTAAAACAATAACCACCCCATTCCCTTTTTTCCCTCACCATTAGACTGATTTTAGAGCTTGGCTGTACACAGTTAAAAGTTCTGAAACTGCGAGACCCAGGTTTAGGAGAAATGTGCACAACTATACAAAAATCTGTATTTGTTCGCGGTTCTTTCACTCATTCTTGAAAAGGAAATATCAGCAGTATGCACTGCATCTCCTCAAGAACAGAAACAAAATTTTGAATATTATGGCAGAGGTTAAACACTATGACTGCTGATATAGATAAAAAATGCAAAGAGGGAACTTTCCCTGTTAAATTTTCTGTTGTTTCCGATTATAAAAAATGAAAAAGATTCAACCTTAGCCGATAAATGAATTTGACTCAATGGCTGAAAGCTCTTCGTAAACATCCACCCCAAAGCCCCAATACTTGTTTCACACAAAAATAATCAGATTTGAAGCAGATCTAAATCTACTTCACAAAGAGAATATTAGGAAAAATGTGCTGCTCAAAAGCCAGGAATTATTAACGCAAGATACAAATACGGCAGCGAGTTTGGCCATGTGGCAAAGCTACAAATTGTAACGGATGCACAATAATTCAAACTTATATATACCAACTTAACTCGATCATCTAAGCCAAAATTCTAAACTAGTTGGGATTGGCTTCCATGCGTCCTTAATTAAGAGGCTGAGAAGGTATAATACCCTCAACCATGAATTTTCCCTCATAATACCCTCCAAAGCCCCGAGACAACCATAAGAATCATAAAAAAATTGATGTGAAGAACCCACATTACCTCCACAGATAGTCTTCGAACAAGAATGTGCACTATAATACTGGCAGGTGCACGCCAAGAAATGAACTCAGAGGCCATGATTTATCTGCAAAGATTTTAAATTTTCCCCTTATGGCCCCACGCCAATGGATGCATGCTTAATTCCAATTGTCGACAGGGCCTACACATTAGCCTGTTCATCCCACCATTTATGCTGTTGCATCAACAAGAAATTCTACACCATGAACAGAATTCAACTCAGTGAACAGTTTCCTCAGAAATGAGGATGGTAAAATATATTATTTTCAGCTGCTCTGCTTTACCTGATACTAGCTGATCTATTGACTGATGGGTAAACCACGTTTTCTTTTAGGTTATACCCTATTCTTGTATCTCTCCTTCTACATCATGCAAGTTTCCAAGAGCAGAAAGCAGCTTACCTAATACCATATCAACCAAAGAAGATTACTGTCTCCTTATGCATGGTGCTTCAAAAACTCATTGCCACTATAATGTGCAGGCAGCTGGGTAATCTTCAACAAGGCATAACAGGTTCTGCTTTCACACAAGGTTTTAGCACATCACGAAAACTGAAGTCCTGGAAACCCATCCAACAAGCTTTCAGGATCCACCATAACCAATTTCCATCCGTTTAAGTGAACCCTGATTTTCATTCTTTTGAAGACTATTTCTGCTCAAATAATCATATGTAACGTACATGAGGAAATCCAGAAACAGGCTCTTTTCAGGTGGTGGTTTTGGAACGTCAACATTATCTTGGATGTTACGGTAGGCTCTATCCATTAATTTTATGGAAATCTCATCGAAACCAAAGGAGATCTCATTCAACTTCTGACCCCACATTATGGTCTTTTCAGGCATTCCCTGCTTGCAAAAGTGAGATAATAGTAGATTGGCTGTAACGACATTGGGAACAAATGCCATCTTAAGCAATTTGGCAGTTACAATCATGGCGCGCTCCAGTACGTCAGTACAAACACCATTCATAACAGTGTTGTATGTTACTGTGTCCGGAACAACACCTGCTGAAATAAGCTCCTCCAGCATCATCACAGCTCGACTCATTTTCCGACCAGTACATAAGCCATGAAGACGAATATTATAAGTAGTGATATCTGGGTCCCATCCAGTGGCATACATTTTATTCACGACTTCATCTGTACTAACTGTGTCAAATGCTTTACAGTATCCATCAATCAAAGTATTGTAGGTGACAATATCAGGGATCAACCCGGTATGGTGCATGTTTCTAAATACATCACTTGCTGACTTCATACTGCCTTCTTTACAGAGACCGTTAATGATTATATTGGTAGTAAAAATATCAGGAAGAAGACCCTTTCGCGCCATCTCCCTCTCCAACATCAATGCTTCCTGCAGCCTCCCACTGTTGCAAAAGCCACGGATCAAAGAGTTATACACAAAATTGTTGGGCATGAACCCTTTTTTTGACATTTGTAAAAATACATCATATGCCTCATCCACTAGACCAACTATAGAAAGACCATTAATAAAGGCTGAAAAGGCAACAGCATCAGGATGTATCCCCCTCCCTTCCATCTCATTCCACAGGCTATAAGCACCTGCCACATCCCCCATCCTGAAGTACCCATCCAAAAGCAGAGTAAAAGCTGCTTTGTTGATGGGAAGGCCTTTTACTATCATCTCATACAAAAGGTCCCTCGCTTCTTGCAGCCTCCACAACTTGGATAAACCCATGATTAGTGAACTGCATGTCAAAGATGAAGGAAATAAACCAAATTTAACCATCATTCTATATGCTTTATAGGCTTTCTCTTCTAAGCCAGCCCTGCTATAAGCTGCTATTATTGAATTAAAAGCAACTACAGTTGGAGTTATTCCTTTCTCAAGCATATCCTCTAAAAATTTCATGGCCTCATCCAACCAGCCAGCCCAACACAAGCCTGAAACACAAATATTATATAGTGAACTAATTGAGAGCGAGTCTGATTGTGACAAATCCCTCAACAATCTGTCACGGTCTTCCTCTCTTCCATATCTATAATGCCCTGCAACCAGAATATTAAAAGTTGTACAATCAGGAGCTATAGCCTTGCTCTTCATTTCTTCATAAAGCATGTTTGCCTGACCAATGTCCCTCGCCTTAACATATCCATTCATCAAAGTATTATAGCATACAACATTGGGAATGTGACCGGCCTCTTTCATCCCATCAAAAAGATTCCTTGCTTCCATCATATTTCCCTGATTGCAAAATGCATTTATGACTGTACCAAAAGTAACCAAGCTCGGTGTACAACCATTATCGATCATGAAGCGCATCCAACCAAGTGCATCTACAGTCTGTCCCCTTGTACAGTATGCATTAATCAAAATGTTATACGCATAAACATCTGGTTGACACTTAAACTTCTGCATCACGCACAACAAACTCTCCCCAACTTTAACATGTCCTTTTCTACAGAAACCAAGAATCACCGCATTAAAGTTACGATTGCAAGGTCTAGGCCCTTGATGAATCATACCCCTAAGCAACTTCCAAACACTACCATGATCACCAGCTCTAAGCAACAACTTAAAAAGAATTGTAATTGCTGATGAACTTGGCCTCAAACCCACCTCCCTCATCCTTCCCACAATCTCCAATGCCTCACAACCCATTTCCACTTTCAAAAAGCCCCGCATAAGCGTATCGAGAACTGAGAAATCCGACTCAAATTCAGCATGCCTTTTCCACATAAACTCCACTACCTCCCTACTCCTATCAACCCCAACTCTCCTAATAACCCAAGAAACCACATCTTGAGCAAGGAACTTGAGATTCTGTGCACCTAAAACATGCGCCGCGACACAAGAAGACTTGACTATTTCATCAGAATCATCTTGAAATGCAAACTTAAAAAACCCAAATGCAGTTTCTCTAGATTCTAATGATTTCATTATCTTAACTAAAAAATAAGGGCAATTGTTTTTAGCAAATCCCTTCAAAATGTAACCTTGGCCTTGTTTAATAATTCTAGACAGCCCAACAACTACTCTCCTCCTCTCATTTGAGTTCAAATAGCTTAAAGAATCGATCTTTTTATCAAAAAGAGGCAGAAACTGATCAAAATAATTAATCTTTCTAGTATTACAAGAACTAGAACAGAAAGAATTTGTCTTTTTGGGGAGACAAGTGAGTTTGAAGAGAGTTAACATTTGCGAGTTCAGTGTTTGGTGAGAAAACAAGGGAGATTTAAAGTAGTGTACCTTAAGGGAGTTGCCCACCACATAGCCTACTTCATCAGACATCCGGGGGCCGCCGGAGAGTGAGGTTCAGCTGGGGTTTTGATCCTTTTCGTGGAGAAAAGGGAAACTCGGTTTTGGACCGCAGTTTGGATTCTTGCAAGAAATGGATTCAAGTTATGGACAGAGATTGAACATCTTAGGCTCCAAAGGGTATGACAAGGTTGGGTTTGTTGGGCTTGCTAGAGCTACAGAGCAGCAAGTTTAGGTTTTGCGGTATCCCAGCACGGCCTGTGTTGGTCCCTACGCTTAGCTCCGCGCTCATGCAATAAGTTTGTTTACTTATTAATTCACAATCATTTAAAAATATTTTTTTTCTTGCAAAATAAATATCAGTGCCCCTTTTCTCGTCTAATATTAATTCAAAAATTTAATTAATAATATTATGATAAGATCATTTCTCCATAAATTCTTAATTTCAACGTACATGATATAGTTTCAGAAGGATGAAGAAATGAAATGATTTTCATTATACTATAGCCAGACAAAAATACCATCTCTTATTGAAATATGCACATAAAAAAACTTCTGGGATAACAGCTTAACCTTCAATATCCTAGGGTTTTTTTTTGTGTCAAATTAGCACAACAAACCTTAAAAATTGGGGGGAATGACATCATTTAATTTATTTATTTTTATGAAATGACATAGTTTGATATTGTCGCGCTTCTTAAATACGACATTCATTAAATACTGCGCTTCACAAGCGTGACATTAATTAAAATTTAAGAAGAGCATATCGAACACATGACATTGTTTCTCTCTTGCAAAAAAATCCACCAAAACCCTCACTTCTCTCTTAAAAAAAAAACATTAAACACTTAGATTTTGCCCTTAAATCAACAAAAAAATCGAACTCATCCTAGTCTCTAAGCATCATTTGATGTTTTTATGGTGAAAATCCACTGTTCCCTTTGTTGTTACCGTCGTTAGCCCTCCCATTCTTGCAGTCCTATAAACAATGTAAATATACTACATTGCTATTAATTTGTATTTGTTCTGGTTGAAATCGAATGATTGTTTAGGTTGAATTCAGGGTTTATGGTGAATTCAGGGTTTGTTAAATCAATGATAAATTAGTTAAAAATACATTCAATTAGAGTTTATCTGATATAGTTGAACATGAAAATAAGTTAAATTAATGATGAATTAACTATTTCAATTAATTATGTGTTGTGTTTAATTTAGGTTAACTTGTCAAATTAGGAATTTTGTGTATATTGTTGTAATAGGCTAATAATGTAGCTATATACGTACACATGTTCATACAATAGAGCATAGATATTGCTAAATTATGATGAATTACTTGTTTCATTAAATTGAAGATAAGTTGATGAATTTAGTATTTTCTTGAAAATAAATTAATTTGCTATGAATTTGCGTTTGATTTAATACAATTGATTATGAAAAATATCAATTGATAATGTATCATGAATTATGTTTATTTTTTTGTTAAGTTTGTTTTAATGTTAAATTTTTGGAATTTGATTGAATTAATTATGAATTTTTTCAATTAAGGTAAAGGTAATGCAGTTTAGTTATAATTATGTTAAATTGACTATAATCCGATTTTTTTTTTAATATCTAGTAGCATATTTATACTATCACATTATAATGGAAATATTGTTCCTAAGGTGAACGATAGTATCACATACAATGACGGGAGCAGTTTGTTGTTAACTGGTAATTTAAGCACGTCGTGTGTAGAAATGAAAGAAATTATTTGTCATGGACTTAGATGGAATTATAATGATGTTGATGTTGAAATAACTTGGAAGTGTCAAATTGATGGACAACAATATTATCATGTACTGATTGTATGTGATTGTAGTTTTAAGATAATGATTGATTCTTTCATTCAAAATGATTTGAATATAATGATATTGTATATGAATAGTCGACCAAAATCCATGTGTTCCAACTTCTATTGGTCCTTAAAATTCAGTAGTTCAAGGTAAAAATAGTTTATTGTGGATGATTTGCTGCAAAGAATAGATGATATTATGTTTGACAATTTTTTTGTTGATCAATATAGATTTGACTATTATAAGCCTAGTGATAATGAAGATACTGTTGATGATGAAATTATTCCTCTTGTTTCTAAATTTGGAGATGCTTCTAGGTTTAGTTTTGTTATTTCACATGACTGAGCACTTAATCATATACGTATTCGAGGAGGGTCTGATTTGTAGGTTGGTCAAACATTTAGCAGTAAAAATATTTAATGTTGTTAGACGGTGACACATTACACACTCGGTTGAGTACTGAGTTTAATAATCGAACTCAATATTTATTCAATTATAATGCGTGCAAGCACCAGAATATAAGTGTTATTTGCATGAAGGATATCATAAAATATCGAATTCATTTGATATAGTAAAGTTAAAAGAGGCACACACATGTGCTGCAATCTTTGTCTAAAAATACCACCATCAACTTGATGCAAATCTTATTGTTAATGCTATATCAACCACTGCAATGAATAATCTTTCAATGATGGTTGTAAGCATACATGATGAAATGAAATTGCATTATAAATATAAAATATCACATAACAAAGCATGAGTTACAAAACAGAAGGTGATTGAGTATCCTTTTAGTTCATATGAAGAGTCTTTTGAGAAATTTCCTAGGTTGTTGGTAACATAGGAATCAACTTTTGGAACAGTTGTTGATTTGACACACAAAGGATATCTTGATGATAGTAAAATGGTTTTTTAGAGAGTTTTTTGGTTATTTGAACCTTGTATTAAAAGTTTTAAGTGTTGTAATCCACTTATCAGTGTTAATAAGACATATTTATATAGGCGATATAATGAAAAGTTATTGATTGCAGTTGCTTTTGATGCAAATAATGAGATATTCTTGTTAGCCTTTGCAATTGTTAATTAAGAAAATAATGACAATTGAAGATCATTTTTCATTTGTTTACAAATATATGTTATTGGTGGTAGAATTGGTATATGTATGATATGAGATAGAAATATAAGCATCAAGAATGAAGTAGCAGAAATTTGACGTCAATCTTTAAGATATCATCAGTGTTGTACCAGATATTTTGTTAGCAACTTAAACCATAAATTCAAAGACCCAACTACCAAACAAGATTTAATAAAGATGTATTATGAACCTTTCATATACAATTTTGATTTTTGGTGTGAAAGAATATGTAACATGAACCTATCATATAGAGAATGACTTGAAAGGGAACTAAAATAAAAATGAGCTTTATATTATGACGGTGGTCACTGGTATGGTAACATGACAAGTAATCTTTTATAATAATTTAATTATGTTTTTAAAAAATATTCATGCAATGTCTATTTCTACTCTGGTGCAATTAACATTTTACAGATATAATGATTATTAGATCAAACGGAGATATGAAGCTAGTGATGTCATTTGAAGTGGAGTACTCTAGCCTCCAGCAATTCAGCTTGAATTAATAACGAGCAGAGATACATCAAAAGATCATACTGTAATGTTATTTGACCTCAAGGAACAGGTTTTTTAGGTCCACATCCCTATTAAATCGGGTGTTGTGAAAAATGTCAAACGAGCATTCATATTGAATGATAGAACATGCACATGTGATAAATGACAAACATTTTATCGTCCATGTTCACATATTATTGCATGTTGTGCCGAAAATCACTTGGACTTCACACAATTTGTTGATAGTTATTACTCGTTTGCACAACGATATGGATATAAGAGAAGGTCATGCACGTAAAAGGTGTGACATGTGCAATGACACGAGGTATAATAGAAAAATATGTCATAATCGCCAACATATGTGTAATAATTTATTAGGTCATGTTACGATATATTATGGTAATTTTTTTAATCATATTAAACTTATATAATTTCACATCAATCACAAGTACTATAGCACGGGATGCCACACACTCGAGGTAGTAGATCGTCTGTTTATGTTGAGCGTTCATATTTGAATGATGATTAGGGTGAGCATTACTATAAGCATGCTAAGCATGAGTCACACATACATGCTTACTAGTCCTGCCGACACTTATATCTTGCGATTGCAGGGTTGACATGGATCATAACATTATTAAAATGTTGTGTTTCTGAACTGTAATATCTTCAATCCGTGCTATTTTGCTAAAATATTTTCATCCTATTTTATTTCGGCATTTAATTATTTTTTAGGTGTTAATTCCCCAATTTATCCAAAATTAAAGCTTATTTTGTAGACAATTTAGTCAACCCAACAATTATAAGGAACATTTTTTTATGCCATTGGATTTCACAAGTGTAAGATTAATCTCAATGCAAACGCCAAGACGTGTTCTTTACCAAAATGGCAAATGAAAAGAGTAGCAATTTTTCAACACCAAAAGATTACAATCAGTTCACCAAATGAAAGGAGAGGAAGTAAAGGAATAGCAAGTCACAGGTAAAACATTTCGAAGCTTTGTTTTCTTTAGATTTATTTTTTTAGTTTTAATGACAAAAATAAATATTTTAAAATAAAATTATCAACACTTTAAAAAAGAACCTAAATACATTCCAAACACTACCTTAAATCCAAGGCATCCCAGGACGGATAAATTGATAGCATACATTGATTTCATTCTGTGGAGCAAAATAACGGTCCATTTCATTTTGAGGGAAATAAAGTATTAAATCCCTCCGCATCGAATGAAATCGAAAGAGAGAATATCTCAACTGTTCCATAACCATCGGATTATTTCATTGATTAATGCCACCACTGGGTTCACCAGCTCATGATTCTCCAACAGCGAGAAATTACAAATAAAAACATGAAAGCAAAGCCAATAATTGCTAGGTCCTCTGAATTATTATCATGAAAAGGTCCACTGAATTATTTTGGCCTACCTAAAATTATTATATAGTCTTAATTTAATTTAATTGCTTGTTCAGAATTATCATTTTCCTTGTATGTAATTCATGAAATAATTGAATTTAATATACTCTTAATGTAACAGAAGCAAACCAAACTCACAAACATGAACACCAAAATGTTCTTGGATTCATTAACTTTCTCAAAATGTTTCTGGAGAAATGGGAGAAAAAGAAGAGCAGAGAGGATCATTTCAAAGTAATACAATTAATCCTTAACTTCTTAACCCTTATAAACATTAACCCCGAAACAAAAGCAAAAATCCATGGTAGGTCTGGCAACTCTCCTTCCCTGGCCTAGTCTCCAAATTACAGCCACACCCACCACACCTTTACAGATCAAGATTGACATATAAGTTCCCACAATTTTATTTTTTTTGTGTTTTTTTCTTTTAACTGGGACTTACATCTCAAAATTGGAAATTTAATTTGCTTTTCATATAAAATCTTCTGTTCGATTGTTAAGCAACAGCAACTGTGCCCGTCCGTACAGTCTTGTTAGGGGTAGAATCCTTAGGATCTGATTTTCTGACAGATCTAGAAGAGGAGGACGACATTTTCCAGCTCTTCTTCTCCGTAGATTGATCTATCTCTATTTGTTCTTGCCTGCACTCCTTGCTACAGAATGGTGTGTTCCCTCTGCATAACAATTTTCAATCCCCGTCAGCATAACAAGATCAATAATCATAAGCCCTACCCATGCATATAATACAACACTTAGCGATCCGAGCCCATATGATGCAAAAACAGTTCACATATTATCTTACCACTCGCAACTCTTCTTACAATTTCAAGAACCCATTAGAGAGAAGGGAGAGGAATTATAAAAACTAACCTGTACATGTAGATGTCGGAGTTGCGACCGAGGGTTTTCCGGCAGAGAAAACAAGCTTCAAGAAAGTGAGGCTTGTGGGAATCCAAGCAACCACTGTAGTAAGACATGATTGATTTTCTAACTTCAAAGAAGAAACCAAAAGAGTTTTTTCAACCTTAAGGGTAGGAGTGAAAGTAGAGGAAAAAAGCAAGTACGGAGGAAAGCCGTAAGCTCTAAGCAAGAAGAGAGGAGGAGAACGCTAAGTGGGAGCTTGCCAGTTTATATAGAGAATGACAGGGAGTGGACTTGGTGCGATCTAGTGCATGCAGGAGTAATGTATTATTGTGGTCTGTTACTTTATTACAACCTAGGTGAATTTTGATTGGTCCAAAATAGACTAGATGTGCTGTTCATTTTTGTAGTTTGTTTACGGTAGAGGAAATATCTTTTATTGGTTTTAAAAACCAGCGGCTGATTTCCTGAATCCCTGCTGCGGTGGTGGTATTGAATCCGCTACTGCTAGTCACGGTGCATGCATCTTTCTTGAAAGACACTTTGGTTTTCATAATGATTCTATTTTTAGTTTTTAAACATTTGGTACCTATTCTCTACGTATTTCTAAATACAACCACTAATGGTGATATATTTATTTTCATCCCAAATATACACATTAACATTCAAAGGAGTCCTCGCAGACAAGAGACGTTGGGAGTGAATGATTAAAAAAAATAATTATAACAATATATTCTTCTTCCATGAATTAATTGAATCATGCACGTTATGGTATATAATTTTATGTTTGTGATTTATCAAAATTAATTTTATTAAATATAATTTTATGTATGAATCTTTTGAATTATGCACGTTGTATATGCCATGTAATAATAAACAGGTTATTATTTTTTTTATTATTTTGAGTTTAAATTAAAAAAAAAACATGTATAAAAAAAAAAATTTAAAAAACACCTATTTAAATATATAAAAAATTATTTTGGTCATTAAGACTAAAACCTTATTAGAGAATTTTCTATCCGTTAAAACTTAAATTCGAAAAAATATTAGGGTACGAAAGCATAATTTCATTATTCTCATAGGACTAGATTGTAATACATGTTGTGTGCACTTCTCATGATTTCTCTAGACAAACCAGGGACCACATCCATTACACAAGTCGTTCTCTTCCACCAAGGACTCGAGTGTTAGTAGGCCCCATCGTCCAATAAACAACAATAAAGTTAACTAGGAGCTGCGTAGACACCGGCCCCACAAGAAACCAACAAATGTTAAAAGGGCCCCACCTGGACGCAACATCAAATTGGCTCGACTTCCTAGGGTCCATGTCTTTCGGGCCCACAGCAGCTGCCCGTGTGCAACGGGCAATTGCCTCCCTGACGTTACTCTGTACACGTGCGCGCTGTATGTGTATCCAGCGCAGAACATATCATAATGCACCATGGTACGTGGCACGTTATTATAAAAAGAAATTTGCCTTACTTGTATGTTCTCAAGGTCATCTAAATCAACGGTGAAGATTGTGCCATGATAGAGGCTCCATTATTGAGGGGTGGTGCCACTTTGGGTTTCCCTGCAAGTCGGAGCAAGAACATAAAATGACTGGTGAGGCTGTGATCTAGAAAGGTTGAGTTTATGTGTTCTTGGATTGGTTTCTCAATTATTGTGATGGTTTTGTGTGTGTATTTTAATATTTCTCAAGTTGAATTTCTTAAAAGAGTAATTCAATTTGGACATGTGGTGTTTGCTTATCAAAATTGGTGAGGAGTACATGAGTGCGGAAAGTTGTTCATATTTTAATTTTTATTGTATTTTAAAATTATTATATATATATATATATGTATGTATATGTTATTAAACTCCGCCTTAAATATAATTCTTTGTAGTTAAAAGAATTAATCTAAACTCGGTTTAGATTTATGTTATACATTAAAAGAATTAATGTATATTAATATTAAGATGATGCTATTTTAATTTTTATAAAAAAACTTAAAAAGATATTTTCTTGTTTAATGTTTTTTAAAATTAAATCTGGTATTAACATAGTTATAAAATTACTTGTTACATCAATCAGATTAAATAAATTAAATTTTAACTTTTAACCCAGTTTTAGTGGGAGCCAAGTTTAATAATTGTGATTTTTTTTAGGTGAATAAATTTTTTGTCATAAAAAAACAGCAAGTACAACAGTAATTGACCCTCTGACCCTCATTCTCAGATTAACAGTGTGGATATACTTGGAATGTAAAGTGATTGGAAGTAGTGTGAAAGTGTAAAAAAATAAATTTAATTTGATAATTTTTAATTTAATTGTACATTCAACCTATTTAATGTCAATTTTACTGCCCCGTGCGCATGAACTTTTTTTTATATCATTAAAATCAACTATAACCATTCTTTTATGGTGAAAGAATTAACAAAATCCTTTTAGATGAGGGTTTCTGGACTCTGAACTAGTGACTCATGATCTTGTCAATGATTACAATAGTTTTTGTACGGATTTAATAATTCAGCGAGTATATCTGGTTAAAATAATGAAAAAAATATTATACTAGGACATGTCATGTACACCTATCAAGGCGAGACATGTGAGGAAAATTTGAGAAGTAATACTTTTTAAAAGTGTAATTGTGATTATTTTTAAAGTGTTTTTTATATTAAAATATATTTTTTAATTTTTTAAATTTATTTTTAAAATTTGTCCATCAAAATAATTCAAGATATATAAAAAAATTATTTTTTTATAAAATATGATTTGCTTCACGTTCTCAAACGGTACTGTAATAGGTAAAGAAAAAAAGGGAAAAAATATTAAAATTTTACTGATAGATAGCTGCAAAAGCTCAAGAAAATTTAAATATAATTATTGAATTTAATTTGACTTAATAGGTGAATTTAAAAATTGATTTGATTAATATTTCATTAAAAACAAGAATATGTTATTTGATGTGATACAATTGACCTGATCATTCTTAACCATGTTAAGACACTAGTTGATTTTTTTATTTAAAAAACATTGTTTGAACATAAAAAAAATGAAAATGATATATTAACCTAAGTTACGAGGGAGCCAATGACAAGAGTCAGAGGACGGCCAGGTTCCACGAAACATGTTTTTAAAAGCCATCCTCGCCCACAGACAAGTTCTGATGAAACGGGCATGCATCTATATTCTATATAACCCATCATGGATTCAAAATTCTGACAGGAAAAATTAATGGTATGAGGGTTCTAATTTAAAGATAGAAAAAAAAATAAAAAAAAATAAACGAGTGTGGTCAAGGTTTTGATCTGGGGTGGTTGAGTTCGCATGTGATTATTAGATTGGATGTCAATTACTATATGATTATTTCGAGTGAATCTCAACAACATGTGAGTTGAATTTGTCTAGGAAATTAAACAATTATTCAATCTTTACATGTTGTATTTACTTGTGTTGGAAAATTCGAATTCCATGTCATGATGAAGGGAGCGTTTGAAAATGTAAGTCAACCGGTGTTTTTAAAAATTTTCATTGTTTTTTTGCTAAAAATTAATTTTTTTATATTTTGGATTGTTTTGATGCGTTTATCTCAAAAATAATTTTTAAAAAAATAAAAAAACATTATTTTTATATATTTCAGTATGAAAAGCAACCGTAACCACACTCTCAAACAGACCCTTGTAACAACATGGATTTAACTTATTAATCAAGTTTATTCGAGTCAATTTATTTTAATTTTTAAAAGAAAATAAAGCAATGTTGTTTTAAATATTGTTTAAAAATTAAATTAAATTTATTTGATTAATTAAATCATGAATTGATCTACTAAGTTATTTTTTTTATATCCCAGCCCAGGTTAAAAGCTAAGTTTATCAAATTTTGAATCGATTCGTTGAGCCGAACCGAGTTTAATAATCATACGTTGTTGTGAGACTATTTCCTTGTTTGCATCTACAAATATGTTCTCTTCCGAATCAAACATAAAAACTTTTATATGTTTTTTTCATAGAAATAAATCCAGCATGGGCACATGAATTGTTGGCAAAATGCGTGGATTATAAACAGAACATAACTCTTTTTTATACATGCCGAAAAGGAAGAAATAAAAAACTTAGATATTGTTGTAAGTGCTTAATAGAAAAATAAATAAGAAAGATAATAATCTTTTATTTTCAATATACTACATTAAATTTTATTGCATTTCATCAGCATATCTAGCTTATTTCAGACCCAAAAGCACTATTAACTTGTTAAATAAGTTCCTCCAATGAATCGATGCCAACTCAATGTATTCGAGTCATTCTCTATGGACTACATTGTCATGGAAAAGGAGCTGGCAGAGAAAGCCACCGTGCCATTTTTATTATCTTTTCATTGCTTTACAGAAAGCTGCACATCAGAAGTGCTTTTTTGGCCTCGCTAAGATTTGTGTAATCGCGAAATTGGAAAAAAAAAAAAAAGTTAAAAAAAAATATGTAAAGCATATATATTTTTTTAATCAAAGTTTAAAAAGAGAATTTCTAGTATAATCCAATTAAAATTATAGTGTATGTTAATTACACTAGAGGGATCGTTTATAAATTTAAAAATATGGTATAAAAAATGTCTTTTTTTATAAATTAAAAAATCCTATTTGTGTACCCGAATCGTCTTTAATATTTTAAATATAAAAAAATTGTAATATTTTTTAATTTGGACGGCCAATATAATTACACGATATCCGAGAAGATTATTGATACCCTTTCCTTACTTGTCGAAAGCCAGCACTTAAATAAGTTCTGTCCGTGATTTTATTTAGTTTTGAAGAGGCTCCTGCGATGACTCGAGACCAAGTCAATATGGCTGAGTCTGAGTCATGCTCTATGGTCTGAAATCGGCACGAGAAAAAGCTGGGAAGGAAAGCCACTTTGCTTTTGTATTTATTTTCCTTTTATTGATGGACAAAAAGCTCCATGTCATGCCGTGGCCCACGTGACCGTTGCTTTTTGCTTTTTTGCGTCTCTTTTTCTCAAGTTCTTCGGCTTTTTTTAATATAAGAAGTTTTCAGTTAAAAAGTGCATGGAAGCATTCACTAAAGAGCCTGGAAGCATCACCATCGGCTTACCGGCTTTTTATTACGGGCAAAAGAAGACCTCTCGGCCTTTTAATATCATATCATCTCATGATATGATCCAAGCTCATGAAGATATGAAGCCCACGAAAAGCATCACTAAATTTTTATGCTTACTGAAACATACGAGGTAGGGTGATGAGCCAAACCTGCCTGACTTGTAAGCAAAACAAGGCCAAGGAGGCCATTAACTTCACCTCTTCATGTGTTGGGAGGGGCTCCAACGCACTATTCTTGAGTCTTCTACTACTGAACCAATGCTGTTCAACTCTTTGAACACCAGATAAATCAATTCACGTATTATTCACCAATTTCCCATTCAGCTAATAAGTAGAGAAATAAAAACGTTGAAAAGCAATGTTCAGCTTGAGGTGATGAATTTGCACGTCAATAAGCCAGGCTTTAAAAAGAAAACATGCAGCATGACTAAATCAAGGGGCTCGTTGAAGGACCGCAAACATAAAACTAGCCTGTGAGAGCAGCATTGAGAGCACTATGCACATCAACTCCAATTTGAGCTTCAGCTTTCTCCAAGTCAGTTGAGGCCGAGCTTAGCTTCTGGTTGAACTCTGCGAGACCCTTCTGAACTAGGCTGGAGTCAATTTGATCAAGGGGCGCAGCCTCAACAGCAACTATATCAGCAATCGAGTTGGCATGGATGAATGCAAAGCCACTGCTAACAAAATACTTCTTCACTTCATTTCCTTCATGCACTGATAGCACCCCAGGTTTCAATTCTGTAATTGTTGATACATGTCCTGGAAGAACACCCATCTGCCCAGTTGATGCTGGAATTATGACCATGTCGACCTGAACAAAGATGTCAAGGCAAGTAAGAATTCTGATGGCCAGGAATGTTCATTTAGTTACCTGATTTCAGCTTAAGGACAATAGCCTATCAATATTTTTCATCCTCTCATGCTCAGGCTTTTGAAAATACCCATGGTGGCATCTACACATTGCGCAACCATGTAAGCACACCAAAATCAGGCTGATGTTTTTTTTTTGTTTTTTTTTTTTTTTGTGGTGGACAGCAGGACAGTTCTATTTTTCTAGGTAATTTGTAAACAGCATCTCAAACATGGAACAGGTAACCAAGGGCTGCAATAAGAAACCGATACTACATGGCAGCATTCATTTTCTAGCCAACTTTTCAGACAATAACACAATTAACAATTCCCTCTTCTGCAACAAATAACTTTGTGTACTCTTAACATAGCCAGAAAAGGAAAGGATCCCCTACAGCTAAAAGATGTGGCATAGTGTCGCTATAATAGCAAATAAGAGATGGTCCTATGCAGCAGAGTTGAGTACCCTTTTAGTTTGCAGCTCAGAGAGGTTATCGCCCTCCCCTCTGTGTGTGTGTGCATGGCAAAAACAAGAAAAATGCTTTAATAAAGTTGCTCCTGTGGTCCTACCCACTGAACCAAGTTCAAATTTCAAATTCTCTGTCAAATAAAGGATCAGATGACCAGCTCTTTTCCTCACTAACAGAAAGAATAATTCCTGACAAGCCTAGGGTTGGAAACGGGGTATTTCCCCACCCATTATTGGAATATGAGCAAGGCAGAGTCCTACTTTTCGAATATTACCGTATCTTTATCTGCTATTCAAGGTCAGATGGAAGAATCCAAAAACCAGAAGGCATGTCTTTCAGAGCTGAAGGAAAAGCACAATCTATCATGAACAGGAAATGCACAATCTATCATGAACAGGAAATGATCTCCAAACATACTTAAGCTGCAATTTTGGTTTTCAAATTTTGAAAAGAAAGTAAAATTCAAGCACTCTTTTACCGCTAAGATATAATCTTGGTTGTTTAAAAAAGGAGCAAAAAATAGAAATTATTTATCAATTTGAACTCTATTAAATTTGTCAGGTTTTCAATAGAGGGTGTTTGGGAGTGTAGTAGCGGTTGTTTTTCAAAGTTTTTTTCGCTAGGAAATGCATCAAAATAATATATTTTTTTATTTTTTAAAATTTATTTTTGACATCAGCACATTAAAACAATCTAAAAACATAAAAAAATGATTTTAAGCAAAAAAATTTTTTTTTTTGGGAAGCACGGTTTCTACCTTGTTCCTAAATGAGACCTATGTGCAAAAGGAACTGGAATAAAACAATCATGGAAGAGGACTGAAAAGGAGCTCCATGAGCACCTAGGATTAAAAAGGCAAAAAACACACTCAAAGAAATGATGACAATAATGGCAAGGAGATAAATTAAGATCTAAGGATGACAGGCTTCCTCACAGCAAAAAAGAATTTCGTACAACAAAGTCTATTATTTTTTGTAGGTTCCCAGCAGTGCAATTATAAGCTACAAGAAGAAAAGAGAAGATAAATGCATGCATTAAGCTTGGGAGGCATAAGCTGATGTTCAATGAAAAAGAAAATTGCGTTAACTGACCATAAATATTCATGTGACAATAACAGGTGGAGCAGCAACATGATCGAAACATGCCAAAAATTCCTGCAGAAACATGTATGAAGTATGCACTTGCGTGGATTTTATTCAGAGTTCAGTCAGAAAAATACACAATTAATTTGCCAGTTTTGGTTGCAAACAAAGATTGGAGATCCTAGGAAGATGTAATAGATTATGTAGCTTCAAATCAATCTTCGATGCTTCAAGACAAAACAAACTAAAAAATGAGATCAAAGCACATACAGAAGTGTAAATCACGTGGCCTAGATTCATGTGCTTGGAATATTTGGCCACAAAGTGTCCGGAGAGCATGAAGTAAGATTCAGTTAGTAAGCTTGGAGAATGAAGCAACTGGTCCCAACCAGTTCTTCAACAGTTTGTTTCAAAGCTGATAGAAACACAATAACCTAGCTAGTCATACCCACTGACAATCATTCTGTTTCTTGGGAATGAAAATATTTATTGTTGAGAGTTATCATTAAAGACGCGTCCTCAAGCCTGTCCAAACAATCACAAAATACATTTTCAAGACCAAAGGAGCTCTCCTAAGTATGAGATGATATACATGAAAATACTAATTTTCAAACTTCATAAACTATGGAACATCAGAAATATATCCTTTTCGTGAACTTCTATTGTTGTGTGCAATGTTCCTATCAATTTCAGTTTCAATCCAATCATTATGGCATGGTTCCACTTTTTCAGACATGATAAATAGCAGGATCATTGGCATGCCTTTCCCTAGGACATGATCAACACAAATAGGATGTGAAACACTAGTGAATCTTGTTAGAGTTGATTCTAGGGTGTAACTAAGCTGCAGACGTAATATATCCCATCTTCAACCCAATAATATATCAGCAACGATCAGCAAAAGCAAGAATTTCACAATGCTAAAAGAAATCTTGCAAACCATTGATATCTTAAAAAACAAAATGCACACCCTGCAAGTCCCTAGAGCCATACGAATCTCAGCCTCCTGTATTTTACACCTACACAATGCACTGGTATAAAATCTAGAGCAAACGCTAATCCCCAGTTATCTTATTTTATAAAAAATATTGACTCGATTACTTCAGTAGTAGAATGCTTCGAATCATATCGAGATCCAAACAACCAGAAAATGGGCAATTTCCAAAACCAAAAATGCAGGCTCCACCACATAAACACAAATTCCAAAATGCATCAAATTCACCAGATTTATGAAGAAACCAAGAAAACGGCATGCATCTTTAAGCCCGGATAAGGGGAAAAGGCACCTTATTTTATCATCAACATTCTCTCAATCACTGCAATATAGAAAAATTGCTTCGGATCACATCAAAATCCAACCAGCCACAGATTCCAAAATGCGTCAAAATCACCAAATTTATCAACAACCAAACAAAAAGCACACATTTTTAACCCCGGATGGAAAAAATACGCACCTCTTTACCAGAAATCTCAGAAGCATAAGGAAGTACGAAGTTAACAGTGAGCTTAGAAGGGATAGCAGAAGGAGTAGGAGGCCGAGGTTGCATGAAAGAAAGTGGAGTCTTTGGTGGGTCCAAGTTTGGTGCCACTTTTTTCCACGCCTCCGCAAATGTTGAGTCAATGGTTTGTGCTGCTGGGAGGCCAGTGGAGAAGAGTCGAGCCCGAATGATTCGGGCTAAGATTCCGGTTGTGGCTCGGCGAAACATGGTTGCTGTTCTTGAAGGGTCGCTCGGCTATTGCAAGGTCGGAGTTGAGGGGTGGTGCGGTGGTGTTTTCGTGGGGTTGCAGTGGAAATGAGAGACGGGGTGGTGGGGATAAATTACGGGCTCGGGGTGTTTTGTTGGGCCTGTTTGGTTTTGTTAATTAGTTAACATTCGTTCGTGTGGAATTTTCGCATAGCTTATTTATCCTTATAAAAAATAAATTATATCTTAATTGCATGGTAAAAAGATTCAGTTTTGGATTATAATAACAGTTATGGTTTAAAATATTTTTTATTTAAAAATATATTAAAATAAAGTATTTTTTAAAAAAATTATTGTTGATATCAACACATCAAAATAATTTAAAAACATAAAAAAATATTCATTTTAAGAAAAAAAAAATCAAAATTTTTATAAATACAATTTTAACAACAATAATAGACATGCATGTATTGCACTCATAAGTGCGTAAAAGGTGCTCGCGTTCTTCAAGCGGCGCATGTGATATTTGCTAATTTACCATGTCATTGAAAAAGCTACCATATCCTATTCTCTTTCTATTTGTGCAACGTGTCTTTATTAGTAATCACTTTATGTGTCATTAGATCTTTTTTATTTTTTTCATATTTTTTCTCTTCTAAAAAAAATATAATTTAACCCTCTTAGTTGTTGATATTTCAACTTCAATTATTATTTGTTATTTCTAATTCGTTGTCTTAGTTTTTTTGTATAGGTTTTATTTGTTTTTAATTTTATACTTCAACTATGATTCTCATTCATTGGATTTTTAATTTTTTTCATTAGCTTTTCTATAAAAGTTTTCGTGGGTTTCAAATTCATTATTTAATTCAAATTAATAGTATTGTATTTTTCAATCTAGTCCTTATTATTTTGATTTCTATTTTTTTTCCTCAATCATTTTACAAAAGTTATTATATTGTTTATTTTATTGTTCAATTACAATCTCTTTTTATATGTCAACTCATTACTTTTGAACTTCTCTATACTTGCACTACATTTTATTTTTTAATTTCACTTATTAATTAAATATAAAAATTATTTTGTATTTTAATTTTGACCCTTATTTTTTTAATTGTTATGTTTCTTAAATCCTCCTGTGTAATTTTTTTTAATTCCATCATTAGATATTTAATTGATGAAGAATTCAGATTATGTATTTTGGTTTTAATGGCTTGAGTCACAAGTTTTTTTAATAAAAAAACATATGTTTATTAAAGTTTTTAAGATTATGTGAATTTATTTTAATATGAAAACTAGTTAAAATTTATATTTTAAAATTTTAAAAACTCAGATTTTGATTTATCAATCATAAAAAATGAGTTTATTTTCAAAACCCCTCCGGCTTGAAGGTTGTTTATTTTAGTTTTTTTTTTGTTTTTATTTAAAAGAATCACATTGTCAATAAAAATATATATATTTTAAAAAAACTATGAATAAAAAATGAAATTTTAATTAAAAATTACAGTTATTTTGTTATAAATATCTATTTTAATCATTACATAATTAAATAAAAATAAATTTCAAAATATCGCCCAGGTCGCTTGGCACTGCTATAATCCATTTGATAGCTTCTAGGCCCTGCCAAGCACAGGTTGAATGAATTCCAAGGCCCAGTTTAAAACTACTCTGTATTTCATAAGGCGTTTGGGTTGTCTTGAAATGAAATTAATTTGTCGTAAAACACTCAACAGCCCATCCATGCAATGGATTCAGTTCAGGGGAAAAAATAAGAAAAGAAATGAAGAAAGACCTGCTAGCTAAAAAGAACACAATCATATCGAGTTCCTGTCTTCGTGTCCCAGTTTCTGTCTTCAATGGAAGATCAAAGAAAACCTGAAAAAAACAAGACATCAACAACCTCAAATCTCTTATGGTTCTTTGGCGTATCAACATGTGTAAAACTCCTATTAATGCCATCATACCATAGCACGGATTTTGAGGTCCATAGAAACTGGCTAGCTATAACACATTCACTCCCTCTCGATCAATGGTACATTGACAAAACCAGTCCTTGGACTCTTGATTACCCACCTTTCTTTGCTTATTTTGAATACATCATCTCCTTTTTTGCTCACTTAGTTGACCCAAAAATTGTAGACCTTGAAAAGGGACTCGATTATAAGGCAGAGAGTGTGGTTTTATTTCAGAGATTGAGTGTGATTGTGTGTGATTTAGTTCTTTTATATGGGGTTTATAGATTGAGCAAGAATTTTTCTATGGGGTTTAAAGAGAGAGTTTTGATGTGGGTTTTGGTTGTTTGGTCACCTGGGCTAGTGATTGTAGATCACATGCATTTTCAGTATAATGGGTTCCTGCTAGGGTTGTTGATGATGTCGATTTCGTATTTGATGGAGGGGAGGGATTTGATGGGTGGGTTCATTTTTGCTGTTTTGTTGTGTTTTAAGCATTTGTTTGCTGTGGCCGCTCCTGTTTATTTTGTTTATTTGTTGAGGCATTATTGTTGGAAAGGATTTGTTAAGGGTTTCTGGAGGATTTCGGTTTTGGGAGCTGTTGTTGTTGCTGTTTTTGCTGCTGCTTATGGTCCCTTTGTTTATCTCGGGCAGGTAATTCCTGGTTCCTATGATTCTAGTTCTTGTAAGAATTTAGTCAACACCAGATATTGTTTTTATAGCTGTTTTCATACCCTGGTATAACTGTTAGAGAGAGTGAGAGACTGGTGCAGTTATATTGTTGTTACAATTTTTGTGGTTCTTATGTCACATTTTGTTTGATTGTTTCTTTCTTTCTTTCTTTCCTTTTTTGGTATCTAGGAGACCTAAAGGTTTTATGATCCCAAACCCCACCATCCCATACCCAAGAGCCTTTCACGACTCGAACACAGGACATGCTCAATGAGCTATCTGGGTACCATCAAGCCACAACTTGTGGTGGTGTTTGATTGTATCTTAATGTGAAATCATCATAAATTTTGTTTGTGATCAAACATGGTTGAAGATGAGGATTTGCTAAAAAGACCACTTGCATTTGTTCGTATGTATAAGCACTGAAATGAAGATGGAGTTTATACATCCACTCCACTGTTAGGCTTATTCAATCTGTATTCCTAATGCACACACTTGACAATTACTTGCTTGAGCTATCAGAAGAGATTCTAACAAACTCGGCAAATTTAAACTGCTGTCACTGATGTTTTGAATATGCAGCGACTAGCATCTTGGTGGTAGACACGGTGCTTTTATCAACATATTTAAGTTGTTTCCTGTGTTATTATTGTGCACTCAATTGACTTCTGAACAAGTGATCTTTGTAGGTTTATGGTAAGCAGTTGACAGTCGATAACTAACTGCTGAAAGTCATAAACTATTTCTTGTATTACTTCTGCTATAACTAACTGCTGAAAGTCATAAACTATTTCTTGTATTACTTCTGCTTAGCGTATTCATTATATAACTAATACTTTGCAGATGCAACAAGTCATCAGCCGCATGTTTCCTTTTGGAAGGGGACTTTGCCATGCATACTGGGCCCCAAACTTTTGGGTGTTTTACATCATATTAGATAAAGGGCTTGCTTTCCTACTCAAAAAACTTGGGCTGAACATCCCGGTACCGGCAGCCTCTTTCACTGGTGGGCTAGTAGGGGATTCATCACCATTTGCTATACTGCCTCAGGTAATTTTGCAGAATATTCTTGACGATGGAAACGATGTTGATGTCATTAACCCCAAGTAACATGATGCCATATATCTAGCAAGGTGCTTCATTTCTTAAAATTGATTTGAACAAGTTGGTGGCTCTTATCATTCACGAATCAGCATCAGCTCAGCTATATTGTATAATTGATTCTTGCGTGATTTGGAAAAATATGACCTGGCAATGGAAGAAGCTGACATGCTCCCATCTTCGTCATCCATGGCATGCCTACAGGATGAACAGTTCTGTCGAACATATTTGAATTGATTAAATAATGATTTTATTTACAGTACTAGGAGATTGATTTTAACTCTAGAACATGGTTAATTTGGTTATTTTTCTTATTTTATTTTCTAGCTGCTGCTAGATGTAATTTCATATATCTAAAGTTAATCACATGGCAGGTCACCCCCTTGACTACATTCATTATGGTCCTGCTTGCCTTATCTCCATGTCTTATCAAGGTCTGGAAGAATCCTCAGCCACGATCAGTCGCTAGATGGATAGCTTATGCTTATATGTGTGGCTTTTTGTTTGGGTGGCATGTTCATGAAAAAGCATCACTCCACTTTGTCATCCCTTTGGCAATTGTCGCAGGAAACAGTTTGGAGGATGCAAGGCATTATTTCTTGCTTTCTATAGGTATGCTGAATTGTACATTATTTTCAAAACTTTCTAAATAAACATGGTCATGGTAGCAATAATTATATGAGAGATTTGAGGCAATTGTGGTAGAATTGGGTTTGGAAATTTAAGCAGTTATATGGGATTTTTTTTTGGATTGAATTCCAAACTTCTGTATGTACTGGAAAGGTTGAATTCCCATACCCTGTAAACCCATTGTCCAAACCCCAAAACATCACACTTGCTTGTGCAGGCATATTTCGTTGCACTTAGGTAAATTCCTCTAGCTTCTCCTGTTTTAGAGGATATGTTTGTTGTTTGGTTTTTGTTTGCTCAGATTATTTGCTAAGAGCAGCCAATACAAGATGAAAATGAGAAGGCTTCCGCAAGAACAAATCCTGAACAAGCATGAAATCTAATTCTGTTTGTGTTGTTTGTCAGTGTTGTAATTGCAGAAAGACCTTTTTTTTAACAGACTAAATGCATTTTTGAACGGGCTAACTGACTAAATCAAGGGAAATTAATTTTGAGCATGAGAAAATGCGAGCATGAAGCAGGGTCAGCCAAATTTAGAGTGGTTTCAATTTCAATTGCAATTGTCGGTTCGTGCTTTCCGTTTTTATGTACTGATTCCGTTCATGCTTCTTTATGTCTAATGCAGTGTCTTGCTACTCGTTGTTTCCCCTTCTATATGAAGCCCAAGAGTATCCAATCAAAGTGCTGTTGCTGCTGTTACATTCAGTTCTGATGTGGCAGAACTTTTCTGCACTATTCACCAAGGATGCAACAGCCAGAGCAGTAGTTTCAGCAAAGAAAACAGACAGACAGGTGGGTTTGAAGGGAAGTTCCAGTGATGCTGTCGAAAAAGGAGGATTCCATATCGGATGGATTGGAAGGTGTTACCTGTTTGGTCTGCTGGTTGTTGAGATTTGGGGTCAGTTTCTGCACCCTTACCTTCTCGGAGATGAGCTTCCTTTTGTACCACTTCTATTAATTTCTATATACTGTGCACTGGAAATTATGTACTCATGGATATGGCAGCTAAGACAGATTATGGCGTCCACCTGACTCATGATCCCTCAAGTAGACAGCAAGTTTTGTGACTTAACACTTCAGTGTTTCTATTAGAAAACTTGCATCGTGTTGGAATGTATACTAACTTTGACTAGCGTAGAGTCTCTCAAGGTTACCCTGTTTCTCGTTGACTCGGAGCCTGTGTCGGTATTTGTACAATGTGGTTTGAAAAATTTTAGGCACGGTTCAATATTTTTTAAATATTTTTTTTAATTTAAATTAATATTTTTTAATGTTTGTTATTGTTTAAATGTGCTAGTATTATAAATAAAAAAAATATTTTAAAATAAAAAATACTTTAAAAATTATTATTCACTGTAATTACAAACACTACCTTAAACTTGTAGAGGGAGGTTGCCGGATGATTTCATGGGATTTTGTAAAATGTTAGAGCATGATAAGCTCAAGCTTTTTAACTTAGTTTTTAGGATAACATTTGGTTACTATATCTCAAGATAAAAAGACAGATGGTTGAGATGGAGGGTATATATTATGATTTTTTTTTTGTTTTAAAATGACAAAATTTACTTTAAAATCATTTTAAAGACATTTATTTTATATTATTAATTTATTTTTTCAACCAAATATATTTATATTGCTTTAACATTTATTAACAAAAAATAAGTCGTGTTGTGTTTAATGTTAGGGATTCATAGTTTAAAAACCCTATTTAAGGGTTGACCCGAAGCTAAAGTCGAGTCATGAATTGTGTTAATCATTGACCTATATCAACACAATGATACAAAATGATTATTATCATAGTTTTAAAACTCAACTCCAGAATGATCTATGATAAGGCTTAAGCCATGGGACAGAATGGTTAACTTGGGTTGATCTAAAACAAAATAAGAATAAACTAATTATTATTATAACTTTAAAAATTAGCTTGAAGGTTAACTTGAAGTAATGCCTGAGTTCCTGAAAAAACATAAGAAAAGAACGGATTTTTGACCCGTTTTTTATCTTGGATCGACTGGGTTATGGGTTGACTTTAATTTTTACCGTGTCAAGTTAGGTTAGTCATTTCTTTATTTTTTTTAAAACTTAGAACGATCTAGATCTTAGGTTGGCCGAGTTATATCTAATGTTTAGCAAACAGAGAATAATTATTTGTCTAGTTCTATCAAATCTAGCCATATCCAATCTAATTCAATCAATATTATCCAACATACTAAACACTATCTTATAACTTTAAACGTACAATTATCATCTTATATGTAATTCATGCATTGTTAATTTAAAAATGTATTATTTGATAACATAGTCAAACTCAAACTTGATACATGACTGATTTTTCACCCTAAGTCTAAAAAAATCAATCTATAGTTGATTGGATCAATCTAACTGATCAACTCATGTTTGGTTAATTCAATGTATTAATTCATAACCTAATCAAAATTTATTGATTTTTTAAAATTTTTTTATATAAAATAATATTATTTTATTGATCCATACCAATTTGAGTTAAATCAGAGTTAAACCCGTTAACCGGTGAACTGAATTTTTGGTTTGGTAACTCAATCTGATTTAAAAAATTATGCAACAACAAAGACAAAAGTAAAAAAAAATAAATCCTCTTTCATGGGCTGGATTTGGATGATCTAACATTGACAAGAAAAGAATCCCTAAACCCATATTCCAAGAGAAGCCCATAACGAACATCGCTCAAGTATAAAACACTACAACTAGGAATCCCATTATAGCCGCTAGGGTTTTCTTTCTTCTTCTCTTCGCAGCAGCAGCAGCAGCAGCAGCAGACATCTCTCAACAAGCACCGCCATGGCTGAGCAGGTACACTTTCTCTCTCTGATCTTGCTTGCTTTTTCTCATGAACTCAAACGATGCGTCCTTCAAATCTGGTATCGATCTGATTTGTTTATGTTCTTTTTTCTGTAGACGGAGAAGGCATTTTTAAAGCAGCCTAAGGTTTTCCTTAGGTAATATAAAGCAGTACTGCTTGTTATTACCATGCTTGTGATGGTGTTACTTCTTTGTGTTTGTTTGTTTTAATGATGTTTTTGTTGTTTAGCTCGAAGAAAACTGGAAAGGGAAAGAGGCCTGGCAAGGGAGGAAACAGGTTCTGGAAAAGCATTGGGTTGGGTTTCAAGACACCCAGAGATGCCATTGAAGGTTTGCTCCTCTATCACTTTACTCGCATCCTGGTTGTTTAATGTTATGTGTGTTTTTGTGGAGACATTTAAATGCTCCTTTTTGTGTGTTTTATGAGCCTCTGTTATATTTTGATCCGATTTCTTTTTTGGTTTGAAAATGTCGAAGTTGTCTTGTTTTTGCGAGATTTTGCTGTATTCTTTTTAATATCTGGAAGAGGTTTTTCTGTTAAGCTCAAGAAAACTTGATTTGCAGTTACTTTTGTTAGTTTAGAACCCTGCCAATGTTGTCTGCTCTATAGGGTTGCTTGGACCCGCAGTGTGCCACTGGATTTCTACTGCTTAGTTTATTTGATTAAGCTGTCTATGCTTGCGGTGCTGCTGAGCAATTTGTTGGCAGAATCTCTATTCGTTCCTAATTTTAGTAGGAATACAGTAGCACAAAGCATCTCTTTTGGAATCTTGTTTTAATTCACCTATAAATCAGTTCGCTGGTATTTGTTTTTCTCTTTGATTCATGATTGTTCCGAGTGATTGTTGTAATCGTTTTTAAAAATTCATCATCATATATATATTGCTTTTTAGCTGGAATCTGATTGTTGAATAGCCGATGGAGTGGTAGCTGCAATATTTTTTCGTTGCGTACTGGCGTGTGTTAAATACACACACACACACACTCTTTTGTAAATGGTTTAATGATAGGGTGATTTGCTTTGCATCCTTTGATGTGGTTTGAAGTGTCCTGGCCTTGGACAGCTCAAGGTTATTTATCCTCTATCTCGAAGTTTTTATTTAGTTGCTAGTTAGCTGTCTGCCTGATGTGTGCTTCAATTAATTGATCATGTTGATATTGTATATTTGAAATTGCTAGTGGCTTGTATGCTAAGCAGGAGAATGTGCTGATCTTGCACTTTATTGCCATTGTACGCGCATAACACAGTTTAATGATTGAGGTTGTATATTATTTCAGGAACTTACATTGATAAGAAATGCCCATTCACTGGGACAGTTTCTATCAGAGGACGTATCTTGTCTGGTACTTGCCATAGTGCAAAAATGAACAGGACCATTATCGTGAGGAGGAACTACCTTCACTGGGTCAAAAAATACCAGAGGCAAGCACTAGCTTGTTTATTCAATTTTCCAGCCACTGTTTCATCTTGTTTTTTTCTCGATAAAATGGCAACAAGTCATCCTCTCTTTCTGAATGCTAAGTTATATTTGTTGTCTCGCTGCTATCCATCAGATATGAGAAGAGGCACTCAAACATCCCAGCACACATCTCCCCATGCTTCCGTGTCAGAGAAGGAGACTATGTCATCATTGGTCAATGCAGGTCTGTATTCGGCAGTATTCTTCTGTTTCAAATCCAATTATTTTTCATCACACTTGCAAAATCTGATGAAATATATTTGTTTTTTATTTATTTTGCAGGCCATTATCAAAGACAGTGAGGTTCAATGTGTTGAAGGTAATTCCAGCAGGATCTTCTGGCGGTGCAAAGAAAGTTTTTACAGGCATGTAAGAGGTCTGATTCTCAAATGATGTGATGCTGCCAGAGATTCATATACCTATAGGCGATCTTGGATGTTTGATCAGCCTTCACATATTAAATGGACGGATCCTTTTGTTTTCCTTGTATCCTAGATTTTGGTCTGTTTCTGTTACTATCAAGGATGATCTAGATTGAAATTTTGAGGATATTAATTGCTTTATTTTGCTGGGTGTTATGTTATTTCTGATTTTCGTCAGTAATATTCATCCTTTCCAAATCTCTTCCACCGAGAGTTTTCTCTTGTCTGGAACAAGTTTTTTATGGCTCCTTTTCCTAATCCTTGTCTGTTCCGCCATTTATCATGATCATTGTGCATGCTGGCATATGTGCTACGCCATTGCAGGTGAAAAATCCCCTTTGAGTTCGTGCCTTGTTTTGATAACCAGTCTCTTTTATCTGTTTTCATTGATTCTGGCCCACGGATAATTGCTTCTAAAATAAGGAATTTTGGTCAGTAAGAAATTTCCATGCAGATGTTTTCGGTTTTCCGTATGTTTTACGTCTAACACGACCCACAATTTGATTTATGCTTGATGATGCATATGACTGCTTGAAAGCTTGAACGTGTTTTCAGATCTTGGAAGGTACAGAGGTTGCCAAAACCCAAAGATATATATGAAGTCTTCATCTACAGTAAGATTTGACCAAATAAGTCACTGGTCCTACTGTAAAATACCAACCCCGCTTCATCTACGTCCTGGAAGACTTCTTCAATCTCACATCTCCACCTTCGATTGTTCACCCACTTAATCTTGGCCGTTCATCTCTACCGCCATAGCTCGTAATTGAACGGAAAGTACTGCTACTAATTAAAAAAAAAAATACTGAAGCCCGTGACTACATCACCATATAGCCACACTCGATAGCACTATTATATGTATTGGGTATTTGTTTTCAAAAAAGTTATTTTTAGGTGTTTTTTTTTTTAATTATGATTTGTAATTTTATCTTGATTTTAATTTTTAATATTAGATTTAGATTTGTTGGAGTTTTTTAATATATTTTTTTTCATTTTTTTTTATTAATTTATCATGATCTAAGTTGCCAAAGTTAATTTGCGTTTTTCAAGCTGTTGTTATTTAATTTTATTTTTTTTATATCAAGTTAATTAAAAATTAATATTTATAATTTATTTTAATTTGTTTTAAAATTATTCTGAGTTTTAAATTTGATAAATTAAATTAAATTAATTAAATATATTATTATTTTAATATTTAAAAATAAATATCATTTAATATATTATCATATCAATATTTAAAAAAATATTATTTAACATGCATTATATTTTAAGTTTATTGCTTTTTTTATTAGTTTTTTCTTAACAGTGCCTGATATTTTTCTTACATTAAAATAAAATTTATCCAATTCTTAGCGCACGAGCCAATAATCCAATGCAGTACTGTAGATTGAAAAATCTGCGATCTCCTGTTCTTTTCAGTAATTGTCAACTTGACTTGTCCCGCAGGTTAAGAATCTAATTTTTTAAATATGATTTACGTTAAGTTTTTAGTTTAATTAAATTATTGATATGGTAAATCTTAGTTAATCTATTCATTTTTAGTAAATTGATTGAATCTGTCAAAACCTATTAAAAAATAATTATTTCTTCAGATCAATTCCTATATCCAGTTTTACAAACATGAAATTGCTGGTTGAAAATTTGACAGCAAAAACGCAAAAACACTTTATATATATATATATATATTAAAATAATTAAAAAATATTAAATAAATAAGTTTTTAAAATAAATATATTTTTAAAACACTTTCGAACATAATTAATCTAAGGAAACCAGGGCGAGAGTGCTCCACTGCTACTTCAAATTCAAGCTAGAGCAAGCTTCGTGGAAATCCAAGCTATGACGGGTCCCGCTTAAATTTTCCCAAATGTTACTGGTTGGAGCTCGACCGTTCAGCGGGCCCATTTGCTTACGTGTACGCCCCTAGATTCCACCGAGTAGTTTTTAGTGACATGGTAAAAAGGCAAAGACAACTACTTTTTTGTTTCTTTTGTTCTTGGTAAAGACTTGTGCTTTCTTCTCTGTTGCTTCCTTCCCCTGCTGCATAAATTCTCTTTCCGCCCTTGCTGTGTGTTCTCTCTCAAGAAAAATTACATATGGGTTCAAGTAAGAGCAGTTTAAATGGGTCAGGTTCAGATTCAGGGTCAGGGACTAACAGGTTCAAGCGCAGAGCCCTTGCTTCTCTCTTTTGTGGTGGTTCTGTTTCTCGAGCTCCTATTGAGGTTCTTTAACATCATCTCTCTCCTTCTCTTTAGATTTCTTTTTATGAATCCATCCATCAACTTGAAGTTATTTAATTTAAGTTTAGTACTAACGAATTCTTTCTGATCAATTAGCTGACTGATGGAAATAATTTAGCATTAATGGTTTTGTTTTTAATGGGATTATCTTTAGTTATTAGTTCTTTTCTTTGGTTGCTTAGAACATGTTAGAATAAAGTGAAAAACAACGAATGGAAGGAAAAGATAGAATCTTGAAATGGGTCTTCGATGTTTTCTCTTCTATTTTTCTTCTTTTTTTTGGGTTGGATGCAAATGTTTTGAAGTCAATATCTCACGAACGTGAAGTTCACTTAACTTATATTACAAGTAATTTTCTACTGTATCGTGACAATTTCTGGTTGCAAGTTACGATTATTCGATGAATTTATAAGTTGATTACGGCGGTTGAGATGTTTTCTTCTAGAAATGCATTAAAACACTATTTTTTAATTTTTTAAAAATTATTTTTCATAATAGTATATCAAAATGATAAAAAAACATAAAAACAACTAATTTTAAGAATAGTTTTTTCAATTTTTTTAGAAACTTTATTTGGAAAGCAATTCTAAACGGCCCTGAGTTATTCTTATATATTTGTGCTTGGTTATATCAACAACAAAGACTAAATCCCAAATCAGTTGCGGTCGGTGATATGGATCCTTTTGTGCCATTCATTTGCTGGGTTACGGTAAAACAAGGGAGAAAACAAAAAAACTATCTTGGAAATCAAAAATTGACTGAAGTATCTTGTAATGGAGTAATTCTGAGACTGATTTTGACTTTCAGACGGGTGATCATGTAGATGAATCATTGACAGGATCTCTTGAAAATCTAGCTGCTTGTCATGATGTGTCAGCGAGCTCTAAGCAGGCCTCATTTTCTAACCTTGGTTCGGAAACTGGGTTAAGTAGTTCCAGTGTTGAAAGTGGGGACTTATCTCGAAGTAGTAATGGTAAGGTTGAGGATAGTCCTGCTTCTAAGAATAGCGAGTTACAATCTCAGCAGTCAAATGTCCATGACAGTCTTATGGAAGCTCATGCATCTAGTGCTTCTGTAAAAGAACAGACACCAACAGCATCTGTCTCTGATGTTACAACGGTGGCAGGTGTTGTAGGTCCGGATTCTGAGAATCTAGATTCGAATGAGTCGTCTGTTTCAGATGCAAGTATTGATTTCTCCAATACAAATTCTGTTATTCCTGCTTCCTTAGTACCTCCACAACCACTTTCAGAATTTGTTTCATCTGATGGGGAACAAGAAGCGAGGGCTGCGAGATTGGTTGTTGTTGATGTGGTGAGCCTACAATCCAACATTTTCTCAAGTAGCTTTGCAGAAATTAGTAATCGTGAGGCAAGAAGGAATAGTAGAAGGATGTTTTGGGATGCTTTTTCTAGAAGCAGTTTGAGAAGGAATGGAGGTTCCCAAACCTTAGTTCTTACAACTAGTCATGCTGATGATCTAGGATCTCATGACAGATGGCTCCTTGATTTTAGCGGCGATCTACATTTCGATGGAGTTGGTCGTGGATCTAGATATCCTAGCACTAGAAGTCGACGCAGGAGTGAACGGCCGTGGCAATCAAGATATGAGGTAACAGTTTATACATTTCCTTCTGATGCAATCTGTTTATGGGATAAATTGTCAAAAGACCTTTGAAAGTTTTTTATGTACAGAAAACTTATTTGATCATATAATCAACAATTCATCAAACTGGAGGTTCTTTGACACATGCAATTCATTTTGATTTAGAATTCTTGTTACTATTTTTACCTGGTTATGCTTCGCAGATTAATATTTCCTGTTTATTGTTTTTTGATTACATTTCATTCATTATGCAGAGAGAAAGATTTCATGATGTGCATGATGAACTAGGTTGGGAAGCTTCCTTGTGCCCAGCTGGCCTTCATCGTAATGGTACATGTTTATGTGAACCCTCTTCTGAGGCTGAGTCGTCTACCAGCCATGCAAATATTTCCCAAATAATTCTGTTGACAGATGCACTTTTTGAGGTAAATAGATTTCTTTTACGGTGACTATTTTTGAGGCACTCCGCTAGTTCTATGCCTTGAGAAGTGTCAACAGATTGCACTAGTCCAAATTACATCCTTTAGCTTTCGTATGTTTTTCTTTATTGAAAGCATTGATACGCATAAACTTAAATGATTCCTTCATGTTAACTACAATCTACTTTCTAAAAAACCTTTACAACTGTGTTAACTCATCAGGTACAATATGTAGAGACTTGTTAAGTGGAATGGGCATGGGATTTGTAACAGTTGTCGTCTTATGTGAAGCATGTTCATAAGCATCACATATGCAGAATCGTCCTATAGTCTTACTTCTCATGGTTTTCTTATCGTGTTTGTTTTGTAGGTTTTAGAGGAAATTCATCGCCATCACCTATCCCTTTCACCTTCTATGCTCTCTCTTCCTGCTCCTGAAGCTGTTGTAAATTCGTTACCTCTGAAGAATTATCAAAAGTCTCATGGAACTGAGAATGTGGCACAGCATGAACAACAGTAAGTGAAAATCTTATAAAATAATACAATACTAACATTAGCAATAACTTCTGCTTGAAAAGAGAAGAATAATAAATGACACAAGGCAAGTAATTTACTAACCAGAATAAATAAAGAAAACCTTTAGGGAGTAGATGTTTTTGTTACTTCCTAAAAGGGATGCGTGTAGTCTTGTGGCTAACACATTATGTATGTAAAATGTCCTGTATAGCTGTGCGAAATTGTACAAGGAGTCATCTTCGTGCTTGGTCACAGAGTAGTACACGAAATATCCATTGATACCATGGCTTCTTGTACCTGCCTGCAACATGCTCTCTCCCCGCATTTGTACTTGCTTACCGAATCTACTTTTACATGTGGTGAGGTGGTGATAAAATTCTGACCATGTGAACCGTGGTACTGGATCATGCTAGCCTACAATTTTTGTTCCTTTTAACTTGATTCAAAATGGGAAAGCGAAAAATGTAGATAAAAAAGGAAAAAAAAATTAATTTGAAGAAAAATAATATATATATATATATATATGTATATTTTTAAAATTTATTTTTGATATTAGTACATAAAAACAATTCAAAAGCATAAAAAAAATTTAAATTTTTTTTAAAGCTCTGGTTCAACCAGAGGCTAAACACCGCCCTTAATTCCACTCATAAATCAAGGACTTGAAATCATTTATCTACTGTTCATTTATGATTCTGAATAAATCTGTATGGCCAGCATGCATTCTACTGTTCACAGCAGTATTCATTTTCCCTTCAAACGCCTTGTGAACTGAATTCATGTTCTCTCTAGTTAATCCTGACCAGTATCGGAAAAAAATATTTACAGGTGTCACATTTGCCTGGTTGATTATGAGGAAGGAGATAAAATTCGAGTCCTCCCATGTTCTCATGAATTTCACATGGCATGTGTTGACAAATGGCTCAAGGATATACATGGGTAATCTATCACTACCATGCTTGTTGTTTTAGATGACTTGGGCTGATTACGAGCTGAGTTCTAATTTCTTTTTGTTCTTATGTTCGTTTTCAGTGTTTGCCCTCTCTGCAGAGATGATGTTTGCAAGGGTACGGCTGAAAGTTCGGCCTCAAACCCAGAGAGCACGTCACCTTGATGCATATATATATATAAAGACTTGTAAATAAGGCAAAGTTCTTCCTGAAATGGTTTGAGGTCTTTCCACAAGACCACAGGACAAGGTTACATGTTAGGAATTTTAATTTTCTTCTTTATGATATCCTACGCTTTAAGCTTTTCAACTAAAGTTTAGCTTGCAGTATAATCATTTGCTGTCAACAGTTGTAGAAATCTTATATTATCAAATGGCCATGAATAAGGTTATGGAAAGCAGAGGACATGGAATGAGATTTTGATATGTCTGAGCCCCCAGCTTTTGTTTTTCCTAGTAACATCATCCTGCCTACTCTTTTTATGGCTCTAGCTAGCTAGTAACTCGTGCATTTATTTTCTTTCCTGTCACCGAACAATTATTGTACCAAAAAGTTCATCTTTATTACCAATACCAGCAAGGCACCAACCTTGCGAATGACATTGAGTTGGTCAATCCGTTAGCGGCATATGGCTTGTAGAAACTGGATGGGGTATTCCTGTAAATGCTCACTGCCCAGATAGTTAACAGTTGTTAGGTTGAATCTTGTAAAGTAGACTAGTCTAGGAGAAGCTTTGATGAAGAAAAAGCTGGGAGTAGGAATTTCCATTTAGTTAATTTTGGGAAATATGTGACTTTTGGATCTTAGCCGAAAGGTCAATACAAGTTTTGCAACATACTAGCGTGCTGCAAGCTGCTTTGACTATTTTAGGCCCTTCGATTCCCAAACTACGTTCGAGGGCATTTGTGATTCTGTTTGACTCATCCATCTGGGTTTCTTCTTGGTCATGCTTTGCCTGCCTTCATGGACCATGAGCATCCACATAAGAATCAAAAGCTACAGCTTGTATCCTTAACTCATGGGGCCTACATTCAATAAGTTTTTTGGGCAGGCATCCATAGAGTGCAGGTGAAGCAAAGTGAGGAGCAGTAATTGTGCCTGAGAGGGTCACTGTTCTTAAAATCTGTCGGTGTTGTTATGTCTGCTTAACCATTTCTTTTTGTAAATGAAAAAAGGAGGAGAAAAACACTCGGTTAGAGAACTGGGAGAGGATGGTTCACCTCATCCTCCAACATAAATGAGGTTGGTTGCAAGTTTCAATTTAAGAGTAAAATGTTCTGCTGGACTGCAGGGAACAGTCCACCTGATACCACTTCCTATTATACGAACCAACATGTATGCATTCATGTATGTAGGTATGTACTCCTATAATATGCTTGGTTTAGGAAGCAAGGTCTGAAGGAATGGATGAACTGCCCTCAAATTTTTTTATGCTTGTATAGGCATGTCAGCATGTCATCTGCTGTACTTGTCATGACAGAAATTCACCTTCCTGTAGAACTTGAGAAGAATCAGCCAAATTCACCAGCTTCTTTACTTTCTTGGGAATTTCTCTTTTACATCAACAAAAGTAAATAAGAACTCGGTTTTTCCCTTCTAGAATCCTGTATTATCTAAATATTTCAGCTTTGCAGGTCCAGATGATAAATACATGTCCTTTTACACATAATCTCTTCTCTATTTGCGGCTGGGGGTTTACCTAAGCGTCTTAAGTTTCGTGGGACATCCTCATTGTGCATAAGAACAGATAGCAAAGCTAAGATACGAGAGCTCCACATTTAGCTGAGCTAATCCATTAATGCAGTGGCAATGTTAGGTGAGAAAAACTCCACGGCCATTCCCATTGTCATCTATCTAGACTCTGATGATAAAATAACACACGCCCACCATCACTTTTTATGCCCTAACACCCACTCTGTTTTTCTCACCTGCGAAAAACAGGAAATACTTGAGAGCTTATCTGTTTTTACTCGGGTACATGGTAATTACGACCAAGACCTATCATTCCAGCATCGTCAGTCAAATAATTGGATCAAAAGCTCTTCCTTGTTTGACATGCAAATCCCGAACGTGCTTTGTCTTCTTCCATGTTTTTAGGCAGGGAGACGAAGAAAAAAACATTTCATCACAGCCTTGTGCACCCAGTTTATATATTCTGATGGTAACAGCCTTGTCAGATGAAGCACTGCTCTGTTTGTTTTTGTTATCAGAAGCATGCCAAGAGTATGGATGAAGCAACGCAGCTTGAACAAAGAGAAAGATCCCCAGAAAATAATTTTTTTATTATTGAAAACAGATGATGGCACGGGTGTGCTCCTTTCATACATAATCTATTAAGATAATGAGAATGTTATGCTAATTTTTTATACAATAGAATAATGCAATATCATCCGCTTGCCTCATGAATCCACGGTATCCAAGTAAGTGCAGCAACTCCTTATAACCCATTCCCTTTAGTCAACTAATTTTATATATATATCAAAAACTTATTTGGATCATGGAACACATCACATATCTCATAATTACATTGTTATAAATTATTAAGTCATGGTGGAATATCAATTCCAGATTTCATATTCCAACTAAGATTATTTGACCACGCAAAGAATACATATCAACTTCAAAATAGTATAGTTTTAGTATTTTTTTAAAAAATAAAACAAGGTTGTTTTGGATAAATTCTTATTGGAATTGACTCGATTGGGTTTTATTTTAACTAGATAATTTAATTCTGGTTTTAGGTCGTGAGTCACCGAATCAATCCAACGAGGTTTAACAACTATAAAACTTTAAAAGATGAAACTTTAGAATAAAACATATTGGATATGTTTATTTTTTAGTTGTAAATGATGGTGAGGTTTGTAAGCAGGAAAGAACATTATATTTTTATGTAATGTAAAAGTAATTAGTTACTTGAACTAGGAGTTTTGTCATGGATCATGGTTGCTATCCCTTTAATGAAAGTGGAACAGTCCATATTCTTACATTTATAACAGACTCTCATAGGCCAGGCCAGAGCAGCAGGCACACGCCCCTCCTCCTCTCCCCTTTCAAAAACTGCGAGCATTTATTTACTCGGAGATTTCAATTCAATGCCTTGGCAGGTGAAACCCATGCCATAAATGACCACCACCACCACCACCACCACTCACTTCTCTCTCTCTCTTTGATCCTACCCTCCTCCTCCTCCTCCATCAGCACCACCACATTAATCCACCTCACGTTCAGTTACTATCCTATACACACCTGCACTTATTAAAGGCCAACCCGCCCATTTTATCAGCCTCTATAGAAACTGAAGCAAACGATGTCTGCTCCTCCAGACTTGTTCACCACAACACCCACCGATACGGCCAGCGGAGGCACCAAGACTTCGCCGTTTCAGAACCTTAACTCAAGCATCTTGATCATCATTTTAATCCTCTCCATCACTCTGTTAGTCTCTGTTTCTCTTTGCTTCCTTCTTCGTGTCTTAAACCGCCGCTGCCTCAGCCACCTCTCTCCCTCTAGAACCACCGCCACAACTACCACGATAACAGCCCCCTCCTCCTCTAACCGTCACTCAGGTAACAACAACCACCGTGTTTCACCAGAAACCTTAGAGCCTTCCATTGCTGACTCACTTCCTCTCTTCTCCTTTTCCTCCATCAAACGGCGGTCATCCTCCTCCCCTGCTATCTCCGGCGGCGATTGCGCGGTTTGTCTGTCCAAGTTCGAACCGGATGATCTCTTGCGATTGCTTCCGCTTTGTTGTCATGCTTTCCATGCACATTGCATTGACACATGGGTCAATTCTAACCAATCATGTCCTCTTTGCCGGTCTCCTATTCTTATATCGGAGTCCGACCTCGCCAAAGCTATCTCCGATGTCGAAGCTCGCGGTGGTGATAGTTTCCGCCTTGAGATTGGTTCTATTAGCCGCCGAGAACATCCTGCTCCTAACTCGGCCTCCTCTCTCTCCACATCCGCCGCCTCCTTCGCTGCAGGCGAGCATCGGAGCTCGTACTCTGTTGGTTCGTTTGATTACGTCGTGGAGGAGGAATCGGAGGTTACTATCAATCAATCACACAGGAGGAGCATGTCGAAGGAGAGTGGTGGCGGTGGCGGTCCGACATTGTCCGAGCAGCAGAGTTTGGCAGCGGAAGTGGCTGCGGCAAGAGGAAGTTGGTTAAGAGAATACGTTGACCGTCTATCGGCTTCTCTCTCTTCACGCACGGCATCGTTTAGAGGTTCTGGAAGGTTCTTTACGGGAAGCAGTCGCCGGAGCGAGATCGCCGGTGTTGGGGATTATGATTTGGAGGCGAACCGTGTAGGAGAAGAAATTAGCGAACTGTTTCGTTGGTTTTCAGGGGTATAATTCTTAAAGAGATGAAACGGTTAGGGTCAATTACGGGATTTAAATCTTACCGCATTTTCCTGGTCCAGTCCATTTCTTGCTATGTCCACTCCATAAGGTACAAAATGACAAGACATGCTGGTAAGTGGATAAAGCAAAAGAGAGAGTGGAAACTCCTGAATCTATGGTTCCTTCCTTGGCTTGTCATCAATCTTTTTCGTAGATAAAGCACCAAGAGAATGACATTTTTGGAAGCATATTGGTCTCTGATGCCGAGGGAGATGGATGATGCATGGATGGATGATCCATCCAAGAGGTACATACATAGATGTTGATTTCCTACCTTTCTATAAAGGATGGTTTGTGGGTTTTTTTTTGTTTTTTTTTTAAATTCTAGAGAAAAAAATATTAATTAGTAATATCAGACACTCAGTACATATGGGGCTGTCATCATGTGAATTCTGTGATTGCTGAATTGAATGTTGATGTTCATTGGTTGATCTTGGCAAATGGATCACAAGCACATGAATTAGTTTAAACGAGTCACTTTCACGTACGTGAGGTCATATGGACCTTGAGATTAGTCTCTTAATCAGCACTAGCTTGATAGGTTCATGGGAGATGAAGTTCATGCATGAATTATGACCTTATATGATGATTTTCATCCGATGATTTCATCGGATGATTTAGCCATCTTGAATACTTTGAGATAATCTTGATTACCCTTTTGGATATGATGATTTTTTCTTGAAAAAAAGAGGGATCGTCTTGTTGACAGTTTGATTGCTGTCAGCAGAGTATGATTGCCGGGAGTTTTCCAGTAATCTGAGATACCCACAGCCATGGCCATGCTTATTAACTTGCTGCTAAAGGTCTTAGGAACCTCCTCTCTGTTAAGAATTTCTGCCAAGTATTTATTTATCCCTCTCCCCCAGCTTCAAGTCCTCTCCACCTTGACCTAATTTTTGTTGGAGCTGTAGCCATTTGGACATCTAATCTGGGTGCCTGAAAAATCAGCTGTTGACTCCTTGGGAATTAAGGACACGTAGAGATATGGTCAGATCAGATTATTATTAAGGTCCCCATTTCCATTTGAGGGCGATCCCAGACGAGGGTTAGGTAGCTTGGCACACTTGTTTTTCTGGTTATGGATAATAATATATTTGGTTGATAGTGAGACTCAAGTTGTCAGCATGATGATGGCTGCGGACTGCGTCCACTCACAACTTGGGAACGAGTGATCGGAAAGGCAACGGCTTGGTTCTGTGCTCAAATTAGAAACCCATGCCTTGAAAAATCACACAGGCTGCTGCTGCCTCTGCCTTTCACACTTGGTAAAATCAGCCTTTAAATTGGTCCAAATCAGCCCCTCTATTTCCAGCCAAAGGTGATTTGAGTCCTTTTACCCCACTCTTGTATAGATTAAATGCCCAGATCAAAGCTACGTGTAATTAAGGAGATAAAATTACATGTCTTGATAGATTTTCGAAAAAAGTCCGACCATAAATTTATGGTCAAAGTCCACACACACAGAGGTAGACCTTGATATCTTTTTGTTTTATTATGTATTAACTTTCAAATATTATGTTGCAAATACATGAAGCTATATTTTTTTTAATTGCTGGGGGAGTCCTCAAACCTGGTCAATATGGGATATGATTAAGTGTTTGGTGTTGTGATGTAGAGTTCTTTTGCTTGAAAATATATCAAAATAATTTTTTATTTGTTATTTTTCTACACTAACATATTAAAATTATTGAAAAGCACTAAAAAATATTAATTTAATATTTTTTCAAGCCAAATGAATTTTTAAAATGCATCCAAATACAATTCTAAAAAAAAATAAAAATAAATGATGCCTTAAGAGAGGTATAACACTCAAATTCAATCCACTATAATCCCTAGCTAAATATTTGATAGAGAATCTCAAATTGCCTTCACCTAGAAGCATAACAGTTGTTCTGAGCCCATTTAAAGTAGATGCTTTGATTTGAACAAATCTGTAAAGTAGAGGGACCATACATGATTTTAAACCTAAAACCTAACTGTACCGTGAAACTCGTACTATTTCTGTTCAAGATCTACTATAGGTGTGATTGGGATTGAATTTAAATTTTTTTTTTGTTAAAATTTAAATTTTTATTTGCTGAAAATTATTTTTTTTAATGTTTTTTGAATTATTTTTATATGTTGATGTTAAAATTAAAATTTTAAAAAATAAAAAATATATTATTTTTAATATCTTTTAAAACAAAAAATATTTTAAAAATTAATTCTTATTATACTCTCAGATACCCGTTTTAAAACTCGAGTAATGTTAATATTGAATTATAAATTTACAAAATGTATTTATTAAGAAAATAATGATTAGCAACGTATCTTAAGGTATTAAATAAATAGATTTTATCAATAGATTTCATGAAGTGAATTGTTGATGTTTAATTAAAAGTTAGAATTTTGTTTTGCCACGGATTGGACACACCTGTTCTGAAAGCCTGAAAGCAAGACAAGTGAAGAAGGCAGGGAGTTCTTGACTAACAACAACAAAAGTAATAATAATAATAAAAAAAACCCATGTCTGGTCTGTAAATTCATCATCTTACACAGGACAAATTTGTTGGATTAGCTATGTATGGAATCATTTCCATCTTTCTTTGTCTTTTTGTCAGACTTTTGATGGTCTATAATTATCCATGAAGAAATGGGATTAAAATGGAAGTGACATGAGAGAAACCCCCGACATTTTGTTAGGATTTCGAATTGATTGCGACAAGCTGTTCCTGTCTTGTCGAAAAAACAGTTACGTTTTGAAATTGAGTTAGTAATTGATTTTTAAAATAATTTTTCATTTAAAAATATTTAAAAATAATTTTTTTAAACATTTAAAAATTACTTTTAATATTAACATAATAAAAAAATATTAATTTTAAAAAAAAATTTAAAAACACAAAAACATATTTTCCCTTTTAATTCTTACTAATATTTTTAAATTTGGCTCAGTAATTGACCCGGTCCAGACCTAGATCACCAATTTTGATCATCCAACCCTATTTTTTTTATAAATCAAAATGATGTTATTTTAGTAAAAAATAAAAAAATTATTAATGTGTTGTAATTGAGTTTTTGACCAAGTCTTGCCGGGTCAACCGAGTTTTTAACTACCCTTATTTTTTCATAAACCCCATCTAATTCTAGCCATGAGTCAGTCGAGTCCCGGGTCGCTCTGCTGGGTAGAGTAAGGTTTTAAAACTATGATTCTTACTATTTTGTCCCTTTTCCATGGGGTGACAAAAATGCTGTATAATATAGAACATGTTTAGCGTTGTGGTGACGATTACTTTTCAAATTAACTTTTATTTGAAAATGCATCAAAATAATATTTTATTTATTTATTTTAAATTTATTTTTTAACACACGAACATAAAAACTATCTAAAAACATAAAAATAAATTAATTTAAAACAAAACAAAATAAAAATTTTAAAAATACTTTTACCTCCCTCCCATAAACAAATATACTAAAAATTGAAGTTCAAACATGAAATTCGATAAATATGAATTGAATAACCAGGAAAGAGCTACATAACCCATCACAAAATCACAAGTAAATTGTATCTAAACTCGGCTCGGTAATTGACCCGATCCAGACCCAGGTCACCTATTTTGACCAGGTCAAGCCCAATTTTTTTTTAAAATCAAAACAATGTTATTTTGATAAAAAATAAAAAAATAATCAATGTGTTATAACCAATTTTTTGATCGAGTCTTGTCGGGTCAACTCGTCAAGTCAACCGAGTTTTTAACTACCCTTATTTTTCATAAACCCCGCCTGATTCTAGTCATGGGTCGCCCTGCTGGGCAGAACCAGGTTTTAAAACTATAATTCATACTATTTTGTCCCTTGTTCCATGAGGTGAAAAAAATATCGTATAATATAGAGCATGTTTAACATTGTGGTGATAATTGTTTTTAAAATTAATTTTTATTTGAAAATACATCAAAATAATATTTTATTTATTTTTTAATATCCGAACATCAAAACCATTCAAGAACATAAAAACAAATTAATTTAAAACAAAAAAAAAATTCAAAAATACTTTTACCTCCCTCCCATAAACAAACATACTCAAAAATTGAAGTTGAAACATGAAATTCGATAAAGATGAATTGAATAACCAAGAAAGAGCTACATAACCCATCACAAAATCACAAGTAAATTGTATCTAATTTAATCACGTGATAAAAGGAATTTGATTTTGAAACACAATTGGATGATCATGTGCATTCATGACATCACAAAATGATAAATGATACCTTTAAATTACGAAAACCTTTTTCAATACACATCTTCCCAGGATTTCCAAGATCTAAATTCTCTTCCGAGTTAACTGTGGGCTGTCTTAGCGCAAATGGGCCCATTATAAAGTGAAGCCTACAATTAGTGGGCTTGTACATTAAAGGCCGAAACAATCAGGGCCGTTGAGAAGGGCCAGGAAAACTACTTGCAGTTGGAGGGAGGAAAACGTAGGAGAAACAACACCTGGCCCGGTGAATTGCGGGTTGGATGGATTTGCAGGTTCGTGGGCTGACCTAAGGCCTATTGGTTTTTGTAATAAAATCAAAGTAATTTTGAATAATTAAAAAAACTAAAATGACATAATTTTAAAAAATTAAGAAAAAAATCTTATATTATAAGGTTATGGAAAGTATAGGACATAGATTTTGATATGTCTTAGCCCCGAACTTTTGTTGGATGGGGGAAACTTAGGAGAAACAACACCTGGACTAGTTCGAACTGTGGGTTGGATGGATTTGCAGGTTTGTGGGCTGACATGAGGTTTAGTATTTTTTTTTTTAATAAAACAAAGTAATTTTGAATAATTAAAAAATTTAAAATGATATTTTTTAAATAATAATAATAAAAAGATCTAATCTCACCGAAGTTGAGATTAGACCATCTAAATCATGAATTTAAATATTATGTCAGTTAGATTTTTTTAGATTAATTTTTTCAAGCAGTTAAAAAATAAATATAATCTGAATTAAATCCTGAATCAAGATATGAATTAATAAATCAAACTTTGTTATAAATATAAAAATAAAACTTGGAATATAATTAGAATTACGCAAGCACCACGCTCTTTCTCTTCCTAGTCTCCAGAAGACTTCCACTGTTTAATACCAAATCACATTTTTTTTTTAATTTTTCTATAGTTTATAGGAGATTGTTAATATCTACCATATAATCTCGAGGATTACATTTTAAGATTTTTAGATTAAAGTATATCTATTTTCCCTATCAATTTTGCAAGTTCTTTTTTTATTACAGAAAAAGGCTAGAACTTGAGATTTTTTTTTAAAGAAATGGACGCAAGTGCCAGTAATTTCAAGAAAAAAAAAACCCGGCAAGGGGCAGCTCCAGTCTTCAGCAAGTTCCCAAGCTTGCTATGATGGATCACAGTTCACAAACAGCCATGGTTGCAGGTTTGGTTCGAAGAGGGAGCTAAGGACAATTGGCTAAGGCAACCACGCCGTGTCGTGAGAATAGATGCGGCCATAGAAGGAACACCACGAAACCTGCATGTATATTTCTGCAATCTCTGTAGAGGGATTAAAACTGTTGCTGCAATTTTCTTGCTGCTACTCACTCTGATTATACAGACTGCCTGATGATTTTTGATAATTTTTTAATGTTTCAATATATGTTGAAATAAAAAATAAAAAAAATATTATTTTAATATATTTTTAAATAAAAAATATTTTAAAAAGTAACCACTTTCACAAACAAGCTATATATATTTCTGTAAACATCCTGTAACATTAGATCTTGGTTAGGAAAGATTTTTCAAATCAAATGGCTCAATTAATCTATTTGACCTGGTTACATTCTATAGGATTCGACAAACAATATTAAGAACACATTCTATATCAATTTTATATATTTAAAATAATTAAATGAATTTTTATGAATACTGATTTTAAGAGTCTGAATTAAAGATTCAAGAAAGACAACAAACTTCATTAATCTCTAAGCCAAATTCTTAGGATCTTGTTCTCTCAAGTTTACACGTGTTGATTTGGCAATCATAATTATTTTTATATAACGATATATCTATATCTAATTAGTTTTGTTTAAAATTATGTCATATTTCGAGCGTCTCAAATTAATGGAAATACAATTATTTTTTAAAATTATAACTAATTAGTTTTGTTTACAAGTACTAAAAATGCAGTGTTTAGTTCAACAAATCCAACGGCCAACGAATTTCAGTATAAAAAAAACAAGAAAGAAAATACAAAATACAATTACGGCTGCAACTTTCCTGGACATGAAATTAGAGAGAGATAACTATTGAACCCCACCAATTGAATTATAAATTTGTAGCACAAGACGAGTAGCAATTGTATAATAATGCCAGACACACACTCAGCTTGGTTCATCATTGCGTTTGGTAAGGTATTATGAGTTGTTTTTTAATTAAAAATATATTAAAATAATATAATTTGTGCTGGGATTGTTGAGCGAACCATTAAAATCCAACTACCAGTCAACCTAACCACATACGGATTTTTGTTTTGTCACCACAGTGATAAATACAGTTAGATATTTATGATTTCTTTTTGGCTAAATTGCTTAAACCTCTGGGAATATTAACCCATTTATTATTTAAAATCAGATTCTTTTATCAAATATTATATGTTTATTCATTAAAAAACTCTATTACGTGAAAGTCACTTGTAAATTAATCTAAACCCTTTATTTATTACTTATTTTTAAATATCTATTTTAAGTGTATGGTGAACGAAATATCAATAGTGGTTGATTCAAGGAGTTCGATACTTGTTCCTCTTTTAAATAAGGTTTTGAATTCGAATCTCGTAAATATAGTATATTATTGCTGGGAGAGCTTCATCTTTTAATAGATCAACCTGACTTAATAAAATTAATCGGGTCTAGTGGACTTTCAGATACTATTTAAATAAAAATATATACATCATGATACAATGATTTTTCTAATTTATTTCTTACCATCTAATTTTTTTAAAAAAAACAGCAACAGAAAACGCCAGTAATTTCAGAAGTAGCCGCCCAAACTTCATTAAATCAGATTTCATTAAATCAGGCATCAATTGGCATTGCAATCATCCAACTAAAAAACGTTAATAATTGCACTTGAGGGCCTAGCTGTTGTGGTCAACTGTGTGACTTGTTCCATTCCCGTCTCGGGTTCGATCCTCTATGTGCATGCCTGTCACCCCCGCGGTGCCTAACCTGTCCCTGGGCTTGCAGGATGTCCAGTGGGCCATGAGGAATAGTCGTGGTGTGCGCAAGTTGGCCTGAACACCCCACGCGAATAAAAAAAAAAAACACCAATAATTTATTTCATTTGTCCCTCTCGGTCAAGGCAACCCCCTCTAGCATAGTCAAAAGGTCGCTTTTTTATGCTCCACAAGAACACCTTCATCCTTACCCTTTTCTTTTTACTTTCCCTGTCTAACCTCTTCCTTTCCTTCATTTGTTTTTTGTTGGGACGAGTCCTCATCTGGACCCATGCAAGTGTGACTCAAGGAAAGAGCGGTCCATGAATTATTAGTGAAGTGAAATGCATGTTTTTCGAACCAAGCCCCACTGAGCTCGAGATACTTAATCTGCTAGTCAATTTTTATTAATTATGTAGGAGGTAATTCAATAATAATGATTTCAGGTTCAAACTCTGCAATTATTTATATGATGGCTACTGAAGGCTTACATGATCGTTAATTTCAGGGTTCATAAAATTAATCGAGGTGTGTGCAAGCTGACCCGGATACTCACATTCAAATATATATATATATATATATATATATATATATATATATATAAAGATTCATTTTTTATTGTCTCGCAGCCACAATTTTAGTTTTGTTGTGAAAAATTGTGGCCTCTCAAGTTTTTATTCATTCAAATTTGGTCATTAATCTTCATTTTCTCTACACTTCACCATCAAAAGTTACAATATTTTTGTCCTACATGTTATCACGCATCCGAGCAATAAGAAATTGTTTGGGGTCAAATGATAGGTCAATTTTACATCATATAATTCTTAGTTATTGTTAAGAATAATATAAAAAAAACAAGGATTAAAATTGATATTGATAAAAATCAACTACCTTTCCCCATCAGTACTGTTCAATATATGTATAAATTTACATTTTAATTATTTATACTTGATCCATTTTATTTTTGAATTTTTTGTTTAGCTTTCAAACTTTATTTTTTTTTACGTTTGAATCCTTATATATTGAGATAGGAGAGAGAACATTATTGAAAAGACTGAGAGACAAAAGCTCTCAAGGTTGGATTCTGTTTATGAATTCAACTTTGATAGATAAGCTTAATAAAAGTGGTCCTCACCTTTAGTAACAACAAAAACAGTAATTCGGTCTCAATTTTTTTTATTTGATCTAATTTTGAGTTTTTAGATCAATTAGAATGTTTTTATTTTTTTTGGATAAAAAAAGATTAAAATCGTGATTTTTAAGGTAAAAAAAACTTAAACACTGATCTTTTGTTAATCAAAGACATCCCAAACTATGGAAAAAATAGAAAATAAGTGATGATCACTATTTATTTTTAAAAAGATAATATAGGTTAGATAAAAAAAAATTTTTTTTTTTTACCCTTTAAAAATTAAAAATAAAAACTAGGTATACGAGCTTGGGCTTTTAAGCCCAAACATGCTTGGATTTTAGTATGGGCTAGACGATGGACCTATTTCCCCACCCCATGCGAGCATTACCCTTCATTTTTTTAATGTCATTTTTTTTTAATTTTTTAATTAAATTATTTTTAAATAAACTTATATATATAATATTTAAATAATTGTCCAATTATGCCATTGTTTTCAAAGAATATTAGCTTATTTTATGATAATATCAACAATTGGTTTTTGAATAATTATATATGAACTTAATATGCATATTTTTTTAAAAAAATTAGATGAAATATCTATTTTTTTATATAATTTTTATGTAATCTTTTCAAGTTTATTATTCTTATATTTTTGTAATACATTTGTGTCAAAACCACCACTTTATAATTGTTTTAATACAAATTTACTTTTAAGAGTATGATAAGTTTTTATTAAAAATAACTATTTCTGATTAAAGAAATTGTAAAAAAGAATGCATCAATAAGGGAAATGATCAGTTTTGATTAAATATACATATATTTTTATATTTATTTCAAATCGTTATAATTTTTTTAATATTAATTTTAATTGCTTTTAGTTTTTATACAATAAACAACATGGCTAGAAAAAACATATATTTTTTAATACATTAATAATAGAAAGAGGATTTATACAAATAATTATATTTTTCTATGAAATTTAAATTATTAATTTTTCTTTACAAAAATCCATTTTTTTCATATAATTAAATAATTTTTTTTGAAGATAAGAGATCAAATATCTTTATAGGCATCTATCTTTTAATTTTCAGCTTTAGTTTTTAGTTAGTATTAACAATTTTTTTTTTTATGTTTTATTGGTTCATATATTTTTCAATTTATTTTATTAAACTTAAGCATTAACTTACCAAAACAATATCATTTTAGTTTTTTTGAATTTTTTCTAAAACAATATCATTTAGGATAAAAACTAAATAAAAACATAATAAATCAAGGCCAACTTTCTCATCTAAAGGTTGACCCACCCAATCCATAACCTAAATCTTAAATCTTATAATTATGGTAATAAATATTCATCATGGTCTAAATTGACCACAAAAGATTATTCTCATTTTTTTGAAAAACTTGAACATTAAAAAGAAATTAAATTGATGACATTTTAAACTCACTGCCATTAAAATTAGAGTCTTAATTTAGATTGGAGAATCAAAGTTAGATTGCATATAAATGAGTGTAACGAAGAGTATAATTATAAAACTTAATCCGACTCAGTAGATTAATTTGATGTTCTGTTGACTCAAAGCTTGGTTTATACTGGGTTTTACCTTGAACTGATTTTTTTATATTAAAATAATATTATTTTAGAATTTTTGTAAATCATGATTCACCGATCCATGTGATGCAGGTGGTTTTAACGAGTCGGTTGCGGATTTGCTATAACTACTGTGTGGATAGATTTGCAGGGATAATAAAAGGCTGAGTGCAAGAAAAGGTCTATATATGTTGCATAGAATTATGACTGACTTAATAATTATGCTTGAATTTTACAAATAGGTTCCAAAAACTAGTTTTATAGGGGCTGTAACTAGTCTAGATTCGGAAGGATTCCAAATTAGACTTGTAAGGTTTTGTTTGGGTTAGAGAAACAAACTATTTTAAAAAAAATAAATTTTAAATTGATTTTTTTTTATGTTTATGATATTCGGTGAAATTCTTGTTATTTGTACTTTTTTTTTTTTTTTTACCAGAGTTGCGTCACCATGGATGCGTCACCGCGGGTCAACCCGCTGTACCTCCAAGGTCTGATAGCTGTATAAAAGAGTGCTATCACCTTACTAAAGAGCATCACAAAACACACACACACACACAGACAGGGGGAGAGATCAGGGGGGGAGAGAGGGGACTGCATTCAACGTATCAGTACAGCTTCGAGGAAATCTAGAGCCTCCTGCTTCTCAGGTTAAGGTACTTGGGTTCTTCATGCACTAGTTTTTTCTCCTGTTCATACTCCCTTGTTTCATTATTTTTGTTCCAACAACTAAGAACGTTTAAAGCTCCCAAATTATTAATTTCAGTGTTACAAAGCTCACATGGTATGATTTAACAATAAACCTTCGATCACCTTTGTACCCTGAAATGGTCAGGGTTTTCGCCTTCCCCCCACTTACTTTGCAAGGGATGAAGTTCGGTTATAGTTTTTTTTATTTTTTATTACTCCATGTATTCCTATTAAAGTTTGGTTACCAAGTTCTATAATACTAGGCTGCTAGCTGCTTGTTTGTTTTAGTACCTTCTCCTTCTTCTAGCTAACTTGGGGCAGCTGCATGATGCTTGAGGAAGAACTCTTGGCTGTACATATACAATATCTAGTTCAGAAACCCCCAATATCCATGATATATGGAACATTATGCTATAAAACCCTGAACCGTGTATTTTACTAGAAAATCTAATTTGGCTTGTTTGGTTAGTAGAAGAAATTAACCGAGCAAGCAACTAGTTGCTCCAAACGATCCACTGTGATAAAAAGTTTGAGATGTCATGAAAGCCAGACTCCTGATAAATTTGATGTTTTGCATAGTATTGACTTATACCGGTGTATAATTTATATACAGAATTCGATGTTTTGAGATGCCATGAAAGTTCTTGCTAGCGAGTATGTATAGAATTGTTTTGAGAAGTTAATTTTATAGCTAGTGGTGACTCTTGTTTTATTTGTCATGCGAGCAGAAAACTTCCACAAATGGAAGAAAATCAATCATCAAACTCTATGAATCATAATGAAAAACCATGCAAAGATATTGCAATTGAAATTCCAGGGGACTTATTTCCAAAGGACTTGGAGACTACCTTTCGGCCAGAGGAATGTATCTACAAAGCTCCAGCTGCACTTTGCGATTCAAACAGAGCTTCCTACACTCCTCGGGTAATTTCTATAGGTCCTTTTCACCATGGTAGTGAAAAACTGATGCCTATGGAAATTCAGAAACAAAGATATCTGAAAGAATTCTGTAAGAGATTGGGAGGGGAAACAAAGGGGCAAGAATCTTTGAAAGTACTTTGGGGGACCATTCAAAGTCTTGAAGATAAAATCAAACTCCGTTATGCAGATAATACATTTGTTGAATTTTCTAGCGTTGATAATAAGTTTGTGAAGATGATTCTGTTTGATGCAGTGTTCATCTTCGAGCTCTTCTTGAAGAATGAAGAAGATATGCACGATAACAAACGATATCAAGATGATTTCATCGTAGGCAAACCCTGGCTGAGAGCTGCGATTCAACGGGACTTGATATTGCTTGAAAATCAGCTTCCATTCTTCATTCTCAAGAAATTATATAAGCTTGCCATCGAGGAAACAAAGCTCAATTATCCTTCTTTTCCGGACCTTTCCTGCAACTACTTTGAGAAGTACGGTAATAACAAAACCAAGCCATATGAAACCAAACATTATAAACCGTTGCATTTCACTGATTTGGTAAGACATTTTCTATCCTTCAAGCACCCGCAGTTAGAATCACCAGGTGGAAAGCAAGTTAAAAATCTTTATAGCGCAACCATGCTGCACCAAGCAGGAATTAAGTTCAAGGCATTGCCGGATGAATGCTTGCTTGACATAAGAGCCTGGAAGGAAACTGAGAATACAGTCAAGAAAGGTGAGTTACATATGCCACCACTTGAAATCGACAACAGCACCGAATGTCTCTTCCGAAACCTCATGGCCTTGGAACAATGTCATTATCCAACAGAAGAGTTTATCTGCCGTTATGTTAAGCTATTGGATTTTCTTGTGGACGTTGAAAAGGATGTGGATTTGCTCATTGAAAATAAGGTTATTGTTAGCAGGCTTGGTGACAGTAAAGCTGTGGCGGAGCTTATTAACAAACTTTGCCTAGAAATAGTAGAAGTTACTTCTGGTTATGATGCTCTCTCCCAACTGCTGAATGATTACTACGACAGCTCTTGGAACAAAAACAAGGCATACTTGGTTAGTGTGTATTTCAACAATGTTTGGATTGGTACTGGAACTGTTATTGGATTAATCATCCTAGCCATCACCGTGACGCGGTTTATCCTCTTCTTTTTCCGCTAGTATTCTGTGTTTTTGCTATAAAGAAAAGGCTCAACTCGACATCACTATAAAAGAAGAAGACATGGATGCTAGTTGAGCTACAAGCTTCTTGTTGGCTTTCCTCTAAATAAATTTGTATCCCTCTATGACTCACTGTGTCGCTCCTGCTGTTGTGTATGTGGCCGTGCCTGTAGAATTTTAGTTTCCCTTGAAGTTAATAAATCTTGTCATTCCTGTTGTAAGGCAACAACAACTATTATTGAACTTGAAGGTTTTCATTAACAAGGATGTCAGTGAATTGCGGTTTGCATCATTTCCACATCTTTATCGCCATTAAATAAAACATGTACGTAAAATGTTTGCTCGTCTTTTTCTTCCCTTTCTTCTAGTTGCGTGGACAAAAACAAAATGGTGCTAACCACCTGGCCTGAGAAAGATCACAGAACCGGGTAGGATCTGAAGTGGGGCAGCTATACTTTAATGGAGGTACTGTCAGTTTAGGTGATCAATCAATGAACTCTTATATAAAATATACGACAAATTACAATGCACTTTCACAAGCTCTCGTTAATTCGTTGGTTTCTTGTTTTTTTTTTTGTGGTAGAAAAGTAAACAGACCTCTATGGGCTACAATACAACACTGAACCTGATGTTCGAGAAACACCGAGTTCAATGGGCAATCTGATTTATACGTAATATTTCGAAACATATGATCACGTTACTGCTTACTGAGTTCGATGATCCGTACATCTGTCATCCGTTTCAGGCGCCGAGTTTTTGAATTACAAGAGCTGATAGAGTCAAGATATCAAAACTATGTCGAGATATTTTACTATCTCTCGTCCCCAATTTTACAGAAAATGCATCCCAAAGGCACCGGAGAAAGTTCTTGTTCTTTACCTTTCATGTTTCTTTCCCTTGCGTTTTATGACAAGTAGCCAGCTAAAAGTCGGACCACCGCACTTTAAGAAGAGGCCCTACTTCTTCCATCTTCAATGTCTTTACCCATTTCAAGTCCTTATCTACTGAGGCCTATCTACTGAGGCCATTCTTTTCATGTGTTGCTGTGAAAAACGAATGCATGATTGCAATATTTAACTTGCGGGGGTAATTAAGATTACAATGCACAGACAACCTATTCATGGGTCCCGGGGTTCCATGGTTTTCTTTATCTGTATTTATTAGGAAGAAAAATGACAAAACCTCGAAAGCCGATAGAGAGGTTTTTTAGCCAAAAATTACAATTTCATCTTCACCCGATTGACCGATTGATATTGACTCAAACCAATACGAAGTGATAGGTTTTTATAGATAATTAGCTTATCATGGAGATAATATACAAAGTTAATTTGGTCATTTCATTAAATTTGAAAAGGTAAATGGTAATTTTCTAGATTACAGCAAGTAACTATAATTAATTGGAATAAAAAATACTACCAAGAGATTGGGACGTCACTAAAGAAACTTCAACAGTGCAACACACTTTTTCTTATTCATCTGTTGAATTGCAGGAGTTCAAATATGTGTAACGGAAAGATAATTACAATCAGAATTAATAACAATATTTCAAACTAATCCTATGATTACGAAGAGCATAAAATCTGGCACTTATCATGGTAACAGCTTCGGTTGAATTGGCAAAGAGTTAATCTCATCAGATTCCTTGATACGCCCCTGTAAGAACAGGCTACCATCGGAGAGGCCGATCTTGTCACGTAAGAATTCTGTTCGTTGCCGGGAGAGAGGCTTGGTAAGCAGATCCGCTAGCTGATCAGTCGTGTGAACATGTTGAACATTAAGAATTTTTTTCGCAACCAAATCTCTTACAAAGTGAATATCAATCTGTATATGTTTCATCCTGGAGTGCTGGACATGATTGAAACTTAGGTGTGTTGCTCCCAAATTATCACATAGGAGCAGCGGTGGTTGTGATAGACAAAACTTAAGTTCTTGAAGTAGAGATAGTAGCCACACACTCTCAGCAGCAGCCATTGCCAAGGTCCTATATTCAGCTTCAGTTGACGATCGTGCTATAACACTTTGCTTTTTAGAACTCCATGAAATTGGTGTGTTACCAAGAAATAACAGATAAGCTGAAGTAGATTTCCCGTCATCTAGACTGCCAGCCCAATCAGCATCCGAGAAGCAAGTTAATATGCTGCTTGATGTGTTGCTGATAGTAACTCCATGAAAGATTGTGTTCTTCAGATAACGCAATAGTCTTTTTGTAGCTGTCCAATGAGTTTGCTTGGGATGATGCATAAACTGAGATAGTTTATTAACAACAAAACTGATATCAGGACGTGTGAGGGACAAGTATTGCAAAGCTCCAATAACTTGACAATATTCAGTAGAGTCAACAGATGAAGAACCATCATCCAATTGTAAAGGAACTGAAGATGAGAGAGGTGTGGCAACATCGCGAGCACCATCCATACTGGTTGTGGCAAGTAAGTCTCGGATATATTTGTGCTGAGATAGAAATAAGCCAGCTGCAGTAGGAATGACCTCAACACCAAGAAAAAAATGCAATGCCCCCAAGTCTTTGATGGAAAATTTCTTGCCAAGATGATCAACAATACTTGCAACAAAAGTGGTGTTATTGCCTGTGATAATTAGATCATCAACATATACTAGGCAATAGGCAAGTGTAGAACCACTATGAAACACAAACAGAGATGAATCGGATTTAGAATTTAGAAAACCAAATTCTGTCAGAGCATGCTTAAGGGTAGAATACCAGGCACGGGGTGCCTGTTTTAGGCCATAGATAGCCTTGGTTAGGCAACAAATATAATCAGGATGTTCAACATTCCTGAAGCTAGGAGGTTGTTTCATATAGACTGTTTCAGTGAGATGACCATGAAGGAATGCATTATTAACATCCAACTGTCGCAAGGTCCAACCCTGCATCACAGCGATAGTCAAAACAGTGCGTATAGTGACCGACTTAACAACATGACTAAATGTTTCTTTGTAATCCAGTCCAGGTCGCTGATTGAACCCTTTGGCCACTAGTCTGGCTTTGAACCGATCAACAGACCCATTAGCATGCCGTTTCACCCGAAATACCCTTTTACAACCAATAATATTACAATCAGTTGGAGGAGGCACCAATTGCCAGGTATTATGACGCATTAAAGCAGTTAATTCGGAAGACGTGGCCTCACGCCATCTAGAATCAGTGAGTGCAGCAATGATAGTCGTGGGTTCTAAGGATGATGGAATGGGATGTTTAGTAACAAGGAAGGATTTCTTAGGTTTATAAATGTCATTCATGGACCTAGTAGTTATACGGTGCATTCTCACATCAGCATTTGCAGGAACAATGGGAGCAGAGAATTCAATGGATGGACTGGGATTTAAAGACAGAGGGGAAGGGGAATTACTTACCTGGAGAGGAGACGATGCAGAGGACAACCCACGCTCAAGCGATTGCAAGACTTCAGTACCCACATCCAGAGAAGTGCTGGGACTGGGTGAATCAAACGAGAGCTTGGATAATGTGATGGGCACAGAAGAGCACTGCTTAACTGATAGAGAAGAAGGATCACTGTTGTGACCGGGCTGTTGAAAGGGGAAAGTGCTCTCATGAAAAATGACGTTGCGGGATGTAAATATTTTTTTGGTAGTTTGCTCAAAGCACAAATAAGCATTTTGGGATAAGCTGTAACCCATGAATATACATGATTTTAATTTCGGCTCAAGTTTGTGTTTATTGTATGGTCGGGTTAATGGGTAACAGAGGCAACCAAATTGTTTGAGTTTGAGATAGTTGGGTCTGTGATTGAATAATTTTTCAAATGGAGACTGATTATTCAAGGTGGCAGTGGGCATGCGATTGATAAGATAGGCAGCAGTTTGAAATGCATAAGGCCAGTATTTTAGAGGCATGTGAGCATCGGTGAGCAAGGTAAGACCAGTTTCAACGAGATGGCGATGTCGCCTTTCAGACATACCATTTTGTTGAGGAGTGTGAGGGGCAATAGTGTAGTGACTAATGCTATGAACTGAAAGATAATTTTTGAGACCAACATATTCCCCACCATTATCAGAATAAAGACTTTTTATTTTTGTGTTGAAACGATTTTCCACAAGATTGCGAAATTGGGGAAATATAGTTTGAACATTGGATTTATGAGTCATGGGATAAAGCCAAATATATTTGGTATAATGGTCAACAAAAATAACATAATATTTAAATCCATTAATTCCAAGATCATGAGATGGGCCCCAAACATCCGTGTAAATCAGTTCAAGTGGAGTAGTGCTGGTAAGACCATGAGTACTAAATGATTGACGATGAGCTTTGTTTTGAGAGCATGACGTACACAAAGAAGAACTGCTAGTTTTATTGGTGGGTAAAGAAAAAGCATGAATGAGATGATTAACCAATTTGGGTGATGGATGCCCAAGACGTTTGTGCCATCCATCAAATGTTGAACGTTCATGAACATAGGCAATAATATTTGTCTTAATGGATGGTAGCTGCTTTGGAAATGGGTACACTCCATCTTCACATTCGCCCTTGAGTATGAGCGCCCCCGTGATCCGATCCTTCACCAAAAAATAAGTAGGATGAAATTCAATGTAAACATTGTTATGCTTGGTAAAATGATGAACATATATAAGATTTTTATGAATGGTTGGAACGCAAAGAGTTTCACGTAAATGAAAGACATGATTGGATGTTTTTAGAGATAACGACCCAATATGAGACACAGGCAAACCTGATCCATCCCCAATTACCACTTCATCAGTACCATCATATTCAGAATTAATCGTCAAATTGGAGAGATCAGTGGTCATATTGTGAGATGCAGCTGAGTCAACTAGCCACTTGTGATTTTTGGGTTGGGAAGAAGCTGCACAATTTGCAGAGAAATCAGAAGCAGGCATTTTTGGGCATTGTTTTGCTGTATGACCCAGTTGATCACACCATTGACATTTTGGTTTAAACCTCCTGTGACCCGAATTGAAAGACCCATTTCTATGAGTCCCATTATGTCCACGTGGAGTAGAAGAAGAAACTGGGGGACGCCATTTGGACTGTCTAGAATTGGAAGGCAACTGAGGGGTCCAACGATTAGAATAATTAGCAGTGGGAACAAATGAATTTGCAGATTGTTGCTCCAGCCACCGAAGATAATTCTCATGACTAACAAGAAGATCATGAATTTCTTCAAATTTCAGAGACGTTTCACGGGCACGAATGGGTGCCGCAATTTCTCTAAATTCAATACCCAATCCATTGAGTATATATAGAGTTAGATCATCGTCTGAAACGGGATGATCGATGACAGCTAGTTCATCAGCAATTACTTTAATTCCTTGAAGGAATTCAGTAACTGAACGAGACCCACGAGTGCTCAAGGTCAAGTCTTCCTTAAGCTGCATCACACGCGTTCTAGATTTGCCTACATACAAACAGGTAAGTGCTGTCCAAGCTTCATTTGATGTTTTGTAGGCAGAGAGGAGAGGGGTAATAGTGGTGGAGGTGGAGGCAAGAATAGCATGTAGAATAAGTTTATCTTGGCGAATCCAGTGGGAATTCGCAGCTTTGGATGCAGTGAAGTTTTGTGCATCAATAGCAGGACATTTGTGTGTACCTGTTACAAAATCAATAAGATCATAACCAATGAGCAAGGCTTCAAATTGAGCACGCCACTGAGGAAAGGTAGAGGGAATGAGTTTTTCATTGATGGTTGTGGCAGCATTGATTGTGATAATGGGTGAATGTGTTGAATCGGTGGAAGGTGCAGTGGTAGTTGCCATTTGCAGGAAGCAGTAGAAGAATAGTAGAAGGAATGAATACTCGTTAGAGATTTTTCAGCTCTGATACCATAAAGAAACTTTAACACTGCAATATTATGTAATGCAACACACTTTTTCTTATTCATCTGTTGTAACATTTATACAGTCTAGGAACCTTAATTGCAGGAGTTCAAATATGTGTAACGGAAAGATAATTACAATCAGAATTAATAACAATATTTCAAACTAATCCTATGATTACGAAAAGCACAAAATCTGACACTTATCATGGTACCAGTTGCGGATGAATTGGCAAAGAGTTAATCTCATCAGATTCCTTGATAACGTTACGTGACACCTAATTTTACAATTCTCTTTAATTCTTTGAAATCATGGTGCTAATTTTGGTTTTCAAAAACAAATGGATAATCTTGCATAGATATTAGGGTGAACAATATTTTTTAAAAAAATATTAATTAACCAAATTCATATTTTTAATTTATTATAAAAAAATAATTACCAATTTTAAAAAGATGGATATAATATTTTTGTTATTATTTTTATTGTTGTTGTTATTCATATATTAATAAAATTCAAAAAATGTAAAAAGTAGAAACATATTTCTTCGTATCATTTGATTTTTAAAGATAAGCAGATAAGTTAAGCCAGCAAATATGAAAAGAAGAAAAGAAAAGCTAATAAACCCTCTAGGTTTTGGTTTCTAGCATTCTTTTTCCAACGTTTTTTTTTTCTGGAAATTCCTAAAGCATTGTTTTTATAATCCCTTTATTAGTGTTTAAAATTTTTTAATCTTGAAAATCGTTTCTTTTACGTTTGAAAAGTATTTTTTTTAAAAAATAATTTTTTTAAAATTGTTTTCTTTACTTTAAATTATTTTTTTAATTTTCAAATTGTTTGATGTTTGATGTAAAAAATAATTTTTTAAAAATAAAATAAATATTTTAATATATTTTTAAATAAAAAATATTTTAAAAAACAAATAACAGTTAGCAATTGAATCTTTAATAAAAAACCTATCCAAGACAGTGACTCTCCAGCTCCACCTTTAAAATAAGCCAAACTACCTCACCTAGTTTTATTAGCAACTTTTGAAACAGGAATGTCTTTATATACATATCTTCGAAGGATTAGGGTCTAGATAGTACACTGCCAGAACATTATTAAATAAAAATAGAAATATCAATTCAATATTTTTATTGTTAAATTATAATGAATTTTACTAATAAAAATATTCTCTCAAAATATATGGAGAGAGTTACAATAATTAAAAAAATAATTAAAACAAAGAAAAAATAATAATATCGTGTAATTTATATTAACAGAATTACCAATAAAATTAATTTCATTAGTATAATTTGATGTGCTTTGAACTGTATTGAATAATTTTTTTTATTTTAATTTTGGTAAATATTGAATAAGACTCAATCAAGCCGAGGTCTGGACCCGTTTATATTTAAAAAAAAATAGAAGAAGGATTGATTAGACATAATCTAGTAAAAAACCCAAATCGGCTAGCAACTCGGTTGACCTGAGATAAAACACGGGTAAAAAATGCATTGATTTTTTTTGGTTAAATCAATATTTTTTTTGGTTAAAATAAGGTTGTTTTGATTTTTTTTTAATTTGGATTAACATGGTTGACCCTCTTGTTCCGTGACCCGACCCTTATCCCGAGTTGACCCTCAAGTTAGGTTTTAAACTATGATAATAATCATTTTTATCCATACATTGACTTGGATCAACCCGAGTTGACCCTCTAGACGAGTGACTCAAGCCTTACCTTAGGCCGACCTCTAAGTTGGATTGTAAAACTATAATAATAACATTTATCCTTACGTTAATCTTGATCAACCGGGGTTGACCCTCCAACTTTTGATCTGGGTCTTGCCTTGGGTCGATCCTTTAGTCGGGTTTTAAAATTATAATAATAAATATTTTTATCATTATATTGACTTGAGTCAATGATTAATCTGACATATAACTAGCCGCAGGTCGACCCCCGAGTAGGGTTTTAAAAATATGATACTAGCTATCTTTTATCCTTACGTTAATGTGGGTCAATGGTTAACCTGAGCCTGACCCCGAGTCAGGTTTTAAAACTATGATAATAATTATTTTTACCCTTACATTGATCCAAGTCACTGATCAACCCTACCCGAGACCGGAGCCTAGCCCCGGATAGACCTTCAAGTAGGGTTTTGAAACTATGATAACAACCACTTTTATTCTTATGTTAACCCGGTTAATGGTCAGCTTGATCCATGACTCGGGCCTTGCCGCGACCTGGGTTGACCTTCTTGTCTGGTTTTAAAACTATGATAATAATTATTTTTTATTTTTACGTTGACCTGAATCAACAATGTTATAGATATTAAGTGAATATATATATTCCTTTTTTTTTAATTTTTAAAAAATTCCTTTCGAAAAAACTAAATTCAATAAAGACAAAAAAAACCCTAAGATAACCCGTATTATTTTTAAAATCACTAAAAATCCCATAGAAAGTGAAAAGAAAATAGAGTTCAATCTTCAATTAAATAAAAACCAAATGAAAAAAGAGGTCTAGATTGACTCACTGAGTTGGTCTGAGTAATTGAAACAAATTGCATGCACCATCAAAGTAACAACCTACAAAGCAAACAAAATAAAGTACTATGAAACAAACATCTAATGTTTATATTCAATCAATTAATTTAATTTAATAAAAAAATAAAATTCCTTTTAAAAATAGATAAATTTAATAAATACTGAAAAAACATGTTATAATATGTCTTTTTTAAAATCACTGGAAATTATCATAGAAAATAAAAAAAATACAATTAAACTAGATATATATTAAGTGGTCTTGATTAACTGGTCTAGGGACTTTATTGTCTATTTAGATTTTTTTAAATAGTAAAATTAATAATTTAACACTGGGTGCTAAAAAAAGAAAACAACATTCATGGATTTTTTGGTCCTTTTCTTAATTTAAATATAATTAAATTATTTCATTACCCTTTAAATTTTTTAAAAATCTTGCCCTTTAGTTTACGGTTACTTTAGTCTTTTACATTTGGTTATTTTGTTATACTTGGTTTCATTAGAGGCAATATTGTTATTTGCTAAATAAAAAAAATAAAAAAAGATTGAGGGCACGTGGATAGTAGCCCAACTTTCAAATAATATGTTTGGCACCGTCCGGTGGTCGAATGCATGCTTCTGAGGCGGCGACCAAAGTATCTTGGCAACCCTTGCATGATTAGGTGGCAACCCTTCCATGATTAGGTGGTGTATATGGTCTAATTGTTCCTGGCTTGGCATGTGTGACAATTTTTTTCCTTTGATTTTCATGCCGGCATTTAAATTTTATTTTTTTAAGATTATTATTTATTTTATTTTGAATAATTTATAAAATTAATTTTTTTTTCAATTTAATCTCTATAAATTTTTTTATTTGTCATATTTGATCTTCATTCTTTTAACTGTTGTTGGTTTTTATAGAAGATGATTTTTAAAATTGTCTTTAATATATATATATATATATATATATATAATTTCATTCTTTTTGAGTGTTTTCCCATTCAAATATAATCCTCTTTTTATTATTGCTATTTCTTTTATGAGAAAAGTTTTATTCAACATGTAATTGGTCGATTGTTTAATTTTTTGGTTGAGCTTTTATCTAGATTTTAATAGATTACAAGTTTGAGAGATTAACCCAAGTTCATTTTTTTTTTGTCATTTTTAAACATTTTTTTTGTTTCATCCTCTAATATTTTTTTTTTGCTTTCTATAAGATTTTTTTGGTCGTTTTGTTTTGAAAATAACATTAGTTACCTTAAGTTTTTTTCCGGCCTGTTAACTTTAGCTTTTTTAAAAAAGAATTTTATTTTTTTATTAAATAAAATTAATTTATTTTATTATTCGATATTAAACTGATCAAGTGTTAGTCTTCTTGTATAAGCCCAGGTCTAGAATTTAACAAATTACAGGTTCAAGAAACTAACCTGGATTTAAGAGGCTCACCTAAATGTTTTTTTTAAGATCTTTTATTTTGTTTCATCTTCTAACATTGTTTTATTTCTTCTTCTTTATGTTTTCTATAAGATTTTTTAATTGTTTTGAAAATAACACGGGCTATCTTGAGTTTTTTTCCCTTGTTGAATTTAATTTTTTTAAAAATTTTTTTGTTTTTGAATCAAATCAAATTAATTGATTAAATACAAATATTAAATGCTCGTTTCATGGTATTTTATTTTTGAATTAAATTAATTTATTTTATTATTCAATATTAAACTGGTCAGGTGTTGAGTCTTCTTGAATAAGTCCGGGTCTACAATTTAATGTATTGTAAGTTTGAGAGATTAACTAGGGTTTAAGAGGTTCACATAGACTTTCTTTTTTCATCATTCAACATTGTTTTGCTTCTTCTTCTTTTATTACTTTCTATATAATTTTTTAGTCATTTTAAAAATAACACGGGTTATCTTGAGTTTTTTTAGCCTTTGTTGAATTTAAATTATTTTAAAGAAATTTTTTAAAATTAAATGATTAAATATAATATAAAATATTCATTTCATGGTATTTTATTTTATTTTCTTTATGGGTTATTACTCTTACAGTGCATGCGATTCTTTCAATTACATAAATCTTAATTTTTTTTTACTTCTTTGAAAAAAACTAATGTCATAAGAATATTTTTTTATATTGAAAAAAAATTAATCCTAGTTTTTTTAGACATGCACAAGTATTACAAATGCAGTGTTCAGTTCGACAAATCCAACGGACAACGAATTTCGGTATTAAAAAAACAAGAAAGAAAATACAAAATACAATTATGGCTGCAACTTTCCTGGACATGAAACTAGAGAAAGATAAATCTTGAACTCCACCAATTGAATTATAAATTTGTAGCACAAGACGAGTAGCAATTGTATAATAATGGCAGACAGAAACTCAGCTTGGTTCATCATTGCGTTTGGTAAGGTATTATGAGTTGTTGTTTTTAATTAAAAATATATTAAAATAATATAATTTTTTATTTTTTTAATTAATAAATTAAAATCATAAAAATATATCAATTTAATATTTTGTCCATGAAAAACAATTTAAAAATTACTTTGCAAGGAAAAAGTTAATTTGAAACTTAGCCACTTGAATTCTAGGTTTATTTTTATACAAGGTGAAAATTATAGTTTAAAAAAAACATAAAAACAATATTTAATTTTTTTAGCTTGAAATACAAATAAGCACCTAGTCGCGAGACAAACCATTATATATAGTAGTAGAGAGTAGGGAGCAGTACCGCAATAAATATACTTGTGCTGGGATTGTTGAGCGAACCATTAAAATCCAACTACCAGTCAACCTAACCACATACGGATTTTTGTTTTGTCACCACAGTGATAAATACAGTTAGATATTTATGATTTCTTTTTGGCTAAATAGCTTAAACCTCTGGGAATATTAACCCATTTATTATTTAAAATCAGATTCTTTTATCAAATATTATATGTTTATTCATTAAAAAACTCTAATACGTGAAAGTCACTTGTAAATTAATCTAAACCCTTTATTTATTATTTATTTCTAGATATCTATTTTAAGTGTATGATGAATGAAATACTAATAGTGGTTGATTCTAATAGTGGTTGATTCAAGTAGCTCGATATTTATTTTTTTTCAAAACATTTTGGAGTCTTATAAATAAAATAAATGAAAAATTTTTATTTTTTTAGTGGACTGATCTGACTCAATTAGATTAATCATATTTAGTTGAATAGATTAATCATATTTAGTGAATTTTTAAACATAGGGGTTTAGATAAAAAAAGAAAAAAGAAAAAACGCCAGTAATTTCAGAACTAGCCATTCAAACTTCATCAAATCAGATTTCATTATATCAGGCATCAATTGGCTTTGCAATCATCCAACTAAAAACGCCAATAATTTCTTTCATTTGTCCCTCTCGGTCAAGGCAACCCCCTGTAGCATAGTCAAAAGGTCGCTTTTTTATGCTCCACAAGAACACCTTCATCCTTATCCTTTTCCTTTTGCTTTCCCTGTCTAACCCCTTCCTTTCCTTCATTTTTTTTTTCTTGGGACGAGTGCCCAGCTGGACCCAGACAAGTGTGACTAAAGGAAAGAGCTGTCCATGAATTATTAGTGAAGTGAAATGCATGTTTTTCGAACCAAGCCCCACTCAGCTCGAGATATTTAGTCTGCTGGTCGCTGTTTTGAGTCCACTTCATTATCAGTACAAATAAGATTCAATTTTTATTGTCTAGCAGCCACAATTTTAGTTTTGTTGTGAAAAATCGTGGTCTCTCAAGTTTTTATTCATTCAAATTTGGTCATCAATCTTCACTTTTTTTTTAACTTCACCATCAAAAGTTATAATATTTTTGTCCTACATGTTATCACGCATCCGAGCAATAAGAGATTGTTTCGGGGTTAAATGATAGGTCAATTTTACATCATATAATTCTTATTCTTAGTTATAAGAATAATATTAAAAAAACAAGGATTAAAATTGATATCGATAAAAATCAACTACCTTTCCCCATCAATACTGTTCAATATATGCATAAATTTACATTTTAATTATTTATACTTGGTCCATTCTATTTTTGGATTTTTTGTTTAGCTTCCAAACTTCATTTTTTTATGTTTTAGTCCTTATATTTCGAGATAGGAGAGAAAAGCTCTCAAGGTTGGATTCCAAACACTAATATTTTTGATTTTGATGTTTGTGACTTCAACTTTGATAGATGAGCTCAATAAATGTGGTCTTCACCTTCAGTAACAATGAAAAAAGTAGATTCGATCTTAATTTTTTTTATTTGATCTAATTTTGAGTTTTTAGATCAATTAGAATGCTTTTATTTTATTTTTTGGATGAAAAAAGGTTGAAATCTTGATTTTTAAGATAAAAAAACCTTGGACATTGATCTTTTGTTAATCAAAGACACCTCAAACGATGGAAAAAATGGAAAATAAGTGACGATCATTTGTCTATTTAAAAAAAAAAAATAAAGGGTAAACAATAAAAAAAAATCTTTTACCCTTTAAAAATTAAAATTAAAAACCCGGTGTACAAGCTTGGACTTTTAGGCCCAGGCATGCTTGGATTTTAACATGGGCTAGATGATGGACCTATTTCCCTACCCCATATGAGCATGACCCTTCATTTGTTTTTAATGTCATTGTTTTTTCTTTGAATTTTATAATTAAATTCTTTTTAAATAAACTTATTTATATAATATTTAAATAATTGTCCAATTATGCCATTGTTTTCAAAGAATATTAGCTTATTTTATGATAATATCATCAATTGGTTTTTGAATAATTATATATGAACTTAATATGCATATTTTTTTAAAAAAATTTAGATGAAATATCTATTTTTTTTTTTATTTTTTTTTATAATTTTTATGTAATCTTTTCAAGTTTATTATTCTTATATTTTCGTAATACATTTGTGTCAAAACCACCACTTTATAATTGTTTTAATAAAAAATTACTTTTAAGAGTATGATAAGTTTTTATTAAAAATAACTATTTCTGATTAAAGAAATTGAAAAAAAGAATGCGGGAAATGATCAGTTTTGATTAAAAATATATATATTTTTATATTTATTTCAAATCGTTATAATTTTTTTTTATATTGATTTTAAATGCTCTTAGTTTTTATACAATAAACAACATGACTAGAAAAAACACATATATTTTTAATACATTAATAAGAGAAAGAGGATTTATACTAATAATTATATTTTCCTATGAAATTTAAATTATTACTTTTTCTTTACAAAAATCCATTTTTTTCATATAATTAAATAATTTTTTTTAAAGATATGAGATCAAATATCTTTATAGGCATCAATCTTTTAATTTTTCGCTTTAGTTTTTAGTTAGTAGTAACAACTTTTTTTTATGTTTTATTGGTTCATATATTTTTCAATTTATTTTATTAAACTTAAGCATTAACTTACCAAAACAATATCATTTTAGTTTTTTTAAATTTTTTCTGAAACAATATTGTTTAGGATAAAAACTAAATAAAAACATAATAAATCAAGGCCAACTTTGTCATCTAAAGGTTGACCCACTCAATTCATAACCTAAATCTTAAATCTTATAATTATGGTAATAAATCATCATGCTCTAAATTGACCACAAAAAATTATTCTTATTTTTTTGAACAACTTGAACATTAAAAATTGACCACAAAAGATTTGCAGGGATAATTATGGCCGATAAAAAAAGGCTAAGTGCAAGAAAAGGTCTATGTTGCATGGAATGACTAACTTAATAAAATGTCTCTTAACTTTCAATCCAAACGTTAAATTATGCTTGAATTTTACAAATAGGTTCCAAAAACTAGGTTTATAGGGGCTAGCTTGGTGTAACTGGTGTAGATTCAGAAGGATTCCAAATTAGACTTGCAAGGTTTTGTTTGGGTTAGAGAAACAAACTGTTTTTTAAAAAATAAATTTTAATTTTTTTTATGTTTATGATATTCGGTGAAATTCTTGTTATTTGTACTTCTTATTTTTATTTTTACAGTAACCCTATTCAACAAAATCGTATCAATGGTGCGTGAATTGATACCAGCGTTGCGTCACCATGGATGCGTCACCGGGGGTCAACCCGCTGTACCCCCAAGGTCTGATAGCTGTATAAAAGAGTGCTATTACCTTACTGAAGAGCATCACAAAACAGAGAGAGAGAGAGAGAGAGAGAGAGAGAGACTGCGTTCAACGTATCAGTATAGCTTCGAGGAAATCTAGAGCCTCCTGCTTCTCAGGTTAAGGTACTTGGGTTCATGCACTGGTTTTTTCTCCTGTTCATACTCCCTTGTTTCATTAATTATTTTTGTTCCAACAACTGAGAACGTTTAAAGCTCCCAAATTATTAATTTCAGTGTTACAAAGCTCACATGGTATGCATTAACAATAAACCTTCGATCACCTTTGTACCCTGAAATGGTCAGGGTTTTCGCCTTTCCCCCACTTAATTACTTTGCAAGGGATGAAGTTCGGTTATAGTTTTTTTTATTACTCCATGTATTCCTATTAAAGTTTGGTTGTAGTTCTTTTGTTCTAGATCAAAACACCAAGTTCTATAATACTAGGCTGCTAGCTGCTTGTTTGTTTTAGTACCTTCTCCTTCTTCTAGCTAACTTGGGGCAGCTGCATGATGCTTGAGGAAGAACTCTTGGCTGTACATATACAATATCTAGGTTCAGAAACCTCCAATATCCATGATATATGGAACATTATGCTAAAACCCTGAACCGTGTATTTTACTAGAAAATCTAATTTGGCTTGTTTGGTTAGTAGAAGAAACCGAGCAAGCAACTAGTTGCTCCAAACGAACCACCGCGATAAAAAGTTTGAGATGTCATGAAAGCCAGACTCCTGATAAATTTGATGTTTTGCATAGTATTGACTTATAGACCGGAGTATAATTTATATATAGAATTCGATGTTTTGAGATGCCATGAAAGTTTTTGCTAGTGAGTATGCATAGAATTATTTTGAGAAGTTAATTTTATAGCTAGTGGTGACTCTTGTTTTATTTGTCATGCGAGCAGAAAACTTCCACAAATGGAAGAAAATGAATTATCAAACTCTATAAATCATAATGAAAAACCATGCAAAGATATTGCAATTGAAATTCCAGAGGACTTAATTCCAAAGGACTTGGAGACTACCTTTCGACCAGAGGAATGTATCTACAAAGCTCCAGCTGCACTTTGCGATTCAAACAGAGCTTGCTACACTCCTCGGGTAATTTCTATAGGTCCTTTTCACCATGGTAGTGAAAAACTGATGCCTATGGAAATTCAGAAACAAAGATATCTGAAAGAATTCTGTAAGAGATTGCGAGGGAAAACAAAGGAGTCTTTGAAAGTACTTTGGAAAACCATTGAAGATCTTGAAGATGACATCAAACGCCGTTATGCAGCTAATACCTTTGATTTTTCTAGAGATCAGTTTGTGAAGATGATTCTGTTTGATGCAGTGTTCATCTTCGAGCTCTTCTTGAAGAATGAAGAAGATATGCGCGATAACCAACGATATCAAGATGATTTCATCATAGGCAAACCCTGGCTGAGAGCTGCGATTCAACGGGACTTGATATTGCTTGAAAATCAGCTTCCATTCTTCTTTCTCGAGAAATTATACAGCCTTGCCATCGAGGAAACAAAGCCCGATTATCGTTCTTTTCTGGACCTTTCCTGCCGCTACTTTGAGAAGTACGGTAAGAACAAAACCAAGCCTTATAAAGTGTTGCATTTCACTGATTTGGTAAGACATTTTCTATCCTTCAAGCACCCGCAGTTAGAATCACCAGATGGAAAGCAAATTAAAAATCTTTACAGCGCAACCATGCTGCACCAAGCAGGAATTAAGTTCAAGGCATTGCCGGATGAATGCTTGCTTGACATAAGAGCCTGGAAGGAAACTGAGAATACAGTCAAGAAAGGTGAGTTACATATGCCACCACTTGAAATCGACAACAGCACCGAATGTCTCTTCCGAAACCTCATGGCCTTGGAACAGTGTCATTATCCAACAGAAGAGTTTATCTGCCGTTATGTTAAGCTATTGGATTTTCTTGTGGACGTTGAAAAGGATGTGGATTTGCTCATTGAAAATAAGGTTATTGTTAGCAGGCTTGGTGACAGTAAAGCTGTGGCGGAGCTTATTAACAAACTTTGCCTAGAAATAGTAGAAGTTACTTCTGGTTATGATGCTCTCTCCCAACTGCTGAATGATTACTACGACAGCTCTTGGAACAAAAACAAGGCATACTTGGTTAGTGTGTATTTCCACAATGTTTGGATTGGTACTGGAACTGTTATTGGATTAATCATCCTAGCCATCACCGTGACGCGGTTTATCCTATTGTTTCTCCGCTAGTATTCTATGTTTTTGCTATAAAGAAAAGGCTCGAACTCGACATCACTATAAAAGAAGAAGACATGGATGCTAGTTGAGCTACAAGCTTCTTGTTGGCTTTCCTCTAAATAAATTTGTATCCCTCTATGACTCACTGTGTCGCTCCTGCTGTTGTGTATGTGGCCGTGCCTGTAGAATTTTAGTTTCCCTTGAAGTTAATAAATCTTGTCATTCCTGTTGTAAGGCAACAACAACTATTATTGAACTTGAAGGTTTTCATTAACAAGGATGTCAGTGAATTGCGGTTTGCATCATTTCCACATCTTTATCGCCATTAAATAAAACATGTACGTAAAATGTTTGCTCGTCTTTTTCTTCCTTTTCTTCTAGTTGCGTGGACAAAAACAAAATGGTGCTAACCACCTGGCCTGAGAAAGATCACAGAACAGGGTAGGATCTGAAGTGGGGCAGCTATACTTTAATGGAGGTGTCAGTTTAGGTGATCAATCAATGAACTCTTATATAAAATATACGACAAATTACAATGCACTTTCACAAGCTCTCGTTCGTTGGTTTCTTGATTGTTTTGTGTTAAAAAAGCAAACAGACCTCTATGGGCTACAATACAACACTGAACCTGATGTTCGAGAAACACCGAGTTCAATGGGCAATCTGATTTATACGTAATATTTCGAAACATATGATCACGTTACTGCCTACTGAGTTCGATGATCCGTACATCTGTCGTCCGTTTCAGGCGCCGAGTTTTTGAATTACAAGAGCTGATAGAGTCAAGATATCAAAACTATGTCGAGATATTTTACCATCTCTCGTCCCCAATTTTACAGAAAATGCATCCCAAAGGCACCGGAGAAAGTTCTTGTTCTTTACCTTTCATGTTTCTTTCCCTTGCGTTTTATGACAAGTAGCCAGCTAAAAGTCGGACCACCTCACTTTAAGAAGAGGCCCTACTTCTTCCATCTTCAATGTCTTTACCCATTTCAAGTCCTTATCTACTGAGGCCTATCTACTGAGGCCATTCTTTTCATGTGTTGCTGTGAAAAACGAATGCATGATTGCAATATTTAACTTGCGGGGGTAATTAAGATTACAATGTACAGACAACCTATTCATGGGTCCCGGGGTTCCATGGTTTTCTTTATCTGTATTTATTAGGAAGAAAAATGACAAAACCTCGAAAGCTGATAGAGAGGTTTTTTAGCCAAAAATTACAATTTCATCTTCACCCGATTGACCGATTGGTATCGACTCAAACCAGTACAAATTAAGTGATAGGTTTTTATAGATAATTAGCTTATCATGGAGATAATATACAAAGTTAATTTGGTCATTTCATTAAATTTGAAAAGGTAAATGGTAGTTTTCTAGATTACAGCAAGAAACTATAATTAATTGGAATAAAAAATACCACCAAGAGATTGGGACGTCACACGTTACGTGACACCTAATCTTACTATTCTCTTTAATTCTTTGAAATGATGGTGCTAATTTTGGTTTTCAAAAACAAATGGATAATCTTGCATAGATATTAGGGTGAACAATATTTTTTTTTAAAATATGAATTAACCAAATTAATATTTTTAATTTATTATAAAAAAATAATTAATAATTTTAAAAAGATAAATAAAATATTATTATTATTATTATTGTTGTTGTTATTATTCATATAAAAAAAATGTAAAAAGTAGAAACATATTTCCACGCATCATTTGATTTTTAAAGATAAGAAGATAAGTTAAGCCAGCAAATACGAAAAGAAAAAAAGAAAAGCTAATAAACCCGTTTGTTTTTCCAATGTTTTTTTTTATTTTCAGGAAATTCCTAAAGCATTGATTTTATGATGCTTTCATTAGTGGTTAAAATTTTTTAATTTAATTTTTTTTATGTTTTTAAATTGGTTTAATGTGTTGATATCAAATTTTTTTTAAAATAAAATAAATATTATTTTAATATATTTTTAAATAAAAAATATTTTAAAAATTAAACACTACATTAAACCAATATGTTTTATCAAATCTCAAGTGGTCCATTCCGTAGTGTCTTTAAATAAAATAAAAATAAAATAAAAATAAAGTAGCCAATCCTATCCCACATAGTGACTCGCCAGCTCCACCTTTAAATAAGCCGAACTACCTAACCTAGTTTTATTAGCGACTTTTGAAACGGGAATATGCCTTTATATACTATATCTTCGAAGGATTAGGGTGCAGAGTCTAGACTCTAGATAGTAAGTGACATTATATTTCTTTTCCTTTTCTTTTTATTGAACAATCGTCAACTTTCTCACTCAGAGATTAAATTCATATTTCTGATCCAATAAAAAAAACAAGTTATTTATACAAATCTTAATGTATCATTTAGTATGTTGGAGAATATTAATTGAACCTAATTGTCTCGTGTGTATTGAATAATTTATCTTAATATAATTTTAATAGATACTAAACGAGACTCATTCAAGCTTAGATTTGAACCAATCCAGATTTAAAAAAAAATAGAAAAAGAATTGGTCAGATCTAACCTAATAAAAAACCCTAATTGACTTGCAACTCGGTCGACATTAGAGAAAACACGAGTAAGAAATCCAATGATTTATTTTTGGTTAAAATAAGATTGTTTTGATTTTTTTTTAAATTTAGATCAACCTGTTTGACCCTCCTATCACGTGACCCAAGCCTTACCTTGAGTTGACTTTTAAGTTAGGTTTTAAAATTATGATAATAATTATTTTTATCCATATATTGACTTGAATCAACCTGAGTTGACCCTCTAGATTAGTGACCTAAGCGTTGCCCTACATCGACCTCCAAGTTAGGTTTTAAAACTATAATAATAATGTTTATCTTTACATTGACCTTGATTAACCCGGGTTGACCCTCCAACTTGTGATCTAGGTCTTCCCTTGGATCGATCATTTTGTCGGGTTTTAAAATTATAATAATAACTACTTTTATCCTTATATTGACTTGAGTCAATGATTAACTTGACCCGTGACTGGCCCCAAGTCAACCCCCAAGTAGGGTTTTACAACTGTGATACTAACTATCTTTTGTCCTTATATTGATGTGGGTCAATGATCAACCTGACGCGTGACTCGGGCCTGACCCCGAGTCAGGTTTTAAAACTATGATAATAATTACTTTTACCCTTACATTGATCTGAGTCACTAATCAACCCTACCCAAGACCGAGGCCTAACCCTGAGTCGACCCCTAAGTAGGGTTTTGAAATTATGATAACAACTATTATTTTTATGTTGACCTGTGTTAATGGTCAACCCGATCCATGACTCGGGGCCTTGCTCCAACCTGAGTCAACCTCCTTGTCAGGTTTTAGAATATGATAATAATCATTTTTATCTTTACGTTGACTTGAATCAACCATGTTATAGATATTAAGTGAAAATATATTTTTTCTTTTTTTCCTTTTCTTTTAATTTTTTAAAAATTCCTTTCAGAAAAACTAAATTCAATAAAGATAAAAAAACCCTGAGATAACCCGTATTATTTTTAAAATCACTAAAAATTCCATAGAAAGTGAAAATAAAATAGAGTCCAATTTTCAATTAAATAAAAACAAAATGAAAAAAGGGGTCTGGATTGACTCACCAAGTCGGTTTGAGTAATTGAAACAAATCACATGCGTTGTTAGAGTAGCAATCTATAAAACAAACAAAACAAAGTGCAATGAAACAAGTATCTAATGTTTATATTCAATCAATCAATTTAATTAAATAAAAAAATAAAATTTTCTTAAAAAAAACTAAATTTAATAAAAACCCAAAAAAACATGTGATAATCTATGTTAATTTTAAAATGACTGAAAATTATCATAGAAAGCGAAAAAAATGTGGCCCTATCTCCAACTAAATAAACATAGAATGAAAAAGGGTTTGGATTGACCCGTCAAGTCGGTTCGAGTTTTAAAGTCGTGATCTTTATATAAGAATGACCTTTAAAAATGATGAAATTGAAAAAATAAGTTAAAAAAAATTAGTAAATTTGGGTGAACCTTTTAAATTCGGGTTAATCTCTTAAATCCGCACCCCGTTAAATCCTAGATCCGAGTTCAATCAAAAAACTCAATACCAAACTAATTTAACGTTGAGGAATAAATTAAAAAAAATTTCAACTTTAAAAGATTTTCAAGGAAAAAAAAATCCACAAATGGAGACATTGAATCACGAAGGCCTTTATATCCAATAGTCGAAAACTATGCAAATATATTGTAAATTGGAATTCCAGATGAGCTGGTGACTACCTTTCAGCCCGATGAATGTATCTATAGAGTTCCTTCTACCCTTTGCGCTTTTAACGAAGCTGCCTCTATTCCTCAGGTGATTTCAGTAGGGCCTATTCGCCAGCATGATAACAAAGCATTAAAGGCCGTGGAAGATCAGAAATGGAGATATATGAAAGATTTTTTCGGAGTGCGAATTCAAAAGGAGAAAAGAAAAGAGCGTTTGACAACACTTTTGAGCGCCATTAAAGATGATGATGCTGCCATCCGACTTCGCTATGTAGCTGATATCTCTGAGATTTGCAGTGAGAAGTTTGTGAAGATGATTCTATATATTCGATGCTGTATTCATCTTCGAGCTCTTCTTGAGGAATCAAGAACCTAGAAATCGATCCTTGTAAGAACAGAAAAGGTTTATGAAAATGTTATGGAAAAGACTTCAACGAGTGGTGAAGTCGGAAATTTCGTATTTTTCAAATAGTAGGAAAATTTTGGAGTTACATTAAAGTTATGAATCTCTATCATCATCATCATCGTCTTCCCAGAAATACATTTCACATTTCCTTTATTGGTGGAGTGGTAAACGGATTATAAATTCTAAAATCTGAATATTAGGATATATCTGGTGATTTATTTTATAACAGTAGTGCGATATAATCAACAATTATTTGCATCATTAAATAAAAATAACACAATTATTGGCACCTCGATGTGACAAAAAATCTTCTTGTTTTTTTTTTTTAATTTAAATTTTAAATCAAGCAACCTTCACTTCCAAATCATAAAGACTTGCACTGAGATAGAATAGTCTTTTTCAAATAATCGAAAGTCATTTAAGAATTCAACATGGGCAATAAGATCGATCTTTATACTTTTATTCTGCACCATGAAATTATAGATATATATATATATATACATACATATATATATATACATATATATAATTTTATTCTTTTTGAGTTTTTTCCCTATCAATATAATCCTCTTTTTATTATTGCTATTTCTTTTACATTAAAAAAAATTATATGATTTTATCCTTTAACATTTAATTGGTCGAGTGTTTAGCTTCTTGGTTGAGCTTTTATCTAAATTTTAATAGACTGTAGATTTGAGAGATTAACCTGAGTTCACTTGTTTTTTTTGGGTCATTTTTAAGATATATTTTTTTTCATTCTCCAACATTTTTTTTTGCTTTCTATAGGATTTTTTGGTCGTTTTGTTTTGAAAATAACATGAGTTGCCTCGAGTTTTTTTTCCGATCTTTGTTAAATTTAGCTTTTTTAAAAGGAATTTTATTTTTTTAATTAAATTAAATTAATTTATTTCATCATTCGACATTAAACTAGTCAAGTGTTGAGTCTTCTTGGATAAGGCCAGGTCTAGAATTTAACAGGTTGTGGGTTCGAGAGATTAACCTGTGTTTAAGAGGCTCACCTGAGGTTTTTTTTTTAAGCTCTTTTTTTTTTTGTTTCATCTTCCAACATTGTTTTGCTTCTTCTTCTTTATTTTTTCTATAGGATTTTTTAATCATTTTGAAAATAACATGGGTTATCTTGAGTTTTTTTTTCCTTTTTTGAATTTAAATTTTTTAAAAGAAATTTTGTTTTTGAATCAAATCAAATTAATTGATTAAATATAAATATGAAATGCTCGTTTTATGATATTTTATTTTTAAATTAAATTAAATTAATTTATTTTATCATTTGACATTAAACTGGTAAGGTGTTGAGTTTTCTTGAATGAGTTCGGGTCTACAATTTAATAGATTGCGAGTTTGAGAGGTAACTCGGGTTTAAGAGGCTCACCTAAGTTTTTTTTTTTTTATAATCTTTCAACATTGTTTTGCATTTTTTTTTACTTTCTATAGAATTTTTTAGTCATTTTAAAAATAATACGGGTTATCTTGAGGTTTTTTTGCCTTTGTTGAATTTAACTTTTTTTTAAAAAAATTTTATTTTTGAATTAAATTAAATTAAATAATTAAATATAAATATAAAATATTCATTTCACGGTATTTTATTTTATTTTCTTTATGGGTTATTGCTCTCACATTGCATGCACTCCATTCAATTACCTAAATCTTAATTTTTTTTTTACTTTGAAGAAAACTAATGTTACAAGAATATTTTTTTATATTGAAAAAAAAAAAATCCGATTTGCACGTGGCGCATGGCTTGTAGCTGGTTATGACTATGCTTAAAAGTGGAGATACCTTACGTGAAGATGTTTACGTCCTATTATTCATTTTTCTTATTATCAAAAGTTGTACTATAGAGTATATATTATATACTAGCATGAGCTATATTCCCTTTTGATATTTTAAAGCAGATTCCCTACCTACCTAAGCATAATACATGGTAGGTCACATATCTTTATCTGTACCCCCACATTAATTAATTATAAATTATATTTTCCGTTGATATTTTAAAGCAGAATATTCCCTACATGGGAGCTCACATATCTATATGTGTATACCCTACATTAATTATTTATAATAGTTACGAAAATGATATTGAAACAAATTTATTTTAAAAAGGAACATTTACATATGTTACAGTTAAGATTAGAAAGAGTCTTTTGTATAATTGTGATGAATGATTGATAAACCAACCATCCCTTTGTATTTATACCTTTAGGGTTGTATACAATACAATGGTGGAATGTACTACACATGATAACTATCCCTATATATAATGTATTTACATATATGTGGACTCTTTCCTTAATACACCCCGTCAAGCTGAAGGTGGAGATTCCACCCGAAGCTTGGATCTAAAATAAGCAAATGAGACTGGAGGGAGAGGCTTGGTAAGAACATCCGCGAGTTGATCCTTTGAAGAGATGAACCGTACTTGAATTTCTCTCTTAGCAACGCGATCACGGACAAAATGATAATCAACTTCAACATGTTTAGTACGGGCATGGAACACTGGATTGGCAGATAAGAAAGTGGCCCCTAAGTTATCACACCATAACGTAGTCATGGACGAAGTGGAAATCCGAAGTTCTGCCAATAAAGAACGAATCCATAAAATTTCAGCAGTACCATCAGCCAAGGCTTTGTATTCTACTTCTGTAGAAGATCTAGCAACAGTGCGTTGTTTCCCGGATTTCCATGAGATAGGTGTAGAACCAAGGTATACAAGATAACCACCTGTTGATTTTCGATCGTCAATACTACCTGCCCAATCAGCATCTGTGAAACCATGAAGAGTCAAAAGAGAGTCTCGAGTAATGTGCAGACCATAGGTTGTTGTAGTCTGCAGGTAACGTATGATACGTTTAACAGCAGCCCAATGATCATCAGTAGGGGCATGCATAAACTGACATACTTTGTTGACTGCATAACAAATATCAGGTCGAGTGAAAGTAAGATATTGCAGTGCTCCAACAATCTGTCGATACCGTGTCGGATCAGAGTGAAGAGTACCAGGCACAATTCCTAGTTTAGAGGAGGTAGACAGAGGAGTATCAACCGGTTTGCAGGAAGCCATACCTGCTCGTTGGATAATATCGAGTGCATACTTGTGTTGACTTAACAAGATACCCATAGCTGTAGGTTTAACTTCAATGCCTAAGAAGAAATGAACAGAACCCATATCCCGAAGCTTAAATTCTGTTTGCAGTAAAGTAATCAATCTATGAAGCAAGGTTGAGTTACTCCCGGTCAGTAAAATATCATCCACATACACAAGCAGATAAATCATGGCACCATTGAGAGAGAGAATAAACAGAGAAGTGTCAACCTTGGATGCCTGAAATCTAATGGAAAGGAGGAACTCGCTCAACCTGTTGTACCAAGCTCGAGGTGCTTGTTTCAAGCCATACAAAGATTTATGAAGACGACACACATGAGATGACATAGCTGAATCAGCAAACCCCGGTGGTTGTGCCATGTATACCTCCTCTTGAAGAATGCCATTCAAGAAAGCATTATGAACATCCAACTGGTGAATATTCCAACCATACGAGACAGCAATAGTGAGCATAAGACGTACCGTTGTAGGCTTAACCACTGGGCTAAACGTCTCCAAATAATCAATCCCCTCTTGCTGAGAGAAGCCGCGGGCAACTAACCGTGCTTTATATCGGTCAATTCGACCATCGGCGTGGCGTTTAATCTTGTAAACCCACCTACTACCAATCACATTCATAGATGGATGAGAGGGCACCAATGACCAAGTATGATTAGAGTGAAGTGCCCGGATTTCCTCCTGCATGGCATTATGCCAAACCAAATACCTGTTGGCATCCTTAAAGGACAGCGGCTCCTGTTGAGGTAACGTTGCAACCCGTGAGGAAGTTGCAACACTGAAGTTAGCATCCTTTGGTGGACGTGGTCGAAGTACCATAGGATGGAGATGTGTCGGCTGGGAGGAGTTGTTATCAACACTGGCCGGTATCTGCTGAAGCTGGAATTTCGACAGATCAACACATAGATTAATTCTATGAGAGGAATCAGAGGAAGAACCTGATGAGGAGCTCAATATATGTGCAGGCCTTGGGGTAGAACCAGCTGTAGAATCTGCTGGAGTCACTGCCAGAACAGGGGAACCAGTAGGAGAAGAACCAGGGGAGCTGACAGGAGCGATCTGAACCTGTACTGCATGCGAGGGTGGCAAATCTGAACCTGTACCTACAACATGATCATGATAATAACATGCAGATAATGGTAAGGGAGCCAAATGAGATGTAGGTGGTGTGGGGGGGGGGGGTAACAGTGGAAGGGCTGAAGATGGTGGCTTTGGATGATATAAAGTAACCGGTATAGTGACGGCAGTAGGATGTGTAGGTGGGACTGCAATCTGTTCAGATTTACAGAGAGGAAAAACATGTTCATGAAACCGGACATGACGAGCAAGATAAATACGTTTGGATGTCAAGTCAAGACATCGATAACCGAAATGAGAGTTACTATATCCTAGAAAAACACAAGCAGATGAACAAAAATCTAACTTATGAGTATTGTATGGACGGAGGAATGGAAAACAAAGACACCCAAACGTACGAAGAAAAGCATAATCAGGAGATGATTTTAAAAGACATTCGAAAGGACTCTTATAATTAAGAACCGGAGTTGGCATGCGATTAATCAAATAAACAGAGCTTTCAAAGGCATAGCTCCAATATTTAAGGGGAGCGTGACATTGCCCAAGAAGGGTAAGTCCAGTTTCGACAATATGTCTATGACGACGTTCAACCATGCCATTTTGTTCATGGGTGTGTGGGCAGATCACACGGTGATGAATACCTATTGTTTTAAAATACGTATTGAGTTTTCGGTATTCACCACCCCAATCTGTTTGAACAGATTTTATTTTTAAAGAAAATTGGCGCTCAACGAGCGCTTGAAACTGATGAAAAATATGAAAAACATCAGACTTAGCAACCATCGGATAAAACCAGATAAACTTTGTATGGGCATCCACAAAAATAACAAAATAGCGAAAACCGTCTGATGACAACATAGGGGAGGGACCCCAGACATCACTAAAAATTAAATCAAGAGGAGCTAGAGTTTGATGACCCGTAGTTTTTAGAGTGAGATGACACGACTTACCCAAAGGACACGCAGGACAATTGAAATTAAAACATTTTGTCGTACATGATACTTTTTTATTTTTCACCAAAAAATGCAGAATGCGTGGGCTTGGATGCCCAAGTCGACGATGCCAGATATCAGCGGAAGTAGAGAGACATGTAGATGAGAAAGCCTGAGGCAATGACATGGCAGACGACTCGGACAAAACATATAGACCTTCTCTACTCTGACCGGAAAGAAGCACTTCCTTTGTCATGAGGTCCTTAATATAAAAGAAACAGGAATGAAATTCAAAAAACACGTTATTCTCAAGGCAAAATTTTTGAACAGATAGCAGAGGTTTTTTAATGGCAGGAACATGTAAAATATTGGATAAAGTAAAGGTGCGTTTTGGGGAATGAATTTTAGAGTGAGCAATATTGGAAATAACAAGGCCCTTACCATCACCAACATGTAGATGATCATTACCAAGGTAAGGTTCTGAATTCGTCATACTCGCAATGTCTGGTGTTACATGATGATTTGCGCCCGTATCAGGAAACCATGTGATAGGAGATGTTGCAGGAGCATTATTAAAAGCGAGATTGGCATTGGCTTGAAGAGGATGATTAGCCAACTAAGAGCACTGTTGGGCAGTATGCCCATACTCATAACACAGCTGACATTTTACACTGCGATTATACCCACCAAAGCGATTACCTTGCTGCCCAAATTGTCCTGATAGCCGAGAGTAGACTGCTATGGAGATCACTGTAGGAGATGGGGTCAGCCTTGGTAGACAAGCTGGTGACAAGATCTTTAAATTCGCTACGTAACCCCCGAAACACATATAGGTTGAATTCTGCCAAGGAGATTGGTCTACCAGCCGCAGCTAGTTCATCAAACAATGCTTTTGCCTTCTGCAAGTAGGTGCTGGCAGAATCATCTTGCTGGCGTAGCTCTTGGAAGGAACCGTGAAGCTGCATGATCCTGGAATTTGAAGGAGACGCAAGAGCTGTTTCCAGCGTTCTCTATATATCATGGGAGGTGCTACAATCCACCACTAAATGCAGAACTTCCACCGAGAGAGAAGATAAGAGGGCACTCATGATTAGGTGATCTTGCTGCTTCCATGTCAAGTAGGCAGGATTGACAGAGGATAAAGATACTGCAGCAGATTCCAGATGAGGAGGAGGACATGTTGATGTGCCATCAACAAAAGAGTATACGCCTTGGCCCAAGAGGAACGGCTTCATCTGCATCCTCCAATACAAAAAGTTGGTATTGGAGAGTTTTAAAGACATTACCTGTTGCGTGTTAGGAAGAGATATGATGGCAGCAGCAGGGGACACACCATAGGTGGCTGTCGGCGCCATAACAGAGAAAGAAGATTGGGGTGCAGATGCAGCAGAATAATGAAGTTCTTGATTGTCCATAGGAGGAAGAAGATTGGCAGAACACGTTCTTGATATTTGCTGGAAGAAGAGAACCGGATGTAAGGGAGAAGTATGAAAGAAAGCTGATGGGAAAGGAGACTGCTGGACGATAGAAGGCTGCTGGATGTTTGTTTTTGCTCTGATACCAAGTTAAGATTAGAAAGAGTCTTTTGTATAATTGTGATGAATGATTGATAAACCAACCATCCCTTTGTATTTATACCTTTAGGGTTGTATACAATACAGTGGTGGAATGTACTACACATGATAACTATCCCTATATATAATGTATTTACATATATGTGGACTCTTTCCTTAATAGTTACCAACATTATTTACAACCAATTGCATTAAGAAAAAAAATATAAATATTATGAAATAAAGCAAAAATGGTGAATATATGAAATGTGAAAATGAGAGAAGAAAAAACCCTTCTCTTTAAAAAGAAACCAGGATTGGTGGTTGTATTTGGAAGCCTTAACACAATTGTGACTAGATGATAGATCATGTATAAAAAAATCCAAGTAGCTTAGGGGCAAGATTTATATATTGGATAATCGATTAATCTCTTGATTATAGTAATCTAATTAATTTTCCTTAACTAAGGTGGTTTTTGCCTGGTGTTTGGTAAGTCAAGATGGTTGGTAGCCGATACTTATAAAAAGTTATCTGTAATGATTTAGAGACTCTTTAATGCGTAAGTAAATATCTTTTTGAGAAAAAAACAATGATATTTTTTTATAGAAACTCTGAAAATAAATATGCTGTCGAGAATGAAGATTCAAAACCTTTTTTTTTAAAAGATCCATAGTATATTTATAGCTTGTGAATCATGTCATTTTTTCTTTTGGAGAGGAGAGGCTAGAAATTCATCTTCCTCAAATAGCATTGGAGGTGGATAAAAAATCTTTTATATGTCATTAATAAGGTATAAATATCTTTTACACATTATTAATAAGTGATAAATATTAGGTCTTTCTAAAAACTTCTATGCATTTAAGGGTGTAAAGAGATAAGTACTATTGATCTTAACATTTTATGTTAAGGGTTACGATAAAAAACAAGCAGAGTCCTATGACCCAATAAGGGGTCTCGAAAGATCATTAGTTTTATATACATCTTGGCTCAATGAGATGATGAGCCCAAAGATGTTGGGTTGGACAATTTTCCAGATCTACATGTACTTGATCTTAGCATGTATCTGAGTCTAGAGATATTGAATTCTACATGTACTTGGGCTCAACACATAATTGAGCCTAGAAATGTTAGGTCTAGTGGATTGTCCGACCCACATGTACTTGGGCTCATCACGTAGCACAACCTAGAGATGTTGGGTGTGACAGATTACTAAACTCATATGTATATTGGTTCAGCACATAACTGAAAGCACATGTACCTGAGCTCAATGCGTAACTGAGTCTAGAGATGTTGGTTGGTCTTTTTTAAACATGAATTTTTTTTTTAAAAATAACATGTATAAAACTTGATTCAGAATTAATACCGTTCAATTAGTATAACATATTTAAATTTATATAATGTGTTTTATTGTTAATAGGATTCGTACTTGGATAATGATATTATGACTTTAAAACTTAATTTATTTAATTGTGTTTAAGATAATATTTTGATAACAAGAAACCATACATATCAAGTAGCTTTTACCAATGAAGTTAAATCACCTTCAAGGGTAAAAAAAAAAACTACTGCAATTGTAAAACATGCAAGATGACAGCAAAAAAAACCTTCCACCGTATAATTAATGAACACATGGCAATTACCTTTAGTCCGCGAGTGCTCTTTGCCTTCCTTCAATTGTGTGACGTCCTAATTTGCCTCAGCTGAATGACATAATATATTCTCTAATCATCACCTAACTACTCCCTAATCACCAAAAAAATAATTAAAAAAAGAATAGAAAAGAAACTCATTTGACTTATTGCTGAGACTTAAGTTTATTTTTTATTTTTAAATTAATATGGGGGTGTTCAGCAAATTTACATATATCTTGATTAATTTTACAGGTTCTAAAATTAATGATTATGTAAATCTCTAATGATTTTAAAATTTATAAAACTCAAATTGATAATCTTTAGATAACAAATACAAAATATAATTAATTGAATTACACCCCATAATTCATTTGAGTTTATTTTTAAATGAAGGCCTTCGAGAGTCTAAGGTCAAGGGTAAGGCTGTCCCCCACATGTGTGAACTGTTATTTTTGTTTCTTTACATTAATCTGATGAAATGAAAATTAAATATTGTTCTTCTGGTGTTGTAATTAGTGTAAACAACTCTAGGCAATGCCTTTTTATTATTCTTACAAGAGGCTAAGGTGCTCCCATATTTTTGTTCTTATGCTCTGCATATATAGAAAAGTGGATAATCGAACATTTGGTAAATAAAAACAAATTATGTGGAAATATTTTAATTGAAGTGTCTTGCACATGGGCCAACTGTAATAGAGAGGAAAAATGTTTTTTGGCATAAAATAGAAATTGTTTTGGAACGTATTAATTAAAATATTGACACCAACAATCAATTAAAGATGCTCTTAATTAATTAATTCTTACATTAGTGAAATAAATTATGAGAGTAATGGAGAGGGGAGTGCTCCTCCTCCTATATATAACATGCACAAGAGACACAAGTTACAGAGAATGGAAGTGTGAGAGAGGCTGCCATTTTCAGCAAAAGCAGTATATATTGCGTCCAGGATCAGAGGAAGCTCTGCTGTTTGATCCCCATTTGTAAAATATTATTACTGTTTTTCACAGGCCAGGTACTCGGTTTCTCTGTGTTTTTTTTCCCTTTTATTATTTTTATTCAGCATATAATTTCTTTTTTATTTCAATAAAGCTAGTTTTTAAATTACTGCGTGATGCAAGTTGTTAATTAACTCGTTAATTAAATAAATTACCATGAGCAACCTGACCCTACCCTCGTGTGAATATTGGGTTTAATGATTAATTAAGAGGTATACTCCTTTCTTTGTTAATTATTGAGTTTAAAGTTGGTTTAGTTTGTAATGGAATAAAGAAGAAAATAATTTTTATCTTATATTAAAAATAATTTTTTTTAAAATGTTCTGAGTGTGAATTTTTATTATATAGTAAATTAAGTGAAAATTATAGTGGGTAAGCTTTTTTAGTGGGTTTTCTAATACTATTATATAAATCTTTATAATATAAAATAGAAGATACTTGACACTTGAAGTTTAATTTGTAGTGAGATTAATTCTTTAATAAGTTTTTTTTAATTAATTGTGATATTTGTGAATGTTTGGATAAAATTAAATAATAGTTATTCAGTATTATTAATAGTATATAATTTCATTGAAATATTTTAAATCTATATAAACTTGTCATTACATAAAGAGATAAATATAAAAAAAATTCCCTCTGTTTTTTGTTTTTATTCTTTTAGAGTCTTAAAGATGTTGTCTCGGTGTAAAAATAAATAAACACTTTAAAAAATAATGTTTTTTACCTATTAATTTTATTCTTTATTTGTTTTTCATATCCAAAATATTTCGAACACAAACACCCTAAACATTAACCAGCTTGGGAGGTGCACTTTATGGTGAGACTATGTGAATAACATTACAGAAGTATTTCAATAGTATGAATTAATTTCCCTTGTCGACAAAAATAAAATCTTTTAGGAATTTAAAGATCTTTTACACTTTTTTTTATCCTAATTAAATTTTAGTGAACTAATCCCTTATCTTGTCAGATAAATCACTTAGTTTCATAGGAAACTAACTGCAAATATTAGCATTGTGTTCTGTTGCACAAGCAAAAAAATTCAAACGCGTAGAAATAAGTAATATTTTTGTGAAATAGATTCTATTGGTAGTACGTAACTGTTGTTTATTTATGTTACTGGACAGCAAAATTTGAAAGATGGGAGAGATTCGTTCACCATACTTTTCTATTGATCAAGAACACCTCAAAGATAATGCTGAAATTCGTTCACCATATTTCTCAAGTGGTGGAGACTACCTTGGAGTTAATGCTGAAATTCGTTCACCATATTTTTCATTTGATACTCAAGATTACCATGGAGATAATGCCGGAATTCATTCCTCGTATTTTTCAGCTGCAGACTACCATGGAGAAGATGCTGAAATTCCTTCTGGAACATTCTTTCACCAAGATAATATTGTTGAGAATCCATACAATGCTGAAAATATTGTTGAGCAGGATATTGTTCGAAACACATACAACGCAGAAAAGCTCATTCAACTGGTAAAAGTTGAAGAACTGTACTCGGATCTTGAAGCTGGAGGAGCTGTATATAAACTCGAGAAAAATCCAAATGATGGGAATTGTATCTACAGAGTTCCTGATGCACTTCGCAAATCAAATGAAGCCATCTATACTCCTCAAGAAGTTTCTATAGGCCCTATTCACCATGACAAGAAGAATTTGCAGCCCATGACAACGCAAAAGGTGAGATATTTGAAAGAATTCTGTAACAGGGTGGTAGGGGAAACAAGGGTGCAACAAGTGAAGTTCCTGGAGAAAATTTGGAACACCATTAAAGAGGATGAAGAGAAGATCCGCCGATGTTATGAAGATGGTGCTCGTGAAGTTGCAGAAAATGATCAGTTTGTGAAAATGGTGTTGTTGGATGCTGTTTTCATCTTGGAGTACTTGTTGAGGAATAAAGATTTTAAAAAATATGGAGATGATTCCTTATTTAGTAGAAAGGGGTCAACGTTTCGGATTCGACAAGACTTCTTGCTGCTCGAGAATCAGTTGCCATTCTTTATTCTTGAGAAATTATATGACCATCTTCTTGAAGACGGCGAAGGATATTATACTCCTTTTCGAGAGCTTGCCTACGAGTACTTAAATAGGTACAATGCGAGTGCATACAAGCCGAGCGACAAGGAGATATTACATTTCACCGATTTGGTCAGATCTTCATTATCCGTCAACCATCCAGGTCTGACGAGTGACGAACCGATTGGAAAATTTTATAGCGCAACCAAGCTGCATGGGGCAGCGATTAATTTTAAGGAATTACGAGATGAATGCTTACTTGACGTAAAATTTTCTTCTACAAAAGGTGAGTTACGTATACCACGTCTTCGGATAGACCACCACACTGAACTTCTCTTCGGAAATCTCATTGCCTTGGAGCGGTGTCATTATAAAGGAGAAGAGTACATCTGCCATTACGTTAAGCTACTTGATACTCTTGTTGCCAAAACCAAAGATGTGGATCTCCTCATTAAAAATAAAATCATTGACACAGACAGAGATGGTGCTTCAGTGAAGAATCTGATTGACAAGCTTTCGGCAGAAACTTCTGAAGAATATTCCATTTACTATAACCTCTTCAAGCAGCTGGATCAACACTACCAGAACTCCTGGTTGAAAAATAGCGCATACTTTAGAGAGGTATATTTTGGAAATCTTTGGAGATGTACTGCAACTGTTAGTGCAACTGTCTTGCTCCTCTTCACTTTTGTACAAACAATTTGTGCTGTCGTTGCCTTGCGCTAGTACTCCAAGTGGACCAAGTTAGCCCCAATCCGGTGTAATTTTATTTCTCTCATTGTTGCCTTTCGTTGTATTGTTTGTGTACTTTCCGTTTCCTTTGCAGTTTTTCATTGTACTTCAACTCATGGGCTTTCTTTGTATTTAGTAGCCAGGACTTTGTAATGATGGTTCTGATGGATGCTGTCTTCACTATCAAGTTCATCTTGCAGAATTCAACAAATCTCCATCGTAAAGAGTCTGGACCGTCAGAGAAAGCAAAAATTATCTTGTTACTGTTAAATTAATTGAGATCAAATAGAAAAAGAAGGCTATAATTTTGAATAATCTGTATATTATAAATGCTTAGTCTTAACCTAAATACAAATAAAGTATATATAGGTCAAACTGAATGTACTATTTTACCCTTAATAAATAAGACTACATAAATATTATTTAACATCTTCCCTCAAACTCACGATGCGGCAGCTACAAGTAACGAGAGTTTGCCAACCAGAAAACGAAAATGAGAGATGTAATGCGCCTTGGTAAAGAAATCTGCAATCTGCAATCTGCAAGGAAGAAGGAACAAAAGGCAAAGCAATGGTGCCATGTTTGAGATGATGACGGGTAAGATGACAATCGATCTTAATGTGCTTAGTGCGCTCATGAAAAACCGAGTTATGAGCAATCTGAATAGAACTCTGGTTGTCACAATACATAGGAGTAGGATGAGAAAAGAAAATTTCCATATCAGCAAGTAACCAACGTAACCAAACAATCTCTTTGGTAGTAGATGCCATGACACGATATTCTGCTTCGGTGGATGATTGAGAAACAATAGATTGTTTTTTGCTTTTCCAAGAAATAAGAGAATCACCTAAAAAGTTACAGAACCCGGTAAGAGACTTGCGATCTGTGGGATCACTACCATGATCAACATCAGAGTATGCACGCAACTCCAAGGAAGAGGTGGATGAAAGTAAAAGACTCTGAAAAACTGTACCACAAAGATATCACAAAATACGAAGAACAGCTGCCCAGTGAACAGTAGTAGGAGAAGCAACAAACTGACTAACAACATGAACAGCATATGCAATATCTAGACGAGTAATGGTGAGATATACCAAACTCCCAACAATAGTGCGGTATAAAGTAGGATCTATCAAAGGTAAACCATCAGAATAAGAGTACCTTGCGTTAACCTCAATAGGAGTATCCACAGTCTTGTTATCAGTAAGTCTAGCCCGCTCAAGAATATCTGCAACATATTTCGACTAAGAAAGAAGGTAACCTCTAGGTGAGTATGCTACCTCAATACCCAGGAAATATCAAAGATAACCCAAATCCTTCATTTCAAATCGTCTAGCCAACTTTGTCTTCAAAACTGAAATACCATCAATATCATCACCAGTAATAATCATGTCATCAATATATAAAGACAGAATGATACGACCTGCATCGGTGCACTTAATAAAAAGAGCAGAATCATGACTGCTAGAAACAAAGCCAAGAGACGAGATCACAATAGAGAATTTCTCAAACCAAGCACGAGGTGCTTGTTTGAGACCATATAATGCTTTCTTAAGCTTACACACATATCCAGAGTCATGTGAAATACCAGGAGGGGATGCCATATAAACTTCTTCTTGAAGATCCCCATTCAAGAATGCATTTTTAACATCAAGCTGAGAAATATGCCACTGACGAATCGAAGCTACGACAATAAGAGTACACATAGTAGTCATTTTTGCAACCGGGGCAAATGTCTCCTCATAGTCCATACCATACTGTTGAGAGTATCATTTTGCAACCAGACTAGCTTTGTATCGCTCAATAGACCCATCAAAATTAGTCTTGATCTTATACACCCAACGACAACCAACAACACTCTTACCAGGAGGTAGAGGAACCAGATCCCAAGTATCTGTCTTATGCAAAGCAGAAAGTTCTTTATCTATAGCTTGCTGCCAAAGTGGATAAAAAATTGTCTCTTTATAGGAAGAGGGCTCAAAAAGACAATGAATAAGAGCTAAAAAGGAAGTAAATGATGAAGAATAACAAAAATAAGCAAAATCTGGTAGTTTTGTGGACTTACGAATGCGGATGGACTGACGTGGAGGTGGATCCACAATCTCAGATGAAGCTTGAAGGGCTGTAGATGAGAATGGAGCTTCAGGTGTGCCAGAGAGTAAAGTACCAGTACCTGTAGAGTTATGAGTACAAATTAATCGAACATAGGGAGAGGTATCATTACCAGAATCCTCAGAAAAAGGATCTATATAAATAAGATCAGATTTTGTCAGGCTATGAGTAGAGGATGGAATAGAAAAGAAAGGTATATGCTCAAGGAAGACAACATGACAAGACACATAAAGTTTCTGAGTTATTGGATCAAAACAACGATATCTCTTTTTACCTTCACCATAACCCAGAAAGACACAAATAACGGATTGAGAGGATAGCTTACTGCGTTCTACATGAGGACGAAGAACAAAACAAGTACAACCAAAGACTCTAATGAGGAATAATCAGGGACATACCCATATAACTTTTCAAAAGGAGATAGTCTCGAACTATGTGAAGATGGAATTGTATTAATTAAACTTATAGCAGTAAGAATAGCTTCTCCCCAAAACTCACTAGGAACAAAAGCAGACAACAAGAGAGAACGAGCAGTTTCGACAATGTGCCTATGTTTTCTTTCAGCTACACCATTTTTTTCAGGAGTATCTGTACATGAAGTTTGGTGGATGGTTCCATCTAAGGCAAACATTTGACAAAATTTATTAGAGATGTACTCCTTACTTAAATCACACCTAAAGCATTTGATCACAACAGAATGTTGAGTTTTGATAAGAGCTCGAAAAGCTGCATATATCTCAAAGAATTCAGAACGATGTTTCATTAAATAAACCCAACAATAACGAGTATGATCATCAATAAAAGAGACATAATATCGAGACCCTTTTTTTATGGAAACAGGAGAAGGTCCCTATACATCAGAATGAATCAAATCAAATGGTAAAGATGAAACATAAATACTTCAATTAAAAGGTAAAGCAGAAAATTTTGCCAGTTTACATCCACTACAATCAGAAATGTCACAAGTTTTCAAATTTTCTAAAGCTCCTGTGGATGCCAAAAATCTTAAACGAGATGATGAAACATGACTTAGACAGGAATACCATAAATAAAAACTAGAAGATGAAAGACTCAAACGAAAGGAAGACAAATCAGCAGTATTAGCAACAACGGTAGCATCAACAACTAGCACTTTTAACTCATCCAAAATATATAGTCCATTCTCCCTATGGCCTGTCCCAATCAGCTTCTGAGATTGAAGATCCTGTACACAACAAAAAGAACCAGTAAACATGACTAAATAATCACCAGAATCACATATTTGACCAACAGACACAAGATTCAATTTGAGTTTTGGAATAAGATAAACATTAGAGAGAGACAAGTGAGGTGTGACAACAGAGCCAACACTTGCTAAGGGCATAGAAGTGCCATCAGCAGTCATAACAGGAATGGAGAACAAAGGGGACACTGAGGTACAAGATGAGGAATCTGGAGACATATGATGGGAAGCACCAGAATCCAAGACCCATTCAGAGTGTGACATACCTGAGGAATTATGAGGCAACTGATCTATGGAAGAAGCGGACATTGCTTGTGGCTGCAATGAGAGAAACTTCTGAAATTGTTCAGCCAAAGTATTAAGATCGGTAATAGAGCCTGGGGAAGCTACTGCTGCAGTATTGTGGTGTGGTGGTTTATAACCCTGAGGTGGTCGATGAGCATTAGATTGTGACTGACTGCCAGACTTCCAAGCTTGAATCTGCTGTCTCAACTTAGGACACTAAGCCTTCCAATGACCTTTCTGCTTACAGAAACTGCACTCATCGAAGCCAACCCTTGTGTAAGGCTTGTTTTGATGATTAGAGAATGACTTAGAAGGTACTGCTAGTACAGAAGGATTTGAAGCAGAAAGAATTCCCTTTTCAGAATAAGACTGAAGATGTATTTCTTCAGCCAATAACTCACTGACAACAGAGTCAATAGAAGGCAGTGGAGTACGATGCAGAATTGAACCTCTAAGTCCTTCGAAGTCACTGCGAAGTGCTGTTAAAAATTGTACCAATCCTTGCTGCTCTTTACGCTCAATATAGGCACCACATGCCTTTAATTCTGCTGATTCTGTAAGAGCCAATTGATCCCAAAGATCTGTCATAGCAGAATAAAACTCTTGAATACTCATATTCTTCTGATGAAGAGCTCGTATGTCATTCTCTAATTGTTACTGTTTTGCAAATTTTGATTACATAATAACCTTTGCAGATGATCCCAAACCTCTTTTGCTGTCTCATACTTCACCAACTGCGTACCTATCGAATGCTCAACAGAATTGTTGATCCAAGTAATGATCTTTGCATTATTTGCTTCCCATGTATCTATCAAAACAACATCCCCCTTCTCAATATTCTTAGGTATTATATAAGTTCCACTAACATACCCCCACATCTTCTTACCCTTAAGAAAATTTCGCATTACATAGCTCCAATACGAATAGTTCTTCCCATCTAACCTCACACTCATAGACTGAAGCGAATCATCTCTTTCAGTAGCCATAGTTAACAATCACAGAGAACCAGAATGCAAAAGCAGCGGAAAACAAAATACCAAATTGCAGAAACTGAACAGAGATTGCAGAAACTAAACAAATATCTTCTCATAATTATACGATTACTCCAAAACATAAAACAAATTTGCAGAAACTGAACACAAATATCAAATTGCAAAAGCTTAAGGGTAGACAAAATACCAAAATAATTGTAGAAACTGATGAAATATCCAAATTTTTGCAGAAGCGGAAGACAAAATCTCACTCCAAAATTTTTTGGATCCGCGAACTTGTGTTTGGGATTAAACCTCGTTTTATAAAACCAGCTCTGATACCATGTTAAATTAATTGAGATCAAATAGAAAAAGGAGGCTAGAATTCTGAATAATATGTATATTCTGAATGCTTAGTCTTAACCTAAATACAAATAAAGTTTATATAGGTCAAACTGAAAGTACTATTCTACCCTTAATAAATAAGACTACATAAATATTATTTAAAGATACTACTTGAAAATCAACTACCTTACTTCATTGTTGAGAAACAGTATGACAAGAGATATTACCCTACATTTCTTCAGCTTATCTACAACTACTTTGAACATCGCTACGTGCCTGCAGTGGAGGCAAAACCTCATCCAAGGGAAGTAAAACATTTCACTGATTTGGTAAGGTGTTCTATGTTGATTGAGCCTAGTCCTCGCAACCTTGATTTTCCTATTGAACTCAAATATAATGCAACCACGCTCCTTAAGGCAGGAGTTAAGTTTGTAGTTGTTGATAATAACCATCTGCTTGACATAAGATTTGATAATGGGGTGATGAAAATACCACGCTTGGTCACTGGAAACATTTTCGAATGTACAATTCGAAATATTATATGGCCTTGGAGCAGTTCCATTACTATCCAAATGCAACTCACATATGCGATCACTTGTCAAGACTGAAGAAGATGTGGATTTGCTTGTTGAAGAGGGAGTATTGTCAGCTGGCTAGAGGACAACGCTATGGTAGCAGATTTGATTAACCAACTTTGTGGAGGATTTGGACAAATTTACACTCGCCATCGTCATGTCCGTGAAGGATTAAATGCTTTTTATGAAGAATTTACAAGGACTAATTAACACGACCATAGAAGAGTAGTAACCTGGAAAGTAGAAACTTATTGAAGAAAAAATGAATGATATAGGCAGCCATGTTAGAGGTCTTAAGGAATGCAGAAATGCTGAGCATTTTCCTCTTCATCACATAAACATGTATTTAGGGCAACGAACAGGAATGTTCAACTTCCATGAAGCCCTCGGGTCCGCAGTTATTAGCAGAACCAAAAACCAACAGCGTTAAACTAATTAATTGAATTTTTATCGATGTAACTATGAGATTAATATTTTATCAATAATGATGATGATGAGATCAATAGTGTAAAAGAAAAATCCAACTGCTTTTAGCAGAATATAACACTGCATTAGGCTGACAAAAACTACTCGGAAAACAATCCTGCTACTACAGTAGCTTTAAACCTCCTGCTTCGAGCCTATAGAAGCAACTCTATTGAAATACACATCAATTATGTAGACCATATGGGAAACCATAACCAGATACTGACTGTAGAAATAAAACTAGATCAGCTGCTTTGGACCTAGAAGTGACATTATTGAACATACAGCCTGTATCAAAGTGAGGATCAGCAGGACAGCTGCAGCAACAGTTCCGGTACCTCTCCAAAGATTGCTGAAATATACAAGTTTCAAGGTTGCCTTTCTATGGTTGCACCTGTTCTCATAGTAGGCGTTCAAATCAACACAAAGATCATGATAACAAGTGAAAAACTCACTAATTTGCTCGCAAAGCCGGTTAATCAAATCTGCAACCATGGCATTGTTTCCTAGCCAGTTATCAATCACCCCCACTTTAACCAGCAAATCCACATCTTCTTCGGTGTTGATAAGATGGTCCATTAACATAAAGTAATTGCATATGTAAGTGCTATATGGGTAGTGGCACTGCTCATATGCCATGAGGTTTCGTGTCACATATTCGAAGCTCTGATTTACTTCAAAGCGTGGCATTTTCAACACTCCGTTGACAAAATTTATGTCGAGTACACAACTGTTTTCAGTTGCCTCAAACTTCAATCCTGCTCTATGAAGCATGGTTGCACTGTATTTCAGTTTGATGGTACAAGGACGACGAGGTAATGTCTCCAGGGACTCGTTCAACATAACATATCTCAGAAAATCAGTGAAATGCTTTATCCCTACTGAGTTGACTTTTGGTCTCTCTGAAATCCTGTAGTAATGTCCAAAGTAGAAGGCTACAAGCTCAGGAAAAGTAAGGCTAGCTTGTGTTTCAGGGTCTGAATAGGTTTTCTCGTATATTTTCTCCAGAATGAAATAAGGTAGCTGATTTTCAAGTAGTATCAAGTCCACTTGTAAACCAAACACCATCCGAGGCTCAGGTAATATAGGAACTTCTTCACAGAAAAGGTTAAAGAACTGCAACAAGAATTCAATGACGAAGACAGCATCCAACAGAATCATCTTTACAAAATCATCACTGCTACGATTGAAGTTATAACAGCCTCGAATTTCCATTTCATTCTTCTGAACTATGGTCACAAGATCGTCCAATGTCACCTTCTTCCCATCCATGAATTCTGCTAAATATCTCAATTTCTGCTTCTCCATTGACACCAGTTCCTCGTGGCCACAGTGAGCAGGGCCTAGTGAAACTACTTGTGGAGTGTAGGCTTTCGGTTCTATGCTTCGAAGTGAGCGGGGTACCTCGTAGATACAGTGCTCGGGACATTTTCCAGGTTTGAATCTTGCTATCCCATCTGCTAGATCTTTCAGAACATTTGAAGCACTTGCCGCTTCAATCTCCTTTCCCGTGTTTGAAGCACTTGCCTTATCAATCCTGTCTTCATTATTTGAACGTGTTGCCATGCCAATATCCTTATTTGAAGCACTTGGGGAATTAATATCGTTTTCCATTTGTCAACAGATTTTTGTCCTGGAGAGACAGCCAATTGAATCACTGGCGATAAAAATATATCTCCAAATCAAGTGTACCATGGTTGCTACAATCTTACATTCATTTCAATTCACATCTAAAACGATTTAGTTTTGCTTTCCAGCCACTCTTAACAAGTTTTAAGACTAGATCATACAAATCAAAACAAAACAACTGTACAAGAAACTATTTTCAAGGAAAAATCATGTAGTTGATTGAAAAATACAGAGCAAATCATGGGAGATTACATGTGTATTATGGCTATTGTTGATTTCCCATCATCCTGATCCGTAGATTATATAGGTGTGTCATGTAGAATATTTTTTTAACATTATCTATGATATGATCTCGTTCATGTGGATCCGTAATTTTATCATTGTTTTGATTCAGCTCTAGCAATTTATTTGTTCAATTTGTTCTGTGTTTAGTTTTTCGTTTTAAAAAAATCATGAATGTTGAACCTCCACTGGCCTTAATTAACCCAAATGGAGATGTGGGATTAAGTTATGTCATGGGAAGTAAGAATTCTGCTTCAAGATTGTCAATTGAATGTTTTAAGAAAAAAAATGTGAATTCTCTTTTTTATCATGTAATGATCTATCTGGGTATTTCATTGATTTATTATTATTATTGGTTGCATTGAAGATGAGGCAGAATTCATGAGAACTAAGAACATCATCATATACTAAATTCTTTTATTCTTTTTTTATATATATATATATATACACTATTGTTTTTTGGTCCTCCAGCTTTAGCTTTCAATTTGTTTTTCTAAGGAGTCATAACCTAATTTTGTAAAATTTAACAACAAGAAAACCTAAAAAAATATAAGAAATTCTGGACAAAACAGATTAAAACACACCCAAGTGCATAAAACCACGAAAACATAACTTATAAGGCCTAAATTGAAAGGAACAAAAGTTAAGGAAACAAACTATATAATTGATTGTCATCAATTAACAGCAAAAAAACCTAACAAAATATAAGAAAATCTGGGCAAAACATATTAAAACACTCCCAAGCGAATAAAACCACGAAAACAACTCTTCCTAGCTAAAGACCATCTTGTTTTAGTGTTGTTCTGCAAAAAGCCAAAACTGTTTTCTGCCAAGTATAGAACCATTTTGGAATATTTATTGCTGAAGCAATGCAATTGCCTTTTCCGAAGGAAAGTTGTGTTCTGGGATATTTCTACGTACACAATTCCTTCGGAAGTAGCATATCCTACACAGCGTATCGTGATCTTACGAGAGAATCTTAATCTTTAATTATAATGGAACTATTAACCTCGCAGGGTAGGGGAGATCAGCCAAGTAATTGAGAACTCATGAGGGAGGGTTAAAGCCTAAAAGACGAACTTCATTTATCATTAAGAAGTAAGAACCGCTAAATTAAGGCTTAATTGAAAACTTTAAACATTTCATCTGTATTAGACCAAATATAGTGAAACAAAGAAAGAAAAAAGAACACTAAAAGTAGCTCTTGCGCAAAGAACCTGAGTGCCTTTACCTGAGGAAAGCAATTGTTTTGTTGTAAGCAGCACACAGCTCCTTCCCTGGATATTGCTATACTGATCATCTGTTGAATGCAGCCTCCCTCTCTCACTCTCTCTGTCTCACTGATATGTATATACGAGAAGTACTCCTCTCTCTCTACTTGTCATCATTTCTCTCTCTAGAAAATCTCCTATCCAAAGATTTTTACTTTCAAGTTTTATTCCGTTATGTTTTTTGTTTTGCCCTCCTTCACCCCTTCACAAAACCCTACCTTTTAACCATCATCCTCAACACGCTCTTCGACAAATCAACAACCCAAACCCTACCTCTCTCATATCTGTTTACCTTGAAAGATTCCCTTCCTACTGGAGGTCGTTTGATCTGAAAAAGCTACGGGGCTGGTCTGATCCTATGCCCGTAAAAACCTTTTTCTTTTTTGTTCTGTACTATATTTTGCTTTGGCTAATAGTTCTATTAGTTTTATCATGTCTTTTTAATATACTTTCTATAATTATTCAAAAAATAATAATTACATTGACTTAAGAAATACATTTTTTTTTCTTTTAAAATCTAAATCTTTCTAACTTCTACAAATATTGATTTTAATTATTATATAATTAAATAAAAAATATTTTAAAGTTAATCGACAACAGCATCATGCAGGCGAAAAAGCAACCGTGGCTTAGATCAAGGACAAAGTATTTGATAAACAAAGGTAAAGTCGTCTGAATCCTCCGATGTGACAGCCTTTTCATTCCCCTCTTCTATTCTATACACCACAAAGAAACGACAGTGAGTGTGGTGGGGAAGGGACTTTGGACGTTTGTTAACTATGATAATCAAATGGCCCGACAGCTCGTCCTTCTGACCACATATTTCACCGCGCTTTGCTGCGGGTAAACTTTTTTTCAAAATAATAATAAAAATAAATAGGTTTTTACTATGTGTTTTATTACCAAAAATATTCTAAATGCAAATTGAAAAGCTTCACTGTATATCTAATTAAAAATTATTTATAAAAATAAATATAAAAAATATTAACGATAAAAAAAAAATTAACTGGAAAAAAACTTGTATGTTTGGGCTTGATTTTAATTTTATTTTTATTTTTTAAGGGTTGGGTATCAATTTTTTTAAAAAAAATATATATGAGCGACATGTCGCCTATTGAGGCAAACAATATGTCATATACGAGTTCAAGCTCCAACTATCATTGTGGTGACTGAAAAATTAAAATAATATTTTTTTTCTCAAAAAACCCAATTTTCAAGCTCTTTGAACCCAAAATATCTCATCAACATCATTGGAATGCCTATAAACTAATTCATCAACCCAAAACACCTCAAAAAAATCCAAAATCTCAAAATCTAACCGAGAAATCTAACCGAGTTAGATTTTGTTTTATCAACTTAGATTTGTTTTTCAAGCAATATTGGGACTTTAAACAACCACTATAAAATCTCTCTCACATGATAGAAACTAAAGACACTAAGAAAAATCATTTTAAAGGTAAAAATAATGTGAATAATAACTTTTTCTTTCTCTCTCTTTAACTAAGAATGAAAAATAATATAAATTAACTTTTATATTAAAATTAAATTTATGATTTGAAGATACTTAAAAGGTATAAATTATATTATTTTTAAAGATTAAGAACTTAAGTGTATTCTTTGCAAAAACCCTAGCACGCTACCTATTTTTGATGCATTATTCATTTCAGCTTCTTTTCTTTACATTCTATAATTTCTTAAGAAATCAAAAGCAATTAATTTTTAGGTAGGATAAAATCACATAAAATTAAAATTTAAGAATGAAAAAATAAAAATAAGAAATGAACAATGATTTCACAGGCGCATGTGATTTTGTGAAAATTATTTTTATGCATCTATTTCTTTTAATATTTTCAATAATTTTTACTAATACCATCATCTTATTTCATTTTATTTTATTTTATTCACTGGACCGCTCTCCTACACCCTCTAAAATAATTTTATTTTGTGCTACTTTCCGCGGAAGACCGAAAGCCGAATTCAGTTATTAGTCATTCGAATTACAAAAGGAAATTGGTGAATCTTTCGAAATGTTGGTGGGTGGTGGGGGTCCAAGCTGAAAAGTGCACTCGGCTAACTCCAAGAGGACATCAATGATCTTGATCTATAGTTACATTCAAGGGTCAGTTCTCATTTATTTAAAGAAAACTATTTCCTGGGGGCATTTTATTCTGCATCATGGATTGTACTTTTCCTTATAAAACTATCTGGATTTTAATATTTTTTATTATATTTTTATGCATAGTTTTGAAATCCAGTCCGGCCCAACGAGTCGACCCGAAACTGGAACCGGGCCAGGTTGAAGAAAAAATAGAAGAAGCAAAAACCCGATATGATCCGGTCAAAAATTAAGTTGTAACTCGTTGACTTTTATTTTGTTTTTTTTACTAAAATGATATCATTTTGATTTTAAAAAAAGAATTGACCCAGACGTTCCGGTAACCCGGTCGAAACTCAGAACACGGGTCTTGAATCGAGCCGGGTCTCAAAACTATGCTTTTGCGTGCTGTTTTGAGTGTTTGTGTTTTGTGAGTCTATGGTTTATTTTCTTTGGATGATCTTGGGGGGATGGAGGTTTTGATTAGGTTTGTTGGAGGTCAATTTAATGAGATTTGATTTTAATTTATATCATAAATAAAAAATTAAAAAATAAATATCAAACACATAAATAAAAAAAATTGCATGGCCTGTCTTATTTTCACAAGAAAAATACTATTTAATCCACATATTCTCTATTCACTTCTTGTCTGGTCTCTTTGATTTTAGAATTTTTAGTTTTTGCATAAAATTTTATTTTATTTATATTTTAGTTTTTATATTTGAGAAATGAAAGACCATGTTTTAACTGGTTTCTATCCTGAAGAAATAATATTGTTTTCTGTTTTGTCTTGTATAACATTATTAAATATAATTTTATCTTTGTCTTTTCTATTATATTATTTTTTCTGTTTTTTTTATTCAGAAAAATAATTAAATGTTACCTAACTTATTGGTATTTGTTTCATCCAAGAGATCATAGGTTTAATTATCCAAAAATATTAAAAGTTTAACTTAGTTTACATCTCATGTAAAAGACGGTCTAATTGATCCCTTAATTTTGTTATCAGCTAGTAAACAAAAAAATGGCAGTGCAAAATTAACTCCAACGGCAACGAGCTTTTTAACTGGAAAAAAAAAAGAAAAAGAAAAAGAAAAAGAAAAATAATTAGCCAGCCACATACGTGTCTTCTCATTTGACCAGGACTAGAGTCCACAGAGGATTTAAAAGGCCTCGTCCCAATACCCAGCGACTTGTATGGGCCTACATGGGCTAAAAAGAAGAGAAATCAATAATTATTAGGCCTACAAATCAGACCCCTTATCAATGACCGCAAAGAAATGAGTTCGAGCCTTCAAGGTGGGGTCCCAGTCACTCAGCGGAAAGAAAGAAATGGAGAATGGCTGCGGTGGCGGCATCGAGACCCAGTGGTGGTGGTGGTGGGCAATGGCAAGCATGGCCAAGTTTGGGTGGGGCATTTCAGCATATAAAAGAGGCTTCGCTGGCGACTCTCGTCTCATGCCCTTAAAAGCGTTCGCCGTTGCCTCCCTCTTTGTGGGTTCCGCCGCTTCTGCTTCCATTGCTTCCCTTCAAGCGTCTGGCATCCACAAGGTACAAGATCTTATAGAATTGGGAGCAAATATAAGGACTGGGCTTGGGGTTCCTCCAAGAGTAACAAAAGAGTAAGTTGCTTGCTCTCTTTCATCATCTGTATGCTTTTTTTTAGAGTCCCAAAAAATTACATTTGTACAACCATTGATTGTTGTTTATCATTTTTTTTTTGTTAGAAAAGCTGATGATCGATGAAAAGGGGCATCAAGAATTTTGCAGATGTGTGCAGTTTCGTGTCCTATGTTTTGTAATGCTAGAATGCAAGCTGTAGATGTCAACAATATGATGTACTTCACAATACTTCTTTTGTAATAAGATTTTTTCTTTTGATTATTGTTTGAGAGAGTACCTTTTTCTATAATCATTGCCTAATGAAGTTAAAATTCTGTTTTGGTTAACTTGCTTCCAAGAGTCAATTAGCATGGAAATTTGATGTTCTTGGTCTTGCTTGATCAAATGCTTAACAGACACATTGAACAGACCCTCTGGGACTCAATTATAGTGGTTGATAAAGAACGTGCTGAGCAGAAGTTAAAGAACTCGTTTATTGCGAAGGTAATGTTTGTGCAGACTGTTTAGCAAACGAGGGAGGTAGCATGGCCTGGGATCTTCTTCGGATTCTTAAAATTTCTGTAACTTGGGAGATCCAACTGAGGAAAAAGATTTGTTTAGTGGCAGAATTGAGGCTAATTATATAGTTGAAGGGATTTTTTGATGCTTGCAATATAAATATACATCTGTGTGTGTGATGGAGATAGCCCTGTAAAAGTTGCGGATAAAGAAGTCGAAGAAGCTATAGTTTCCATCATTCTTGAAAACTTCCCTTCCCATGCAGTTTTTGGCGAAGATACCAAGTGGAATTCTAAAGATATCATCATCCATGACACCAAGCTTCCAGACTTTGTTAGGGTTGTGGATCCTATTGATGTAACATACAGCTTTTACTTGGAAAAGGTGCAAGTTTGGAACCCTTTGCTCTTCTTTACAAGGGGAAGCCTATTCTTGGCATTATGATCAACCTCTTACGAAAGATTGATGGATGGGTGTAACAGGGAGCATAGCAACGAAGAATGGCGAACCACTGTTGGCCACTGCCTGTCAGGATTTGGTTCATGCACGTGTTCATGTAAAATCCAGGCATTACAGTGATGAAGTTGGGTTTGCTTGTGACGGAATTGTGCGGGGTATCATGATCATGCAACGTCATTATTTGGCTCTCGCAAAAGAAAAAGGTTCCATGTTGCAAGTATTGGTTCATTCAGATCCCGGCGACTCAATGAGATCGCACTGGCGAACATCTGTTGTGTTCAATCCACGTTTGTTTCCTTGGTGAACGAGGATAGACTATAACTTGAGCACCTGCTCTAGACAAGTGATTAAAAACACAATGTTAATCACCAACAAAATTGTTTAATTCAATGACCAATCAATAACATTTCAGGATCTTTGCTTTCTCAGTGAACAAAAAATTTATCAGCTCAGAAGGACAAAACTGTAGCTCTCAAGAAAACTAAGGATCAATCTCACGAGAACGTATACAAATTATTCATATCTATTGACGAGAGTTAGTAACCCCAGCTCCAGATCAAATTGGTACAAAAAGAAACCATATCTAAGCTATGGAACGCTTGTGTACATGTTTTACGCAACCACTGGCGCAGGCATATAAGACTCCAGAATCAACTGTGATCGTGAAGGTTGCATGGTCTCGACAATTAAGTATGTATACTTCCACTGCTTGTCCACTTTGTCTTTGAACATCTCAGCAGAAACCTTCCCAGCACCATGCGGCCCACGAATATAGAAATTAATCTACATTCAATGAGGCAACGAGTAAGCAGATACCAAGTTACACAGAAAATCAAAATTATCCTCAATTTCTTTGTTCTTATGAAAATTTTTCACTTTATTTCTTCTTAAAGTGGAAGGAGGTTCTGGAGATAATTCAGGAATGTTATTCACAATCCTGGAACCTTTTGCATTTCTTGGATGCACAAGACAAATTTCATATGGTTATTATAAATTATGTTGCTTCACAGTTTACCTGGACATGCTCCACACCATCTTCATCAGTAAAGATCCTATTGGGAATTCGTTGGCGAGCAGCACGATTTCTACTTTCCTGACCATAACCTGTAATAGGGGATCCAATCCTCACCCTGACCTGATTTTCAAAGAAAATATAATCCAAAGTAAATGACAAAATTGCAAATCAACATATGTAAAGAATACCACCAATATGATGCAGCTTTCAAATTTTGAAACAGCCTGCAATCATGGTCTTTTATAGTACAAGAACATAGATGGCAAAGTTTAGTTGCCAGTGAGAACCCTTTTGACCATTTACTACCAGATCTTTCTGAATTTTATCTATAGTATTTAAAACCTCCCTCACAACTTTGTGATTACATTTTGAAAGAATTTGTTTTCTTTATATTAGTTTTGCCAATATACTGTACCCAACTACTTGAAGTTAAGCACCCACTGCCATTCTTATTTTCAGATGACAGTTGATAATAACCGTGTGATTTATTGTTACTGCATAATCAGTCACACCAGTTACATACTCGGGGTGTTTCCACAAAGGGCAACCTCAAATGACTGCTCCATTGTAAGATAAAGTCTCCTTTTCAGGTCCACTGAACATCATGATAATAAATAGAAGAGGAACAAGTGCTTTAAAAATTGTGCGGCCAGACAAAGAATATCAATTTTCACAAACCTGACTGTCATCTTGAATCCTTTTCAGAGCCTTGTTAAAAATCTTGTATCTATCACAGGTCATGGCTCAAATCAGAGTGGAATCAGGAAAAGAAGGCAAAACCTCAAATAATGTATTTTTAACCATGTTTGTATAATTTAATAAGAAAAATCAACTCTTACTCTTTTGGTTCAAATATCAGCTCCTTGAAAACAGCATAAGCTGCAGCAGCAGCAACACCAAGTCCTGCAAGAATTATAATGCTGTAGGAAGCACCCTCTGTAAACATCACAGGCTTCTCTGGGATATTGTATGTTGGAGCATCAAAAGGATCCTCGACAGTAGATAAGTCTTTTCTGGTCTGTCCAGAGTGGCAGAGCACAATTAATAGTTTAAGAGCACAAGTTTTCAGGGAAGAAAAAATACTTCGTGCGGAGAACACAAAGTGAAACCAATATGTAAAGCAAAAAGGTAAAACAAAAACATATGTGGTCAGGATGGTTCAGAGGCCGCTATGTTGGGAGTACATAAACACAGAAGAAATTTAAAAATTCCCTCTTGAAAGAAACAATTTGTTTCAACAATGAAGTATGGAGCAAACATATATTTCCTATATAAAAATCTAGAACCACCCAGATAGTGATAGTATCCTTATAATAGAAATATACTCCATTTTTATCATTTTATGGATAAAAAGGTTGACTGCATAGAAACACAAGATTCATTCAAGTGTTCTACTTAAACTGTAATCAGAGTAATCTAAATAGCATGCGGATAAAACATAAACACGTAAGTTCAAGAACTTTGATTTGAATTCAAACCTCAGATTGATTTCGTGTCTCTTTCTTCGAAGCTTTCGATGCAAAGGATCTAGCAACACAAATATTAATGGTGCTTCCTCCATGGTTTTCCATGATTTGAAAGGGTGACCTAAGGCTAACCAGGCATTCTCTGTTAGATTTACCTCCATACATAGCAGGGATACCTGCCAAATATCACTGTCAAGAATTAATTTGCAAAAAGAGAGAAATCAATAACCAAAACAATTTGCTCCAGAACCGGAGGATATGCATGTCTGACACTAAATGTCAGTAAACTTGCAGCACTTTGTGTGGCTCCAAATACTTTATTATATTATATGAATTGTATGGCTACAACTCCTCTCCTGCATTGACTTTAGTTACACTATCTAAAACTGTTAAGTTTTCAATTATTTCTTGCAGGTCCTAGCATTAAAGTGATCGATCCTACTATAGTTTCTTTATGATCTTTTACCTAAACTCCCAATGAGACATCCAAGGATTCAATAAAATCAGCTCATTGTCATGTTCTTTCTTTGCTAGACCCTTTATCAAAAAGGCTATTAGATCTCCATTACAACAGCTCGAAATATGAGATTTAGTCAGTAAACATGCAAACTACAACTTGTGGTGAAACATTCATAGGGATAGACTAGATCAACTACTGATTCAGGAGGGCATCCTGAAACTTCCTTTTATGCCAAAATAAAAAATCTGGAGGAGCGGATGAGGGTCACTGGCTCCATATCAGAAAATGAGACCAGCCAATAAAAATGATTCGTATAAGATCTTTAATCCTAGCATAATTCTCTTGCAAGCAAACAAAAAATGACTTCCAGGATGAGCAATAATGCAGTAAGCAAATAAGAACTCCCCAGATTACTATAGTCCAAGGGCACCGCTCTCAATAAAGAGAATGGCTTTTACTGAAACTTTTGCCAAAGAGGCAGACGAACAACTCTCAGCAACAAGAGAGAAGACTATATCAGATTTGGGCATATGAGACTTACACGAGCATAATGATTCAATAAAGTGGAGCATAACAATCACTAACCATTACCCCGAAGTATGTCCTACAAAATAGAATGAAATAAAACAAAATCAGTCTGCAGTTACAAGCTGAGGGGAAATGAAAGTGAAAATACCTAACCACCTCACCTTAGTCAAATGGTTGGCATTGGAAGCAAAATGTCTCACATAATCTGACTTTGGCAGCTGAGTCAACATCAGAATGTAACTTAGATCAAATACCAATACATCACATTTAACTAATATGCTTGAAACAAACAGGATTTCAACTATGAAAAGAAAATTACCCAATTGTACCGTAAGTTTATGGTAAAAACAGTTACTTATTGACAGACATTTCCAGAAGCATTAAGGTAACAACAGGAGCCAACAAACAGAACAAGGGTAGTAATGACAAAGAGCAAATAACTGGTTGAATTAGTTGCTTCATTTAAAGCCAGGAAGGGGAAAGGAAGAGAAGTGATTTTTATAAGAAAAAAAAGGGTAACAGGAAAATTATAACTAGAAAGAGTATGACTGGGGATTCAATCTCGTTTCTGACAGGTGAATTTTTCTAATATCACTGAAACTAATCTTGCCTCCTCATTTTAGAAGGCCAGAACCTGGAGAAATCTACAACTCAAGGATGTCATTTGCATTACATTATATAGGCTAAGCGCCGAAAAGAAAGGTCAGCATATCTTAAATGAAGCTAAGACAAAATTTTCATTCGGGAGGTTAAATTCATTCATTGCAATACTTTGGCACAATGAGTTCAATAGGATCCACGTCTCGTTAATATACCTCAAAGTGGCAACACTTTGAGGCAACATGCATTACCATTACATTGACATTCAAGTTCTATTGCATTCAATATAAAACAAGTTTCTTCAAACAACCATAAAACACACGACGCACAAACTAAATTTGAACTCAAACCACAACAAAAGCTGTAAATAACCAACTTCAACTCCGAAGGCAAGTCGCAGTGTCTCAAAGTTACGAAGCTGAAACTAAAAAGGAAAAAAGACAAATATTTACCCTAGTGGCTGAATTACCAAGTGCACTTCTTTGTGCAGCCATGGATGTTGAAAAGGACGCCAAACCCACATCAGATACTCCCTTAACAATCCTTCTCTCCAAAAATAAAGGCAGCCCATTTTGAGATCTCAAAAAACCGCTGCATCTCCTAATATGTTGCATCTTCTAATACTACAATAAAAACCCCTACCTTTTCTATTTAGTAAAAAAAAAAAATCAAAACCTTAACACAAAAACCAACTCTTATAGCCTAAAAAAGGTTAAAAAACCCAAATAAAATAAGACCCAGATGCTGAAATTGAGAGATATTCAAGACCCAGAAATCATATACTTCGACCCTGTATTAAGATATCGAGAGAGAGAGAGAGAACCAAAAACCCAATGGCAAGCAATTTGGGGTTTTATTGCAGACACGTGCAAGAAGAAACCTCACGTGTAAGAAACCCAAGAAGGCAAGAACCCACTATTCTTTGGGCTCACTCCTCAAAACTTAGCCCGTATAACGAAAGCCCGAATTTGAACCGTATGGCTTGTTTATCTCTCCTTTTTTGTTCCCTCAAAATCAGAGGAGAGCTAGCTAGCACCTAGCAGCTGCCAGAGAGAAAACTCATACACAGCGAGGTAGGGAAAGAAGGAAAGGAGTTGAATTTGTTTAAAAAGAATTTGGCTTGTCTTTTTAACACTACTGCTTTGCAGCAGCCCAGTTTTGTTGCTGGTAAGTTCTCTATTTACATAAAAATGAAGAAACTCCAAGGCACCCTCGAGGCCAGGAGAAAAATGGAGAAAAGTTGGAAATTTTTTAACACTCAAATTAGTGCAGTTTTTCTTCGTAGTTTTTTGTTTATGGATTCATTTCTGTATAGAGCTGTTTGTTTAGGAGTTGTTAAGAAGAGAACTTTTTCAAGGTGTACAAGAACTTTTAAGGATTTTATATATATATATTTTGGGTTGTTTTCCAAAAGTTTAGACACTAAGATTATGACAGGAAATTTGAAGATTGATTCGTCCATCCATAGTCAATATGTTTAAATTGTAAAGTCATTATGCTTGTTTTCTATACAAAGGTCGGTTTTTTATGCTTGTTTTCTATATTTACAGTTTCAAGATAAGTTGATTACAGGAGTTGATATGATAAAATAGATTAGTGGTGCTATAATTCATTTTAAAATTTTAATAATTCCAAGATATGTTGATCAAAGGACTTGATATGATGCAATACACTGATGGTACAATTATTTGTTCTGATTTTGCAATAGTCTGAAGAATAACGATTTTTTTATATATAATTTTACTAAGTTCATCAAACTTGGGTTTGATGAGATGTCACTTTGTACAAGGTTATAATCCTTCAACTATTCACTGACCTAATTTCTGTTATGTGCATTTTTAGATGGCCAGATGGGATGAGATTCTGTCCCTTCCTGTGCAGAATCCTCCAACTTTGGAATTCTCTGCTTCTGATATTGTGTGGTCAAAGGTTGAAGGTTGGCGTGACAATTTGGATAGACTCGCTCTTATCCCTTTTGCTCGGGTGGATGATTTTGTAAGAGGTGAATCTGCTAATAAAGACTGTCCAACGAGATTTCATGTTGAAGCTAGAAGGCGTCGACCTCCACAAACATCTTACAAGCAAAAGGTTGATGGCATCCTTGAGTACATATTGTAAGTTTCACTCTTCTTTTGGCAGCTCCTACTTAGTGGCCATCAATGCTGTGAGTTAAGTGATCCATTTGAATTTTTAGGTATTGGTGTTCTTTTGGCCCTGATGATCATCGGAAAGGTGGCATAGTACGGCCCAGTAGAACTACTTATGTTCCAAAAAAGAAAAATGCTGGGAGACCAAACACTAAGAGGGGGTGCACCTGCCACTTTATTGTAAAACGTTTAATTGCTGAACCATCTGTTGCGCTGATCATATATAATCAGGACAAGCACGTGGATAAAAAAGGGTTACCATGCCATGGCCCTCGGGATAAGAAGGCTGAAGGAACTCGTGCTATGTTTGCCCCATATATCTCAGAGGATCTTCGGCTTCGTGTTTTATCTTTACTATATGTTGGGGTCTCTGTGGAGACCATAATGCAAAGACACAATGAATCAGTAGAAAGGCAGGGCGGTCCATGTAATCGTGATGACCTGTTGACACACAGGTATGTGCGGAGGCAGGAAAGGAGCATCCGCCGCTCTACATATGAACTGGACAGTGATGATGCAGTTAGCATTAACATGTGGGTTGAAAGCCACCAGAATCAGGTATTCTTCTTCGAGGATTTTTCTGATTCAGAGCCTTTCACTTTGGGAATTCAAACAGAGTGGCAGTTACAACAAATGATTCGGTTTGGCAATCGTGGTCTTGTGGCTTCTGATTCAAGATTTGGAACAAACAAATTAAAGGTTTGTCATTTCAGTTAATATGGTCCAAATCCTGTCTAACCAAATATCAATTACAGTGCCTGGATGGCTCTATATGTTTCAGAAACTGACTTTGCTCTTTTCTTTCATTTTGTTTAGTATCCTGTTCACAGTCTAGTTGTGTTCAACTCAGACAACAAGGCCATCCCTGTAGCTTGGATCATAACACCAAGATTTGCTAGTGCTGATGCACATAGATGGATGAGGGCACTTTACAACAGAGTTTGTATGAAAGATCCTTCGTGGAAGTTGGCTGGCTTTATAGTGGATGACCCTTTGACAGACATCCTCACAATAAGGTTGGCAGTTCCACTTTCTTTAATGTGAATTCGATGATTTTTTCTTCTTGGTCATTTTTAGTTGTTTTACAGAGTGTTCCAAGGGTCATATGGCCCATGTCCATGGGTTTTGCAGGGATTTGGTATTTTTTAATTCTATATCCTGAAATTTAGAGTTCAGTACAAGCAATGATTGGTCCCTTGAGATCTCTGGCGCTTTAAAATTTGCTTGACACGGTATTGCTTCAGACTTTCTGCTTGAGGCACCAACTGTTGTCTACCATTGTGATCTTAAAGGACACTTTAGAGCCTGTTTGGAAACGCAGTTCAAACCGTGTTCCTCTAAAATTTGAATTTTTTTTGCTTAATTTTTTTTTAATGTTTTCAGATCTTTTGATGTATTGATGTCAAAAATAATTTTTTAAAAATAAAAAAAATATTATTTTGATGCATTTTTAAGCGAAAAGCACTTTGAATCGCAACCGCTATCTCATTTCCAAACACACCAATTAATGTGCTTTTTAACACATGTAGAGCTGAACTGCAATGCTTGGTGAAATGCTCATAAGAATTTGTAAGATGAGATCTGTGGAGATTATTTCAGATTCTCAATCTGAGCAAAGATCTGGGACTTGGCAGTTTAGATTGATTGTGTTGTGGACGTGATGTGTTGGTCCAGGCAAATAGAGAATAGTTTTTGGCCTCCGTGTTTCCTTTTTGGATGATATATATCTAAACAAAAACCTTATTTTTTTACCTTGTTCTCAGGGAGGTGTTTCAGTGCTCTGTGTTGATATCTTTTTGGCGAGTTCGCCATGCATGGCATAAGAATCTAATAAAGAGGTGCATGGAAACAGAGATGCGTGTTCAGATATCGAGACAGCTTGGACAGACAGTAGATGATATTTGCAAAGGACAAGGAACTGTACGTTTGTTTGAAGTTCTCATGGAAGATTTTGTTGACGGCTCTAGTTTTATGGACTACTTCAAGGCAACCTGGTATCCTAGAATAGGTTGGTAAATTTCTCTTCTTTTCCTTTCAAAAGTAATTAAGATAGCATAAACAGGCTGTACACATTTCTTTCTTTTCAATTTCCCTGAGCTGGTTTGCAAATGGGCCTCATATCTCAATTTGGAAGAAGATCAACTTGGCTGCGTGTGATAAAATATGTGGAGTATTGCTATAGAATCTTGGAGTTGGATTTTTTACAAAACTCTTTATTTCAGAAAACTAAAAATAAGATTTCCTTGTATCAGGGAGTTGGACTACTGCACTAAAAAATCTGCCATTGGCAAGCCAAGAGACTTGTGCAGCAATGGAATTTTACCACTGGCAGTTGAAAGTGAGGCTCTTGAATGAGAAGAATCCTGGTGTTTATCAACGTGCTGATTGGTTGGTTGATAAGTTGGGTACAAAAGTGCATTCCTACTTCTGGCTTGATGAATACTCAGAAAGGGATGATTTTGCAAGATACTGGAAAGATGAATGGGTTAGTGGTTTAACATCTTGGCGAAAAGCATTGAAGATTCCAGACTCTGATGTTGTCGTGGAATATAGATGTGCAAAAGTCACTGACCAGCTTGATCGAGATAGGGTTCATGTTGTCTTGAACCCAGGTTCAGAATTTGCTATTTGTGATTGCAAGTGGGCGGAAATGGGCAACTTGTGTGAGCATGTCTTTAAAGTTATTAAATTATATCGTGATAAAGGTAGTAGAAAGTCATCTATTAGCCTATTTCAGTATAATCAGGCCCTGATCAACATGCTACGCTGCCCACCTTATGATTGTTTGATTCGTGATCATGCTGCTTCTCTAGCAGTTGCTGTACAGAAGCAATTAGATGGAATAGTTAATTTAGATGGCAGCCAGACTAATGCAGATACCACTGAGAAAAAATCTGCAAACTCACTTGAGCAGCAGGTGGTCTGTGGGACCGATTCTTCAAATCAAGATAAAGAAGTAGTGAATGCGAATCATCATATTGACAAAGATCTGCCATCTTACACTGAGAATGATTGCCAGGAAAGAGATGCACATGAGATTTCTCGTGGTGTTACAGGTGATTTTGTTGATGGTGTTAGAGAAGAATCTGCTTGTGCTCAGATGGATGTTGACCCATCGTCCAACTGCATTTCTCCACCCGGAATACTTTCTGTTGATGATGTCACTCGGAATCAAGTTGATTTAGATAGCAACCAGAGTGCTGTGGATGCCACTCAGAAACAGGCTCTGGACTCCCTTGAGCAGCAGATAAGTGGGACAAACTTATCAAATCAAGCTAGAGAATTAGTGAATGAGAGTGATCGTATGGACAAAGATGTGTCATCCCTTAACAGGAATGATCATCAGGTCAGACATGAGGCTTCTGGCAGTCATAGAGGTGATTTTGTTGATGGTGTTGGAGAGCAGGTTGCCTGTCCTCAGATGGATAGTGACCCGCCAACCACCTGTATTTCTCTGCCTGGATTATTTTCTGTTAATGAGATTGCTTCTAATGAAAGCTTTGAAAATGGAGACAGGATTATAAATAATGCAGTTTCTGACACGAGCAAGAGCCCTCCTTCTCATGATGTTTCGACTGATCAAGCCAGGCATGAACACAATAGTGTAATGGATGTGAGACCATTATCCATTGATATCTCATCAATGGAGTCCATGGAGCAATGTGAGGTGACTACTCAAAATGTTTCTCGCAACAAGGATCCTAAGCCATTAGTGAGTGCTAATACAGCAGATGCAAGTACTGACAAGGCTTCTGATTCACAAATGATTGATACAGTTCAATCATTGATGGGAACCACAGATAATGAAATGATGAAACCAGAAAGTGATGGTGGAAGCAGGACTGAGAGCCAGAGATGTGATGATAATGCGTTCTCATTAAAAGGGGTTTGTGATAACAAGGCTAGTAATTCAAATCTTCATCACGATGCTAAAGCAGTTGACAGCTTGAACTCAGAATCATTGCCAAGTTCCTCACCAATATCGAGGTGCATTGAAGAACAACCTTCCGGTAAGGTTGAAACTGAAGGAGCTGGTTCTTTCAAGAAGCCATCTCTTAGTGATAAATTGGTTTTTACTAGACGTACACGTCAAAAGCGTGTTGCAAATGACAAAAGTGATAATTAGATTGCCGCTACCAACCAGCTGGTTACTGTAAATGATGTCATTTCAGAGGGAACTGGCTCAGGACAAATTGCTGATGGCTTGGTGGCAAGTAGTCTCTGATAAAGGCCATAGAGTTGCTTGTGTTGCAGCTAGTGATGGCTAGCTCTTGCTGATCTGTGTCATCAATTTTCTCTATCTCCCTTTTTTCACTTGTAGTTGTAAATATACTCCTAAGCAATTCTTTGTGACATTATGTTGATTTATCTGGTGAGAGAATTTAACATATTTAGAAAGAGCCTTTTCATAGAGTCACTGTAGAATCTTGTCCTTAGCAACAAATAATTGTCTGAAGGAAGAGCAAATGCTTGAAAAAGTTTATGGGGTGGAAGTGAGAAGAAACTCAGTTCATGTCTTTACATGCAGCCGATTGAAATGCTAGGTGATGCCTTTGAAAAACAATTATTTGGTTGCTGTTCTAATACAGATGATACAGAAAGACGGGGATAGAAAAGAGATTTTTTTTTTATTTTAAAAATATAAAAATTCGTTAATTTATTAAATTTTCTTTGTTTTTCTCCCCAGCTAAAATATTTTTTCTCTCTTTTATATCTATTTTTTTGTTATATGTATATATATATATATATATATATATATATATATATATATATTTTGTCATAGGACACTAATTAAATACAACATTAACTCCATCTCTGGCATTTACTATTGACTCCATCTACGATAAGATTTTAAAACAAGCCATCTATATTGATTTTCCTACATTTTTTTCATTTTGCAAACATTATTCGAATTAGAATTTAAATTTATAAAATATAAAGTAAAATCATTTACCATCTAAACCAATACCTTAAAATATATTTTTTCCCCGCTTTAAATCTAGATGTTAAAAGGAATTTTAATTAAATTGCTAAATTAAAAAGAAAAGGAAAAAGAAAAAAAAACCCAGTTTACTTTAAATACGAACCTGGGCCTGGGCCTGCTCCGGGCCTGAATCTCAAAGAAAATTTGGACCCATGGTTAGAAGAAACAGGGACATAAAAGTAACTTCAAAACCACTTTGAACTAGAGAGAGAGTCGGAGAATGTGGGCATATTAGTGGGGAGGGTAGTGGCAATAACCGCCTTAACCGCCACTTCCCCAAAAACAAAGAACAAAAAAAGAAGTACGCTTCTTTTTCATCTTCAAAAACATCACAGACTCCTGTGTCGCAGAGAGAGTCTAGCAGCAAGAACAACATAAGAGAGAGAAAGAGACAGAGAAGCAAGTGTCTAGTGGTCAGAAAATGGAAGGATTTAAGAAAGAAGAAATAAGAAAAGGGCCATGGAAAGAGGAAGAAGACGAAGTACTGATTAACCATGTTAAAAAATATGGTCCCAGAGATTGGAGCTCCATTCGATCCAAAGGCCTTTTACATAGAACTGGCAAGTCTTGTCGTCTTCGCTGGGTTAATAAGCTTAGACCCAACTTGAAAAAGTAAGTATCAAATTAACTTAGTTAATTACATTTTCAACTTGTTGCAATTTTACATGCATGCAGTGATAAATTATCAAGATTTTGATCCTGGGTTGTTTCAGTTTCTCTTTGTTTTTAGTTCATTGCAGTAATGTGTGATTTTCCAGAGATGGGATTTCCTCTTGATTTCTTATTTCTTTTTTTGGTTGTGTCTCTGTGTGTGTGGTTTTATAGTGGGTGCAAGTTTTCAGCAGAGGAAGAGAGGGTGGTTATAGATTTGCAGGCAGAAATTGGGAACAGATGGGCAAGAATCGCTACGTATTTGCCGGGAAGGACTGATAATGATGTGAAGAATTTCTGGAGTAGCAGACAGAAGAGGTTGGCTAGGATTTTGCAGACTTCAGGAACACCACCTTCCTCTTTTAATTCCAAACAACAGAGGAGTAAAAATAAAGTTCCTGTCTTTCTGGATGTTCCCACATTCGAGGTAGTTGGGAAATATTTGCATCATCACTTGCTTTCAAGAAAATTTTGGGATTTTTTAGTTGCTGCAAAAAAAAAATTGTGTTTCTTCTCTGGTCTCTGTTGAGGACTTCTGGTAGTATTTGATTATTTGACTCTATGAAAGGTTTTTTCTGTAATTTTTTTTTTACCTGTTGTGGAAGGACAATTTACTTTCTTCTTGTTTTCTTATGTGTTAAGGCTCCAATGTTCAGTTCTTCAATGGAGGAAGAGGTATCCTCGAAGGCTTGCTCATCATCCTACTTGGAGAACCCTGAACAGATAAGAATGATGCCATTACCGCCATTGTTTAAATCTGAGTTGCCAGGCTGTGATGCAAATCTTGTTCAATACGAGCCCATGTCTGGAATTCCCTTCCCTCAAATCCCACAGCCCCAGCCAGACCTAGTATTCTCCCCAGAAAGCCATGAACTCCTGGCTAGGCTGGATGACCCTTACTTTCTCAATGTGCTTGGAACAATAGACGCTCCTGAACTCGGAGATACAGCACAATTTTCACTTGGGCCTCCATTGTTTGATCCAGTATCAAGTTGTATGAATAGTCCAAGTGATGTAAAAAATCCTGTGACCCCAGATACCCTCTTCGATGAGTTGCCACCGGACATGTTTGATCATATTGAGCCGTTTCCAAGTCCTTCAGAGTGGTGAAAGACTGATCACAAGGCTGTTTTTATGGGGGTGTAGAAGGATGATTTATTGAATAGTTTCTTCAGGTGAAAAATTTGGCATGGCTCTTATGAAATTGTTGGTCATTTGACTGCTATACTTTGTACTAACTCCAGAACTATAAATGTGACGGTTTGCCACTAGTCTCTCTCTCTCTCTCTCTGATAAAGATGTGAAATTGACTGCTAAACATAAAATTCCAGCCCGTTCGTGCTAATTTCAACGGCTAATCTTCTTTTTTTTTCTTTTTCATTTACTTTATTTATTAAGTGGCTGTTCAGTGAGTCGCAGAACCCGAGGTAAAGAGCAAGTGTTGCCTTGTCGGGTGTAGCATCACCATGTCTCTTTCACTCTCTTTTACTCGACCTATACCAGCATCGCCATGTCTCTTTCACTCTCTTTTACTCAATCTATACCGGCATCAACATCCGATTGATGGCAAGGTTGTACTATTGTGGGTGATCTAGACGTACAGAAGTACTCCCTTTTTTTCATGATGGTTGAAAGCAATGTTCAAGAGAAGTAAAACAGCTTATTATACAAACTCGTTCCCTCTTATAAAGTTGGACAGGCTTAACCCCTCACATCACCGATATATTAAAAGAAAATATAAAGCTGAGCTCAACCAAGTCTATCCTACGGTAAAAAAAAAAAAACCCATCAGAACAAGGAATTCAACATTTTCCGCAGAAAGGGATTCAAACAACATTTTCCCAAAGAAAAGTTTCCGCAATCGATACAATAACAATTCAATTCTCTGATGAAACAACGATATGCAATTGACTTGTGTAATCAATTTGCCCTAAATTAAAAATCCCTTTGATCAGAGTTCTAGTAAAAAACACAAACAAGTGCAGCTTAAAACAGCCTACAAAGATTGACGGAAGGCATGTCTAAAATGGTGTTTGGCATAGAAAAAAGGTCACATAGCATCATCCATGGCACCGTTGGCCACAGGGATTTTGTAACCAATGCCGGTTCTACCATTATGAGTAAGCACCTCAAACTCTCCAGCAGTAAATGACTTGTTTTTGTGGAAAACACGTCTTCTTAGTTGCGAATATGCACAGTACTCGACAGCATCAACTGTAATGTCTTCCAAAAATGCAGAAACTGAAACTCCTACTCCTTCCCCTGAATTTACAAGAAAGAGGTACATCAGAAGACCTCACATGATTATTTCTTAAGCATGCAGCAAAAAGTTTTGAAGACTTATTTCATGCATTTCCTACCAGACCTTGAGGGAATTGGGTGTTGCAGATTAGCAAACAGGAGATAATTAAAACTAGGCCAGCCAAATACTGAGCTTACCGTGTGTGACAAGCAGCAAGTTTTCTGAAGGGTATTTATCTGCGAGCGTCTTAATAACTCGTTCATATCTAGTCCTTGCACCCATCACAGTCTCTTCCCATTGTGGCAGCTACAATTCCTCAAGAAAATAACCAAATATCAGACATGATGACGTGCAACGTAGGCATGTACCTTATTACTCTTTAATGCTCTTTTCCCTTAACCAAACAGTGTTTCCTATACTTACCTCTTCATACACTGGTTTCACAGCACGATCCACTGTCCCCGCTGGTAGCAAGGCTTGAAGCTCTGCGATATTGAATCCAAAGTTCCCATCTTTGGGCACGGAAACACGCCTAATGGCTTCCCTATTCAACATCTCACACAAACCATACTCAATAGAGACCTGAAAATGTACAATCAACAGTTAAAACACAAAAGCCTTAAAACAAATGGAGATCCAGTCAAACAACATGAACACCAAAATAACTACAATCAACGATACCATTACACAAACGAATAAAATATGAAAAAAAAAATGAGACCCCAAATGAATAATTAATTACTAAGTTAGCATGAACTTTCAGAAAGATTTAAGCTCCCAAATGCCATTATCAATTCCATTAACATCTTATATAAATTTCTAAATACGTTTCCAAAACTAACTAGTAAAAAATATATCAAATCCTTCAAGAGTATACATGAAAATAATTGAAATTGAAATTTATTTTGAACTGAGCTCGAGAAGCTTCATTCATTTCATAGTACTTATCAAAGTACATAGGTCACTGTTTCATTGATTTTGACTAAAACCCGACCGGATACGCAACCAAGTCTCGGTTCACTAAGGCTAGCATTAAAAAAAAAAAACGAATACTTAGCTCTCTATTAAGTCATCATTTATAATCATATACTTAAAAACAAAACAAACTTAAAAAGTTCCTAATCATTTATAATCTAAACAAAAAAAAAAAAAAAACTTAAAACCATGATCATCAGTAATCAACCAACTTATCTAGCTAATCAGTTCCTTATCATTTATAATCTAAACAAGTTGCCGTATTGTAAATGTGAAAACGGAAAAAAAGAGAACACCTGCCTTGAGTTTAGAGGGATCGATGGCGACAACGTGGCTACTAACAATGTCAGGCCCATCGTTGACTGCGCAGAGGGCGGAGACAACCTCGGAGGCGGTCTGGATACAACGGAGGAAAGGAGAAACAAAGACCCGATGGATTGGGAAGCCAAGATTGGTTTTAAGTTTCAGACCCGTACGAAAAGCTCTTAACCGACCCGCTTCTACAAGAGCTGGGTCCCATGGTCTAGTGGCAGTTGTGATCCATGATGGCTCGAAGTTATCGATTCGGTCACCGTGTCTCATGACGACAACGTTTTGCTGGTGTTTAACATCGTTATTTTCAGGTGAGGTAGGGTCCATTGTTGTTTTTGTGGACGTGAGCTCGGAGTGTGGAGGTTTAAGAGGAAATGTGTTATATATAGACAGAGGAACGAGAAAACGTTCTTTTAAGTGTGTTTCGTGGAAGAAGAACATGTAGCGTAAGAACACTCCCATCCTGTCATTTTCTTATTCCACTTTCCTTCAAATTTCTCTCTCTCTCTCTCTCTCTCTCTCTCTCTCTCTATATATATATATATATATATATATATATATATATATATATATATATATACTTTATTAAAAGATAATATAAATCATATTTTGAAACCTTATCTAATAACTTAATTAAGTTATTGGGTTGAATTGTTTCTTTAACATGATATCAAAGTTTTGATGGTCAAGCGATCACGAGTTTGAATCTTACCATCTCTATTTATTTGATAAAAAATTAAGTATAACGTAATATGGACCTATGTAAATTTCAAGTTGAAAGGGCTTTTACTTAAGCGGGTATATTAGAGAATAATATAAATCATATCTTAAAATCTTACCTAATAGTTTAAGCTATTGAGTTGAATTAGTTTTTGATATATAGGTTAAAAAATAAATGATAAGATTACTATTTAGATTAGTTTTTGTTTATTTAATATGTTTTGGATTAAAATATAATTAATTATTACTGTTTAGGGGTAGAAAAAAACAAAATATATTTTTTTTTATTTTGAAGATGTAAAAAAATCATTCTAAAAACATATTTTATATCTCCAATTAAATATATTTTTATTTTTATTTGTTTTTTCTTTTTCAAAATATTATCCAAACAAAATCTTATATTTCACTTTTATAACGGTAAGATGCAAAGTTTTGATGTATGGTATAAAGATCCACGTGTGTAAAATGAATTTAAAATATTCGTCTTTGTTTTAAAGGTTTTTGAGTTAGTCAACCGTCAATGATGGCGTGTGCAGCAATTTCTTTTTTTTTTTTGTAGTTTTTTTTGTCAAATTCAAAATCAAGAAGTAATATTAGGAAACTGTTGTTTGTCTAAGGGTTTTTTTTAGGATTATTGAGAGATTGTATTTTAAAGTTTTTTTTATTTAAAAATATATTAAAATAATATTTTTTATTTTTAAAATTTATTTTTGATGTAAATTCATCAAAATAATTCAAAAATATTAAAAAAATTAATTTTAAATAAAAAAATTAAATTTTATACAAATGATATTTTGAACACACTAGTGATTTGAAGACTTAAGAAGTAATGAATATCACTAAGATCTTTCATTTGAAAAGTGGCAAAAAGGTGAGCAATAATCTTGATAATTTGTGAAGAGAAACTTCTTGTTAAACGTATATCATCAACATAATAAGTAAAAGAAGAATGTCTTATTCTTGAGTTTGATAGAATAAAGATTGATCATAGGGACATCGTTTGAAACCCATCTGTTGGATATAAGTACTGAATTTTAGGTACCAAGCATGAGGGGCTTGCTTTAAACCATACAAAGCTTTATGGAGATGACAGACATGATCATGATGAGAGGAACCCTTGAAACATGAGGGTTGAGCCAAGTATACTTGTTCTTGTAAGTCACCATGAAGAAAGACATTACTAACATATAGTTGTTTGGCATACCAGCCTTGAGATAACCTAATGGTAAGGATTAACCAAATAGTACTTGGTTTGATTACTGGACTACAGGTTTTAGCATAATCTAGACCTGGTAATTGTGTAAATCCATGAGCCACCAGTTGAGCTTTATACCTTTCAATAAAGTCATCTGACCGTGTTTTGATTTTAAACACTCATTTACTGTTAACAACATTCATGTTTGGTTGTCTAGGTACCAATGTCTAGGTTTTGTTGGTGTGAACAACATCCATTTCAACTTGCATTGCTTGTTGCCATTGCGGATGACAAAGAGCATGTTGAAGTGAAGGTGGTTCTTGTGATTGAGCTGCAAGATGAGAAAAAAAGCAAGCAAGTATTGGATGTTGTAAAGAGAAGAATACATTGGGTTTCAGCTTCTATGTTTGAGCTCGTGTAATCATATGATGATGTTGTTATGAAGCAGTTCGGTGGTAAAACATTGAACTCTGGTGCAGTGGATGGAGAAATATGTCCAGGAATTGGAGACTGAGGTGTTGACACACCTTGGATAGTCGTTGCTGGAACATGATGTATTACTTATTGAGCTAAAATAGGGGATTTTTCTGTCAAGGTCTTGAATAGTTAAGGAAGTTCTCTAACTTTAAACAATTGAAAAGCATGTGTGCTAGGTTCCTGCATGCATCTATAGGGAAATTGAAATTAATTGAATTTCACATGGAGAGATATATAGTTGCGACTTGTCTGAGGTTCAAAACAACGATGTACTTTGTGATTGTTTGAGTAACTAGTAAAAACACACCATGTGGACTTAAAGTTCAATTTTGATAGACCAAATGGTGCAAGTAATGGGTAGTAAGAGCACCCAAGAACTTGTAGAGATTCATAAGCAGGAGTAGAACCAAAAACCATTTCATGAAGTGACTTGTAACCAAGAATTGAAATAGGCAATACATCATATTCTTGAGAATAAATCCCAATAGATAAAATAGAAAATAACAGTTATTATCTCTTGTAAATTGAGAGACAGACAACAATTTCTTCTTAATTGTAGGAGCTACAAGAACATTATTTAGCTTAAGATTAGTAGTAGGAAAAATAATGTGTCTAGTGCCAGTGATAAGTAAGTCATGACCATTGCTAACCATGACAAAATCGTTGCCAAGATAAGGGTTAATACCTTGTACTTCATTTGTGTCAGAAGTCATATGCTGGTTTGTACCAGTATCAAATTACCAGGTCTTTTCTGCAGTCTCTCCAATTTTGATAGCAACAAAGGCTTTGTGCCGATCAATTTCTTCATCAGAAGCAAAGCATCCATCCGCTTTATGATTAGGCCCCCCACATAAAAAAAATGATGCCACCACGTCCACAACCACCGTGATTTGAGAATTGTTTCTAACGAGTTCTAGAGGAACCTCCATTAAATTGAGAGAATCGAGTCTCTTTAGCTTGTGATGATGAAGCACTTCTAGTGGAATTTCGACCATTGTAGAAATGAGTATCAAGATTCACCTATGGCTTTGGGTTTGTTCGGCTATGATTTGTATAAAAAGCAACATTGGAAGTAGTTGCTCGTGCTCCTTGAAGTTGGATTTTAAAATCATGAAGTTTGCCAATAACTCCTTCAAGAGATGAAAAAATATCTTTAACATTTGATGTTGCTACTATAAGATCAAATTCAGATCCTAATTCTCGAAGAATACAAAGGATGAACTCATCATCATTCATTGGTTTTCCTATACCACAGAGAGACAAAGCCAAGATTTTGCTTTGTGTAAATAATCCTCTAAAAAAAAGTACTTTTGTTCAAGGACTGCAACTCACCCTTGATTTGTTGAATGCAATCTCGAGTGTGAGTATCATAAAGGGTTTCCAACACTTGCCAGGCATTATACAAAGATTTGCTATTGATGACTTGAGAGAGAAGACCATCAAATAAGGAACTATTGATCCACCCAAGGATCAATTGATCAATGCGCATCCAAACTACTGCTTTAGGATTTGTTTGCAACACATCATTGTCACCAATGATGGTTGACACTGGACAAAGAACCTCATTCTTCACATATCTAAGAAGACCATAACCATGCAAGATGGGAATGACCTATGCTTTCCATAAAAGATAGTTGTTGGAGACTAGTTTAATAGAGATATCAGGTAAGTGTGTTTTCGAAAGTGAAATCTCAAAGGAAAGGGCAGGAGACACAATCCGAACTAATTAAGATGCCAAAGGGGTATAAAACTCTGATACCATATAGAAAAGCTAACCTATTTTTCTATATATTGTTCTTGTCTTTAAATAGGCATTACAAGGGATTGATGTAGGAGTGATTCTTGCTATATATATATATATATATATATATATACATGATTTCCATGATTTGTATGCAGAGATTATGAAAACATAATGAATGATAAATATTAAGAAAATCATAAAAAGAATAAATAGGGATCCTAGCAGAGAGATCCCAACAAAGAATCTCGGATAATTCCTTCATATCTCTTCATACCAAATATTTTTTAAATATCTTGTAATTATAAATACCAACTCAAAATAAGCTATTCACACCCAAATTAAGAGATTCTTGATTTTACTTTAAGTAAATTTATATATTGATGAATAATGTTATTATCTAGACTAATAGATAATTATTTAGAATTCATTTTTTAACGAGATATTAAAAATTATAACAGTACCATTGTTCTAGAAGTATCCAAATTTTAAAATGTTTTAAAAAAATTTCATTTTATGGGTCTTTATTCACCTTATTCCAGAATCATACGAGTCTTTCTTTTTTGTTTTTCTTTTGTAATACTTTGACTTGGTTCATTTTTATTCTGGGGGTTTTGTAAATTGTTTTTTTAATGAGAAGTTCACAAGTAACATGTTGAATACATTGATAAATATCTTATAAAAAGAGATGATTAAGATGGAATGTTTTAAAAGTATATAAATTTATTTTAAAATAATTTAGAAACAATTTCTTTTCTAGCTAAACGATTTGTTTTTGTATTTATGATTTCTATTACAATACACAAACTAAACAGAAAATAAATAACATATGATGTGAACAGAATAATATTATATAAATGTAATTGTTTGAATAAAGTAGTGGCGTGCAACTCATGTGGATTGCCGACAAAATAAAGGAAAAGTATGGTGAAACAACCAGGAAGGAAAGCCATGGATGATCATTTATGTAGATTATGTCCTCCTCAGCCGACGTCAAGAGATGACTTCATTCTTCTTCTTTTTTTTAAAAAAAAAAAAGCTTAAATCAATTGATTAGTTGACTTCGTAAGCCTGTACCTAAAGTCAACTGTTGCATCGATTGTAAATTTCTAACCTCCTTCCCTTTCCTCCCGATCCAAGTAAACGCAGTGCAATTTCTTCGAAGACCAGTACACAAAAAGACATTTATTCGAAGCTACAAATCAGATATCTCATCAGATTATTTAATTATTATCAATTTTATATCCGAATATTTTTTTTAATCAATTTTACAATTAGACTATATCGACTTCTCTATTAAGATTTTATATTGAGATATTTAATATAAAACATTCATTTCTCTACAGAAAGACCATTTAAAAAACAGTATAATTTCGATAAAACATCGTCAAAAAGATTTAAAATATATGGAAGTATTAGATTATTTTTTTTTGAGATCCTGAGGGTTAAATTAATATAAATAATTTAGTATTTTTGAGGTTTGCTCTTTATCCAAAGGTGATAATTGGATAATCAGTAGGCTGTGCATGTATGGCATGTCTACTTGGCAAATTTCCCACGGAGGCGTAGGACTAAAAATTAATTGATGCATCCACTCATATGAATGTTAATGAACGGAGCAATTGAAGCGGGCACCTAGACTCAATTAAAAGAAAATTAATAGAGGGATTAAAGTGTTTTTATGAAAAAATATGAGGATTAAATTTTTTTTAATTAAGAACTTATTTATATATAAAAAATATCAAGTAAATATAAAGGTCCAAATAACTCTTTTTTTTTTTTTATTTAAATGAAGGGACTAGAATGGATGACCAAGCATTTTTTAGCGGGTAATAAATAAAATAAGCAGCAAAGGCGTGTAAACGGCTTGCAAAACGTGATATCCAACTATAACTTGTCATCATTCTCAATAATTGACCTTTTTTTCTATGCAAGCTAATTGACGTATGAGTTAACTCGTAATTCAAGTAACTTTGTTAAAATTTAATTAAAATTTTTAATTAAATTTAAAATATACAGTTTTAAATTTACTCGAGTAATGTGCATGCATATTTAATAACTATGACCAAAACTTATAATTTTCTTTATAAATAATTGATATTTGTGCTCGATAATATTAATTGTCTCCGCTACCCACCCAACCCAACAAGAACTTTCCTAGCAGCTAACAAAATCATGGCTGGTATAAACAGACGCCGCGAAGACTGACTTGCCGGAGAAAATATGACGCCATGAACAAAGCACCGGTCTTAAACTAGTAAGCTATTAGATAATTCTTGATGACCGGGTCTTGAGCTAGTTCCATACATACCAAACGTAGTTTTTCAGAAAAATAAGTTTTATGCAAAATCAACAAAATCATGCCATAATATTCTTAGTATGACCGGGTCTCCATCTAATTCCAAACAAGTTCTTGACCCATATCCAAAAATTAAACAAGTTCGAGACAACCGTCGGCCGTAGTTTTTGCCTTGAAATTTTAAGCTCATTGTTTCTTTCCCACCATCCTGTGTACTGTACTTTTCATATCATTGAAAAATCTCTCAACCTGTGTAAAATATCTATCTAACCGGCTCGAATAATCTCTTTAATTAGACATTAATAGGAGGGTGAACCTATTTAATGATTAAAGCATGTGTAAAATATCACATACCATTGCCGGAATTGAGTATTAGTGTATATTAGTTCACAGAATTAACCGGCTCGAATCAAAAGAAAATTGAACATAAAAAAATATTCAAGCCATATAAATTTATTTGGCATTGTTTTTAAACATAGTTTAATAGGTCAACATTAAAATCTCTCATCCTTACTCCTATTCAAATTTAAGTTTTAAATTAAATCATATGAGAGTTTTACCAACGTGACTCAGTCAACAAGACGAGTTTTAAGACAACCTGAATGATTAGTAAAAAAATATGATTGGATTTTATAAAAAAAAATAAAGATGATTTTTTTTTAATATTGAGACATCGACATATTGAGTCAACACGAACTTTACAACTTAATTCGTTAAATTTGCAATCCGGATGATAGATTCTAGTGGGTTTAAGAATTTTATTTTTAAAAAATTATTTTTTTAATTACATGATAACAAAGATAAACGCTTGTAAAATTGAGCACAAACTAATTGTTGGGATGTTATTTAATTAAGAATGTGATAACCTCATAAAAAATAAAATAAAATAATTTATCAAGATAAATTAAAAATCAAGCAAATATTGAAGAATAAAATTGAAAAAACAAGAACATAAAAAACAAATAGAGGGAAAAAAAAAACCCTCCTTCACTGGTCATATGGATAAGGGAGAGTTAACACCGGTAATTAAATATATATATTATTTCCTAAAAGAATCAAACCTATACCTCCTCTCTTTTTTGCTTTTTTACTAACATGAACTTAATTTTTTGATGCATGATCAATATATTTAGGGATAAAATATTTTTTTTAGTTATTATTGTTATTTTCTATTTAGTTTAGAAAAATATTTGCTTTTATGGTGATTTAATTTTTTTCTTATTTAGTTTAGAAAATCAAGTACTGACATTGATAATTTTATTTTTCTTAGTTTGTTTAGGATTTTTATTATTATTATTTTATTTTCAGGTTTTCTTTGTTATTATTTTTATTTAAGGAGTTGTAAATCTCTTAAAGAGACAAATCATAATATATATTTTTTCATAAATAAAACTATGAATTAGGGTTCTTAAGTTTTATTCTATTTTGACCATTATTTTGTTTTCTCTTGCTATTATATTATTGTTTGTGCTTTCATCTGTATCAATTGGTATCAAATTCCAACAATCTCAGGTTATTGCTTGTTGTGTACTGCAATTCTATTTTTTTTGTTATGTGTCGCAAAAAAACCATGGTCGGAAGAGGTCGCGACGCTGGGCGTGTTTAGATAAGAGGAACAAGAAAGTTCCCCCACGAGAGAGAAACATCCAGGAGCTCATGATAGAGAACATACAAATGTAGATTGAGGAGCTTACTCGGTGGTTGGAAAAAAGGCCCCAACGAGAGGAAGACAAAACTTACCAAGGATCTCTTGCCAATATAGAAAAACTCATTCTAGAGGCAGATATTGCATAGGAGGAAACATCTCAATAGGAAAAAACAACATGGAGATTTCAGTTTTCAAATTAAACTTACTGATTTTACAGAAACTTTACAAGCATATGAGTTCATCTTTTGGTTGAATGAAGTTTCACAAATCTTTTAGTATAAGGAGGTTTTAGAACAAATAAGGGTGGAAATAATTGTGATCAGATTGAAAGGCTAGACTTTTTCTTGGTGAAAACAATTAAAGAGGTCACGAGTGAAGCAAGGAAAGTCGAGAATAAGTTATTAAGATAAGATGAAGATGAAGGAGCACTTCCTTCCTTTTAGCTATGCACAAACCTATACTAATGACTCCATACATTAAGACAAAGAGGTAAATATATCGACGATTATACTAATGAGTTCTATCAATTAGTGTCTAGAGTGACTTGGTAGAAATAGAAGAACAATTGGTGGCAAGATATCTAAGTGGTTTACAGTGGTGCATCCAGGATGTGTTGTTTTTGTAATTTTTTAGACATTTTCGAAGGCATGTTAAAGGGTTTTGATAGTTGAGAAACAACATGCTGCTAGGGTAGTTAGTAGAAGTTTCCAGACTGATTTATACATAAAAAGAGAACCCAATAATAATCAAAGTTCAACCACTCCCACGTCAAACCTACTTAACAAACTCAACAAATAACATGTCAGAGTATAGGTCAGGACTCTAGTTTAACTTTCCAAATTTATTGTTGCGAATATGGCAAATTGGAGCATTGGGCTAACAAGTGTAGCAAACTAGAAAGTTATATGGGTAAGAATTTGTTGACTAAGGATCATGCAAATGATGTGGTTGATCATATTTATAATGACTCGATTAGCAATGGAAAGATTCTATGTAGAGATTGTGGTGCCAACGTAGTCATTTAAAAGAATCTGCTAACTTCCAAGGATGATTAAAAAATAAAATAAAATTAGAGGCGCATTGACATCTTGTACTCAACGTGCACCATAAAAGATAAGGTTTGCAATTTAATAATAGACAATGGTAGTTGCAAGAATGTGGTGTCCGTGAAGACAGTAAAGAAGATCCAATTAAAAACCGAGTTAAGCCTTACAAGATGACTTTGCTAAATAAAAACACTAAGGTAATTGTGGGTAGACTTTGTCTCGTTTTATTTTCTATAGGCAAGATGCCTATAAATATGTGTCATCTACTATTGGACAGGCCATAATAATATGATAAGAAAGTGTACACGACAAACAATATAATACATAGACCTTTAGTATAAAAGGGAAGCGTATAATATTGATGCCCAAGAGAGATAAGGTGATTGTTGAAAACAATGGTAAAAGGATGTTGTTTTTATCTAGAATTATGGAGAAGGAATCAAAGGAGAAGAAATAAAAGAAAAGGAAAGGGAAGGTGTAATGTCCGGATAATATGGTGACTAGATGATTTTTAGGAAAACAATATTTTTTCTATTTAGTTTTTAAAAAAGTTTCTTTTCTGGTCATTTTATTTTTTTCTATTAAGGGTAGGAAATCAAGTATTGAGATTGATAATTTTTTTTTCTAGTTTGTTTAGGATTTTCTTTACTTTTTCTTTATTTTTAAGTTTTTTAATTTATTTATGTTGCTTTTTAAGCTTATTTAAGGAGTTGCAAATCTCTTAAAGAGACAAACCATAATACAATTTTTTCTCTGGCAATAAAACTTTGAATCGTCCTATTGCTTGTAGTTTATCTTGTTTTGGCCATTAACATGTTTTTCCTTGTCATTGTTCTGTTGCTTGTGTTCTACCTGCGTCATTTTTTTCTTTTCTCGTGGATATATATGGAACTTTGATTGGATGTCTTTTTATAGAGTGTGAGAAGCTAGCGATAACGGTTGAGAAGGGATTTGATGTTAGCAAGAATTCAAATTCCTAGCTATTTATGTGGGTCTTTGATGAAGCTGATAACAGACAAGAAATAGAAAGAAGGAACAAAATCACAGCATCTGAAGGATCAGGATTGACAGAAGAGAGGAGCCTGGCTCCACTCAACCTGCAGGTTCATCAGAGATAGCAATGGCAAAATATATAAAAACTTAGAAAAAATGACAATCAAAAGAGCATCTCAAACTACTAAACATGACTTAAATGTAATACTAATATAAATTTCCAAGCTAGCTATAATTAGGCGTATAGGAATCGATGACAGAACACAGTCAGTCCAACCTCCAGAATATCAATGGTTTCCCACTGCATTAGTCTCTTGGATTCAGGCTTGTTCCACCGCGAGCAACCCATTCATGATCCTAGTCCAATATACATGAAAACGTTACTGAACAGAAACTTCATTTTTATGATGCAAAAATCGCATTTATTTAACTCAAAGCAGATCCGAAGTACATCAAGATGGACAATATACATTACATCCCTGTACAAATCAGCTTACTTTTTTCACAAGTAGCTCTCATAACTTGGCAACAAGTAGCCTTAATTTTGAAATTCTACTTAGTTACCTGCAATAATGCAATTTTCACTAAATAACCTAGGAAACAGACATGCAAAGAATCTGAACTTCAACGTTTGAAGTGTCATCATCCAGGTCGAAGCCCTTGAGGTTTCGTGGAATCCATGAATAACTGGAGGAATTAAGTGTACCGACTGGGCTCTGTAGCAAGAAAATAGTTTGTGAAAAAGTTAGATTAGATTAACGAGACTGAATTTGATTCATTAAGAAATAATAGAAAAAAATCAACGTTCTTATGGGGTGGTTGTGGCTTGCGTTTAATTTCTACATTTTTTCAATACTCAAGCTTGAGTTCTACCCAGACCTTCTTCTTAGGCAGAAGTTTGTCGCCATCAACTAGCTCCAAGAAAAGAGCTAGCTAGGGAATATTTCCCTTTTCCTTCTTTATGTCCTTCGGTATAAACTCTAAATTTCCTGAAACAATAAGAATATGAGAAGAGAGACAAACTTAACAGTTAACAGCGAAGACAAAAGGGATATGTTGTAATATAAAGAAACATGCGACTCGAATTTGTAGTTGGGCTGGAACAATTTCAACTCCTCTCTCCAGCAGTAAACTCTTGAGAATTATAAAAGTTCTGATCCAATTTAGAGTAAGTTTTTAACCTTCCATGTTAAAAACCATGAGCAGGTTGCTTAACCATGGAAAATAATTCCCTCTCCCCTCCAAACAAACTGTTTCAAGTAATTATTCATGATTCACTCCAAAAAAAAGCACAGAAACAAAAGTAATGGACGTAGCAAGCTACCTTGGACAGCTAGGTACTTGTTATTTATCTTATCATGGACGAACAATTTCAAGTCCACATTGATTTGACCGCGATGAGGAAGAGGGTCGTTCGCCAGCTCCAAGTAAAGGGAAATATACCCTTTCCATTCCCTTTCTTGTTTCTCTCTAGGTGGAATTATTCAAGTTGATTGGAAGTTATTTTTATGAGTTTGGCATGTAAAAAAGATTTTGTGAATTAATCGCTAAAATGTAAGAAATTCTACATTTTACATTTTGGATCTAGCTTTTTGTGACAAGTTTTTGCTAAGTTAGAGTTCCAGAATGAGAATGTGAGCTTAATATAAGTTGAAGTACACATGTCAAGCTTTCCAGAAAGGTATTATGGGAAAAATCTCGATCTCATTTGGACTTTGAATTAGACCTGCAATCTCGGACCAGAATCCTTCTTACAGCATGATTCTCTGCTTCCATACTAGATATTCAAAAGAGAATATCTTGAGCTTTTTATATCGAAATCAAGAGATTCAAAAACCCAAATTCATATACACATACATGACTACAATTTTCATGAAGGACTCAAAGTTAGATAAAATCTTTTTAAATGACAGAATCTAAACGCAATCTGGTTGGTTGAAATGAGTCTCCTGATCTGATTCGAAAATTGACAATGTCGAGCATCCCAATATGACTGAGGGTCTGATATAAAAAAAGTGGGCCTTAGAACCTAATAAAGGTGCAAATCAATCCTTTAACATGTCATGAATGAAATAATATAGCTGGGATGGTTGGATATTGCATGAAACTAAGTCAAAATCAAAGTCTAAATTGCAATAGGGTTGGTATTACAACAGAATTATGACCGCAGCAGAATCAGTTTTCAATATAAATTCTGAGAGATTTATCCAACTTTAAAGACCAGAAAAAATTTAGCATCATGAAGATTCCTAATTAGCCTAAAAATCCTGAAGATTTCAACAGCAAAGGGGGAGGATAAAGAGAGCAGAACACAACAAAAATAGGGTTTAAAAAACATTAATTTCTTTTCTACTTTTGTCAAATTTCTAGCAACCATGAACTAAACTCCTAAATTCAGTTAGAGGGATACACACCATCTCCATTAGCACGTTGTGAGAAGTAACGTTATTATTGTAATTCTTTCAGATTCAAGTATTTATTTTTCCTTGTTTAGAATTATGCTATTGATTATTATTCAAGCTTATTGAATTGTTTTGAGATGACATGTATGCTTTCTAGTTTCTTTCAATCCATAATTGTTGTTAGGGACTAGAGTAAGAAGCAAGATAATTAATTTGATTGCTACAACTCTCATCTTGATTTACTAGGAAAGAATAAACTAAGTTAAAATTGTCAAGCTTTTAAACGTTTGCTTAGAATAAATGCACATATTTTATTTCTAAGATTACTACCGAGTGAATGAAAATTGCTTTCAATGTTATATTCACTTGATGGTAAGAAATTTATTAGAGAACTTTTTCTAATTAATGCATTCGTAATCTCATCGATTTCCCTCAGCTTTAAGGGATATCGAATTTATTTGCTCGACATGAAAGAATATTTATTTTACTTTGATGATTAACAGATTTATAGGAATGGATGTGTGGATCCTTAAATTGATTTAATGACATATCAATTTATTATTTTTAGAATTATTATTTCTTGAATTTTTCATTCAAATCCTCCATTTTTTCTCATTTCAGTATATTATAGGAAGGTTAAACAAAATCTTCCTCGAGTTCAACCTGATTTTCATAATCATACTATAAATTTATTTTGTTTATGATAGTTAAGTCAAAATTATATTTTTGTGGTTTCGACAATCAACCAAAACTCTATCTTCGAGCACAAAATAAAAAGAAAAAAAAATTGCTTTATCAGTTGATGACGCCTCCTTTTCTTTTTCCTCCTTGGGAATGGGTTATTTAAAGGAAAGTGAGTGAGAATCCGATAAAACTACTTTTTTAATGACTAGGACCGAAAACTTCATATTCATACTAATTGAGCATCAACAACAATAATATTAAAAATAGTTTTTTAATATATACAAAGTCTTTGCAAATGTTTAGAAATTAAGTTTTTTTAGAAAAATAATAATGATATTTGCGCCGAAAATCAGTTCAAGTTTTTAATACATGAGCTCAAGACTCTGAAACAATAATAATAATAAAAATAAAAATCTAATCCTAAGATGAAAAAGTTCCTATTTGGTTTCATTCGAAAGATTTTCTAGATGAGATAAATCGCAATTTTGGTATATACATCTATCTCACCAGATTTTTTATTTGAGTTCTGCAACTTTACATTAAAAAACATCAATCAAATAGCATTTGTTTATATTAAAAATTGATCATAATAGCATTGTCACGTCAAATAAACAACAGATTATATTAAGAACAAATACACTTTTTAATTTTAAATAAGAGCACAACACAAAGTTTTTGAATAATAAATTTGGTGCTAGACACTAGAATAATTATTTGTTTCCACTCCTCTTCTTGGGGTTGAACCTCTTGCCCCAAAGAGGTTTAGCATCGACCCAGAATTTGGCTTCAGTTTTTCCATTCAAGATCATGGCTGGTATATAAGACGCAGTGAAGACCACTTTCCCGAACAGCGGTGGTGCACCTTGATCCTTCGGCTCAGGCCAATGCACGTACACCCTTTCCACACACGACCCGTAATTCCTGCTCAAGTTATAAAAACACAATTTCCAATCGTCAATTATTTAATTTACTTTATTAATAATTAAGACTGTACTAGTGATGATTTTCCTAATTTTTTTGATAGGGGCTATAAATTAGAAAGGTAAACAATCACATGATTCCTAGCATAACTAACAAACACAAAGAAATTAACCAAAAATTATGTATATATAATGGAAAATGATTTGTATAACTAATAAAAGGATAATTAACTAAAAAGTAATGCATAGAGACAATTGATAATAGACAAAAAATTGCTTAAAATTACCACCTATTTCATTGTCTCCATTCATTACCTTTTCGTTATTTATATTCGTGTGATATAGCATTACTCGAATAAAACTATACCATGTAAATTGTTGAATTGAGTTGAAATTATAGCATAACTCGATCAGAAATATATCAAATATTTTTAATATTGTATCAATAAATAATAATAAATATATAATGTACTGAATCCCTCGAGTAAAACTTTAAACTCAACACGCACAATTCAACCATGTCTTTCAAATATTATCCAGTACTTTGATGATTGAACTAAATTCATGGCCATAAAAAGAAATTTTACCAAATCTAACTCTTTTTTTTAAAATTCATTCATTGAATAAATAAATTGAATCCTATTAGTGGTTTAATTCAGCATTTATGATTTTTAAGAAATGATTTAGTACTAAAATTTTGGGCACTACAATTTGTTATCATTAAATAGACTATGTAGCAACTAAATTAATTGCCTCTATTTATTTGTAACAAAATCCTCCGATTAATATACTTACACTGTGAAAAACCTGGAGATTTGACTTTCAGTGAGAGGGTATCCATTTGAGAACGTCAAGAACAAACATCTATTTTCCTCGGCTGCTCTCTCTGTCACAGGATTCCACTCTTTGGCTGAAGGGTTCAGCTTGGATCCAACATAGGGTGCAATTGGTTTTGCTCTGCTGCCATCTTTCTCGGAACCCAATTTCTTGACTTTTTGCAGGGGACTAAAAACATTCCCCTCGGTTATTTGGTTTCCCATCCTTTCTAAAATATCCTTCAAGACCACACAACAGACTCCATTATAGATCTCTGTGATACCCTTTAAGGCCTTTTCTTTATCAGCAAGGATGACATTGAGAGACAAGAAATGTTCGGCTAACTTTGGAGTGAAACGCATCAAATCTGGCGATATGGGATTTTTTGACAGTTGTTTCAGAAATGACAGAATATCCTCAGCTTCTTTGGCTAGTAGAGTCAAGAATTTATCATCATGAAGTAAGATCTTTCTCATAATTTCTCGAAACCCTTGTGTCTCTAGCCAAGTCCAAAATGCCATCACCTTCATTGCCACTCCAACTTCAATTCCAAAATGAATCATCCGAACGAACAGTACTGACCTTTTACTAGACTCGTCTGATGATGATGATGCAGCCATGTGGTTAGAGAGGGAAACTGTGTTTCCTGTGTAGGAATATAGAAGATAAAGAGTAACTCTGTGGTTTCTGTGTTCTGTGTACAGATAAGAAACTGTGTCTGTGTGTTGATGAAAGAAATGAAGAGGGGTTATGGGGGTTTATATAATACAGGGAAGGTTTTGATTTTTGAAGGTTTGCGATGGTCCACAATGGTTTTACAAGGAAATTGAAATCCCTTATCTGAAAAGGGAACGGGCCGGTGTGTTTCTTCAGGAAAGTTTCCAGCTTTGAAAATAAGATGATGTTCTGCGAATGGCTGTGTCTAGTTATGCAAACCTCCACACAAACTAACTGAAGGAAAAGGAGTTGTTCCATGCAAAATTAATTCTTGATGTGATTAAGATTCAAACCTCGGATATCAAATTAATTAAGTTTCCACGAAAATGCATGAAATGAAAGGAAAGTTATCAAGAGAAAATTGGCAGTTTTAGTTTTTTTGATTTTTTATGCACTGATTTGGATTCAATTTCATTTTGAAATGTTCGACCGAAACTATGGTAAAAATATATGTAATCCAACTTGAGTCGATTCAATTATATTCCAATTCTAATATATATATATATATATATAATTTTTTACTGTGATTATGTGTGGAATGCTTTGAGAGATAGCTTTGCACCGAAAAAATTTATCTAATACAACTCCAGTCGATTCAATTATGTTCCAATTATAACAAAATATGATTTTTTTTTTATTTTTCTTTGTAAATATGTGAAGTATATTTTGAGGCAATATCCAAATTCAATAGCAATATTGATCAGATTTTGTTAAAATGGAGAGAATTGATTCGGAGTTCTTCTAATTGCAATTGTGGGGGAAAAAAAAAGGAAAAAAATCATTTTTGATAGATCCTCATGTAATTGTGAGAAACTCCTGACATGGATTAATTCCTCAAGTTGCATATATTACAAGCAAAAGTACGAGACCTATTTTGATAGATCCAACAAAAATAATGATGATTTAATTTACATGTTCATATGAGTTCCTTACTAAAATATCAGTATTATATTAGTTTTAAAAGATTGGTATGATGTTTAAGCAGATATGTTTCCTTTTTCTTTTTTTAAAAAAATTAAATTATGGAGCTAGCACTCAGTGAAATTTATTAAATTTTTTAAAATATACTAGACTGATATAAAAAATATATCTAAAAAACTAATAAAAATAAAGCTTTACCTCGATTATTTTACCTCAAAAATTTCTTTAAATGTACTAAACCGTATAAAATGGTTTGAAGATATGTACATTGAATATAAAAAAGTTACTATATAGACCACGCCTAGCTAGCCTACCTGATCGGATTCACCAACGCACGAGCCAAATAGCAGCCACCTTGTACAATGAAGAAACAAAGATGGGCACTTGAGGGTCTAGCTGCTGTGGTCAACCGTGTGACTTGTTCCGCCCCCGTCCCGGGTTCGACCCTCTATGTGCACGCCTGTCACCCCCGCGGTGCCTAACCTGCCCCTGGGCTTGCAGGATGTCCAGTGGGCCGTGGGGAATAGTCGTGGTGCGCGCAAGCTGGCCCGGACACCCCACGTGAATCAAAAAAAAAAAAAAAAAAAAAAAGAAACAAAGATGGATCCTATTTTACAAGAAATCAGAAAGTTTTTTTATCCAAAAATTGGAAAGTTCACCGCACGAAGGTAACTGCTGTGCGAATTGGCTAGCTAATTATATTCATGGTTTGGAGCTAGGAGCTCCCCCTTTTAGCAACTTTCCAGAGGACATTTTCTGTTAGTAAGTGGAGATAAATAATGTTCCACCATATGGAAATATCTAATTTCTCACTTGGCATATGATGGAGGATACAAATGGTGGGCATAAATCAAGGCATGATTTATGCCCCTTCACTCCCATCTTGTATACATATAAGCTCAGTGAAGAGCTGCGTGTGTGAGTGTGAAAAAACACAAAAAGAACAGAAAAGAAGTAAGAACAGCAGAGAGAGCTTGAGTGAGTGGAGTTGAGTTGAGAAGAGTTTTCTCCTCCTTCTTTATTTGTATTGTTTCTTTGAGTGATTAATACAAGCCAGTAACTCCGTGAAGTAGGCAAGTTGCCGAATCACGTAAATTGATGTGTATTTGAGTTCTGAAATTTTTCAACACCTTCGACAGTATTTGTTATTTATCTTATCAAACACAAACAATTTGAATTCGGCGTTGACCTCCCACCGACGAGGAAGATTGCTTGTTTTTTCTATTTCCAAGTAAAGGGAAACAAAGCCTTTCCCTTTCCCCTTTTTGTTTCCTTTAGGGTAAAGACAACCTCCTGGAAACAAGAAAAATGATCACTTGAGGAAGAGCCTAATTATCACTTGAGGAATCAGGTATTGGTCAAAGGAAGGTGGTGAGAATCTACAAACCATTTGTAGCCTCCGGCTTCAAAAACATCAGATTCATAGCTTTTCGACTTTCGTCTTCAGAAGTAAGGAGAATGGCTCTATCTTAAGGGAGTTATGCATTGGAGGTAGATCTCTTTTGGATCTTTTGACTCCTGGAAAAGAAAAGGAAATATTGATACGTCTGGGCTGGGCACCATCATTATAGTACTTTTTTTTTTTTGGCCAGATTCAGTTCTCATTGATGCTATGCAAATCATATAGATAGATTCAACATTCTGGAGGCTGAAAATTCAGCTAGCTATGACTCGCATATCAGAATTACTTGTATATATCCAGCCACATAACTAATTACGATAGCATCGATCGACTTTTGTAGGTCACGGTAAACAAAGGTGAGAAGCAACATATACAGGACAGGAATCACAACAGACTGAAAAAAGAGAGTTCCAAGATAAAAAGAAGAAGCATACCAGAATCGCAGAACCTATGCTTGTTCTCCATTGCAGAATACGTAATGTGACTCCTGACCAAAGTGATCAATTAGACAGAGAGCCTGAGAACTATAAGGATGAGCAAACCAAATTGGTGATAGCATTACCTGGTCGACGGGTTAGATAAGGAATTTTGTAAGATCAAGTTGATACGTTTTATAGTTGATTACAAGCAACTCAATCCTTTTCCCTCAAAAGATCTAACCTTAACCGGCAAGCATGGCATAGTGCTTGACGGGTGTGGATAAAAATTTTAATGACTATAATTTTAGTACAGCTTTCCATCTGAAAAAAAAAAAAGTTTTGGATATTTATTAAATAATTAGTTCAACTCAAAAAATTAATGGAATAATAGTGAGATTTGAACTCATGATAACTTGATTATCAAGGCTCTCTGATACCATGTTAAATCGTTTAAACTATTAGATAAGGTCTCAAGATATGATTTAAGATTTAATTATTTTCTAACACACTTTCTCGGGTAAAAACCCTTTGGACTTGAATTTATTAAAGAACCATCTCAACTCAAAAGCTTAAGTTGTTAGTTGAGGTCCCAATATATGATTTATATTATTCTCTAACACATCTCCTCAAATAAAAAGCCTTGAAGGCTTGAAACTTGCATAAATCTATATTATTTTGTACTTAATTTTTATCAAATAAATTGAGATGATAAAATCCAAACTTGTGACTGCTTAGTTATTAAAACTCTGATATTATATCAAAAAATCAACTCAACTTGAAAACTTAAATAAAATTTTAAAATATAATTTATATTATTTTTTAATAACCGAAATCGCTCACCAACCTTCCACATGCGTGTCTGATCAATTTTACTCATTGGAAAAGCTGTAGACCTTCCTTCTCATAAAAGCGACGTCCAGCCAGTACAACACTGCGAATCTCACTTCCAGAGGCTACATCTTCATAGCATACAAGATATCCATGCAGGGATAATACGAGGCACTGCAAGCAGTCTCGAGTTCCTTTTTGCCTTCTGCAGACAAGGAGTTGTGAACAGCCAGCATGCCCATGGTTGATATGGTGATTGATATGGTTCCAGTAATGCACTCAACAGTATTCTTGTAGGCCTCGTCTTCACTCATTCCATTTTCGGTGTACCGTCTAAACAAGGACTCCACAATTCCATGAACAGAACCAAGCAAAATGCCCCTCTCCCCAAAGATATCACTCTTGTATTCCTGCTCTAGTGTAGTGGCAAATGTGAAAGGTGAACCAAGGGCAACGGACCATCCCAAGGCAACGTCAGTGGCTCTACCATATCAACATCCTGGTGGACTGCGAAACTGGAATTCATTCCAGCACCATTGACCTCTTTGCCTTGAAGCACACAGCAATGACACTGATGTTCTTTGGAAAATCAAGTCCCGTTGACTGCAGATGCCCAAGAAGAAATCCATGGGAATACCCAAGAATGCTGCTTGGCTTCATGTGGGAGAAGACTTTCTCATAGTTATCTGCCTGTGCAGCATCAGAAATCAGTAGCAATACTAGATCGCTGCCAGAAACGGTTTCCCATATATTACCTAAAGTCCCATTCTCTTCTGTAAAACCAGCACCACGAGCTTCAGCAAAAGAACGAGAGCCCTTCATCAGTCCAATCTTGACTTTAATATCAGACTTTGCTTCAGCAAGAGAATCCCTCAGATTCTGAGATTGAGCAGGACCCTGGGAACCCCAACCGATAACGCCGATCTGCTTAATCCCCTTAAATGCATGAGGATAGTGGAACAAATCCCTCCCTCCTCTCACAATGTACTCATCGTGACCAGCAAGAGAGACCTTCTCCTTCTTAAACACAGATTGGCGTTATCGTGACCAGCAAGAGAGACCTCTTAAACACTCATCGTGACCAGCAAGAGAGATCTCTTAAACACAAAGGTTTCAAAATCAAGAGAGATCATGGGTTTCACACTGGGAACCGACGAGACCATCTTAGCACCCAAAACTCCAGCAGAGATGTTACCATTGCTGGCTTTGAGTGGTTTGAAGGTCTTAGGAGTGATGATGAAACCCTAAATTGCCGTTACATAGCAGCGATCTTGAAGATGCAGGTTTTAGGGTTTTTGAAGATGTTGGATTGGTGAGGGTATTGGAGAGGGATGTAGCCGCCGCCATGTGTTTTCAGTGAGAGAGTTGGAGAAGGGAAATGTGGAAGAGAGGAGCATATGTGGAAGGTCTACCAGCTTTTCCAATGAGTAAAATTGATCAAATGTGAAAGGTTGGTGAGCGAGTCCGGCCTGCCCGGCCAGCTGGGGACTTAGGTCCATTGCATCCATTCACTGCTGGTGTTTATCGGCATTAATGATAATGATGTTTTTCATCTCAAAGAATTAATTTAATTTAAAAAATTAAGTTATTAGTTAAGATTTTAAAATATAATTTAAATTATTCTCTAATATTTTTTTATTCCTAAAAAATAAAAAAACAAGGAAACATTCTAGAGGCTGAAAACTCATCTATGATTAACGAGAACCCAGCGGCATGCATATCAAAATTCTTGTATGATAAGATCAACTTTCGTAGGTCATATACAAAAGTGAATAGCATCATATACATGACAGATCACTAACAACAGACTGAAAGAAAAGAGTTCCAAAATATGAATAAGAAGCATACCATGCATGTCCTCTGGAGCTCATAGAATCGCAGTTCTCTTTCTTGTTCTCCATTGCAGAATACGTAATGTGACTCGTGGCCAAAGTGATCAATTAGACAGAGAGCCTGAACCCAAGGATGAGCAAACTAAATTGGTGATAGCATTGCCTGATAGAGTTTACTTGTATAGAAAATTGACAGATGTAGACATTAGACTAATAAAATGATCAACTTGAAATTTTTGACAGTTAAAAAAGACCGTAGCTTAAACATTGATTACTTAACAAGTCATTTTAAGGTCCAGTTGAAACAAGTTCACATGGCTATAGGGATTAATTAACAATTAATTTTAAAGTCAGCCTGAGCCAAGTTCACAGGGCTATAGGATAATCAGAGAATAAAATGAAAGAGTCTGAAACATTGACAAATAAATAAAATTCGTTTCACAAAGCAGATGAACAATAATCGATTAAACAAAGATTGTGAAGAGCTGGAAGGAATTTTTTAATTAGATCAAGTTGTTGGCAGGTTCTATGGTTGATTACTAGCAAGTCAATTCGTTTAAGTGCTTCATCGATTATTGATTATAAGGGAGTGAATAGAGGACTAATGTCATAGAATATTAAGTTTCACACCAGGCAAGTATCCAGGCGCATTTCACCCGAAGAACATAGGAGAAAAAAGGATTAGATAGGGAAAGTCGACCGCTCAAAATGAACTGTCCAATCTTGTCCAAAATAAAAACAAGAAGTATACCAAGTCCGCTGGAGCTCATAGAATCGCAGAACTTGTTCTTGTTCTCCATTGTAGAGTACGTACTGTGACTCGTGGCCACAGTGATCAATTTGACAGAGATCCTGAACCTAATTAAGGATGAGCAAACCACGTGGGTGATTGCATTACCTGATATATAGAGTTTACTTTTATAAAAACAGACAAGTGTAGACATCAGACATATAAAATGATCAACTTGAAAATTTTGATAGTTAAAGAAAGACCATAACTTAATCGTGATTAATTAACAGTTCATTTAAAGTCTCTGAGACAAGTTCACATGGCAATGGGACAATCAGAGAATAAGATGAACGAGTCCGAAACATTGACATCACATTCACAAATAAATGAAAGTCGTTCCACACAGTAGATGAGCAATAATGGATTAAACAGGGATTGTGAAGAGTTAGGTGAGGGATTTTGTTTGATAAGGTGTTGAAACTTGAAAGTAAACATAATTTTTTATTTTTCTGAAAAACAGAGGAATTGTTCTATTAGTTGGTAACTAATTAATCGATTAAATTAAATGAATCAGTCAACCAATTTAGAAAAGATCGACTGGTTAAGTCTGCAAAATTACTTTTCCTATTTAGATTAAGTTATTTTTTAGTTAGTTTAATTCTTAATTGTCTAATAGTTTAAACCTATAAATAATCTTGTAATCAAAAACTTAAAATATAAATATAATAGAGAAAAAAGATGTATAAAAGAGTTTCAAACATTTTTTTTGTTCTTTAATTTTGCCTTTTTTTTTTTTGTTAATAAACTCATACCACAGTAATTTTCTTCCAATAGTTGATACATTCTATATTTGATTACTAGCGAGTCAATTTTATTAAGGTCTTCGATCGTCATTGATTGATTATAAGGTATTGGATAGATGATTAATGTCATAGAGTATTAAGTTTCACCCCAATAACTTGGAAGAAAAACAAATAAGATTTCACAGGAAAAGTTCAAATGTTTATATATACGACGTCTCAAAATTAACTGTGGCATCACCTCAAGTTCGGGAAATGATTTGTAAAAGGGTGTAAGTTGTTATGTAACTGTACCAGTACAAGTCAATTATTTTTATTAAAACAAGAGTGTTTTATTTATTTATTTATTTACAAGATATTAATCCAGCCAGCTTCGGAACAAAATCTTCAAACTAAAATACTTCCAAGACTTTAAAGGCCTGGAGGTATAGTTTTGAAACCCGATTCGGTTATCGACCAGGTCCAGTGATCGGATCACAGGTCAGATGTGTTGATCTGAGTTGACCCGGATCAACCCAAAAAAATACCTATATAAAATATCTAATTAGTTACAAATCCTTGTACAGCCTTCAATTATATATACTGGTAAAGCAGCAGCGAGGCAGAAGGTCGCAACAATACCCCCATCTACCATGCATGTTGCCCTTGGACTCCAAGGCTTGGAGGCTATCTACTTTGAAAGATTTCACATACATGTCTTCTTTCAAATCTGAAGATTTCTAGCTAGCATCGTCAGTTGAATGTTTCAAATTACTATATATAAATATATAATACAGGGGCTAGTACCAAGTTGTGTATCTTAAAGGGATAACTGGATAAGGAGCAGAGAGACGAAGAATTCAAGAGAGAGAGGAGCTTTCAAAGATTCCATTAATAGACTAAAAATAAGTGAATTAGCTATGATTACTAACTGACTAACTGTGGTATCTGCATCAGCAATGGTGACCCGAGCAATTGCAGCAATTTTACATCAATGCATCAGTGCATCGTTCATCTCGTTGTTTTGGTCTTTTAGCCAAAACGACGTAGTGTAACCTTTATATATATATATAAAGAAGGTCCAGTTTCAGCTGGGTTTATCCAGGTTGGCCGGGTCCCCGGTTGACCGGGTTTTGTTGGGCCAACTCCTAGGCTGATTTTTGTTTAGATCCAGATCGGTCCCATGCCCAGGTTAGTCGGGCTCCGGGTCGACCTGCCGGGTCGGTTCGGGTTTCAAAACTATGCCTGGAGGTTTTACTTTTAATGAAAGGAGAGTCATTTGAGGAGAAATTTTATAGTATTCTATAAATAAAATAAAAAAGCATAATTAATGTATCTAACTCAAAGAAGATAGAAAGAAAATCAAGATGGATGACGTTCATTAATTACATAATGTGGTGCATCTTCATTAGGAAGTTATAATGATGCTCTAGAATCCAGTATACTAGGAAACTTGCGTCTCGTTGTGTTTGGAACCCAAACGAAATTGAGCTTCCCGACCTTAAGACACGACCAACGAACTCAAAATTCTAGGTTACAAGCAGCCTTCCAATCCAAGCACTCCACACACAAAATTAAACTGTCTGATATTTCCCATCTAATGGCTGCGATGACAGACATCTCTAGTCAGACTCTTGAATCTATATCTTTATCATGGTTATAAAATTAATTTGACTCAAAATCTAAATCATGGGTCAGGTTGATAAAAGAAAATTGAACCAGTTTTTAATTTTTAAAAAATACAAAATATCTAATTAGCTTGTTTGTTTATGCGTTTTGAGTTGTTTTGAGTTATGATTAAAATAAAAGGCAGTTAAAGTAATATTTTTAGTTTAAATTGTAATTTAAAATGCATAAAAATTAAACGCATAGGTAAACACATTTTATATTTTTATAAAAAAATAATCGGATTTTTTCACTAATCTAAGATGATTGTAAAGTCTAAAATCTTGTTTGGCATTGTAGTTTATTCATATTTTTTTTAAATAGCTTTAAATTAATTATTTTTTATATTTTTGAATTATTTTAATGTTGTGATATCAAAAATAAATTTTAAAGAATTAAAAAATATATATTATTTTAATATATTTCAAAAATAACTTTAAAAAATCATATGTATTATACTATCCATGAAAGTTAAGTCTTACAATGAGACTTCACATGTGACTAAATACAAACACAACCATGTCAATGATAAAAACTAGTATATTAGATCGCGTTTCACAACGGATCAATATCATTTTTTTTTCAAATTTATTAATAATTATATTAATAGTAGTAACAACAACAATAATAATTTTACCTTTCAAATTAAATTTATGGTTTTTTTCGATAATAATAATATTTTTTAATTTTTTTATTAATAATAATAAATATAACAATATCAATAATAATATTAAATATGCCTGATCCAAGTTTAAGTGGGTATGATATGCTTTCAAATCAAATTTATAGTTTTTTCGATAGTAATATTATTTTTTTCAAATATATTAATAATTATACTAATAATAAATATATTAAGTCTAATAATATTATTAAACATGTCTGATCCAAGTTTAAGTGGGTCTAGTATGCCTGTCAAACCCATGGTGGTTGGGTCTGGCCAACACGCCAGATTCATTGATATTGGGTTTGACAAGAATATTAGATCCGCTTTCCTTTTCTTCTCTTTTATTTTTTTTCTACCCGCCTCAAAAATCACACTGACCATTCAAATAATTAAACTATTTCAATAAAAAAATAAAAATAAAGATAAAAGAAACTTCTAATCCAAAGAATAAAATTTTATACCCTGAATAAATAGCTAATCAGTATATCCTACAGCCCAAAAAAATCCAAACAAATTATTAAATCTTTAATTATTCTTTTAATATCAAATATATCCAATAAAAAAAATAATTACACCCTCAACAACATAATTATCTCAGTTTTGGTGAAGAATAAAAAGATAAAAGTTTTAGCTTTCTTCATAATTATCTTCCCGCGTGCCAACACATGGAGAGAGAAGTTAAAAAGCTCTGCGATTCGTAAGGAGAGAAGAAGAGGAAGTAGCAACGACTCTAGTGAGGGACCTTATAAATTCCCCTCTCTTTCGCTTAACTCTTTCCACTTTCTCTCTCTACCTGAAGTAAACGAAGCGACAACGTCCTCTTGCGTTTAACTGGTAATTTATAATTTATCTACAATCTTCTTTTCTTTTCTTTTCTTTTGATATGTTCTAGTTGGATATTTGTGTTGTGATAATCGATTCTGTCGTTTCGTGTCTCAATTTCTGATTTCCGATGCTGGAAAGTTAAAAAGTTGTTATTTTTTTTGTTGTTGTTAGGTTTTGTTAATGGTTAGTTTTGGCTAATCGAGGCTAGATTGTTTGCATTCAGTAACAAAAGCAGTAATTTTGAATGCAGCACAATGAATTTCGAGCTAAAAAGGGGGTTAATTTTGTTAAGTTTTGGCTAACCGAGGCTAGATTGTTTGCATTCAGTAACAAAAGCAGCAATTTTGAGTGCAGCACAGCAAATTTCGAGCTAAAAAGAGGGTTTGTTTTTGTTAATTTTGTTAAGTTTTGGCTAATTGAGGGTTATTAATTTTGTGTATTGGTTAGAGAACTTTAAGTTAAGATGTCTAAAAGATATTGGCAACTGAAAGTGATTGGAGTGTACGAATGAAGTGCAAGGTTTATAGCGCATACATGTGTTTTTCTGCGTGTACGATTAAGTATCGCTAGTTGGTGAGGGCTTGGCCTTTATTTTTTTCTCCCTCGGAACATGAGTTTTTTTATGTTAGGCTAGAGTTTGATGATTTCATGTGTGGATGATTATTCTTGATGTCCTGACTTGACCTAGCTTTGGAACAGCATTGTTGAGGTGTTGTAATCATGTATGGGCGTAGTGTTCCGAGGATGTGTAAAAACACCAAGTATTATGAGGTTCTTGGCGTGTCAAAACGTGCAAGTCAAGATGAACTGAAGAGGGCTTATAGGAAAGCTGCCATAAAGAATCATCCTGATAAAGGTGGAGATCCTGAATAGGAAGTTTATTAAAAATCGCTTTATTTGAGTTGTGTAAGGAGTATGTGATGCCCATTCGGCTCTGAACCATATTTGAGTTGTGCCTGGTAGCCAAGTGCTAGAGGCACTCACATCTGCATCTGGCCGAGGCAAGGGTGCATTGGAGTCATGACTTGTCAATCACATCATGATGATTCTAAATGAATAGTTGCTGTCATGGTTTTTCAGTTCTTTCTTTTTAAACTTCTGGGTGGTTGTTTGCTATGGTGGTGGATGCTATTTACTTTTAGGAAGTCATAACTTTTGTTTAGTATTATCACTAAAACTAGGTTGCAAAAATATCGATTTCACTTTAGGAAAGTCTGAATGTCTACGATCCATGTACAAGAAATATGTGACATGTAAAGATTAAAAATTTGGTTGAAGACCATGCATGGATCTCTGGGTGTTGAATTTCCTTCATCATCAAGATAAAAACACAGTGCTAACAAGTTTGCAATGGTTTGTGTTTTGTTACAATCATCTATTTATCAACTTCTAGTGTTATTGTTGCAAAATCTGAAAGAAAAGGTGTTCATTAGCATAGTGTGATTGATCTAGTTTGTTTATGTGTGCCTTCTGACGCTCATCTATTGATAATTTTTTACCGGTTCAAGGAGTTATCTCAAGCTTATGAAGTCCTTAGTGATCCGGATAAAAGAGAAATTTATGATCAATATGGGGTAGATGCATTTAAGGAGGGAATGGGAGGAGGTGGTGGTGGTCATAGTCCATTTGATCTTTTTAAATCATTTTTTAGCAGAGGTGGTTTTGGCGGTGAGGCTGAGAGACTCCTTGATGCATTTTGCTTTTTATTGACTAATTTTCTTAGATAAAGGTTCTCAAGTATCTGTATTTTTCAGGTGGTGGCAGCTCAATAGGAAGAAGGCTGAAGCAAGGTGAAGATAGGGTGCACTCTCTGAGGGTTTCCTTAGAGGACTTGTACAATGGAACATCCATGAAACTCTCTTTCTAGAAACATTTTGTGTGCCAAATGTAAAGGGTATGTTCTTTTACCTTAACTTTATTAGTTCGCTTGAAAGTTGTTTTTGCCTGTGTGGCCCTCACCAGTTCTCTTTTAATAGTTTGTGAGTTGCAGTTTCTTTGATGAGATTGGCTGTATTTTTCTTCATACCTCACCACCCTGTTTTTTTTTTTTTTTTATACCAGCCTGGGTTTGTTTTAAACCTTTTTGTCTAGTGTGTAGGTGGATGGACTTTTGTTTTTATATGTATGCTAATATTTCAGGAAAGGTTCAAAGAGTGGAGCCTCTGGTACATGTCATGGCTGCCAAGATTCCGGAATGAAAGTTCCAATTCAACAGATCGGATTGGGCATGGTCCAACAAATGCAGCAGCATGTGTGTCCTGAATGCAGAGGTTCAGGTTATTGACTGAAACAGATTTCTTCCCCTTTCTTCATTTTTGCTCTATTTCCATTCTGAAATGCATCTATCATGGTTGCTGGTGAGCTCATTAGTGAGAAGGATAAATGCAACCCTATGCAGAGGTAACAAGGTGACACAAGAAAAGATGGTGCTGGAGGTGCATGTTGAGAAGGGAATGCAACATGGCCAGAAAATAGTTTTTGAAGGTCAAGCTGATGAAGCTGTAAGTAAAGTCAGATTGCATTTTTTTAAAATATGAAAGATGGAAAGAAAAGATATGCTTTTTTTTCTTTTTTGTTTTTTTCTTTTTTTTTGGGGGGGGGGGGGGTACCATAGGATGCCCCTTGGACAAGATTCTAGTTTTTAAGAGTTCCAAGAACCAGCATTGTTGAGGTTTTTGTTTTCTGTTCCTGCTAACTGGTGCAAGAATGGACACATTTTATTATCAATTTTCTGAATGCCCACATTGATGCGGTTGCGACACTTCAGAATCAATTTTGTGAATGCATTTGAAGATGGTGGTTGATCTGCAATTTAATTCTTGCCATTAGACTTTAATATAATTTTTAGTTCTTCGTTGTTCCAATAATGTCTATAGTTTAACAGAATTTTCTCTTATGCAATTGCATTAAACAAAATCATATTTTTCATCATGTGATTTGCAGCCTGACTCAATTACAAGGGGATGTTGTTGTTGTATTGCAATTGAAAGAGCACCCCAATTTTGGAAGGAAATTGGATGATCTCTATGTGAAACGCACTATCAGTTTAACAGAGGCTCTTTGTGGGTATCAGTTTTCCCTTACTCATCTTGATGGTCGGCAGCTTCTTATCAAATCAAATCCTGGCAAGATCATAAAACCTGGTGTTACTTGTAAATTTATTCTTTGAATTTCATTCTTAGCTCCTCACTCTTGATCACTTGACATCCTTCTGAATTCAGGTCAGTACAAAGCAATTAATGATGAAGGAATGCCACATTATCTCAGGCCCTTCATGAAGGGCAAGCTTTATATCCGTTTTAATGTGGAGTTCCCTGACTCTGGGAGTCTATCTCCTCAGCAGTGCGAAGACACAATAATGCATGATGTCAATATGGAGGAGGAGAAAAGGCAGCACCAGCAGGAGGAGGCATATGATGAGGATGAAGAACCATCCACGTCCTGAGTGCAGTGTACCCAACAGGAAGCCATATATCACTGTTTGTCTGTCAAGCTGAATCCTGCAATGATGGGTTAGCATCGATTTATAATCTGTAGTGTGAAGACATTATTTGTTCTACATATTCGTCTTCTCAAGTTAATTATATTCGATTTATAATCTGTAGTGTTTCTAGTTAGATTCTTTACCCTCACTTTATGTTGCGTATTTATGGTTTGTGTTATCTATCTCGGTTAGTCTCATGTTTTTGACAATAAAATTAAGATGTACCAATATTCATAATAGACATAAAAAGATTCATAGATGTTTTATTGCGTGTACTATCCCAAAATTTTGGCTCATCATAATTATCATCATCTTGCCCAATCAAAACATGTGCTATGCAGTTGCGGAGTTGCAACTTATTTGTGATCAAGAGAGTGAGTTCTGGATATCTTCCCCTCAAATAATAAAGTGTTAGGTTGTTTTTGTTATGTCTGGAAATGAATTTGTGAGACCAACTAGCTAAAGACTGGTGGGATCTTCTCTAAATTCTGTTTTCTTAGTTCATTTTATGTTGGCATGCATGCCAGTGCGGAGAGAGGAGCACTCCCGGTTGATCTTTTCGTATATCTGTTTTCCTGGCTTCGTCATTTTGGTCCTGTTGTCAAGATATTTCACTGATCTTCACTATTATTTAAATTGCCTAAAGCCTTGCTTCTAAGGGATTTTCCATCATCTCGCGGCATGTTTGCTTCCTTAAATTGTTCATGATACGCATCTACTTTGAAGGCATAAACTGCTGTAAAGTCTCGAGTCACAGCCCTAAGCTAACAAGTAGTTTTGTTGCCTGTATTTGCTTTCTGATATTTCGCAGGAAGGAAGGATGCGAGGAAACATTTATATCATGTTTACTTGTGGAATATTTTTCAGTTTTGAAGAAAACAATTTCTAGTAAATCGAAAATTATAGAGAATACATCAAGTAGTTTAAAATGAGATCATGCCTAGCTAGCCTACCTGATGGGATCACCAACGCCCGAGCCAAATAGCAGCCACCTTGTAAAAATGCGTTCATTCACTTAACTCAAAGGACGTAAATGAAGAAACAAAGATGGATCCTATTTTACAAGAACTAAGAAAGTTTATTATCCAAAGATTGGGAAGTTCACTGCACGAAGGCAGCTGCTGTGCGAATTGGCTAGCTAATTATAGTCACGGTTTGGAGCTAGGAGCTCACCCTCTTAGCAACTTTCCAGACGGCATTTTCTTCTTTGATTTTTGCTGATATGGTGTGGGTATCCTTAACCAGTAGTAGCGTGTTGTTTTCTTAGTTACGGCCCGTTTACTACGACAAAAAGAAAGGATAAAGATAAAGATGGACAATGTCCATTTCTGTTGCATCCTTGATAGAAATCAACGCATGGTGTGAATTGAAAAGAGAGAACAGAATTTGCTGGAATGAATTATATTATTGATCACATCACGTATTTATACAAGAGCATTTACAGTCATTCCAATAGATTAGGAATCAATTACTGTCCTGCAGTTTATCATCCAATAGATTCTTATTCTTAACACATGGTTTTTCATAGAAAGGTCACTTAACAATAAAACAGAGAGCTTAATTATTGATACGAATAACAGAGTGACGATTTCAGTATGAGAAATGGTGCAATTTTCATGAGAAAAGCTTGGACACGGACAGTGTAAGAATTTCAGCTTCAACAATTAAAGTGTCATTCCTAACATAACCCTTGGAGACATCACGGAGATCTCCCAGTGGCATGAACTTGGGGAAACCACGTGTATGACTGGAGGAGGTAAACCAACGTGACACTGCAAGAAAAAAAAATTAGAAACTTTAGTCAATAAGAAGTTCAATAACTAAAACTGGCAAAGACGGAAAACTTTTCATGCCTGTAAGCAACCGTAGAGAACACAACTACAGTAGGCAGCATGAGTAATGTTAATTTTCCAAATATTTTTCTCGACATTACTTCTTATAAAAAAATCTCATGCATTCAAGTATATCTAACAAAAAACCTATATGGTTACTTTTTTCTTCGACATGTTTGCCATGGCGTTGGTCCAAAACTCGTAGCTTGTATTCTGCCCACACAGTTTTCTTTGGAGGAAGTTTGCCACCATCAACTAGTTGCAGGAATACAGATAGTGAATTTCCCTTTCCATCACCATATCCTTCGGGACTAACGTCTATTCTCCTGAAACAATTTGGAGAGCCAAAATTAACGTCAAAACTCAAGAAAGGTTCTGAAATAGAGACGTTTGTGATTACAAGGCAGCATACCAACTTCTGCCTCCGGCAGTAAAGGCTTTGGATAAATATGACTTCCTATCTAATTTAGAGAAATCTCTGATCTTCCATGTTAAAGAACCATTTGCAGGTTTTTTAACCATAGAAAGTAATTCCCCTTTTCCAGTTGGTTTGATAACAAAAATCTCAGCTCCAAAAACACAGCAGTCATTGAAAAGATATCCTTTAGAAGCATCATTGAATGTTTCAAGGGAAAGCAATTGATCAAAACCCCATTCGGTCTTCATCTCATGAAAACGTTTTACTGATGCATCCGATTCTACAAAACAGTGGTTCTCCATTTAAATTCAAGAACATAAAGACAGGAAAGTAAAAACATTTGCAGCGTTGCACATATTATTAGTAAAAGAATCCACCTCGGACAGTCAAATATTTGTCATTTATATGATCACGCACAAACAATTTGAATTCGGTGGTGACCTCCCACCGATGACGAAGATTGCTTGTATTTTCTATTTGCAGGTAAAGGGAAACAAAGCCTTTCCCTATTCCTTTAGTGTTTCCATTTGGGTAAAGACACAACCTCCTGGAAACAAGAAAAATTAATTATCAGTTGATGAATAGCCTACTTTGTTAAATAATACATTTGTTTTTGTTTTATTTATTAAAAGTAGAATAGTATTTTCAGTATATAATCTTTTGTATTTAGGTTAACACTTCAGAATAAACAGATTAAAGAGAATTCTAATCTTCTTCTCTTTTATGTTAGTTTTTAATTTATGTTAATCTTAATTAATAATTATCTTTCAACTGGACATTTATTTTGCACATATAGAATCAAGTATTAGTCAAAGGAAGGTGGTGAGGATCAACAAACCATTTGTAGCCTCCGGCCTCAAAAACATCAGATTCATACTTTTCGACTTTTGTCTTCAGAAGTAAGGAGAATGACTCTATCTTAAGGGTGTAATGCATTGGAGGTAGATCTCTTTTGGATCTTGTGACTCCTGAAAAAGAAAAGGAAACATTTTGGAGGCTGAAAACTCATCTATGATTAACGAGAAACCAGCGGCATGCATATCAGAATTCTTGTATGATAGGATCAACTTTTGTAGGTCATGCTATACAAAAGTGAAAAGCATCATATACATGACAGATCACTAACAGCAGACTGAAAGAAAAGAGTTCCCAAATATGAATAAGAAGCATACCCTGTCCTCCGGAGTTCATTGAATCGCACTTCTATTTCTTGTTCTCCTTTGCAGACTCGTGGCCAAAGTGGTCAATTCGACAGGGAGTCTGAACCTAAGGATGAGCAAACTAAATTGGTGATAGCATTAGCTGATAGAGTTTACTCATATAGTCAATTAGTGGCTTGAAAATTTGACAGTTAAAAAAGACCATAACTTAGTCGTGATTAATTAACAAGTAATTTTAAGGTCCAGTTGAAACAAGTTCGCATGGCTACAGGGATTAATTAACAAGTCATTTTATATTTCTTATGTTTCACTTTTATAAAGAATCACTTTATACCATATAAAAAGATAAGCACCGAAAGAACCAAGACCGGCCCATTTGGAGAACCTAATAGATAAGCTCAAGTTAGACTATTGCCTATTGACCTCCAGTCAACTGAAGTATACTGCTGCTTCGATTGTAAATTTCTAACCTCCTTCCCTTTTTTCTCCCGATCCAAGTATACGCAGGGCAATTTCTTGGACGGCCAGTACAAATAAAGACAAATTTATTCCAAGCCACTATAATATTTAGCAGTTTTATCAATAGAATTTTCCCGTCCATGTAAAGTTATCACTCCATCCCATCAATGATTTAAATATTAATGTTATTACTAGGACAGTCTCAATATTTTTGAATCTGAAAATTTATAAAATTAAAACAATATTAATTAATTGTTCACAAATTACATTTAAAGAAAAAAAAACTCGAATCAGTACAAACTTAGAAACAAACTTACATTAAAAGATCGTCCTTCCAATGTGTCTCGTACTTGTGGGTGAATTGATCCCGTTGTGAAGGGATACCGTCTCTACGTTGTGGAACCACACTGGAAGAGATAGCGTCATGAGTCGTTGCAGGTGCCTTTTCTTGATCGGCACCTAATGACACGTCATCATCGCTTCTAGAAGAACTAGCTCTGACCATGAGCTCATGACGTGATGTTGATTTTGTTATATGCATCTAGACAAATTTGATGAATAATTACATACTCAAATATGTTTTTTTTAAAAAAATCGACAGCACCTCTCCTATACTGGAGACTACCCAAATTATTCAAACCTACAAATATTGACAAGATATATGCCACAAACAAGTTGATTTTATTTTATTTATACCAAAAACAATTTATTCTTGTATATTCAACTGCCATCTATAAAAATTTAACAATAACAATTAAATTCAACAAAACAATCAAACACTCTATTATGCAATATATACAATAAAATTGAGATAAAACAATTAACATTTATTATATATTCAATTAACATTTATATGGCAAATTTAACAATAATCCATTACAATTCAACAAAACAATCAATCATTATTGCAATAAAAACAATAAAATAAGCAACAAATTAAAAAAAAAACTACAACCTTAGAAATGAAAAATGTTTACCTTAATAGTGCATTTATTGTTAGACTTTATCTATGTACAATATACAAAAACAAAAAAAGATGAAAATATATTGTTAATAAACCGAAGAAAAGATGAAAAATAAAAAATCATAACAAGCAATCAGAATCACAATACATACCTTTTAAACTTTGAAGATCAAGATAGAACGAGAAATTGAAGCACAATCACTTGAATTGAGAGGAAAAAACAAGGACCTGATTTCCGCAGCCTCCCTAGCTCCTCTAATAGTGATGGCAAGTAAGGCAACTGACAGGGCAATTGGCAGCGTAGTAGAGGGCAGAATCCACGCTCCCAATTATGCCAAACATTCGGCCATACAGCTCTTCACTGCCCTCAACTCTAGCATCGAGGCTATGTACAGTAGCCTAGTGCCAATCTGGTGCTGCGTAATATTTCCTCAACAGATATCACACCCGACATCATGACGACCTTAAAAATTTTCATGGAAAAAAACGGATTTCTGGCATCCTATTCTTGGATGGGGAATGATCTTGTTTAAGGAGTCGTCACCTGATATTATGGTCACTAGGAACCCTGACTAATTAGCAAAGATTTTATGATACAGGACTGGTTATGCAAAAGAGAAGATATTATCACTCCTTAAATGTCCTGCCTGAGGCAGGCTGCATTACTGGTTTTGTCATAAATTGCTAATATTTTGTTGGTTTACTTGAAATATTCCTAACTCTAGTGCCAGTGGATATTCAACTACGGATATTTTCAATTATGGCGTATGTAAATATTACGTTGCTATAAATTTAACTCAGTATTTTTATTTATATCTCTAACGTCAATGAAAAAATAAAATAGATTTATTTTTATACATGCATATACTTTTTACTTATTTTCTATATATATTTTTTTATTTTTTTTATTTTTAGATTGGTTCTAACACAGTCCATGTGCCTGGGCTAGACCCAACAGGCCTAGCGGGGTCACTGGCCGAAGCCAGTGACCCCGCTGGCCAGCAGGAGCCAGGAGGCACACGCAACGCGTGTGTGCACAGTGAAAGGTTAATTAAATTCAAGCTGCACAGTGACTTTGTAATGAAAAATGGAAGAGGAGGGAACGAAAAACTTACCTGATCTGCAGGCGTTGCTGGAGGCGAAAGACTGGGAATAACACTGGCTTTGGAAGAATCTCTTCTCTTCCTTTTGTTTTTTATTTGCTTTCTCCTCTGGTTTCCTCTGTTATGTGCTCCCTAGTCCTTCTTCACCGTGTTTGTTCTTTCGTCCCTGTCTTCTGTGGTTCTTACGTGTTCCTCTGTTTCTTTGAGAAGAAACAGGGGAACAACAGTCCTGCTATTCTGGTTCGTCCTTCTGGGTTGTTCTCTTGTTCTCTTTGTGTGTTTATTTCCTGGGTTTTCCTCTCTCTCTCTCTAATGATTTTTTTTTCGTGTTTTCTCCTCTGGTTTTTCTGCTCGTCTGTCCTCTGTCTCGGGTCTTTTGTCTTTGTGTTCTAGTCTCTCTGTTTTCGTTTGCCTACTGTTTTTGTGCTCTGAAGACGAAGGCGAAGCTGGGGTACTCTGGCTTTTTCTCTGGTTTTTCTTCCCCTGTTTCTGTCTCGTTTGCTTCTCTCTCTTTTTTCTTCGTTCATGTCTTTTTTTTGTCCCCCGTGTTCCTTTTTTTTCATATCCTCCCCCCACCGGTGCGCATCCCTTCTCTGGCTTTTATAGTGGGAGAATGGCATGCGTTTTCCTTGATAATGAAGACACCCAGGACCATTATTGCAGGAGTAGTGATGGCAGGGGCGCCCGTTTCTCTGGTTTGATGAGCGGAAGAAGACGAGTGGTTCTGTTTGAATTAATGCCGTTCGATGTTAATGGCCATTTGCGTTTCGATCCTTGAAGTTTTGAAAGTTTTGTACTCAAGCTCCCTGGATAAACTGTAATTGGACCCCTGGATTTTAGAAACATTTACAGAATGGTCCTTGGACTTGAATTTCTTGCAGATTTAACCCAAATCAGCCCCAAACTTTAGTATTTCTTCAATTAAGCCCCTGATTTCATAAATTAAACTAATTTCAAGTTCAATTAAGCCTCAAAACTTATCAATTCTTCAATTAATCTCTTGATTTGATTAATAAAACTAATTAAATCCCAAAACTTCCAATCATGATGCCCTTAACCCGAATCTTAATTTATTCTTTATTTATTTATTTTTATTTGTTTTTCATCATCATTTTTTTCATTTTTTTTTATCAATTTTCAGTAAATAATAATAATAGTAATAATAATAATTAAAATAAAAGGGTAAAAAATTGGATTATGACAACAGGTACTGTCGATTGGTTTTGGGACACTGGTGCAAATCAATGCGTTACGCCTGACCTTGAAGGTTTGGCTGCCTCAGAACCATATCTCAGTAATGATAATCTGCATGTTGGTGATGGTAAGGGAATCCCCGTATCTCATATCGGTCATACAAAAATATATACACCTCATTATTTTTTCACTTTGTCTAATGTTTTTTATGTTCCTGCAATTAGGGAAACATTTGCTTTTTGTTCAAAAATTTTTATCTTAATAACAATATTTATTTTGAATTTCATCCTTTTATATTTTATGCCTAGAATCTCAATACCAATAAAATCCTTCTTTCATGTCAAAGTTAAGATGATCTCTATGCTTTATCTAGGTCTTTCATCACGTCAGTTCCTCAATATACTTTATCTAGGTCTATTTATCTCCTTGCATTTCTGCTTCTACCAATGCTGAGGAGGACATTTAAATCAGTGAACAACACTATTGCTGCAGTGAAGATTCCTGAAAGAGAAATCATGCCACGTGATTAAGATAACGCAGGGCATGAAATTTTACAAGTTAATTTATATATTAAAAAGAATTGATAAAAACATGTACTAAACCCAGGATTAACTATCCATCTCTATTACGTATTTAAAGAAATTTCACCAAATACCCTGCATAGAAGCATAATTATTAAATAGATGACTAATTTGAAAAAGAGTTTACGTTAGTGGATCACCGAATGGACCAATAATGTTTTTTTTTTGTTGGTGTTGACTCGATCATTTCTTTTTTTTGGATTCGAGGAAACCTCACCTTTCAGAAAACGCATTTTATGGACCCAAATAAGTGAGTAAAATCCCAGTTGTCCCAAGATTGACTCGATCATGTTTAGACTCTAGAGTGTATTTGGATAATTTAATCGAGTTTCAAAAAAAACCTAGTTGAGTCAAAATAGTTTTTATCGAGTCAATATTTTTTCAGCTCAACTTAAAATCCAGCTTGGATTAAATTCTGAATCATAAGTTTTTCAGGTAGATTCAACGGTGAAAAATAAACACATGCAATTATTAATTGTTTGGAAAACAGGGGATGTATCGGTGGTTAGGTAATGTCTTGGCCATCGAGTATACATAAACAAATGCTGCTGAAATCTAGCTATGTGTATATATGCTTGGCATGTCCTCTCTTCTATTCACCCACTTCTTTTCAGAGACGCAGGCTAATCCTGCCTAATCTGTTTATATAAATATGATTCACCTCTCTTTAGAAAAAGATTTGTAGTCTCCAAGAAGACTTTTAGTATTTCTTAATTAAACAACAAATCCTCCATCTAGAACTTGTAATTAACTAAGTAATGCAAACAAAAAGGACTGTTCACGCATTCCTTTTTTCTTAAAAGATAAGCTCAAGTTAGACTATTGACAATTGACCTCCAGTCAACTGAAGTATACTGTTGCATCGATTGTAAATTTCTAACCTCCTTCCCTTTTTTCCTCCCGATCCAAGTAAACGTAGTAGCGTGTTGTTTCTTAGTTACGGCCCGTTTACTACGACAAAAAGAAAGGATAAAGATAAAGATAAAGATGGACAATGTCCATTTCTGTTGCATCCTTGATAGAAATCAACGCATGGTGTGAATTGAAAAGAGAGAACAGAATTTGCTGGAATGAATTATATTATTGATCACATCACGTATTTATACAAGAGCATTTACAGTCATTCCAATAGATTAGGAATCAATTACTGTCCTGCAGTTTATCATCCAATAGATTCTTATTCTTAACACATGGTTTTTCATAGAAAGGTCACTTAACAATAAAACAGCGAGGTTAATTATTGATACGAATAACAGAGTGACGATTTCAGTATGAGAAATCGTGCAATTTTCATGAGAAAAGCTTGGACACGGACAAGGTAAGAATTTCAGCTTCAACAATTAAAGTGTCATTCCTAACATAACCCTTGGAGACTTCACGGAGATCTCCCAGTGGCATGAACTTGGGGAAACCACGTGTATGACTGGAGGAGGTAAACCAACGTGACGCTGCAAGAAAAAAAATTTAGAAACTTCAGTCAATAAGAAGTTCAATAACTAAAACTGGCAAAGACGGAAAACTTTTCATGCCTGTAAGCAACCGTAGAGAACACAACTACTGTAGGCAGCATGTGTAATCTTAATTTTCCAAATATTTTTCTCGACATTACTTCTTATAAAAAATCTCATGCATTCAAGTATATCTAACAAAAAACCTATATGCATCTATCCGCTCTGCCCTTTCTTGAATTGTGATTCTTAAAGAAGGGAGAACATGTTTATTAATAAAGAAGCTGGTCTTATGGGGTGGTTTACTTGTTTTTTCGACGTGGTTGTCATGGCGTTGATCCAAAACTCGTAGCTTGTATTCTGCCCACACAGTTTTCTTTGGAGGAAGTTTACCACCATCAACTAGTTCCAGGAATACAGATAGTGAATTTCCCTTTCCATCACCATATCCTTCGGGACTAACGTCTATTCTCCTGAAACAATTTGGAGAGCCAAAATTAACGTCAAAACTCCAGAAAGGTTCTGAAATAGAAACGTTTGTGATTACAAGGCAGCATACCAACTTCTGCCTCCGGCAGTAAAGGCTTTGGATAAATATGACTTCCTATCTAATTTAGAGAAATCTCTGATCTTCCATGTTAAAGAACCATTTGCAGGTTTTTTAACCATAGAAAGTACTTCCCCTTTTCCAGTTGGTTTGATAACAAAAATCTCAGCTCCAAAAACACAGCAGTCATTGAAAAGATATCCATTAGATGCATCATTGAATGTTTCAAGGGAAAGCAATTGATCAAAACCCCATTCGGTCTTCATCTCATGAAAACGTTTTACTGATGCATCCGATTCTACAAAACAGTGGTTCTCCATTTAAATTCAAGAACATAAAGACAAGAAAGTAAAAACATTTGCAGCGTTGCACATATTATTAGTAAAAGAATCCACCTCGGACAGTCAAATATTTGTCATTTATATGATCACGCACAAACAATTTGAATTCGGTGGTGACCTCCCACCGATGACGAAGATTGCTTGTATTTTCTATTTGCAGGTAAAGGGAAACAAAGCCTTTCCCTATTCCTTTAGTGTTTCCATTTGGGTAAAGACACAACCTCCTGGAAACAAGAAAAATTAATTATCAGTTGATGAATAGCATACTTTGTTAAATAATACATTTGTTTTTGTTTTATTTATTAAAAGTAGAATAGTATTTTCAGTATATAATCTCTTTGTATTTAGGTTAACACTTCATAATAAACAGATTAAAGAGAATTCTAGTCTTCTTCTCTTTTATGTTAGTTTTTAATTTATGTTAATCTTAATTAATAATTATCTTTCAACCGGACATTTATTTTGCACATATAGAATCAAGTATTAGTCAAAGGAAGGTGGTGAGGATCAACAAACCATTTGTAGCCTCCGGCCTCAAAAACATCAGATTCATACTTTTCGACTTTTGTCTTCAGAAGTAAGGAGAATGACTCTATCTTAAGGGTGTAATGCATTGGAGGTAGATCTCTTTTGGATCTTGTGACTCCTGAAAAAGAAAAGGAAACATTTTGGAGGCTGAAAACTCATCTATGATTAACGAGAAACCAGCGGCATGCATATCAGAATTCTTGTATGATAGGATCAACTTTTGTAGGTCATGCTATACAAAAGTGAAAAGCATCATATACATGACAGATCACTAACAGCAGACTGAAAGAAAAGAGTTCCCAAATATGAATAAGAAGCATACCCTGTCCTCCGGAGTTCATTGAATCGCACTTCTCTTTCTTGTTCTCCTTTGCAGACTCGTGGCCAAAGTGGTCAATTCGACAGGGAGTCTGAACCTAAGGATGAGCAAACTAAATTGGTGATAGCATTAGCTGATAGAGTTTACTCATATAGTCAATTAGTGGCTTGAAAATTTTGACAGTTAAAAAGACCATAACTTCGTCGTGATTAATTAACAAGTAATTTTAAGGTCCAGTTGAAACAAGTTCACATGGCTACAGGGATTAATTAACAAGTCATTTTATATTTCTTATGTTTCACTTTTATAAAGAATCACTTTATACCATATAAAAAGATAAGCACGGAAAGAGCCAAGACCGGCCCGTTTGGAGAACCTAATAGATAAGCTCAAGTTAGACTATTGCCTATTGACCTCCAGTCAACTGAAGTATACTGTTGCTTCGATTGTAAATTTCTAACCTCCTTCCCTTTTTTCTCCCGATCCAAGAAAACGAAGGGCAATTTCTTCGACGGCCAGTACACAAAAAGACAAATTTATTCCAAGCCATGAGCAGTTTTACCAATGAAGTTTTGCCATCCACATAAAATTATCACTCCATCCCATCAACAATTTCAATCCAATGTTATTACTAGGATGGGTCAATATTTATAAACCTGAAAATCAATAAAATTAAAATAATATTAATTAGTTGTTCACAAATTACATTAAAAGAAAAAAAAACTCAAATCAATACAAACTTCAAAACAAATTTACATTAAAAGGTCATCCTTTCAATGTGCCTCATACTTGCGGGTGAATTGATCCCGCTGTGAAGGGACACAGCCTCTACATTGTGGAACCGCACTGGAAGAGGTAGCGTCGTAAGTCATTGCAGGTGCCTCTTCTTGGTCAGCACTTAATGACACATCATCATCGCTGCTAGAAGAACTAGCTCTGGCCATGAGCTCATGACCTGATGTTGATTTTGTTTTATGCATCTACACAAATTTGATGAATAATTACACAATCACATATGTTTTTTTAAAAAAAAATCGACAGAATCTCTCCTATACTAGAGACTACCCAAATTAATCAAACCTACAAATATTGACAAGATATATACCACAAACCGGTTGATATTATTTTATTTATACCAAAAATAATTTATTCTTGTATATTCAACTGCCATCTATATAAATTTAACAATAACAATTAAATTCAATAAAACAATCAAATACTCTATTATGCAATATATACAATAAAATTGAGATAAAAAATTAAATTTATTATATATTCAATTAACATTTATATGGAAAATTTAAAAATAATCCATTAAAATTCAACAAAACAATCAATCATTAGCAATAAAAACAATAAAATATGCAAGTTAAAAAAACAAAACTACAAACTTTAAGAATGAAAAATGCTTACTTTAATAGTGCATTTATTTTTAGACTTTATCTACGAACAATACAAAAAAAAATAAAAATATACTGTTAATAAACCGAAGAAAAGATGAAATATAGAAAATCATAACAAGTGAGGAGAATCACAATACATACCTTTTAAACTTTGAAGATCAAGATAGAATGAGAAATTGAAGCACAATCACTTGAATTGAGAGGAAAAAACAAGAAGTGATCGAAGAAAATTGAACGAAAGGAAAAAATGAATTGAAGGGGCTCTTGTTGGGATTTATACTGTGTTTTTACCGACGGATTGACCGATGGACTATTAAATAATATTTCTAATTAATCCATCGGTGATTCTCTTAGTGAATTCACCTTGAAATTTTCATTTCTCTCTAAAATTTTCAAAAAAACCCTTCGGAATTTTCGCAATCCATTGCTAATTCCCCCGCTAATGTGAAATAGTACACACGATCAGAGATGCATTAATTACTCATGCTTTAAAATTCACATTCCATCTGTAATTCCCTTGGTAACCTGCAACTAACACAAAGGACTTTAATTGACATCACCGACTTGGGAGGTGAACAGTTCCATTTGCCTCTGGATAACATCGACGGATAAAAAACCGTTGGTGTTTCCATTGGTGATGTGTGAACATTTCCCGTTGCCTTTGTAAAACATCGACGAACAAGAAATCGTGGGTGTTTATTATAGAATGTATATGTCTGAATAGGAAATTAATGTAAGATTATTCCAATGTTGTAATCCCTACAGTTACTGCCGTGTTCTACCACATGTATATGAATAAGAAAGGTTGGCTAAGGCACAACCTAAGCCATTCTATTATTCTCAACTTGGTATCAGAGCCCTAAACAAATTAAAACACTTTCTCTTCTCTCTGCTATGGACTTCTCATCCCAGCCACAAGTTGCCTCCCTACGTACAGCACCAGCGGTGCCGGCTTCCTCTTCTACCGCAGCCCCTGCCTCCTCCAACTCCTATGTTCTGTCGTGGCCACAGCCTACAGATGGGGGCGTGGCCCCTGTTCAACCCAACCAATTCTCCTCTGCTACAACCTTTCTCTTCTACTGCTGCTACTGCAGATTCTGTCGCCAACATTGTCTCCCTCTCCCACACTCACCAAGTCATCTCTCTCAAGTTAACAAACACCAATTATCTATATTGGCGAATGCAGATAAAGCCATATCTCCTAGGTCAAGGAGTTTTTGGCTTTGTTGATGGTTCAAACTGTTGTCCCTCTCCATATGTTCTTACTGTTGATGGTACCTCTCTTCAGGTAAATCAGTTCTTTCTTCGTTGGAAACAACAGGACCAACTCATTCTAAGTGCTTTGCTTTCTTCTCTATCCGTGGAAGTTCTCCATCTTGTTGTTGACCGACAAACTTCAAGTTCTGTTTGGCGCCCACTTAAGCAAGCTCCAGCTTCCATATCTAATTCGTGTATTATGCAACTTCATGGCTCCCTTTAAGTTCTTCGGCAAGGTGATGAGTCGATAACTCAGTTTATGCAAAAGGCTAAGGCGTTATTTGATGAATTAACTACTACTGGTCGGCCAGTATCGCTGGAGGATTTCTACTTATATGTGTTTTGTGGCCTTCGAAGAGAGTTTAAGGACTTAGTAACAAGTCTTGTGACCAAAACAAAGCCTCTCTCGTATGCTGATCTTCATAGTCATCTTCTAACACATGAATTCCTTCACAAAACGCCCCTTTCATCCATAGGGTCTACTGTCATCAATACACCTGTGTTGCCCACGCCCAACACCCCTCCTACAGTTTTCTTTTCTCACCGCCAGTCTCCTGGCAATTTTGCACGTATAGAATCAAGTATTAGTCAAAGGAAGGTGGTGAGGATCAACAAACCATTTGTGGCCTCCGGCTTCAAAAACATCAGATTCATACTTTTCGACTTTTGTCTTCAGAAGTAAGGAGAATGACTCTATCTTAAGGGAGTAATGCATTGGAGGTAGATCTCTTTCGGATCTTTTGACTCCTGAAAAAGAAAAGGAAACAATTTGGAGGCTGAAAACACATCTATGATTAACGAGAAACCAGCGGCATGCATATCAGAATTCTTGTATGATAGGATCAACTTTTGTAGGTCATGATATACAAAAGTGAAAAGCATCATATACATGACAGATCACTAACAACAAACCGAAAGAAAAGAGTTCCAAAATATGAATAAGAAGCATACCATGCATGTCCTCCGGAGCTCATAGAATCGCAGTTCTCTTTCTTGTTCTCCATTGCAGAATACGTAATGTGACTCATGGCCAAAGGGATCAATTAGACAGAAAGCCTGAACCTAAGGATGAGCAAACTAAATTGGTGATAGCATTGCCTGATGGAGTTTACTTATATAGAAAATTGACAGATGTAGACATTAGACTAATAAATGATCAACTTGAAAATTTTGACAGTTAAAAAATACCATAGCTTAAACATTGATTAATTAACAAGTCATTTTAAGGTCCAGTTGAAACAAGTTCACATGGCTATAGGGATTAATTAACAAGTAATTTTAAAGTCAGCCTGAGCCAAGTTCACAGGGCTATAGGATAATCAGAGAATAAAATGAAAGGGTCTGAAACATTGACAAATAAATAAAATTCGTTCACAAAGCAGATGAACAATAATCGATTAAACAACGATTTTGAAGAGCTGGAAGGAATAGAGAACTTGATCTATTTTTTAAATAGATCAAGTTGTTGACAGGTTCTATAGTTGATTACTAGAAAGCAATTCGTTTAAGTGTTTCATCAATGATTGATTATAAGGGAGTGAATAGAGGACTAATGTCATAGAATATTGAGTTTCACACCAGGCAAGTATCCAGGCGCATTTCACCCGAAGAACATAGGAGAAAAAAGGATTAGATAGGGAAAGTCGACCGCTCAAAATCAACTGTCCAATCTTGTCCAAAATAAAAACAAGAAGCATACCAAGTCCGCTGGAGCTCATAGAATCGCAGAACTTGTTCTTGTTCTCCATTGTAGAATACGTACTGTGACTCGTGGCCAAAGTGATCAATTAGACAGAGATCCTGAACCTAAGGATGGGCAAACCACATGGGTGATTGCATGCATTACCTGATAGAGTTTACTTTTATAAAAACAGACAAGTCTAGACATCAAACATATAAAATGATCAACTTGAAAATTTTGATAGTTAAAGAAAGACCATAACTTAATCGTGATTAATTAACAGTTCATTTAAAGTCTTTGAGACAAGTTCACATGGCTATGGGACAATCAGAGAATAAGATGAACGAATCCGAAACTTCGACATCACATTCACAAATAAATGAAAGTCGTTCCACACAGTAGATGAACAATAATGAATAAAACAGGGATTGTGAAGAGTTAGGTGAGGGATTTTGTTTGATCTTGAAAGTAAATATGATTTTTTATTTTTCTAAAAAACAGAGAAATTATACTACTAGTTGGGAATTAATTAATCGATTGAATTAAATGAATTAGTCAATTATGATGTCGTTCCACACAGTAGATGAACAATAATGGATGAAACAGAGATTGTGAAGAGTTAGGTGATGGATTTTGTTTGATCATGTTCATGTTATGTTGATATTGAAAGTAAACATGATTTATATTTTTCTGATAAAAAAAATTGTTCTACTAGTTGAAAATTAATTAATCGATTGAATTAAATGAATTAGTTAATTAATTCAGAAACGATTGACTAATTAAGTCTGTAAAATTATTTTTGCCTGTTTAAAATTGGTTATTTTAGGTAGTTTAATTCATTAATTGTCTAAAATTTTAAACTTATAAATAGACTTGTAATTAGAAGTATAGAATATATGTATAAAAAAAAGAAAATATGTATAGAAAAGAAAAACACTTAATAAAACTTTCTTTCCTCTCAAATATTCTTTTTGTTTTTTATTTTTATTTTTTCATAAATTACTACCACACTAAATTTCTTCCGAGACTTGATTTAAATGCCCGGAGATTTTACTTTTAATGAATGAAAGGAGAGTCATTTAAGGAGAAATTTTATGGTATTTTATAAATAAAATAGAAAAGCACAATGTATCTAACTCAAAGAAGATGGAAAGAAAATCAAGATGGATGACGTTCATTAATTACATAATGTGGTGCATCTTCATTAGGAAGTTATAATGATGCTCTAGAATCCAGCATGCCGGGAACTGGCGTCTCGTTGTGTTTGGAACCCAAACGAAATTAGCTTGTTTGTTTATGTTTATTTATGCGTTTTGAGTTGTTTTGAGTTATGGTTAAAATAAAAGGCAGTTAAAGTAATATTTTTAGTTTAAACTGTAGTTTAAAATGTATAAAAAAACGCATAGATAAACACGTTTTATTATATTTTTCTAAAAAAATAATCGGATTTTTTCACTAACTGAAGGTGTGATAGTAAAGTCTAAGATTATGTTTGATATTGTAGTCTATTCAGTGACGGAGGGAGGGGGGGGGGGCCGGGAGGGGGGGGGGCTGGCAGGGGCCCCGGCCCCTGCAAGAAAATGCCCCTCCCTTGTATTTGTAATAATGAAATTTTTTCTTGGCCCCCCAATTTATAGTTTGGCCCTCCCTAATGTTTTTCTCTTGCTCCGCCCCTGAGTCTATTCATGATTTTTTTAAAATAGCTTTAAATTAATTATTTTTTATATTTTGTAATTGTTTTAATATTTTGATATCAGAAATAAATTTTAAATAAATATTATTTTAATATATTTCAAAAATAATTTTAAAAAACCATATGTATTATATTATTCACGAAAGTTAAGTTTTATAACGAGACTTCACACGTGATTAAATACAAAGACAACCCTATCATAGAAAAAAACTAGTATATTGGTCAACGCTCCGCAACGGGTCAATATCATTTTTTTTCAAATGTCAAAAAAAATATTGAGTATAAAGAATGGTTTAAGTCCGTTAGGTTTGTATCCATGTCATATCAAGATCCAAGCGACTTGGCCATGTCAGACCCAAGCATTTTGAATCTGGAGGTCATGCCAAACACAAGAGCCTTCCAGACCTAAGGCAGTCATGCTTAATTAATTTTTTTATAATAATAATAACAACAACAACAATAATTTTTAATTTTACCCTTTAAATTAAATTTATGGTTTTTTTCGATAGTAATAATATTTTTTTAAAAATTTATTAATAATTATATTAATAATAATATTAAACATGTCTAACCTAAGTTCTTATAATTTTTAATTTTACCTTTCAATTCAAATTTATGGCTTTTCTTCAATAGTAATAATATTTTTTAAAAAAACTTTATTAATAATTATATTAATAATATTAACAATAATAATAATTTCTAATTTTACCCTCCAAATAAAATTTATGGTTTTTTCAATAGTAATAATATTTTTTTAAAAAAATATTAATAATTATATTATTAATAATAAATATAATAATATTTATAATATTAATAATATTATTATTAAACATGCCCAACCCAAGTTTAAGTGGGTCTGACATGTTTTCAAATTAAATTTATGGTTTTTTTATATTAATAATATTTTTTTTCAAATTTATTAAGAATTATATTAATAATAATAATAATAATAATAAATATAATAATATTAAACATGCCTAATTCAAGTTTAAGTGGATCTGGCATGCTTCCCGGACCCACGGTGGTTGGGTCTGGTCAGCATGTCAGACTCATGAATATTAGGTTTGACAAAAATATTAGACACGTTTTCTTTCCTCTCCTTTTTTTTTTCTCTTCATCCCCTCAAAAATCACGCTAAATATTTAGAATTTTAGAGTTGTCTTTGAACTATTTCGATAATAATAATAAAAAAAAAACCTTCAATCTAAAGGTTAAAATTTTATGTCATGAAGGACCAATCAGTATTTATATTATAGTCTAAAAAACACCAACGAATCATTCTATTTTTAATCATTCTTTTAATATTAAATATATCCTATAAAAAAAAAACTCACCATTAACTACATATTTAACAAGTTTTATTTATAAGACTGCTCTAATCCATAATTATCTCAATTTTGATGAACAATAAAAAGATAAAAGTTTAGTTTTCTTCATAATTATCTTCCCGCGTGCCAACAGTGCCATCCTATTCTAGAAAGGAAACACTAATTATAACAATTAACGACTTCCCTCGCTCCCGGTCCATTCCGATTTCCCAAGTTCTTTCTTATAGTAGCCAGCATCAGCAACACATAGAGAGAGATGTTAAAAAGCTCTAGCAAGGGACCTTATAAATTCCCCTCTCTTTCGCTTAATTCTTTCCACTTTCTCTCTCTACCTGAAGTAAACGAAGCGACAACGTCCTCTTGCGTTTAACTGGTAATTTATAATTTATTTACAATCTTCTTTTCTTTTTTTGTTTTGATCTGTTCTAGTTGGATAATTGTTTTGTGATAATCGATTCTGTCGTTTCGTGTCTCAATTTCTGATTTCCGAGGCTGGAAAGTTAAAAAGTTGCTATTTTTTTTGTTGTTGTTAGGTTTTCTTAATGGTTAGTTTTGGCTAATCGAGGCTAGATTGTTTGCATTCAGTAACAAAAGCAGTAATTTTGAATGCAGCGCACTGAATTTCGAGCTAAAAAGGGGGTTAATTTTGTTAAGTTTTGGCTAACCGAAGCTAGATTGTTTGCATTCAGTAACAAAAGCAGCAATTTTGAGTGCAGCACAGCAAATTCCGAGCTAAAAGGACGGTTTGTTTTTGTTAATTTTGTTAAGTTTTGGCTAATTGAGGGTTATTAATTTTGTGTATTGGTTAGAGAACTTTAAGTTAAGATGTCTAAAAGATATTGGCAACTGAAAGTGATTGGAGTGTACGACTGAAGTGCAAGGTTTATAGCGCATACATGTGTTCTTCTGCGTGTACGATTAAGTATCGCTAGTTGGTGAGGGCTTGGCCTTTATTTTTTTCTCCCTCGGAACATGAGTTTTTTTTATGTTAGGCTAGAGTTTGATGATTTCATGTGTGGATGATTATTCTTGATGTCCTGACTTGACCTAGCTTTGGAACAGCATTGTTGAGGTGTTGTAATCATGTATGGGCGTAGTGTTCCGAGGATGTGTAAAAACACCAAGTATTTTGAGGTTCTTGGCGTGTCAAAAAGTGCAAGTCAAGATGAACTGAAGAGGGCTTATAGGAAAGCTGCCATAAAGAATCATCCTGATAAAGGTGGAGATCCTGAATAGGTAGTTTATTAAAAACCGCTTTATTTGAGTTGTGCAAGGAGTATGTGATGCCCATTCGGCTCTGAACCATATTTGAGTTGTGCCTGGTAGCCAAGTGCTAGAGGCGCTCACATCTGCGTCTGGCCGAGGCAAGGGTGCATTGGAGTCATGACTTGTCAATCACATCATGATGATTCTACATGAATAGTTGCTGTCATGGTTTTTCAGTTCTTTCTTTTTAAACCTCTGGGTGCTTGTTTGCTATGGTTGTGGATGCTATTTGCTTTTAGGAAGTCATAACTTTTATTTCGTATTATAACTAAAACTAGGTTGCAAAAATATCGATTTCACTTTAGGAAAGTCTGAATGTCTACGATCCATGTACAAGAAATATGTGACATGTAAAGATTAAAAATTTGGTTGAAGACCATGCATGGATCTCTGGGTGTTGAATTTCCTTCATCATCAAGATAAAAACACAGTGCTAACAAGTTTGCAATGGTTTGTGTTTTGTTACAATCATCTATTTATCAACTTCTAGTGCTATTGTTGCAAAATCTGAAAGTAAAGGTGTTCATTAGCATAGTGTGATTGATCTAGTCTGTTTATGTGTGCCTTCTGACGCTCATCTATTGATAATTTTTTACCGGTTCAAGGAGTTATCTCAAGCTTATGAAGTCCTTAGTGATCCAGATAAAAGAGAAATTTATGATCAATATGGTGTAGATGCACTTAAGGAGGGAATGGGAGGAGGTGGTGGTGGTGGTGGTCATAGTCCATTTGATCTTTTTAAATCATTTTTTAGCAGAGGTGGTTTTGGCGGTGAGGCTGAAAGACTCTTGATGCATTTTGCTTTTTATTGACTAATTTTCTTAGATAAAGGTTCTCAAGTATCTTATTTTTCAGGTGGTGGAAGCTCAAGAGGAAGAAGGCTGAAGCAAGGTGAAGATGGAGTGCATTCTCTGAGGGTTTCCTTAGAGGACTTGTACAATGGAACATCCATGAAACTCTCTTTCTAGAAACATTTTGTGTGCCAAATGTAAAGGGTATGTTCTTTTACCTTAACTTTATTAGTTCGCTTGAAAGTTGTTTTTGCCCGTGTGGCCCTCGCCAGTTCTCTTTTAATAGTTTGCAAGTTGCAGTTTCATTGATAAGATTGGCTGTATTTTTCTTCATACCTCACCACCCTGTTTTTTTTTTTTTATATACCAGCCTGGGTTTGTTTTAAACCTTTTTGTCTAGTGTGTAGGTGGATGGACTTTTGTTTTTATATGTATGCTAATATTTCAGGAAAGGTTCAAAGAGTGGAGCCTCTGGGACATGTCATGGCTGCCAAGATTCCGGAATGAAAGTTCCAATTCAACAGATCGGATTGGGCATGGTCCAACAAATGCAGCAGCATGTGTGTCCTGAATGCAGAGGTTCAGGTTATTAACTGAAACAGATTTCTTCCTCTTTCTTCATTTTTGCTCTGTTTCCATTCTGAAATGCATCTATCATGGTTGCAGGTGAGCTCATTAGTGAGAAGGATAAATGCCCCCCCATGCAGAGGTAACAAGGTGACACAAGAAAAGATGGTGCTGGAGGTGCATGTTGAGAAGGGAATGCATCATGGCCAGAAAATAGTTTTTGAAGGTCAAGCTGATGAAGCTGGAAGTAAAGTCAGATTGCATTTTTAAAAAAAATGAAAGATGGAAAGAAAAGATAAGCTTTTTTTTTTTCTTTTTTTTTTTTTTGGGGGGGGGGGGGGGGGGGTTACCATAGGATGCCCCTTGGACAAGATTTTAGTTTTAAAAGAACCAGCATTGTTGAGGTTTTTGTTTTCTGTTCCTGCTAACTGGTGCAAGAATGGACACATTTTATTATCAATTTTCAGCCTGACTCAATTACAAGGGGATGTTGTTGTTGTATTGCAATTGAAAGAGCACCCCAATTTTGAACGGAAATTGGATGATCTCTATGTGAAATGCACTACCAGTTTAACAGAGGTTTTGTGTATCAGTTTTCCCTTACTCATCTTGATGGTCGGCAGCTTCTATCAAATCAAATCCTGGCGAGACCATAAAACCTGGTGTTACTTGTAAATTTATTCTTTGAATTTCATTCTTAGCTCCTCACTCTTGATCACTTGACATCCTTCTGAATTCAGGTCAGTACAAAGCAATTAATGATGAAGGAATGCCACATTATCTCAGGCCCTTCATGAAGGGCAAGCTTTATATCCGTTTTAATGTGGAGTTCCCTGACTCTGGGAGTCTATCCCCTCAGCAATGCGAAGAGACAATAATGCATGATGTCAATATGGAGGAGGAGAAAAGGCACAAACAGCAGCAGCACCAGCAGCAGGAGGCATATGATGAGGATGAAGAACCATCCACGTCCTGAGTGCAGTGTACCAACATTAAGCCATTTATTACTGTTTCTCTGTCAAGCTGAATTCTGCAACGATGGGTTAGCATCGATTTATAATCTGTAGTGTAAAGACATAATTTGTTTCACATATTCGTCTTCTCAAGCTAATTATATTCGATTTATAATCTGTAGTGTTTCTGTTGATAATAGTATATAAAGAACTGAATGTTGATGATAACTAGAAAAACAAAGAACAGAGAACTTGCAGCAAAGAACAAAGGCCAAAATGTTTTTCATAGAATACTGCCATTCCTTAGCTTTTATTTATAAATGAAATCAATTACAATATAATTAAGAAACTTAACTAACATAAACTTTTTCATTTAAAGAGCTATGTAACTTATCTAAATAGTTACATATCTAAATAAGTTTCAAATATTAAGAAGTTTCAAATATTAAGAAGTAAACAATATTAAGATAATAATGTTATTAACAAATAAATATTAATGAAAAATAACATATGGCTGAGACATTAATTTCAGCTTTGATGTCATAACTTAGATTCTTTACCCTCACTTTATGTTGTGTATTTATGGTTGGTGTTATTTATCTCCTGTTAGTCTCAAGTTTTTGACAATAAAATTAAGATGTACCCATATTCATAATAGACATAAAAAGATTCATAGATGTTTTATTGCGTGTACTATCCCAAAATTTTGGCTCGTCATAATTATCATCATCTTGCCCTATCAAATCATGTGCTATGCAGTTGCGGAGTTGCAACTTATTTGTGATCAAGAGAGTGAGTTCTGGATATCTTCCCCTCAAATAAGAAAGTGTTGGCTTGTTTTTGTTATGTCTGGAAATGAATTTGTGAGACCAACTAGCGAAAGACTGGTGGGATCTGCTTTAAATTTTGTTTTCTTAGTTTATTTTATCTTGGCATGCATGCCAGTGCGGAGAGAGGAGCACTCCTGGTTGCTCTTTTCGTATATCTGTTTCCCTGGTTTCGTCATTCTGGTCCTGTTGTCAAGATATTTCACTGATCTTCACTATTATTTAAATTGCCTAAAACCTGCTTCTAAGGGATTTGCCATCATCTCGCGGCATGTTAATTTGCTTCCTTCTATTGTTCATGATATGCATCTACTTTGAAGGCATAAACTGCTGTAAAGTTTCGAGTCACAGCCCTAAGCTAACAAGTTGTTTTGTTGCCTGTATTTGCTTTCTGATATTTCGCAGGAGGGATGCGAGAAACATTTAGATCATGTTTACTTGTGGAATATTTTTCAGTTCTTAAGAAAAAAATTTCTAGGAAATCGAAAATTATAGAGAATACATCAAGTAGTTTAAAATGAGATTTGTTTTCTCGAAACATTTTTTTCTAATTTAAATTTTATAGAAAACAGGAAAAGGGTTTTTTTTTATTATTATCAAATTTTCCATGTTAAAAAACACAAGTCTCACTTGATGCTTCTGCTTATATCTCTTGACTCATACAATCCTAAATGCAATCCAGACAGCGTCATTGTCAGCATACTTGTATAAAACTTTTTTTCTAAAAGCAAACTTAATCAATTTCTTTTCTTTAAAAAATAATTCCGTCATTTGTGTAAAATCCCTTTGGAACTTTCTTTGACGAATAAATGGACACGGACACGGACACATATATCAAAAAAAAAAAAACCCCACCCCAGTTTCCATCCATATAATAATGTTTTGGTTAAACTGAGAGACGTTAACTAGCTAAGTTTTAGTTTTGTTTTTTAAAGGTTATTAATTAAAATTTTATAAATTTTAAGATTATTAGAAGTTTATATGGTTGTTAATTTTAGGATAGGTAGGATTTATCGAAGTACATACAAGCTAACCCGATACCCATATTAATAAAAAAAAACATTTTAATTTGATTATAAATTTTATGTCTGTGCATACAAGTTGGCTCAACCGAGCACATTCCATCGTCAGCCAATCATCTGGCATATGAAAGCAGTCAACTTGAGCCTTGAGACGACCACGCCAAAACGTTTTTTCTATGGGTGGGTGGGGATTTTTTATTTTTTTGGTGTTAGGTATGTTTTGTTATAAGTGTGCGTGTTGAATGAATTAATCGAGTTGTTGGTTTTAAACACTATTAGATCTTGTACTCCATCTCCTTGGTGTTCATATTGTATAATGCCCTAACCAAAGCATGTGTTCTTTTAAACCTCCAGCATGAGAATACAACCAAGAATTCAATAATTGAGATTGCTGAAATGGCCGTGCATGGAGCCCAATACTGGCCACTGACATCAACCATGGACGCATTTGATTGTTTATTTATGGCAAGGCAAATTGCAGACGTAAGGTGACGATGATGAGTGATGATTTTAACATGCAAGCTACTTGTTTATGTCAGACTGTGCCTTGCTCTGCTGGAGTGCAAATGGAACATGAGTTTCTAATGAAGATGGTTCTTGTTCATCCAAGAATTTGCCACTGTCTTGTATGAGGGATATATCTTAAGATCAATTGAGTTTCCTCCTCCAATGATTTTGGAAGCTTATATATATGGTGGCAGCCTAGTATATTCAATACAGATGGGCTGATGATAATGGCAATTTGTCAAAAAAAGAAGAAGAAGAAGATATGATCTTAATTGGTGTCTTAAGGAGAGAAATCGTTGTTAATTATCTCGATCAAGCTTTAATCATTCCGTCTTTAAAACAGGAAACAGGGTAGTTCATACTTCATTGTAGCAATTATTAATTATTAAGACGCGCATCCAGGTAATATGCACCTCTTAATTGACCATTCAAAAAGTCATCAAATTGATATCTTGACAAGACATTGGAAAATTCTTAATTATGATGTCAAACCTGTTATTATTGAAAACGATTCGAGAGAGAGAAATATATATATATATATTATTCCAATCTCTCTTTTCTTTTTTATTAAAAATTACTTTTTAATTCTCTCTTGTTTTTCTTTCCTTTTATATTTATTTATATAAATATTTGCTTGAGCACTTTTTTATCTGAAGATTTCTTTCATGGACTAAATCTCAATCAAAACTTAGCTATCATATGCATATTTAAATTGATATATATATATATATATAAGAGATTATGATATAAAAAATAAATCTACTCAGGACCGCGCGCCATCTATGTCTCTAACACTTCAAATATACATTTTCTTCGATCGAAACCATACAACACTAAAGATTCTGCAATACACATAGGAATCCCATATATCCTTTGGTAGGCAGACCTTTAAGATCTCACCTACAAATGCAACTTGACCACGCATCCCAATTAAATTAAGTAAATTTCCATAGACTTATTGTAAAACGTTTTTCAAAAAAGTGCAAATTAAGCTAGCAACTTGAGATTTTTTTTTTTTTGACCAAAATGACTTGCGTAGATTAGATATGAGATGGCCCAAAGTTAGGCTTTGAATTTTTTTAAGAATTTTGGATGATAATAGGTGAAGGGATATGATTTCGTAAAAGATAAATGTATGGTGGCCATATTGTCCGTACTCTTCTAGTGGTAGTTTCCAAGGATCTTCAAAAAGTTTAGTAATACAAAGAGCTCCTCTCTTAAAGCATTGTTTCGGTGAAGATGTGACAAAAAAATCAATTCAATGTTTCCACTTAGAACGTGGGTTCAAGTTACATGTGAATGTAAGGATTTATAATACTTGGGATTTAAGTTAGGTTTAAGGAGGATAACTTTTATTTATCCACGTATTTAGATGTAGGTTTGCTTATGATTAATAACAAATTTTTATGAATTTTTAGATCATGTTTTGATTTGTTAATGTCAAAATTAAATTTTAAAAAATAAAAAATATATAATATTTTGATGCATTTCCAAGCAAAAAACACTTTAAAAAATAACATTTGCCACAATTACAGACACACTCATACACACACATTATAGATGATTTGAGCATACATAAGTTGAAAATAAAAAAAATATATATATAATTTTCATTTTAACATAACATTTTGGTTTTTTTTTCTAATTTAATCTTGATGACAATACCAAATTCGAATTGAAATGACAAGGTTGTGCTCTGCAGGGATGAAGTTGTAAGCCGAGTTATTAAACCAGGCCCGGCAGGTCGACCCGGGACCTGGTCGACCTGGTGGCTGTACCGGTTCGGGTTTAATAAAAGACCAGCTGGGGAAATAGTTCGGCCAAACCCGAGCGACCCGACGTCGACCCATGACCCGGGCGAACCCGGACGAGACCCGGTGTTTTTTTTTTTCAAATGTGGGATTTGAAACCCATTAGTATATATACTCTATGTTCCCAAGAAAAAAGTCATGTTTTTTCAATGTGGGATAAAAAAAACCTTTTGGTTTAAATACTTCAATTTAAAAGGATAACATAGTATCTTTTCAATGTAGGATTTGAAGCCCTTTCGTGTATATACTCTATGTTCCTAAGAAAAAAATCATGTTTTTTCAATGTGGGATAAAAAAACCTTTTGGTTTAAATATTTCAACTTCAAAGGATAACATAGTATCTTTTCGATATGGGATTTGAAGCCCTTTCGTATATATACTCTATGTTCCTAAGAAAAAAATAATGTTTTTTCAATGTGGGATAAAAAACCTTTTGGTTTAAATATTTCAACTTCAAAGGATAACATAGTATCTTTTTTATGTTGGATTTGAAGCCCTTTCGTATATATACTTTATGTTCCCATGAAACAAATTATGTTTTTTCAATGGGGGATTTGAAACCCATTAGTATATATACTCTGTGTTCCCAAGAAAAAAATCATGTTTTTTCAATGTGGGATAAAAAACATTTTGGTTTAAATACCTCAACTTAAAAGGATAACATAATATATTTTTAATGTGGAATTTAAAGCCCTTTCGTATATATATTATATGTTCCCATGAAAAAAATTATGTTTTTTCAATGTGGGATTTGAAACTCATTAGTATATATACTCTATGTTCCCAAGAAAAAAGTCATGTTTTTTCAATATGGGATAAAAAAAACCTTTTGGTTTAAATACCTCAACTTAAAAGGATAACATAATATCTTTTTAATGTGGAATTTGAAGCCCTTTTGTATATATATTCTATGTTCTCATGAAAAAAGTTATGTTTTTTCAATATGGGATTTAAAACTCATTAGTATATATACTCTATGTTTCTAAGAAAAAAAATCATATTTTTTCAATGTGGAATAAAAAAACCTTTTGGTTTAAATACTTCAACATAAAAGGATAACATAGCAACTTCTTAATATGGGATTTGAAGCCCTTTCGTATATATACTTTGTGCTCCCATGAAAGAAATTATGTTTTTTCAATGTGGGATTTGAAACCTATTAGTATATATACTCTATGTTCTCAAGAAAAACGTTATATTTTTTCAATGTGGGATAAAAAAACTTTTTTTGGTTTAAATACTTCAACAAAGTTTAACATAATATCTTTTTAATGTGGGATAAAAAACTTTTTATAATATTCTTTTAAACTTCATTATTTACAATATGTATAACTTATATTTACATGGATTTTTTTCATATGAAATATTAAAACTTTAATTTTTTTTTAATTTTTCCAAGTTGATCCAGGTGGACCCATGAAACCCGAGATCCGGAACCTTGATCGAGTCAACCCCCGGGCCGGGTTTAATAACTATGGTTGTAAGGCCCAAGTTTTGGCCCTAAAGCCTAGAGGGCCTAAAGCCTATAAGTTCAGTCATAGTCCCAAACCCAGGTGTAAGTAGGGGTTTTCCTAGTCAGAAAAGAAAAAGAAAAGAAATAATTATTCAGAAAGACAAAACGTAAGAGCACACTAACATCTCTTAAGTCTCCTCTACTCTGAATAATCAATCATTCTCTTTGGTGGATTTTATTTTGGTTTGGGGTGTTGAGTGTTAATAACAAGGTAAGATCATTTTAAACTTTGTATTTAATTTCAGATTTTGAACAGCAGAAGGCATGTTAGGGCTTGTAGGTTGCATTGAGGAATTTGATGGTTTTTTTATGATTATAATGGAATTGAATATGGATATTGAGTTTAGGATGTTAAAAATATATTTTTGGATGGTTAGAATCGTTAAATATTGTTTTGATGTTGATGGGCATGTTGTTGAGTTTTGGTAGAATTTGATTGAGACTGCAAGTAGGGAATTATGGGTTTCCTAATCAAGCGGTCAACCAATTGAAGTGAATAGGTTGATCGATTGTTGAACATACGTTGCAGTCAACCATTTGAGGTGTGGGCAGTCGACTAATTAGAAAAACAATAGTGGGGCAGGTTTTTTCTGTTCAACCGGTCGACCCATTGAGGAGGTGTGGTCAACCAGTTGGGTTGTGTTTGATAGGTCGATCAGTTGTCCTTTTTGGTGTCATCGACCATTTCCTCTATTAGTTGTCGACTAGCTTGTTTTGGTTGACTGATTAGACTGTGTTTGGTAGGTCAACTGTTTAAGGAGTAGTAGGGTCTTTTCGATCATGTTCAGTTCGTTTTGGATATATGATTCAATTTTGAGTAGTTTTTTAATTTATATTTTATTTCTTCATATAGGTTCAGTTGATACAGCTCCAATTGATCATCGGTGAGTTGATTCTTCGATTTCGTTTGTTTTTGTCTTTCCAAGTGATGCATTGTGTGTGTGTGTGTGTCTATATATATATGTATTGGTATGAAATGATGAGTGTCATTGTTATTATTGATTATATAAGCCTGATTAGTTATTGTTATTTTGTTTTCTTCTTAAATACTTATCATATATTTATTTGATTTGAACATGGTCCATATATCATTTATATTTGTTCTGATGTGACCATGCTTGCATTATGAAACTTAATGATAAACCATGAACCCTATATCCATATTATTTGTTTATTTGAGCTCATGATTCTTGTTACCCCATTTAGACTGATGTCAAACACTCCATACTAACTGAGGATAGTTAATTATTCCATACTAATGGAGAGTAGTTAACTTATGTGCACATGGTATTTTGTTTCCTAAATGGCGAATAGAGTGTCAGTACTGTGCAAAATAGTCTCTCTCTCTCTCTCTCTCTCTCTCTCTCACACACACACACACGTGTGTGTACCATTTGATATGATACATTTGATATACTTGTTTTGTTCGGTTCGGTACTTAATTTATATAACCATATTCACTTATCTTAAAATATATATTAGCATGTATTATAGTTTATACATCTCATTAAGTCTTTAGACTCACCCCTTCATTCATATTTTTCAGGTCTTTTCAGTAGCATTGTTGCTACCCAATTTTTGACCCATGTTTTGATAAATTTTCAGAAAAGACCAAAAATAGCAAAAAAACAATGAAAACCCAAAAAATGCATTTTTGATATATTTGCATCGTTTTTAGCATTTTCAACATCATCTCAAAAGAATTTAATTTTTCAAAGGTATTTGGAACGCGTTCAACTTTTAACGCGTAAATTTTATGATCACTGATTTTCCTTGTTGAGTTGACGTTGATATTGCTCGCTTTCAAAAATACAAAAAAATAAGAAAAATCAAAATTTTCCTTGTTCAACTTTTCATTTTTTTTAGTTTTGACTGAATGAGGTCGCCAGATGGGATCTCATGTAGCTTTGGTTAAAGGGAATCGCCAGATGGGATTTCAGATTGACCGAGTTACACACTTTTTTTTTTTGGGTTTGACTGAATGAGGTCGCCAGATGGGATCTCATGTAGCTTTGGTTAAAGGAAATCGCCAGATGGGATTTCAGGTTGACCGAGTTACGCACTTTTCTTTGTTTTGAGTTAATGAGGTCGCCAGATGGGATCTCATGTAGCTTTGGTTAAAGGGAATCGCCAGATGGGATTTCAGGTTGACCGAGTTACACTTTTCTTTGTTTTAATGAGGTCGCCAGAAGGGATCTCATGTAGCTTTGGTTAAAGGAAATCGCTAGATGGGATTTCAGGTTTACCAAGTTACGCACTTTTTTAGTTTTGATTGGATGAGGTCGCCATATGGGGTCTCATGTAGCTTTGGTTAAGGGAAATCGCCAGATGGGATTTCAGGTTGACCAAGTTATGCACTTTTTTTTAGTTTTGATTTAATGAGGTCGCCAGATGGGATCTCATGTAGCTTTGGTTAAAGGAAATCGCCAGATGGGATTTCAGGTTGACCAAGTTACGCATATTCTTTGTTTTGATTTAATGAGATCGCCAGATGGGATCTCATGTAGTTTTGGTTAAAGGGAATCGCCAGATGGGATTTCAGGTTGACCGAGCTACACACATTCTTTGGTTTTGAAAAAGGAGATCGCCAGATGGGATCTCAAGTTAACGAAAGAAAGAAAGAAAGAAAGAAGAGGAAAGAAGAAAAAAAGAAAGAAACATTTAGAGTTTTTCTTTACAAAGCTTACTATGCGAAACATTGAGGAGTTTTGCTTCGTAAGCATTGTAAAGAGGGGGCATCTGTTGCTACCCAATTTTTGACCCATGTTTTGATAAATTTTCAGAAAAGACCAAAAATAGCAAAAAAACAATGAAAACCCAAAAAATGCATTTTTGATATATTTGCATCGTTTTTAGCATTTTCAACATCATCTCAAAAGAATTTAATTTTTCAAAGGTATTTGGAACGCGTTCAACTTTTAACGCGTAAATTTTATGATCACTGATTTTCCTTGTTGAGTTGACGTTGATATTGCTCGCTTTCAAAAATACAAAAAAATAAGAAAAATCAAAATTTACAAAAAAAAGAGGAAAAGAGAAGGAAAGGAAAAGTTGAGGGACTAGTTTGAAAACCTAGCAAAACTTTTCCTATAAATACCATGTTACACTGAATTTTCAAAGGGGGGGGTAATTTTGCAATTAAAGAAGGCAACAAAAAAAACCCTAGGGGTTGAACATTTTTTCCTCTCCTGCACCCTAGGCAGCCGCCACCCCCCATCCTGCTCAGATTTTTATCTTCTTCTCCCTCACAAGGCTGCCCCCCTCCCTTGGCCAAAAACAAGGAGAACCAAAGCCACGACAAAACCCCGTGCCTCTCCTCATTTTTCTTTCTCCCGAAACCAGCCAGAGCTTGGCCTTTCCCTTGGCTAAAAGAGCACCAGGGAGCACGAAGATAGCCTCCAAAACATTTCCCCATTTCCTTCTCACGGTCTCCAGCTCCACCCGACAGAGGCCAGCAGCAGCAGCCGATCTCCAAGCCCGAAAAAACAGATCCACCAGCCACCCAAAACAGCCGCCTCACCATTTCCTCAGACTCTCCCTCCCCCGGCCAAAACCAGAGAACAAAAGGAGCAGCGCTCCCCCTTGACCAGGAGCCCCTGCTCCTTTGCAAAAAAGAACCAGAGAGGGCGGCGATTCTCTGTTTTGAAACCAAAGGAGCCGCTGCCCCCAGCAGTCTGATTTGTTTTCCTGTTTTTGGAAATAAAGACGCCATCCCCGGGGTCCTTGGTGGTTGCCGTCCCAGAACAGAGCCAAGGACCCCCTTTGCCGTTTCAGTTCCACCTTTCCCCATCTCCTCAGACCCACGGCTCTTGCTTCAGCCAGCGGGTCTTTCCTTCCTCAGCCACCGAACAGCCAACAGCGGCAGCAGCAACCCAGCAGTGCCCACAGACCGGCAGTCTTTGGTCATGCCACCGGCCACCTGAAACAGAAGAAGAGGAAACAAAAAAACTTGCAGAGATGCAGCAGATATGAAAAGGAGAAGGGGCAGAAGCAGATCTGCAAAACAAAAGAATTAAAATCAACTGTTGTTGTGCGTTGTTTCCTTTGTTGCAGGCGACGGTGGGTGTCACCACCGGCAGAAAAGAGAAGAGGAGAAGAAGCTGAGCCGGGCCCACATTTTCCGGCATTATCACGGCGGCGCGTGAACCCACGCGCCGCCACTGTTTCTGCGCACTGTTCCGGCTTGCAGAAGGGCTCCCCTGCAATTTCTGGAGTTTTTAGGGGTTGTTTTGTAGTTTTTAAATTGTTTAATATAATTTTTGTCTAGTTATTTTTGAATTTGTATAATTTGAAGTGTAAACGAAAAGAAAAAAAGAAAATATAATGAAAGTGAATATGTGTGTGTATTTTGTTTATGAATGTTTTTTTTATAAAATTGCAAGAATAAAGAAGAATTTAATATTTTGATTTGCTCACGGATAAAGAATTATGAACTTACATGTAAGTCGTATTTCTAAAATTCGATGAAAGAACATAATTTTTAAAACTTCTTTAACACATCAAGTCCACGAAGCAGCTTACCTCAGGTAGGGTGCGTTAGGGGTGCTAATACCTTCCCTAACCACAACCAGTCCCTTACCCGCGAATCTCTGATAAGACCAGTACCCGGGTTTCCTAGTAGCCTTCAATAAATTACTAGGTGGCGACTCCCAAAGAACCAATCAAGCAAACAAATGAAAAATCACCGAATTGCCGCGCGGGGGACGTGCGACAGAATGGCGACTCCACTGGGGACAGGTATTGTTTTCAACTTTATTGGACTAAGCTTTGTGTTTTTGATGTGTTTAAATTTTTTGCTTTTTGTATTATTTTTTTTATTCATGCATTGTGTAGAATTGTCTCATACATCACATGTTTTAATTTTTGAAAGCACACACAAGCTTCAGGTTAGGTGGGGGACTAGCAGCTTGCCTTATGACTTGAGTCAAGGTTTAAGTTTGTGTAAACCCCAACTCTTTGCTGAGTGTTTAGACTGATAGTGATTGGTACATGTGCCATCCCACTATCTGCTGAACCCCCATATTGCCTTTACAAGGGCGATCACTGGGACAGCGAGAGACCCTTTTTAGAGACCAAGTAGTAAACCTACCTTTTGTTCACATAATGAATAGAACATGTCCTTAGGTTGTATGTGCTATTTTTGTTTTGCATCTGAGCAAGCCCTTCTTGAAGCATCTTGAATTCAGGACTTGTGGGTGACCCAATGGTCGTCGCTCAGAAAATTTTCATTGTAGAGTTTGGGCAAGAATAAGATTCTTGTTTCATCATACAAGAGTTATGACCATATGTCACCCCTCGAAGGGCGAGTTCATCATATAGTTTACATGTTCATACATTTATCATGCATGTACCGAGAGGAAAAATAGGTTCCCCCATCCGAGCTTTGCTACACCTGATTGAACAAAGATGATGGGAAATGAAGAAAGGGGTCAGAGAGAGGCTCAGAGTCAAATGAAGTTGAGAGCATCAGAGGTGAAGTGGCTAGACTCAGATTTGCCTGAACAAATGTTGAGCTTCAAATGGAAAGGGAATGTCTGCACAGTCTTCTGTAGAAACACTGCTTTTCCACGTCCAATTGAAGCTGCACCTATCCTTTTCAGTCATGAACAAACGACAACAATGCTTTCAGTCATCAACTTATGACAACTTTTATTCTTGGTCAGTTGCCCTGATAATTGTTCATCGCCTCCGCATTTTTTTAATGGCACCAAATAACTGCTAGCCTTATGTGCATGGTGCATTAGCCTTCTTTGAAGTTACCCTCACTGTGAGCTTAATTCCAGTTCAGCAGCAAAAAAAAAAACCATGATTAGACGCTGAACTTCAATGTGGCAGAGCTCTCTCTACAAAAATCCGTTTATGGCTCTGCAAGTTGGGAATGCAAGAGGGGATTTATAAGTTGCATATGCTATAAAAATCTCTCATCAGTTTCAGCACAAAGACACCGTGGTAGGTTGAAGAGCCAGACCTGGTCTGAAAAACATGAACAGACATCGAACTTCTACGTTGCAGAGCTCTCTTTGTAGAGATTTGTTTGGGGATCTGCAAGTGGAAAATGAAAAAGGGGATGCAGTACTTTCAAACGCTACAAAACTTTGGCTCATCAGTTTCAACACTGAAACACTGGAGTAGGCCGAAGAGTCAGACCTAGTCTGAAAACATGAGCAGTCGTCGAACTTTGACGTGGCAGAGCTCTCTCTACAAAAACCCGTTTATGGCTCTGCAAGTGAGGAATGCAAGAAGGGATGTAGTAGTTTCAAACGATATGAAAAGTTACCCCACCAGTTTCAGCATCAAAACACTGTAGTAGGCAGAAAAGCCAGACTTGAGCTAGAAAACAGGAGCAAATATAGAACTTCACCGTGGCAGAGCTCTCTCTGCAGAAATCTGTTTATAGATCTGCAGTGGAGAATCCAAGAAGGGATATAGTAGTTTCTGATCATCTATAATTTTCTCTCATCGGTGTTAGCTTGAAAATGCAAAAGTAGGGAAAAGAGACAGACCTCGGCTGAAAAATAGAAAGAAGATTGAAACTTCAACAGAGCAGAGCTCCCTCTACAGGTGTCTGTTTGCTGCACAGTCAGTGAGGAATCAAAGAGGAGACAAAGGAGTTTTAGATTCATCAGGTTCTCTTCTAGTTTTGACAATGTGTGATTCCACACGTCGGTAATGGCGATGCCACATGTTTCTGGGCACTGCCAAGATTACCAAGCTATTGAAAGGTTTCCGACAACCCTTAACCAACCACAACAACATTGAAATATTGACATGAAGTTGTGTGGATTGCCAAAAGAATTGAGCTAGCTATCAAGAGAGGAAAGATTGAAGGATCTACCATGGATTCCATAACAGTGATGAGAGTTGAATCAGAAGATGACTCTCAATTGAGAAACCTCAGTCATTTTGCCTAGTCAGGTCTTGCCATAGCATCAACTGCTCAAATGTCTTTGCCAAGATTGACATTCATCTGCCACTCAAGTTTCTCGGTCAGCATATGTTAGATTCCAGACTTGTTGCACCCACTTCGATAAATTGCATGCAACCACCGTGGTATAATTCAAACGAGATGTGAATATCATGGTGGGTTCTTGGGCCATTTTAGTTGGACAGATGCAAGAGTTTCAAGAATCGAGCTGAGTTTGTGAAAGATGATGTCATCGATCATTTTGTCACCAGAACATCATCAGAATAACAAGTGATCGAAGTTGCTCGGCAAAACACAAATATGGCCAGAAAAGCTGATCCAAGAATGGTGCTGAATTGTCCATCATTTTATTGTGGAGTTGTCATTCCGCATTTTGTTTTGGGGTCACATCTCATCCTTGAACGAAACATGTCTTTTCTTTGTCTTTTTGTTGTTTTGAAATCATGAGATGCTTCTTTCAAAGGGTATTTTAACAAAATATGTTTGATCAAACTCCAACATGCAAAGTTTAATCATGAACATTAAAAGTGTTTTGATTGCAGAAATGACTCGATGCTTGAAAATTACATGAGGTGACCAAACAATTTTGAACTCATACCTCCTGAAACTGAACCACACTTGTAGCTAAATTTTAGCAGTATGCATAATGACATGTAGTGGATTCAATAGTTATGGACTCGTGAATCATGATTCTTACAAGTCCAAATCATTACACTAGACGAGGTCAAAATTTATCGGTTCTAACCGACCTTGCTTGAAATGAGAAAAGGCCATCTTTGTTATCCCTTCACTTTCTAAAAAGATTATATCCCTTGCAGTCCCATTTTGAGCCTGGTAAAATATTTTCTTTCAAAAAGAAACCTTGACTAGGATCACACCCCACACTGGGGGCAAATGAGAGATATTTTGAAGACAGTGATAGAATCAATGATAAAAGAAAGGCTTAGAATAAAAGTCCAATGATTAGGAAAGGGCTAGAAGGAAAAAGCCATAGATTGAGGGCCCTCCAAGAAATCTTTGAGGAAGGCTATGTAAAAAAAAAAAAAAAGAAAAAAAAGAAAGAGTGGAATGGAAGGAGGATGCCTATCAATTCTAAGAGGGCAAAAGAGGTTTTCAATGGAAGAAAGACACAGTAAATGCCAAAAGTCAAAAAAATTGAGCTTCATGTCTTTTGGTATGTCTAGGATAAAGCCTCTAATGTCTTCAAAAAGATTAGATTGATTATTCATCAAAGAAAAATGGATTTGCATTATGACTTATGTTAAGAGAATTCTGATATTTGAGATTAACAAGGTCATATGTCACTTTCTCTACAATGACCACAAGAGAAAGAGAGTTGATGAACAATTGATGTTGATCCTAGGTCTTTGAAACCCTCAAACACCTTTTGAGCCTGAATTTTCCTTTCTTTCATAAGCCATGAACCATAGCCTGCATTACGTGCTTTAAAAAGCCCTTTTTAATCAAGTAAGCAATCTGAACCGATAAATGGTGATCTCAAAACTTGAAGAGTTGTTCCATAAGGGTCGTGACTTCATGAATTGAGCTACTGGTTATTATGCATGCTGATAAAATTGGTGCTAAAAAAAAGAAAACAATCTTTCTTGATGAATCCTCAAGTTTTGACTTGAGCCTTTTGTTTCTTGAAATTCACAGAAGGTCACCTTATCGCAGACCATGAAAAGATATACCCAATATCAAAGATTAAAACTGATACAAAGAACCATAAAAAAGGTCATTTTAATCTTACAACGGGTCATTTCTGTTTTCAAAATACAAGACAGTCAAAAGATTACATTGAATAGCGTGTGTTGGGTCTTGGACCAAAGAAGCTTGATTTCGAAAAATACTTTCAAAAATTGACATCTCTCTGATTTCATTTCAACAATTAGACTTGAATTGACATGATCTTTGAAATATGAGAGTTGATTCCAGAACAAGAAAGATTGTTAAACAACAAGAACATCGACCGAATTTGCAAAACCCTTGACAAGAATGACATCAACATTTCTCGACACTCCTTGAAAAGTTGACCACCTGGAGGCATTACAGTGGATCCTGGGTAGGAAAACAAACAGTATTCAGATCAGCTAGGGGGCAAAGAAAGATGATCAAATGATGAATCAATGCACTGAGGACAATGGTGTTTAAAGAAAGCTAAGCAGCAGAACAAGGATTCAGATCATTACCTGGGGGCAAGGTTGTTCAAAGATAGTCCATGATTTAGCGAACCCCGACAACAATCGAGAAAGCAAAGATGTACTTGAAGGACATCTTCATATCGTCATCTTTTGAAACATGGGCTATCAATCGATGTGGGCATACAGTTGCATTTGAATGAATATTGAAAAGATGCACCCACCAAGACTGACTGTGGGACCATTTGTTTTAAAGCTCAAATGTCCATTTCACCGCATGAATATGGGTGATGAACATCATTGATGATGCCAATGCATTTCCTGTCATGATCTGATTTGACAAGCTGAGAGGAATCCATGGAGAAGAACATTGAGCTTACAACGATGAGCCTTTTACTGCAAGCTATGAGATGCATGCCCAGATGACTTGATAGTTTCCAAGAAGGTTGATGATAACATATACTTGAAGGGTATGTTTCAAGTGGAGGCAAGTTCATGACTGGTTGACAATCTTGATGGGTGTTGGCATGATGCACACAATCAATCAGAGGATAATTCTCAGAAGAATCCAAAGGAGATAAAATCCTTCATGATGAATCAAGCAACACCACACTTGGGGGCATTGTCAAGCTTGATAAACAGCGAGAGCAGTAATCATCGTGGACAGCCCAGGATAGGCACTGCACTTACAACTGAGTGGATGGCTAGCACATGAATGAGCCAATGCATCAAAAGGACAAGGAAGGCTTTGGTTAGCAAACAAAGGCACCCTATGACGATGGATCATCAAAGGGGGGGACCTATATTTCACATCAGGTAAGGATGCATGCATGTCATCTAACCTCAAAGCATTGCACATACTTGCGATTTGTTACAGAAAGATCCTCGATGAAGTCCAGCAAGATTGTGGACAAAGAAAGAATCATTGCATTGATGATGACAAAGAAAGAATCCTGGAACGAGAAGAGAATGAGATGAACCCTGCCAGTAAGAGAATCTCAAAGAAACGAGGAGATTAACCCCATCATCAAGAGGAGTCTTCAAGTCAACCTGCAACCAGAAAGTGCCAGGTTTGTCAGCCTTATCCTGTCAAGACTGCTCTAGCCAAGTCTTGTTTCCAGTTAAGTCACATTCTATCATCTGGGTAGGTCACCCATTACAATGAGACCAACATTTTCTTGGGTAGGTCACCCATTACAATGAGGCCATTCTTCCACTCGGGTAGGTCACCCATTACAAGGAGACCATTCTTTCCCTTTTCCCTGGGTAGGTCACCCATTACAATGAGACCAACATTTTTTTGGGTAGGTCACCCATTATAATGAGACCACACTTCACATTTTTAGAGACCATCATTTTATCTGGGTAGGTCACCCATCACATTGAGACCACCATCTTCCATCTGGGTAGGTCACCCATCATAATGAGACTGTTTCCCATATTCTTTCCACCTGGTAGGTCACCCATTACAATGAGACCATTTTGTTACACATATTTTTTTTAGTTTGATTTAATGAGGTCGCCAGATGGGATCTCATGTAGCCTTGGTTAAAGGAAATCGCCAGATGGGATTTCAGGTTGACCAAGTTACGCACTTTTTTTTAGTTTTGATTGGATGAGGTCGCCAGATGGGATCTCATGTAGCTTTGGTTAAAGGAAATCGTCAGATGGGATTTCAGGTTGACCAAGTTACGCACTTTTTTAATTTTGATTGGATGAGGTCGCCAGATGGGATCTCATGTAGCTTTGGTTAAAGGAAATCGCCAGATGGGATTTCAGGTTGACCAAGTTACGCACTTTTTTAGTTTTGATTGGATGAGGTCGCCAGATGGGATCTCATGTAGCTTTGGTTAAAGAAAATCACCAGATGGGATTTCAGGTTGACCAAGTTACGCACTTTTCTTTGTTTTGAGTTAATGAGGTTGCCAGATGGGATCTCATGTAGCTTTGGTTAAAGGGAATCGCCAGATGGGATTTCAGGTTGACCGAGTTACACTTTTCTTTGTTTTAATGAGGTCGCCAGATGGGATCTCATGTAGCTTTGGTTAAAGGAAGTCGCCAGAGGGGATTTCAGGTTAACCGAGTTACACACTTTTTTTTTTAGTTTTGACTGAATGAGGTCGCCAGATGGGATCTCATGTAGCTTTGGTTAAAGGGAATCGCCAGATGGGATTTCAGGTTGACCGAGTTACACACTTTTTTTTTTGGGTTTGACTGAATGAGGTCGCCAGATGGGATCTCATGTAGCTTTGGTTAAAGGAAATCGCCAGATGGGATTTCAGGTTGACCGAGTTACGCACTTTTCTTTGTTTTGAGTTAATGAGGTCGCCAGATGGGATCTCATGTAGCTTTGGTTAAAGGGAATCGCCAGATGGGATTTCAGGTTGACCGAGTTACACTTTTCTTTGTTTTAATGAGGTCGCCAGAAGGGATCTCATGTAGCTTTGGTTAAAGGAAATCGCTAGATGGGATTTCAGGTTTACCAAGTTACGCACTTTTTTAGTTTTGATTGGATGAGGTCGCCATATGGGGTCTCATGTAGCTTTGGTTAAGGGAAATCGCCAGATGGGATTTCAGGTTGACCAAGTTACGCACTTTTTTTTAGTTTTGATTTAATGAGGTCGCCAGATGGGATCTCATGTAGCTTTGGTTAAAGGAAATCGCCAGATGGGATTTCAGGTTGACCAAGTTACGCATATTCTTTGTTTTGATTTAATGAGATCGCCAGATGGGATCTCATGTAGTTTTGGTTAAAGGGAATCGCCAGATGGGATTTCAGGTTGACCGAGCTACACACATTCTTTGGTTTTGAAAAAGGAGATCGCCAGATGGGATCTCAAGTTAACGAAAGAAAGAAAGAAAGAAAGAAGAGGAAAGAAGAAAAAAAGAAAGAAACATTTAGAGTTTTTCTTTACAAAGCTTACTATGCGAAACATTGAGGAGTTTTGCTTCGTAAGCATTGTAAAGAGGGGGCATCTGTTGCTACCCAATTTTTGACCCATGTTTTGATAAATTTTCAGAAAAGACCAAAAATAGCAAAAAAACAATGAAAACCCAAAAAATGCATTTTTGATATATTTGCATCGTTTTTAGCATTTTCAACATCATCTCAAAAGAATTTAATTTTTCAAAGGTATTTGGAACGCGTTCAACTTTTAACGCGTAAATTTTATGATCACTAATTTTCCTTGTTGAGTTGACGTTGATATTGCTCGCTTTCAAAAATACAAAAAAATAAGAAAAATCAAAATTTACAAAAAAAAGAGGAAAAGAGAAGGAAAGGAAAAGTTGAGGGACTAGTTTGAAAACCTAGCAAAACTTTTCCTATAAATACCATGTTACACTGAATTTTCAAAGGGGGGGTAATTTTGCAATTAAAGAAGGCAACAAAAAAAACCCTAGGGGTTGAACATTTTTTCCTCTCCTGCACCCTAGGCAGCCGCCACCCCCCATCCTGCTCAGATTTTTATCTTCTTCTCCCTCACAAGGCTGCCCCCCTCCCTTGGCCAAAAACAAGGAGAACCAAAGCCACGACAAAACCCCGTGCCTCTCCTCATTTTTCTTTCTCCCGAAACCAGCCAGAGCTTGGCCTTTCCCTTGGCTAAAAGAGCACCAGGGAGCACGAAGATAGCCTCCAAAACATTTCCCCATTTCCTTCTCACGGTCTCCAGCTCCACCCGACAGAGGCCAGCAGCAGCAGCCGATCTCCAAGCCCGAAAAAACAGATCCACCAGCCACCCAAAACAGCCGCCTCACCATTTCCTCAGACTCTCCCTCCCCCGGCCAAAACCAGAGAACAAAAGGAGCAGCGCTCCCCCTTGACCAGGAGCCCCTGCTCCTTTGCAAAAAAGAACCAGAGAGGGCGGCGATTCTCTGTTTTGAAACCAAAGGAGCCGCTGCCCCCAGCAGTCTGATTTGTTTTCCTGTTTTTGGAAATAAAGACGCCATCCCCGGGGTCCTTGGTGGTTGCCGTCCCAGAACAGAGCCAAGGACCCCCTTTGCCGTTTCAGTTCCACCTTTCCCCATCTCCTCAGACCCACGGCTCTTGCTTCAGCCAGCGGGTCTTTCCTTCCTCAGCCACCGAACAGCCAACAGCGGCAGCAGCAACCCAGCAGTGCCCACAGACCGGCAGTCTTTGGTCATGCCACCGGCCACCTGAAACAGAAGAAGAGGAAACAAAAAAACTTGCAGAGATGCAGCAGATATGAAAAGGAGAAGGGGCAGAAGCAGATCTGCAAAACAAAAGAATTAAAATCAACTGTTGTTGTGCGTTGTTTCCTTTGTTGCAGGCGACGGTGGGTGTCACCACCGGCAGAAAAGAGAAGAGGAGAAGAAGCTGAGCCGGGCCCACATTTTCCGGCATTATCACGGCGGCGCGTGAACCCACGCGCCGCCACTGTTTCTGCGCACTGTTCCGGCTTGCAGAAGGGCTCCCCTGCAATTTCTGGAGTTTTTAGGGGTTGTTTTGTAGTTTTTAAATTGTTTAATATAATTTTTGTCTAGTTATTTTTGAATTTGTATAATTTGAAGTGTAAACGAAAAGAAAAAAAGAAAATATAATGAAAGTGAATATGTGTGTGTATTTTGTTTATGAATGTTTTTTTTATAAAATTGCAAGAATAAAGAAGAATTTAATATTTTGATTTGCTCACGGATAAAGAATTATGAACTTACATGTAAGTCGTATTTCTAAAATTCGATGAAAGAACATAATTTTTAAAACTTCTTTAACACATCAAGTCCACGAAGCAGCTTACCTCAGGTAGGGTGCGTTAGGGGTGCTAATACCTTCCCTAACCACAACCAGTCCCTTACCCGCGAATCTCTGATAAGACCAGTACCCGGGTTTCCTAGTAGCCTTCAATAAATTACTAGGTGGCGACTCCCAAAGAACCAATCAAGCAAACAAATGAAAAATCACCGAATTGCCGCGCGGGGGACGTGCGACAAGCATGATCTTTTATTTGTGTTCTTTCTACTTCTTGAGTCGGCACACCTTGTTTGTTCCTCGAGCCCATTATGAAAGAGTTGGATTTTAATTTATTTATTAAATTTCTTAATTTTAAATATTTTATTTTATGCTTTGCTATTTTATAATTTTCATGAGATTAAATGTGTAAATTATAAGACCTAGTGCAGGAGATGCACCTTCAGATGCTACATTTGTGTTGTCCATCATGAGCCCGAGAATTGAGTTGTGACAGAAGTCACTGACAAGGGAAGTTCTGGGAATCAACAAAAATAGAAATTTGATTTGGGTAAGCAATGGACCCTATATTATCTATGACATGACAGTACATTCATAGCTTGTTCGTGCTCTTTGATTGAAGACGTACGACATGAAATGCCCATCAATTTTTTAAAGATTAGTAAAATCAAAATGAACCAACCTCTTTCTATTCCAACTTTATGTGAAAAGCTAACTCCCTTGAAAAAACATGGTTTTTACTGTTCATCAACAATGGCAGTTCCGTGTAATCGAGATGAACTCATCTTCAGCCTATCTAAGATAATAGAACTTCAGCCTAGCTAGGATATTAGAATATCTTGATAATGCTATTCCAGCTATCATGCATGCATGTTGCCAAATTTACGCAATGGACTGGGATGAATTGTGAAAAAAAATAGGTAAATAAGTTGACTTAATTGGTTGGAGATTACATCGAGGATGTCTTTTTGTATCCCAACTCTTCAATATATATATATATATATATATATATATATATATATATATATATATATATATATAAAACTCTTCATCCTTATAAATATATATGTATATTAACAAAGACAAGTAAGAAAAAAAAAAACCATTAACCAGAGACCAACTAGAGTAAACAAGTGCGAGGGGCTAAAGAAATGGGAAGAAAGCAAAAGATAACTTTTCTTAAAGCTAGGAGAGACGACCCATCACAGTAAATTAATACAATAACAATTGAATGATGCAAGCCATCCAATCACTTTCGTCATACAGGTTGTCAATTGTCTTCAGGATTTAACCCTTTAAAAAAAGTTACGAGAAAAGAACAATTCCTTACAGGGTTCGTATATCACATTGGCTAGGAAATCTGGCGTTGGACCCCTACCATGTGAGCCATCATGTGTGAGATTGCGAGGCGTATTTCTTTAACTACATGCCTTCATTTTGATTCGTCGAAACCCCAAGAAATCCTTGTTCGTAGCTCTTTTCATATGTTCGCACAAGGAGATTAAAATTTAATAATCTTGGAAATGCCGATTTCTTACTGTAAATTCATGTGTTCGTATTCTGCATCGATTATTGTCCTCGTCCGCTTCCAGCAGAACCCACTTGTTCACTCCCAGTAGCTTGCTACTAGAAAGTCCGTAACTTGACACTCCCATTATTGCTTCTAAAATTCAACTCCAATTAACCAAATATTTTATCTTCAGAGGTCAAACTTCTTTCAATTTGCCCACTACTACGCCATGATTGACGTATGGTTTTCTGCTAGAAGAAATGTTTATATATATGTAGAAACAGCGTGGCATGTGTTCTAGCAGAGGTCAGCCATGTAGAGACCAAGTTGGGTCAAGTTGAAGAAGACATATCAACAAAGCATAAGATCATAGTTTGATTTGTTTTTTCGATATTCATGTTGTCTGCTTCCTGGCTACATGCATCACCTTCTATACAAACACAAATAAAAATCCTTAAAAGCCAAGAAGCAGAGTTGGGGTGAAAAACAGAGAGGACCCTAAGGGGTCCAGTGAAGAATACTCATGCTAAATCCATCGTGTAGATGAGGGCAAAGTGACACCTGCCATTAATTTCTCAAGAAATAGAAGGGAAGATTACGCAAATACGAGAGGCAGAATGTGGTGCTTGCACATTTGTATGAGAAATGGGAAAGGATGAGTCATGAAAAACAAATTATTTATATGTATAAATATTTGACAGGAGAACAAGCCAAGAAGGGCTTCACGAAAGCATGCATTATTATATGAATTGCTACACATGGGCAACAAATTAGATGAACTGTAGACCCTTTATGTAATGGACCCATGAACTTCTTTCTTTATATTCTTTTTTCTTTATATTTACATTATTTTTTTTCTTATTTCACTTTAATATAAATAAATGAAAGAAGTAATCATACAAAGGTATCAAACACTTGCTATTATATGTATCGATCACTCAACATTTCTCTTTAGCTCCACACAGCTTGCGAGTTGCTATAGAGACCTCCCCATCATGGAAAAACATATCATCCTTGAGATTGATGCACAAGACAATTCCCTTACATCATCTTCCACTTCCACCATCACCACCACCACTTCTTCCTCCTCCTCTTCTTTTTCTACCACCATTTCATACACTGATCGAATCTCAAAAAAAGAAGAGAATTCTATTGCTGATCCAAAGGGATCGAGAAAATCTCAAGAATTGCAAAGTGGCAATGAGGGTAATAAAAAGCGAAAGACTACCAGAAATGAGAATAATGGGAAGCATCCAACATACAGAGGAGTAAGAATGAGAAGCTGGGGCAAATGGGTGTGTGAGATCAGAGAGCCAAGGAAGAAGTCAAGAATATGGCTTGGAACATACCCTACAGCCGAAATGGCTGCTCGAGCCCATGATGTAGCCGCGTTAGCCATTAAAGGCGGCTCAGCCTACCTCAATTTCCCTGAATTGGTTGATGAACTGCCTCGTCCACTCAGCAAGTCTCCAAAGGACATTCAAGCTGCAGCTGCCAAGGCAGCCGCCGCTTCATTCCCCGAAACAAGACACTGTGAAGCAGAAGCTGAAGCTGATCTGAGCCATGCCGAGCTTAACGTTTCCAATTTATCAGATAATTTGGCCATGGACAACACACAAGAGTCAAGCAGTTCTCCTTCAACTGATGTTGATGACAAGTTGTTTGACCTTCCTGATCTCTTCATCGACGGCGTTAATCACAGTGATGGATTTTGTTATTATTCTCCACCATGGCAATTATGTTCTGCTGATACTGGCTTCCGGCTTGAAGAGCCATTTTTATGGGAGTACTAGAAGTTTTTTTTTTTTTTTGGAAACAAGTAAATAAATTCGAAAAATCGAATACATTTGTCACCAAACTCATTGGAGTCTCTAATGTCAAGAGACTCGAACCCAAAATCTGTTTGAAGCGACGATGTAGAGTGAGTTGAGGTACGAGCGAAGGTAATCTCAGCTTATCATCATCCCAATATTTGGGTTTGCGACGGAGGAGCACAGATTGAAAAGAAAGCTGCTTCCCTGTCTTGCTTGCTTAGATTAATTACATGGCCCTCGACACAAGGGACTTAAACATGACTGCACTGTAAAATACGAGAGCACAAAAAATGTTATTATTTGTTCTGTTCTTTTATATAAGACAGGGGTTCGTGGTTATATTATTCCAAGTTTTGTCTTACCCCATGTCTTTGCTTCTAGTAGTGTTCTTTCTCTTCGCCACTTGAGCAATTGTAACCTTTCTTTTTTCTCCCAAAAGAAGAGACATACGGTTAGGATCTTTACCCAGGAGAATTTAATTCTTGGATAAAGTAGTGGGGCAGTAATTATACATATAATTTTATTTTTTTATTGTAATTGGCTTTTGGTGCGTGTCTGTGGATTGGAGGGAGGGTATGGTGGGTTTAGTGCAATTGACTTGGATGGAAATTATAACCTTTGCTAGATTTAGATACCCAAATCTAGATAGTGAAACTTTAAAGCATTTTGACCTAAAAGTAAATCACCATGATAAATCTAGATACGCTCTTCTATTAATATTTTAGAAGTAGGAGACTGTCCAAAGGTTGAATTGCATCATATGGCAATTATTTCTTTAGAAACCGGCCCCTTTTTCTTTTTCTTTATTGCAAACATAAAGATTAAAAAAAAAAGGAAAAGGAAAAGAAAACAATGTGCTATATATATTATATATCTAGGATGATCAGTGTATGTGTGTGAGGGTGTCAACAGATTTTCTTTCTTCTTTTTTCCCGAACTTAGTAGGCCAAAGAACCTATGTACATAGATTCCCAAGCTGTGATCACATACAACACCAAGTAAAGTCTCTCTTTTTCATTTCAAAGTTCCTCTCTTTAATGAAAGTGCCGTTCTATTTAGAAAAAGCGAAGGGCCCTCACGCCCCATTAAACTTGTTGAGTCCACTTTGTATTACTGAAGTCTCTCATTTTTTGCTACGTACGCTTCGTTTAGCTATTGGCTTAACATTTAGGGCGGACGAAAACATAACATCTTGCGCCCATAAACAAGTCTTGAACATATAATTAACAACTAATTCCTTGCACCTAATCATTAGCCTGATTATTTTGATTCGAGAACTAACTGTGATTAACAACTGGGTTTTCACCAATCATGCAAGCAACCTGCCGAAGGATGTGACAAAAGAAGAGACAGAAAGGGATACATCGTTCTCAAGAATCCTACAATTTTTGCTCAAAACTCAAGACTGTTGCCTTGAATTTAATTGGTTATTGTTCCCTTTCTTCTTCCTGTTACTATTATCAAACCCTAATTCAATGGCGGTACTGGCCTGATATTGACACTAGAAAAATGATATTTAAAAATGATAACAATCTAGGTATGCTTAATGTTTGTGAAAAACTAGTACACTAAATCAATCACATTGTAAAACTTCATTAATATCATAATAAAATAAAAAACTGTTTTCTACCCGATTCTTGTGATATTTTCTTGTAGAATAATGGATTGTCGATGTAAGAAGATAGTTATAGTACAAATGATTTTAGCGTTTTTCATCTTTGTACTAGAAAGATGTGACATTTTTTTGGTATGTTTAATGGCAGGCTTGGCATCTAGCAAATCGAAGGAAATGCAAGGTCACTTTCGAACTTCATTTCTTTAAGGCTGTACTAAGTACAGTGGTTCTGGATACAACCAGTTATAATTATAAGAGCCGTGTTAGGGTTTAATATTTAACTAACGGGAAAAGAAAAGAAAAGAAAAGAAAAGAAAAGAAAAGGCAAACCCCAGATTGATGAATACCGCGTACAAAAACATAGCATGTTAGGCATGTATAGCATTGACTCTGCAATTTCCGGTGGATTTTTTATGACCTCGTGCCTAATTTCAAGGGCATCATTTTTTTTTTTTTGATTATCATGGGTGTCCGGGCCAGCTTGCGCGCACCTCGATTAATCCCACGGGTCCTGAAGTTAACGACCATGTAAGCCTCCAGTGGCCATCATATGAGCAGTCATAGGGTTTGAACCTGAGACCTAAGAGGGAACAAACCCCTTAGTCCCAAGCTCTTACCACTAGGCCACCACCTAGATAGTTATTTCAAGGGCATCATTACTATGATATGATCTAGCGACGGTCCAAGCGATTAAAGTTCTTGAAACATGTAGATCGTGAATGTATATTTAGTCATAGAGAAGAGTATAATACACTATGACAAGGTACAACACCACAAATACGATGGTAGGTTGTATTTTTTTTCCATTTTTATTAGCAATCAATTTATATGTTTTTCTATCGATGGACGTCATAAATTCGTGACGTCTACCTTTTTATCAAAGTTATATATGCACTTATATATATATCAGCAACATTCAACATAAACGAAAATAAAATCCATTTAAATGGTTCAAGTTCTTAGTTGGTAAGCATGTTAAATTAACCCTTTGACTAAGAAAGATATATCCAATAATTTCAAGATACAGAATTTTAGGGATATTGATTGGTTTACTCTGTTGAAATCCTTTAAAGTACTATTTGATGTGCTTTGAAGTACAATATACAAGTTTTTTCCTTATTAATCACGGAGCATGGGGCGTGAGATTATTGTTGGCAGATTTTGATAAATGATTAAGTGGCTGATGATCTTTCACAATATCTTGAAGAACAATCAATTCAGATTGCCTGAATCCCTTTTTTAAGAAGGGATTGTTAATTTGAGTCTTAATTAATTGCATTAACATCCTGATTGCTATTATTTGAGCATATTAACAATATTACACTATAGAAAACCTGACCAGAAACTAAAACGACATCTTGTTGGGCCATGCACATGTGAGAGAATGAAACATGTAACATGAGAGACAATGACAGGAATCACTTGTTAGAAAATGATTGGGTGAGGGCAGGACTATATATAATTAACGGATGATTGAGGGTGTGACAGCTTCTCTGCTTTTAGATACTTGTCAAAAGTAATTTTAGATTGAAAAATTGATGTTTTTTAGTGTTTTTATATAATTTTAAATGTTAATATTAAAAATTAAAAAAAAAACTATTTTAATATATTTTCAAATATAAATTATGATGGATCATAATCTCAAATACCCTTTAATTATATATCAAATCACATGTTGTAATATATAATATTTAAGAATTGAATCTCAGGGGGTCATGAGTCACGATGAACGAAGCCATAAATTAAAGTACCGGTGAGAACGGAAAAAAGGAGAGCAAAGAATCAAAACCATGTCTGTTCTTTTAAGTTGGAAAGAGGTGCATCAAATGCTTTTGGCCTTAATCATAAGATACTTGTATGCTTTTGATGCGTGTTTCCTTTTTCTGTTTTCCTGATTAGAGAGAGGAGAGCTTTGAATCATTGCCATTAATTAAAGTACAGATTATGCTGATCACCATCAAGATCTGTGACATCTATGGAATTCATCACATGCGAACATAATTAATTTATTATAAGCCGAAGTTTTGTCTGATTTATGCATTCGCAGCCCGGGACACTAGCGTGTGATCTTGTTTGATAGTAGTTGGCCGTTGCCCTTTACAAGCTAGACTTTAGATTAATTTAGAGCAACTCGGCCGCCAAGATGTTGCAAGATCTTAACACGAATTTTTAATTTTCAAATAATAAAAGGAAAACATTACCGAGAAGAGTTGATCAAAGAGTGTAAAGCATAGAGTATTACTGTTTGGAAGTTCTCTTAATCAAGCTTGTATACAAACAACACAAGGACAGCAAGAGAAACAGTTCCTTGCTGTCCCTTGAATTTAATTGCTGGCCCAAGTTGTGTGGCTTGTATGAACTATATGAAGAGAGTTTCGAAGAGAATACGTGGGTGACAAATAGATAGTACAAATAGGATGATGGTGATGGTTCTATCATGAACTTACAGAAGCATTCTCCGAGTAAGTTTTTGTTTTACCATGTTTGATTTTTTATTTTTTCCAACAATTGAGGCATTTTAGGGCTACCAAGTCCTATTGAGTGAAGACTATATATGTATAGATAGATGATGGCAAATCCCATTCAGGTCTTAGCATCCATGATGCCTGTAGAAGCTCCAAAAATCCTGAAACTGGAATGTATGTATATAAATTATAAGCTTGCGTTAACTGGTTTAAGAAGAGGGTGTTAAACAAAAAGAAAAGAACAGCATTGCCTAAACTGGGTGTTCAAAGATGAAGTGTATGAGGGGAAAAAAAGGCTAACATGCTTGTAATTTTCCAAAACTACATTCGCATATCTTTGTTACTTTGTTCAGAGATGCCAAGACATGACTGCCATGGTCCATGTTCCAGATACAGGGGAGCTATATATACGCATGTATGTTTTGTTCTGAGAGGAAAGTGACAAGAAATGGCCGGGGAATCCGATGTCTTTTGAAGTACTGGATCTTAACTTGATCGATTAATGCTGAGAAAAATCACTAGTGCTATGCTATCCCTATTAGTGAAATGAGGATATTAATCAGCCAGTGAACCAAAAATTGACAGCTCGATGTTCTACGGGATATTAAAGAATTTGGTTATGATTGTTTTTTAAATATTTTTTATTTGAAAATGTATTAAAATAATATTTTTATTTTAAAAAAAATATTTTTAACATCAGCATATCAAAATGATTTGAAAATACCAAAAAAAATATTAATTTGAAATAAAGAAAAAAAATAAAAAAAAATTTATTTTTTTTTCAAAAACACTTTTAAAACATAAAAACAAACAATCTCAGATTTATCAGGTTTTTTGAGATTCTAGAGAGAGTAAGAGTTGGTGTTGATCCAATAAAAAAAACTATGTTTTGTAATCTTATAATTCAATTTTTCAATTTATAATTGATTCTTGAATACAAATCTTGTGAATATATATTCTTCCTCAAATTTTTTATTTTATTGAGAGGTAAAGAATTTAATCCTAATCTTTTTAAGAGATAAAAAATTTCATCAGAAAATACACCAATGATGAATCTCTTAACTATTAATAGTTGGATTAATAAATCGAATCGCATTTTTATCATTAAATTATAGCCATTGTGATATAATTATTGTATATAAACAAGTTTTTTAGTCGAGTAAAAGAATCAATAGAATAATAAATAAAATTATGAAAATTAAGGTGTTGATGTACTGTATTTTCTCATTGAACCTCATGAAGAAGACTTGTTCCGTTGATTTTTTTTTTCACTCAATAATTATTAATCTTGAAAATAAATGGCCATTTAATTTTTTTCATAAGTCCACGGCTCATCGAAATGAAATAAATGGGGATTGATGCATATGGCAGGGATTTGGTGGTCTGGGGCCATGAAAGTTGAAAGGCACATGGGATGGGAAACTACTATCTCTTCGCATTTATTCATCTCCTACTTCTAAGTTCTACTGCCGTTTATTATTGCTACTAATATAACTAATACTACTATCTCCACCATCGTCATAGCCCTTCAACCATGGAAAATATATATATTTTTTTCAAAAAAAATTCAACGCATGCAGTCAAATAATGAAAAAAATATTTATCAAATAAATAATTTTAAAAAAGTAAACAATATATCTAAGGCTGGTTTATTAAAAATATTTAGGGTTCGTTTGATAATATAGTTCAACTTGTTTTTTAAAGTGTTTTTTTCTCGAAAACACTTTAAATTAATGATTTTTAGTTATTTTTTGATAGTTTTGATGAACTAATATTAAAAATATAAAAAAATATTATTTTAATATATCTTTAATTAAAAAATACTTTTAAAAAGTATCATGCACCACCGTATTACTGAACTTATATTTATTTAAATAAAGTCGCCTTTAATCAAACGAAATTACCATCTGAAAAGAAAAGTGATGACTTCAAATAAATTTCTCAACGACCCGAAGAGAGAATAAATAAACAGAAAAATCATAGTCGACAAATATTGACTTGATGTTATTTGCGTGCTTCCACATTTTGACGGTTTCTAATACTTTCAGTCTTTGAAATATTTTTCATCGCTTTTGTCAGCAACAATATCATAGATCCCTTAGAATTAATTTAGAGTTGTTAAATTTTCTCACGATCATGTCTTATACGGTACAAAGAACTCTGCAATGAATTTCTCTGAGAATTTTTTTTTTTTTTTGGCAATCACGTCTTATTCAGCTGCTTGAATGATCAATAATGTTGTGGCTGGTCCCTGTTTGTTTCTCATACGTGAATCCAAGACGTCACTTCTTGAAAAGTTGCTCCTCTTTCATTGCCCATGGAGTGGGTTTTGCATCCCTTTTTAGATTGGTAGTTTTCGCTGCCTTCTTGATTCTGTTTTTTTTAGTACTGTGATGTATGATGTTTTTTAATTAAAAATATATTAATTTTTTTATTATTTTAATATTAATACATTAAAACCTTTCAAAAATATCAATTTAATATTTTTTTCAGATAAAAAATAATTTTAAAAGTATTTTGAAAAGCAAATTATAATACAAAGACAAACAATCTTGAAATAATCTTAAAATGATAATTCTCTGTCAGAAAAAGTTTAAAAAATATTAGAGTAATTTCTTAATCTTTGTCATGGTAGTATGAGTGACTTTCTTAGCTCTCGAACCGCTGATGCCAAACTAAGGGCTGCATGATTCTATCTTCGAGGAAAAAAGATTTCTAATTCAACAAAAGAAACGAAGTGATAAAAAAGAATAGCTCTTGTTCTTCGGAGAAGGAAATGTCGAACAGAAGCAAAGGTTGATCACATGCATGACGATGATATGACCGAATTATTGGAAGGCAAGGAAAAGGGGCATGGATTGTCTCCAAGCTTGATAGAAAGAGCACATGAAAAACAAGTTGGAAACACAAAAATCCAACATGGTTGCTAAGTCCAACTTCTATTTGATTATCAGTGTACAATATGTCCCTACAGAATAGGTGAGCTTTTAATCTCTTCTTCATGGTATTTTCTGTCCGAATCATTAAGAATTACATGCATGCCACCGGTAGTATATCTCGAGAAACTAGCTCAATTTGTACTTATATTTTGCACTCGGTCTCCAATCTATCATTGAAATTGTAAATCGCTCTCGATTTGTCCTTGTATTTTACATTAATTTTCAAACCAACGAAAATGAGAACAGTACTACGATTTTAAGTGTCCAATTCTATTTAAGTGTGTAAGCTTTTATTCTCTTTTTATCTCTAGATATTTTTATATATATAATATATGTTATGCATATGCCTAATTCTGATGATTTAGCCGGAAAATATCATTGAAATGGTAAATTAAAAACTCTCTTATTTAATCATATAAATGGTGGCCCAGCGGTAAGAGTTTGGAATCAAGAGGTTTGCTCCCTCTGTGATCTTAGGTTCGAACCCTGTGGTTGCACATATGATGGCCACTGGAGACTTACATGGTTATTAATTTCAAAGCTCGTGGGATTAGTTGAGATACGCACAAGCTGGCCCAGACACCCACGTTAAAAAAAAAAAAAAACTCCCTTATTTTATTACAAAGACACAATTTATTTGACTAAAGATGTAAGAATAAATTCCAAATAGAACATGACAAAATAAATTATGAGACCATGGAATTATATGCGATGGTACAGAGTAGCTTTCGCATGGAATGATTAAAGATGGCACATAAACTTTTTTTATCCATGTTCAGTGATACGATGTTACATATTTCTATTTACAGAGAGGGAGGAGGCAGAGCAAAGATATAGATGTTCCATAGATCATGTTTTTAGCCATTCGAAAGTTGGTGAAACAGTGATGGCCCTTGTGGCTCTTTGTATCTACCAGGAAGTGATGAATGTTAGGAATTCACTAGTTATTTAACTTATTAACCTTTGTTTCGCTAGGCCGCGGGTAATATATTTTTATTTTTTATTAAAAAAATTATATATATTGATTTTTTCGACATATTTCTATAGCTAAAAAACTATTTTGAGTATAAATAAATAAAAAATTTATATATACATGTATTTAAATAAATTGAAAATTATGTGTGATACTAAATTAAAATAAAATTATTAACACTAACGAAAAATAAAGCTAGAAAAATTAAGATACAAGTATAGATCAAGATATTTGATCTTACAAGATGATATATTGATCCGGTTGTGTTTGATAAATCTTGTTAATCAAAATAATATTTTTATCCAATCAAACAATAATAGAAATAGACATGCACGTTAAATTGTTTGAATAAATTAAAAAAATATATCATGCAAAATTAGGGTTATGGACTCAAAATAATATTTTTATTCTTTTATATATATATATATATATATATATATATATATAACAAAAATAAAAGTAAAAAATAAACTTTTGCACCAAAAGGTAATTGATAAAATGTTAAGGTACCAAAAGTTTATAATTTCTAAAGTATGAGGATTAAATTTAATTTTTTATATTAACTTTGAAACCATCATCCATTTATGATGTCTTTTCTATCTTAATCCCTGATCTTTCAATTTCATCCTTAGCCAACAAATTTTATTCAAATCCCCTTAAATTTGGCCCCAAAAAATGCAATCAAACAAGAAAAAATAAATTTGAGGAGCAAATTAAAGAGCGTGTTTAGCAGTGTGATTGCAGATGCTTTTCAAATAACTTTTCATGCCAAAATACATGCCAATGATGTTTTTTTTATTTTTTAAAAATTATTTTTGATATCAGCACATCAAAACGATCCAAAACGTACAAACCATATTAAATTTTAGCAAAAAAAAAATTAAAATTTTTTAAAAACGCAGCCGCGTTTCCAAACGCTGCCGAAGAATGCAACCTTAAACCAGGAAAAAAACCCCACAGCCTTTTAGTTTTCTACTTAATCCTGCATCCAAAAATGGTCAAAATTAATCCCTAATCTTTATTATGATGATCAGATCAATCCCCTTTCTGGCCACTATTAAGCCTGACTCTCCTTCCTTTCTAATACTGATGCATATCAACTTTGTCAAAAAAATGAAGTAAAAAATAAAAAATAGGTGACGACCAATATCAGACTGAACTATACATATTTAACATGTTAGAATTAGTCACTATCTATCTTCAACCTCAGAGACTAAATTGCAAATAACTGAAACTTGCTGTAAGCTTGTCAATATCCACCAGGCATCTTGTGCTAACATCTGATAGAGAAATATGGCTTGACCCATTTTCTACCCCGAGTTTTCAACCTAAATTTTCATTAGTAAATTCATAGCCACACCCACCTCCAAGAACCCAGCACATTTAATGCTAGGAAACCCAAAAGGAAATGAGAATCCAGGTTTAAACCTACTCAAGTGGGGTCAAAAATGTATTTAAATCTAAAAGATCAGCAGAAAAACTACAGGAAATCTACTTCAAACCGAATCGACATAACCCACCTTGTAAAAATACCCTCTCTTCTCCAGAAGCTAAAAACCCTCGAACAGAAGCCATGGCAAACCATCTCATGTAAGCTTGAAAACCAAACTCATTCCAAGCCGACAGCAAATGCAGTTCTCCCGCTAGCTTCACTCACTTGCGCGCCTTTTCAACCAAAAGCCACTGCTATTTCCCATACCAACAAAAACCACAAATGCTCACTGGTCTATTCAATAAAAACACCGTTTTTCTTGTTTTCCTTCACTTTTCCATAAAATGGTGGCATACCTCTACTGAAAGAATGCCCACTAGTGGAAATAACATACATGAAATAGAGCACTACAACATTCACTTTCAAAAGTTTTGTACATACATGAAGCAATGTTGAGCACATCTAGCACAAACTACTACTATAAACGTCATTAGTTTATAAAAGCAAAAAATGTAAACTGATTGATATTCCTGCAATCTAATGTATGCACTAAAACCTGTACAGTCAAAAATTAAGTTCCATTCCAGGTATTTTCACTGGATGGAGAAAACTGACAACAAATGCATGAGCCAACTCTCATTGCTATGTGCCAAGGTGATCTGTACAACCTCCACGGCATTCAGCGATGGCATTTTGTCGGATTCTGATCATCTGCAACAAATCAAAACACTATAGTGTCTCCTAGTAGTTAATAAGGAACCAACATCCTAGATAGATGGAAGTCGAGCAACAAATGAAATCAACCTAGAATCAAATTTAAAATGATCTGTATGGGGATGATTTGGACAGGAATTGCACTGGTTCCTGTCACTATTCTCTTGGTAATTCTCTAACATAAGAATAGGCATGAACCAGCATGCATCCAAAGGTCAAGGTTCTATCAGGGCAGACAAGCCTCATTGGGACCTGACCTTGAAAACGAGCCTCATCATCAAACAGCACGGTACACCTCATTCCCATGCCATCAGATGTAAACTGGCTTCACATCATTATGCCCAAAACTCATGCTACACACTGGACACTTGCGGTGACGACTTTCAACAATTCTCTGTATGCAGGGATTGCAGAACAAATGATAGCATTTTGTAATGACAGCCTGATCGGAAAATAAAATTATTAGAATCCCTGCACAATATATTTGGATAAACAGTGGCAAAAATTAAGTCATATAATTGACTGGTATGTATATCATAAAATCTTGGAGATTATTGATCAATTTCAATAAATACAGCAACAGTAGTATTCTAATATTGAACCTATTAGCAACCCAACCCGAATCCCAAAGGAACTCAAGCACCCACTATGAAGAAAAACACTTACTAAATCACCAAAAGTTGTTTAGAAACCTCTAGGGAAATATGGTGGAGAATACAACCAGTCAAATTTCAACAAGCCTCTGTACTAAACTAGTTGAGGTTGCTTCAAAGAAGCTCTTCCTCCATTCAATAATGTTTTAGGATACTTTATCATAACAACCAATTTTTACCACGCCAGAATGTGAGATTCTTTGCCTAATTTTCTATTCCTTCAATCAAACTCCAAGCCAATCATTTTGTCACTTTCTGGATAACACTCATCATTCCACTTTCCTGCAGGTTCAGTAATTTCTTTTTCTAGCATATATGATTTGTTAATAAACATGCTATCACAATACCAAGCACTGCATACCACAGAATAGTGTTCGTCCATCACACTGCTAATCCTTTCTACTGAGAATAGTACAAGTTTGTTCTCAATTGAAACTACTGCTATTGCCACCTAGTACTAAAGTTCCATTGAGAGTACAAGCAAGCTGAAATATAATATCTTGCTAGTAAACGTGAAACCAGTTGCCTTAGGAAAAAAGCTGGAGCAGCAGTAAGACCAGCAAATCATAATTCAACATCATCACTTCATAAAATTCACTTCCCTTGATGGGAAACCTACTTGTTGGATAATGTACATGTCAAACTTATCTTAGAAATAATGGTTTGATTATGCTTTGCATGCCCTGTTTTCATATCAAGATATCCAACTAGCAAGGCTGGTTTCATTCATCAAAACAGGACATTAAATCCCACAAATAACAGAACAGGGATTGCAAATCACCTCTTTTGGTCTGTCAAGGCAGATACTGCACTTAACTATTTCCCTGTATTCTCTAAGTTCCTGTTGAAGCTTTTCTACAATCAAGGACCCTTCTGTATGTTCTTGAAGATGAGAAAACTTTCTCCTTGCAACTTCCAATTCCTCCTCCATTCTTCTCTTGTCAAATCTGATAAACAAGCAATGACGTGAATGTCTACACTTCATACAAATAGGAAGTGCAATGGGATTTATTTTGTTACCTCTCTTTCTCTAGATCTATCTGCACCTCCAAAAGAGCAGCTCGACTTCTTTCAACTCTAGATTGGGAATCCTCCAATGACTCTCTTGCTTGATTAGATGATCTTCTCAAATCTAGCAATTTCTTTTGTGTATTTTCCAACATAACCGACCTTTGAAACTTATCTTCTGCAAGTTTATGAACCTGGTCTGAACAATTTTTTAACTGCAAGGCAGAGGCATTCAATACTGATTATACATGTTCCAGTAATGTTGACTCTACTACAAAATGATCCACAACTATGTATGAACTCATAAAAAAAAATTGATCTACTATTTTGCCCTTCAATAATTTAATAAGACTAAATACCTTTATTATCAATTAATTAATCTAACTAACATTTATCCTGGAAAATCATCAACATAATACTAATTCTTTACCTAACTTGGAGACATGCCTATGCTCATCTAATAGTAAGAGTAGTTAAGTACCAAGGCTACAATACCATATACATAGTGAAAACATCAACAAGATACTCCTCAATTCTTAATCTACAAAAAATATTGATATGAAAGAAGAACAGAATAATAGTGCATGGCTTGCCTGTTCTTTTTAAACATATTCATCGCCAATATGTTTAAAAAGATAATCATCTTCTAAAATAAAAAAGAAGGGTTTAGTTGAAAAAGAAGATTGGTTTAATTAAAACATAATCATCTTCTAAAATAGAAAAATAAAAATAAAAAAAGACAAATTAAAAACATATTAGTTATTTATCAATTGAAAAAAATGGCATTTTCTCCTTTTATTTCCTTTTTTAGTCACATACAAGAATGTTTATTTTATTTCACAGGCCGATTTTTATACTATGTGCATCAATACTCTATATGCAAACCATATGTCTAAATAACTACTATTTCTTGCATATATCAAAATAACTAGCACTTAGAAATACCTGATCTTCTATTCTTGCAGCTTTCACATCAAAGAAATCAAGGGAAATATTGGCTTGCTGAATCTCCTTTTCCATGGTTTGTTTGTCCATGAGCAGAGAATCCCGCATTTGTCTTGCTCTCACCCCCTCTAAAACAAGCTAAAACAAGAATAGCAAGATCCACTAAATCATACTCTCGAGTACATGTATTCATATCTTTACCTGAACTCTAAGATGAATCCATTCACATCTAAAAGTAAATGTAAGCAAGAATTATTTACATGAATACAAGAAGAGCAGCATCATGATAAGCAAGAGTAAAATTATGTCCAGTTTACAAGTAATGCCTGTTAAAACCATACAAAAATAGCAGGTCACATGTTGATGTTTTGAAGTTCCAGGATGAGGGAAACTCAACCAAGATGTCAAGGATGTAACAGCATGAAGACCCTATCTCCAGCTACAAACTATTAATACATCTCTTTTCAGTTTAAGATATCAAATCAGTCCATAATTGGTCCTTCTATAGATATTACAAACCAGTAGGGCAAAACATGTTTCCATGCCCAAGTAATCAAGAAAAGCTGGATCAAAATCGGAAATGTTAAGACACGTGTAAGGTCAGATATTACCTGTTTAACAGTTCATATAGAAAAATGAACCACATTGCAAGTCTTAAGAACTCCAAAGCTTATATGAATATGAACGTTTCAAAATACAAGTTGGCAATGCAAAAACCAATATCACATCATACAGTAAAGCAAACATTGAACGTACAAAGTAAGACCAATGGCTTAAGCATCAACAGCTGAAAGACACTGCATGCAACAAAAAACAGTCTACTCGAAGACAGATTATGGAATATGCTAACCTTAATGTTATAATCATCTCTCTCCGTTATTTGCTGCAACAGATGTTGATTTTGAGTTTGCATTTCATCATATGCTTGACCAATTGTCTGAAGCAAAACCAAATAAACAATCTTGAAACAGATGCATTATTGCAGTCTAAAGAAAGCCTGTAATGAAAATAACACTGACCTCTATTTCAGATAAGTAGGCCTCATTTTCTTCATTTTTTGATTCTAGGACATCAGAAAGTCTAGACATATCCCTGAAACGAAAGAAATCAACATTTTCACACACTGCTCTCCCATAATTAGCATGTTAAAATTTAGGTGGGAACAAATATTAGGCCCACTTATTAACCAAAAACAATTACAATGAAAGGATGATTGTTCAATGGAAAGGTTTACATTTTAGAAGCTTCTAGTTTCTGTCTCCAATCAGCAATCTCAGCTTCTGCAGCAGCTAGCTTTTGCTGGGATATGGCCTCGGCTTCATTTGCTGTCTTCACTCGTAATTCCAAGTTTTGCTCATCAAGAGAGAATTTAAAACTTTGAACTTGAGCCCATGCCTTGTATTCCAGATCCCTGGCTTCCAAGACATCCCTAAAATTGCAGAATAAATTTCTAAGCCACCACATAATTTCACATAATCTAGAACCAATGACGAGAAAATGGTATGAACTGGATCATGCTAATAAATGATTTAATCAAATACTTCACCATAATGGCAAGGGCAACCCACAGCTAGCATTACTTAGCTGGTATCTTAAAAATAATGATTTTATACCAGTGCAAGAAGTTGGACACCAAATTTAAACAAAGCACAATCATTCAATGTACATCAATGTACATCAATTTCCAGCATAAAGCAACAAACACTCACTAGAATACTAAATGAATATACAAAATAAACTATCTGTAGTTGGTTGAATATCAAGTAGAAGTTCAAGCTATTATGGGGAAAGCAGAATGTATAGATGACTCTGACCTTGAATAAGTGGATTCACGTTGATACATGTCCAAAATCAGTTTCAACTCCAGTATGTTTTCCTTCAGATCTTGGACCTGCAACCAAGGAAAAATGGGGTTCAATTGCTAAATCAGATCATATCAGTTTTATACCCCTAAAATAAGAAAGCAAGGTATCATAAATTCTTCTAACCGGTGTTCCAGCAGACGTTGGCAAATGGTTATCAGACCACTTGTCAGAGCATAGATTACATTTAAATTTATCAGTAATTTAATATTTCTGAAAAAAAAGATAAGTTCACAAGGACTAGAAAAATAAACTAGATCCAGAAAAACAAGTCAAATGTGATAATGAATTTAATGCTTGGAGAGACATGGTTTTTGTACTAGCAAAAACATAATTGAGGTATATCTATAACCATATTTTGGGTTTCTTGGAAAAAATGAAACATAAGAGCATTCAACAGGAAATAATCCAGTACCTAATCTTTTAAGCATCTCTTGTTTAAGAATACACCTCGACAATCATTTTGCTATTAGCCAAGTAAAATAGCATGTTTGTTGATTTGGGTTCTCAAATATTATAAAACATTTGGCTGTAGTTCTTATGGCATAATCAACAAACATGGCTAGAGTTTCTTCTGCTAGAGTAAATGAAAGTGACACCTATATAATTTTAAAACTTGTATGGGGTTCAAATCAAACTTCTTCAAGAGGTACAAATTTATAAATGCAGCAAAAGCATACCCTTCAGGGATGCACATTTTTTCCTCCGAAACAAAAAAGGTTTCAAAAAATAGCTAGCAAGTAAAAGAAAGACGGGAACCAAATGGATCTTTTCTCGACAACATTCCCATGGCCAAAATTTTATGCATCTAGATAAGGGAACACTATGGATGAGTTTTTCAAATAAAATAAAATGTTAATATCAGGAATTCTTCAACTCCAAAGAAAAGGTAGTCATCCATTGAAGTCTTGAAATACAAGTCCTTGAAAGATATGGCGAAGAAAAGTAAAACCCATGACACATTTCATGGCAAAAAAAATTTATGACTTGGAATTGGCATTTCAGAGATCCTATTAGAAGCTTAAGACACAATAACACACTTAAAAACCTAAAATGACCACATTTCATTGGAAGACAATAACAATATAGGATATCAAACACGTCACGGATATAATGTCAGACAGCAGGATTAAAATGCTATAATTCCTTAAGAGTGACCAATAACAGTACACAGCATGAACAATTCTTGCAAAAAGCTTTCATTCCATCCATATTCAAGTTCCAAGTAAACCTAGGTTATACAATCCTCAGGCAGAAAAAAGGAAGGCTATGAAGTCATTTACAAGCCCCTAAAATTTCTAAGAAAATGAAGAATGGAAAAATACCAGAGACTGCAACTTATGTATCTCAGCAATATGGCTCGTTGATCTGGAAGACAAACTTCCACATTGTTTTCCCTGCTTCAGAAAACAAATCTTAGTAACCTTTAACTGATTTAAATTTAACACATATAAATGCATACACCAGAAAGTACCCACCTTCGTATCCAGAACAGTAGAAAGAGACTGCACATCAGCCCGCAAAGAATGAATATCAGAAGAAGCTTCTTTGAAGTTACTTAATTGGCTTTGCATAGAGCCCATTTCCTCAGGAAATGAAGAAACCAATGCTTTGAATTCAGCAATCACATCTTTTCTTCCTAAAATAGAGAGTACTTATCAGGCTTCGAGCACAAAACTAGAGGGAAGAAGCAGCTTGAATTACAAGTCACACAAAAGCATCAAGCAGTAATGCACCTGGTTCTCTTGATGACTCTTCCAGATTAGTCTCAATCATGTTTCTTTCGTTAATCTGTTTCTGTATCTCCTTTCCTAAATCAGCAACTCTAGAATCAACAACCGCAGTAGATCTTCGACAAACATCAACTAAATCATTTTTCATATTTAATTCCCTTTCCTTCCAGACAAGGTTATCCTTCTCAACCTGTAATTTCCGGGAACAAAAATATTGTCAGCATCAGAAACTAATCCATGGAAAATACATTTACAGACTCGGGCATAAATGAAACTACCGACCAGTTACAACCTGTAGTTTCTCAAATAAGGCACGATAATGGAGAACCATTGATTTTGATTTCTCTAGTTGATCTCTCAGCAAAAGGTAGGCTCGTGATGAAGAAATAACCTTCACATTCTTCAATGAGTGCTGTAAACCAAAATAATTTCATTCCATTTCTATTAGCACATAAATAAAGCTGCATTTCATTCTATTTATAATATCGAATAAGTGAATCTGCATTTAAGACCCCCCCCCCCCCCGAAAAAAAAAAAAAAAAACAAACAAACAAACAACTACTAACCTGCAAATTGGATAGCTTCTGTAATATTATTAACCTTTCTTCATGAAGATCTTTTAGTTCTAGTAGTCGAGAGGAAGCTTGGTCCTGTGAAACTCAAATTAATTAGCATGCCTATCTCTTCCAGTTCAAGAAATTCCCAAGAAGGAATCCAATTAAAATAAAAGTCAACAACTCACTAAAAGCTCTTTGACAGCAGACTCCATTTCTTGAAGATCCTTTTGTTTATCCCTGACCTGATCACCAGCAGCATGCTTGCTTCCCAAGTTTAAGACAGGGAAGAATGCCCCTTTAGTTGCATTTCTCTCCGCTTTAAGTGTTGCCAATTTACAGTTGCTGTCATTTAATTCTGCAACTGTGGTCTCCAATTCACCTATGGAAAACAAGCAGATGCACAACAGTCACACTTACAAAAGCATATCAGTCAATGATGATTAATTTTTCAAGCAAAAAGAATGAATAGCATAATGCAGTGTGTAGTTTGCCCAGTCATACACCTACTCTTGCAAAACCAAATTATTTTCTCCAGATTTTCCAAACACTAGATGAATAGCATAAAACTCATTCCATTGTTGTGACAATAACAAATCAAAATTAGTAAATAACTGTAGAGAGTGAGAACGGCCATCCAAACATTTCAAACCTTAAGACCAAGTACACGTGATGTGTATTTAAATGTGATATAGTGTGCTAGTGAACATATACAGTTAAACAAGGCCGTTTAAAAAAAAAGGACATGGACCTATGCATGTATCATAAACAGGATATGCTACGTTAATTTGACTAAAGGAGGAAGGGCCCTCAGATGATCACTAAATGTTACCTTTTAGATGCTTAAGCTCAGCTTTATTTTTTGCATCACTGTCTCGATGGTTCTGCAATTCCCTTGCCAGTGATTTGTGCTTCAAATGAAGGTCACTTAGCCCTAACCTCAAGTTCTTAAGTTCTGTCTCCAATTCATTAGATATCGTTTCCGTACAAGCATCTAGCAAAGGAGAAACATACATAGGAACTGAGAAAACTCTGAAGGAAGTAGCCCAAGACAAATATAACACAGACACTTGTGGCAATATACTCCTACCATCTTCTGTAAGCTGTTTCAAAACGGCTGCACGTAATCCATCCTTCAGATACCAAAGGCCATTGATTGTAGCCACTAAATTATGTACAATGCTTTTATTCTTTTCAAAGGCAGTTTCTCTATCCACTTCCATCTGATCAGGGCAGTTACTTGCAGAGGAACTTTCAGTTGCACCAGTTTCCATAAGTCTGCTAAGAAATGCATCCTTGAGAGAAGATGAACCCCCATCTGAAAGGAAATTTAATAATACCCTATTAGAAAATGGCCTTGCTTTTATATATATATATATATATATATATATATATTTCCTAGCTGCTCACTTTGAACTGCATAAAATGCCGCACACATTGCTAAAATACCCTCCCCCCAAATACACACACACATGTTTCTGAAACCTACCCACACAAATGACCATGCAAGCCTACGCACACATGCATAGTTCCAAAAGCCACACACCCGCCAACCTACCAACCGCAACAAATGAATTTCCCAAAATATTTTTGAAATTTAAACCAACTTCCAAGACAATTGGCATCTCATGGATGTTATAAGCATTAAAGTTGTAAGATAATAATTTGCAAAGAAGAGGTAAAACTACTCAAAAAAGTTTCCTTGCTGTAATCAAACAAGCAAATTAAGCATGCATGCAAAGCCAGGAATCACCAAGTATGGCCTGTACAGGATAAAATTTCAGGAACTATATTATGTTGTGTGCCAATAGGTGGATTCTTATTCGCCTTGTACAGTTTTCTCCCATGTATATATATTAATTAGTCATAAATTGCTATCACAAGAAAGCACATGTTAGGAATGGATAGCAATGAATTCATGCTATCTAAGCAAGTGTTACCAGTAAATTGGTAAGGGGAAAAACTAAAAAACCAGAGAGAAGTAATACATTACAGGTTCCTCACCTCTCGTGATTGGTACATGTTTGACATCTTGCCCATTGATCCACTCTCTTGTGCGGTTGGAACATGTTTCCAAGTCAGTCACCAGCTATTGTTAAAAACAGTCAACGTTCCCACAATTACAATAAGGTACAGTGTGTAGATAACGCAGAAAAATATCTTATGCTTTAAATTCTCTAAACTAGTGTATGAAAGGAAAGGTAATATGAAAAACAAAAAAACCCAAGGAATTACCACTTCCCAAGACTTATTGACAGCCTTCAATGTGGAATTGTATGGTTTCTGTTTCTCCTTCTGTAGAGAGAACTTGTTTTCAAGTGCAGAATGCTCAACCTTCTGAGCCTCTAACTTCTGTTGAAGCTTTTGATTTTGGTATTGAAGAACAGCAGTATCAAGCTATATCATCAAAAGAAAATGTGAGTTCACAACAAACAAGCTACTCGTTGGTAACATTACAGTTTGGTACTTATCAGTGTTGTCAAAGGCAAAAGGCACCAAGCCTATAAAATGACTGAGGCGCTAGGCGCTCGCCCAAATGAACCAAGGCGATAAGCTATAAATTAAAATATATATATATATATATATATATATATAAATCTAAGATACATATCTTCCCACTTAAGATTAGAGATCATTAGAAAATCAAAAGAAAATATAAAATGCCATAACATAGTCATATAAAGTTATATTTTTCACCCTTAAAATAATATGATAGTTTAAAGTAGTAAGTAGCCAAATAGATTAAAAAGAAAAATTAAATATCATCATCATTATTCATTAATCTTCAAAAACATCTCCATCCATGCTTTCCTCTCCTTCACTTGAATCCTCCATATCCTCCATTTCATGATTATAATTGAAATCCTCATCTCTCACACTATACTGCACTTGTTTAGAAAAAATTAAAGTATTAGTTGTACAGATGTGTTGTTCTTCGACTCCCACTGTTGAAAAAAGAAAGTGTGGTTGGTGTTTCTCTTCTAAGTGTCTTTCATTGTCTGTTTGTCTCCCACTTTAATGATTTTTTACCCTAATCTTTGTTTTTTTTACAAAAAATACCTCCAAGTTGTTTCTTGTGGTGAATTAAAAAAATGGACAAATAGGTCAAAACATAAATCATTAAAAAGAAGTCCAACAGAAAAGGAAGAACTTCAAGCAGGCGCTAGCCTTAGCGCCTTGCACCCACTCACAAGGTGCTCGCTTAGGCAGCGCCCCATTGAAATCCAACGCCTGAGGCTAATAAAAGCGCTGGGGCCTCGCCTCACCTGGAACGCCTAGGCAAGCGCCTCAGCACCTCTTGACAGCACTGGTACTTATAGATATAGAAATTACTGAGTGCAGTACCATATAAAGCTTCTAAAATGCCAAGTTACCCAGTATTGGAAAATCTAAAATAACAGCTAAACTGTTGCAGCCATCAAGCATCAGAGCTAGAGAATTACACATATAAATGATTCACAAGCAAAGACAGAGAACACATTGCCTGGAAATGTATTTTTTATCATGAAAAATAGATTTTAGAGATAGACAGGTAGCAACCTCATTGGACTTAGATATCCATTCATTGAGTTACAATGATAGATGAGTAAATTACAAAAGACAAATTGTAGACAAGTTAAGCAATGCAAAAATTCAATGTATGAATATTTATTGAAGATCGTTAGCTTAAAAAGTCATAGGCTATAAGAGTAGAACATTCAAGCAGATAAAACAATCCGACCTCATTTGAACACATCCCTGCAAAACTCTCATTTAATCACCATCATCTGATTTAACAAAACAAACACACATAATTATCCAAGTGATGCAGCCCATAACCCTACAAGTATATGATTTTTTTTACTGATAACCCCATAAACCCAGAGCATCAAGACCATCAGATTCATAAAATAAAACAGAACCCGCACAAGATTCCTCAAAACCATTAAAAAAAAAGAAGCAATCAAATTGCGAAAAAGTTCAAACCTTTTTGTCCTCGGACAGATGCGATAACGGCTGCTTTTTAGCCATAGCAGCTGTTGGTGATGATATGGAGCTGAAGTGACGCCGTTTTCTGTCTGGCTCACCTGTACTCCCCATTGAAAAAAAATTGCAACAACAAAACAAAACTCCCTCCCCCAGCAACTTCACTCACATTAGCACACACACGAATTTCAATAAACCCTAATTCAAAACAAATCAAACACTAAATTTAACAATTAAATTTCTCGAAACCCTAATTCAAAACCGCCAAACAAGCTGTTTGGTTTTCTTTTTCACTAAAAAAACCCTAACCCTAATCAAAGAGTCTATAACTTACTGTGAAATTTGATTTCCTTTCTCAAACTGAGAATTAAAAGAACAAAAGAAGTTTAAATCTTTTTCTTTTTCTTTATTTTTCATTTCCTCTTCGGTCTCTGCTCGGGAGCGAGAGAGAGAGAGAGAGAGAGGAGACGGTAGTTCGTTTGTTTGTTGCGAGTGATATTTTAGCATAAAGAGAGAGCGTGAAATTCCGTGACTCCTAGAAGGGTAATTTTGGGAATTAAATGCTACCGCTAGGAATCTGTGGTCTGCTAGTGCCACGACGAGGTGAGAGAAGCAACATGATTGTCTGGAAAGTGATATTAATTATTTTTTAAAATATTATTTTATTTTAAAATATTTTAAAATAATATACTTTTATATTTTAAAATTTATATTTAATATCAAGAATAATAAATAAAATTAAAATATACAAAACGTCGTTGAAATGCGGACTTGCTTTTTAATTTTTACCATTTGATAGCAATGATTTATTATTATCATTTTTATTTAATTTAATTTTTATTAATATCATCACTTATTTCACTCTTTCTACTCTCCGATGAGTGGTTTTTTTTTTTCAGTGAGTTATACTTGATTGATTTAAATTTAACGAAAACACACTACGCAAATAACGGGTTTTAGCTTAAAGTGAATGCTGGAATATGATTGGTGGAAAGGGGTAAAGAATTTTGAGGCTCGGGTATCTTGAGTCCTCGCAATGTTGGGCTTCTTTTAGTTTTTCCTTCACATAGATTAGTTGAGGTGTAATTTTAAAATCCTATCGGTTTGATAAGTGAATATAAAACTGAAACTCGATTAGGTTAAAAAAATATAGGATAAAAAAAAACCCGATGAACTTGATTGATTCAGTTATCTTAATCAGACTTAGTTAAAAATCTAATTGTAACCCGTTAATTTTTTTTTTATTTTTACTAAAACAACATCATTTTAATTTAAAATAAAAAAAAAAATTGACCTTGTCAATACTCAGAACCTGGGCTTTGGTCAATACTCAAAACCTAGGCTTTGAACTGGATCAATTATCAGACCATGATTGAAAACTATGATTTATGATACTAAATTAATTTTAAATCAAATTAATTAATAGATTTCTAAGTTAGCTTATTTTGTTTAATTGATAGATCCATCGAGCATGCATGCACACACGCTCACATTCTCGAGCGACTTTACACGTGCATCTTAAATAAAATGTATTGTAATGGAGGATACACTAGGCCCCGTTTGTTTGCAGGAAAGTAGTTTTCTTTTGAAAAGTGAATTCCGGGGAAAGTGAATTCCGGGAAAGTATTTTCCGATGTTTGGTAGTGTAATGGAAAATAAGTTGGAAAACACTTTCCAGTGTTTGGTTATGTTATGGAAAATGAGCTGGAAAATAACTTATTAATGTTTTATTTTTTCAAGTTTATTAAAATAATGAGGAACAAATCTTACAAATTAAAAAGTTGAATGAGAATGAAATTGAAAAAAAATATAATTTCATAAATTATCTCAAATAAAATAAATAATAATCAAAATAATAGAGATCAAATCTAAAAAATTAAAAAAAATAAAAGGTGAAGAAATTAAAATAATAATAATTAACATTTCATAAATTATTTCAAATAAAATAAGTAAAAATCAAAAGAATGAGGACCAAATTTGATAGATAAAAAATTTCAATAAAAAAATGATAAGAAAAAAGCAAATAGCAATTATAAAAGTAAGGACCAAAATTAATATAAAAATTAAATTTTAAGAGATGAAATTGAAAAATAAATATTCAAAACAAATTATACATAGCAATCAAAAGTTTGAGGATCAAATTTGATATAATCAGCAAATAATGACATTTCTAAATTTTTCACAACTTCCGGAAAGTGTTTTCCGCCCAAAATTTTCAGGAAAACACTTTCCTGAAAACCAAGCCAAATTTTCCTTTGACTGGAAAGTGTTTTCCGTTGACCAATTTTTCCAATAGCAAACAAACACAGGAAAGCTTGGAAAGTGGTTTCCCGGAAACCACTTTCCGGAAAACAAACACAGTCAAAAGGGAAAACACTTTCCTAGAAATCAAACCAAAATTTTCTTTAACTGGAAAGTGTTTTCCGTTGACCGAAAAGTGTTTCCGTTGACCAGAAAGTGTTTTCCGCTGACCAGAAAGTGTTTTCCGTTGACCAACTTTTCTAATGGCAAACAAACACAGGAAAATTTGGAAAGTGGTTTCCCGGAAAATGAATTCCGGGAAACAAACATGGCCTACAACAGCCCCCCCCCTCTCCATCCCAAAAAAAAGGTAAAAATAAAAAAACAGAGAAGTTCAACCTCGATGCGAAACAAACCTATCGTCACTGAATATAATTTGCATGCAACTCGACGAGAGTTGGCTCAACTAATCCAGCTCGAGCTCTCGAGGTTCATCAGTTTCAAGTGGTCAAAGAGCGAGTTTCCTAGTCGTTACAAGGACACTTGCTAGACTCGGTTGTTGATGGCCTTCATTCTACCAAAGCAGGAGGATGGATCTTGTCTAGAGGCATGCAAACTAACCCAGATTTCTTACCCTAATAAACCAAAGGGGGGGAAGGAAAAGGAGTTCAGATTCTATATACCCAAATTAGCAAATTGTTAAGTACAACAACAGCACAAGGAGGAGGCGAAAAGCAAGATCGCACTGGGCTCATTCATCTTTCATTGCAAATTCATGTCTCTTCCTTTGACCGACTTCCACAAGCAATGTTAACAGAGCTTCACACACTTGAGAAGCATCCCAGTCAGAAGGGTCGCCGTTCAGAGATGAATAGACCATCCAAGCATGATCCAGTTTACATTTGGGTCGCACTACTGTGGATCCAGGGACTTCTGCATCCCGGCATGTGACAAGCCCGTCACTCTTCTCTCCATACCTGATTTGTAGTAGTTGGGCACACGCGGCCATTGCAGCACCAAGGGGAATTACCACTGGGAGTTTTGGTAATTCACCAGCAGATAGAGGTGCCATCAAGGGCAACTCTGCATGAGCAACATGAGACAGTGTGGCTAGAACAGTAGGTGTAATGCCTGCTTCAGTATGAAAAGATACAACAGGAAGCTCGCTTGGCAATTGGTGTTTCGTCAAGAATTCCTTCCTCCTCTCATAAGTCAAGTCTTCTAAAGCTTGCATGTCACCCTAACAAGGTTTGTGGATAACACAAGAATTAGCACAAGTCAATTAAACGATTTCCTAGAGATGAAAAATAAACTTGACCATTAAAACATAATTTATTTAGAAAAATATTGAAAGCAGACTTATTTTAGAAACAAAATGAAATCTAACTCCAGCTCAATAAACATATCATGCCATGCCCCGACTAATTTGACTCGGCTAGATCTTCTCTGCATGCATTATCCACAGCAGCGTGCTATGTCTTTTCAACTTTCCATTCAAATCTTGTTTGGCCCTCTCTTGGTACTGATACCAGTTTAGACTGGAATAGATAGCTGTTTAACACAGCACAAGGCCTTTATCAACAAATTCATATCTTGTTTGGTTCTCTTTTCCCGGTTTACTGGTGCAATAACTGTGTCAACGTGTCTTCATCAGCAATCATGCAGTAGGTACAACTAGATTTCCAGAATTGGCTTACAGTTATAGTCCTATGATGATCCTTTCTCAACTCAATCTATCTAAAGATGGCATTCTATTTAATTACATTGTTTGCTTTCTAACAATTATAGTGCTTAACAGCCCATTAACTAATATCTTATTTACATTTTGATGGCCACCACAAAGAAGGAATAAATGCCAATAGATTGAGTATTGCAATCAAGTACTTCTAAACAACTTCATTAAAATAGGTAAAAAAAAACACATACATGTGTGTGTGTGGGTGGGTGTCACTTGACTTTATGTGTCCATGCAGGTGCATGTGTAGTCATATTGAAAGAAAAAGAAGGAAATACCCAGTACCTTAATCACTTTACAGATTATAATCTCCATAAGTCTCCGTATATTTACATAATCTCCAAGCTGTCCTTCACGTAAAATATCCGAAGCTATCGGACTACCACCATATGGACTCTGCGCTAATGCTAATCCGACAACCTTGTCTTTCAAATCTGACCAATACAATGACAAAGCAGCCGCTGCATCTACTCCCCCTTTGCTATGTCCAAGAAGCATGACGCGTTTCTGTGAACCCCAGTAAATTTCCTCGATGTATTCTTTTATCTCTCTGGCATTTTTCTCAACTGAAGCCTGGTTAGCCATTGTACAAGCTCAGTATAGAATATGTACAGCATGATCACGCAAGGAAGAACGACCCAATAAGTACCTCACTATGAATCTTGGCAATGTGACATGCCAGACCCATCTTTGAGAAACTCGTTTTTGTAGAAACAAAATAAAGCGGTCCATGATTACTGAAAAGACCTGACAAGTTAACCAGCAAAGTTGCACAAACCATTGATTCCAGGATACAAAATAGGAAAAAAAAAATTCAAACCATACCTTGTGAATCTGGCTTTTAATTTGTCAGGTGAAATTTTATATAAAAATTCAATAATAACCTAAGCCTTTGAAAAGAGATAATCATATCAGCTCCTCCAAAAGTGTTACATTGCATGATAATGAAATTACGCCATTGTGGCTGTCCTTCTATCCAATTGAGTGGTTTTTGGCATCACAATTTGACAGGGCATATGTTGAAGTCAAGTTCCTCACAAAAGCCTGCCTAGATGATTAATTTATCATTATATTGCCACAGTCTGAGAATTCATCTTGAAAATCTTGCCAAAAAATGACTAACCAATCTGTCATATTACCATATAGTTTGTGACATTCAATGCCTTTTGACACACCAATGCTGGATAAAAGTTACCATGCCTGTTCAAGACCTTGACCTTAACTCCTAAGGCCTACCTAAAAGTTGACTGGAACTTGTATGAATATAATCTCATATGGTTCAAGAGGACTTCATGAAGAAAAGCAAAAACTTAAACATGGTCTTGCTGATATGACAAGTACAATTGCGCACGATCACGTCATTGAGATCAAGTCTAGAACACTTTAAACATGCAGGATGCTCAGTTAAACAAGCAATATGCTCAGTGATGATCGCCCAATGACTAAATATTTTATTCAAAGAGCTACACACTCGCATTATTCTACATAGAATTGCTACCTGGCACCAACAGATAAACTATCGAATTTGGCAACTTGTGTAGACCATGCCTGGTAAAAAGAGAAAAGATCTCAATCACCAACTAAATGACCATGTTCGACGTATTAAGGATCCAAAGAAGCTTTATGTACCTTATGTTATCAAGAATTTCCATAAACCTTCCAGTTCCATCTTCAACTGAAGGCATACCTGAAGCACATTGCAGCCACCCTATATCGTCAGCGGATCCACGAACAGTCCTCCGTGCACGCTCAATAAGCCTAGAAGCAATCATCACATGATTCAAAAGGACAGGTAAAAAACCTAATTATATGCTAAACCCATCCACACATCACGGGCACATAAAACATATTGAGAAACTTCAAATACTGTTCCCACATCTTGAAAAAATCAAAAGAAATGGAGAAAAAAATTGTTTCACTCATTTCTAGTTCCTGATACACGGGTAAAAGTAAAAACTCAATCTTGATAAATGAGATAAACAATTTTCTGTCAGCTAGGAAATACAAAGAACCACTGTTGTTTATGTACTTGCAAATGATAGCAAAGCAAACTATCAAGAAACTGAAAGCATCTCATTATCAAACCAGAAACCTGTGCTTTTAATCCTAGGATCTACCCCAACTCTATCCCACAATATGAAACAAAAATTTACAATGTCTGCTTTTCCTATGCATACATGTTAAGAATGGCTAATAAATATTGTCCTGCCTCATTTATTTAAGTATTAACTTTCTGGAATTACACTTCCATGAATACTTTTCAAAAGATAGACTAATTAACACTCTTTAATGAACTGCAGATAAGGAACACGAAAGAACCGGCACTTTCACTTTTAATAATAGATATATATTTGGGGCTGACCAGAAAGGAAAGATGATCATTCGTTGTGAGACAGGGAGTGACATATACTAAATGACTAGCTCACTATGTACCATGTTAACATCCTGTACATTTTGCAATCCATTTATCATGTAAAATACTGTCTCTGGCAAAATTATCCTGTAAGAAATACTGAAGCAAAAGTAAGAAAGAAAGAACCCAATACCCTTGAAACATTGAAAGTCCGCTTTGACCACTGTTATTTGATTGTACAAGTGCACTAGTATTTTGAGATGGTCCTTCAGACGAGTTTGTTGTTACTCCAGCATAGATAGGAGGGGTATCAGTGGCAGAATGACTTCCGCTTGAAGACGGGTGATCACTATCCAGAGAGGCCCCATCTTGTGTGGAAGAAAACGTTGTCAACTCCTGTTCATGTGTGACAGAATCCCCAGAAGAAGGATATTCCACTGTGACAACATAAACCGTGGCCCATTGCATCACATAATGGTAAAATTCTTAAGCTCACAAGCTTAAGGAAGCATGTTTGAATTTTCAGAACAGCGTTTGATGGAAAAAAGCAAAAAAAGTAGGGTCTCGGTAATTTTTCTCCCAAGACCCACTTTAGTGTGATCATAATTGAGAAATGGCCTCTTAATGGACAAGAGGTCCGGAAATTACATGCATAAATGGCAAATAGTGGCATCGCAGAAAGGCACTGTCTTTGGAAGGACAATATTTGCTGATTTGGATCTGTAGTGCTATTCAAGTAAATGTACAGGAGGTAAAGATTTAAAAATCAGTCACGAACAGTGATAAAAAGATGTGATGATACTGACTTTACCCCCTCAACCGAGTCTACATTTTAAAATCAAAACAACAAGAAACATGAGGAAACGGTGAAACTTAAGAGTATGGTAATCATGCCATTTTCCCTAAAACGAGAAACATGCATGAACAGGGAAGTGTAACAACAACTAGAATCTCATTTCAAAGATTAAACAAAAAAACAGCATTTACCTTAATGAGTGAGAAGCCTAAGAAAAATATATGAGTTCCCTTAAGTAAATAAGGATACAAGTGGTCCAGAACAGATTCCAAAGGCTGCAATAAATAGGCAATTGCGAACTCCACTTCACTATTTTTATATTGCTAAAAATGTAAGTATTTCCCAACCAAGAAACACATAAAAGAACTGTGTATTGACAAATTATATATAATAACAAAAGAATCATCATTTATCATTATCCTAATTCGCGTATTTAAAACAAACAAGTATTATAATTGAAAATTAATATACCAGAATAATCAGAGAAGCAGCCGGTAAACAACGAAGTAGATTGAGCTAGATAAGAGGCAGCTTCATTTAAGGATGGCACTGATGTGAATAACTGCGGAATTAGCCCATCATTCAGTGACTGCAAAAAACAAAAAGAAAAATCAATAAAATACTCCACATAATTAAAAAAAGAAAAAAAAAAGGAATTACCAAGAAAGGCGTGGTTGATTCTTCACTACTTCTTCTAGGGTTTCCTGGTTCCTCCTCCATCAGGATCTTTCAAAAATTAGCGAAATTGAAAGAGAAGTAATTCAAGATAATGACAGCGGTGATTAAAATTGATTAATTGAATTACCTATCAGGAGAATTTATTATTTGTTGGGGATATTACTTGGAATTGGAAGAAAGTGAAGGGTGCTTTCTGGTGTTGGTTTGATTTCTTCAAACAAACGCAAGGAATCCGAAATCCAACGGCAGAGTAGCAGAGGGGATGATAATAAATAAAGTGTCGGATGACCGCGCGGGACCTATATTTATAGATCTGGGCCTGGATTCCTTAAGAATCTAACACCGCTGTTTGGTTTATGCTGATCGAGGGATGTTTAATAATTAACAGGGTAATTTCTGTTTGGGCCTTTGAATGGCCCAACAAAGAAGCATGATTACAAACTAGGGTTAGGTTATTTTTAGGCTCTAGAAGTCAATATTTACCATAGTACAGTACATGATCAACAAGAAAACTGTAATCACCTGATAACCATTTTTGTTAAATTCAGTCGGGTGAACTTGAGAAATTCAAGGTGGAGAAACTCAGATCTCAAAACTTGATTGATCAAATTTTTTATTATATTAAATAAAATATTGAATTGATAAAACTCGTTTGCTCTCTGCGAGTTTTTAAGAACTAGATTAATTCAATAAAATTCTTAATGCCGGGTTAAAACCGAGGAAAAAACCAACTAATGCACGAAACAATGCTATTTTAATAAAAATCATTGCTGGATGAGTCTTCAAGTTGACTTAATTATATAACAACGCATGCCCTTTTATGGATGATTCCCATGCTAAGAACACGAACTTGAAAACAAAGACAAAAAACATTGAACATTGCAAAAATCTGATTACTTGTTAAACTTCCTTACATAAAACACTAATGCGAACTTCCTCAGAAAAACAAAAAAAAATGGCTACGACTTTTGGTTAACCCGCTCGCATTCATCGATCCACTCACAGTATATGTCTAGAGGCTCGGTCAATGGAGTGAGTTTGGTCTCGTAGCCAGCATGGCATATGGAGCATGAGATTTCGCCAATGCTCAGATCCTTGTCGAAGGAGCACCCAACACTGTTTTCGAGTTGGCAGAATGGGCAACGAAAGACTGTATCAAGCTTTAGCTTTGGCTTCACGGGACGGTTGTTTGATCTCGACTTTCTCCTTGCCATTGTGAATATAAGCAGATTGCTCTCAAAACAAACAAGATTAGTGAGTGAATGGTAGGTGTTTTTGATTCAGGGCTGGCAAATAATTTGATAGGGTTTATTACGTGCTTCTTTTATATAGTGCATTGCCACCGACTCTATCCTGTTATAATGAGAATCCTGAATTTCTGATCCACATCGGATTAGATGGTAGATGGGTATTTTTTCTCCGGCTTCTTCTTGAAAAATTCCGAACGGGCCTTGGAATGTTGGGCCCCGAATTACAAACTAATTTTTCTTTGTTTTTTTTTATAATGAATTACCCTAATGTTACAAGATGATATCCGGGCAAAATGCAGAATGTTTGCATGTTAATTTGATCACTTTTAGTCCACTCGAAGGAAAAAGTGTAGGCAAGAAGCAAGAACAAGATCTCTATCAACATTGAAATCATGCCTGGAAGTTGTCCAATAAACTTGATTTCCACTCGTCTTCTTCTGAAAATTAAAATCCAGATGCATGTGTAGTTGCAGGATTTGATTATACGCTACGAAGAAGGGTGTCTTCAAAAGTAATGCCTGGTTCAAATGCTAAGGCAAGTCCCTACCTTTCCCCTCCTTTCTTCCACTCTTCCCTCATATCTTCCAAAACACACAGACATGGTGTTGTTGCTGATGTTACCATAGTCCATTAGATCACAAAGAAACTGGGGTTCTTTGATTGTTTTCGGCTATGTCCTCACTTTAAGTTCAGTGACACCTCCATAACTGCCTAGTTAGGAAGTAAAACATTACACAGCCACCATCATTCCGTAGGCCCAGATGACTAGCGAGGTCTCACTGGAAGAAACATGGAGAATGTGGGTGATAGCTTCTACCGGCCTCCCCCCGGTCCTCGATGCAAGAAACGCTTGCTTTCAATGCCTTCTAAAAAACTGACGGATTAGCTATTTCGAGCCTTCTCCTGATTGTTGGAGAGCCCTCGTTTGCGAGTTCAGGCTACTTGTCTACTATCTGCTTGAACATGACTGCATCTTGTCTTCACACACAGTAGTGATCACAGGAATTGATTAATGATGTGCACCATTGACAGCAATCGATTAATGGTCTCTGGCTAAATCTTTGATGCAAGGAGTCAATATATACATCAAGTACAATACATAAACCTTAATTAAACATTCGATTACTAGTTAAACTCCCTTGTATAAAACAACCGCTAACTACAACAACAAAATAATTGGAAAAACAAATCGTAAAAATATGTTTAATATTTGGTCTTGATATAGCCATCAATATTTTGATATTAATTAGGTGGTTCGCGCTAGATCTCGGGTTAACTTTTTTTTCAACATATAAAAAATATCGATAAGATAAAAATATTTTTTAAAAAATAAAATATAAATATAATATTCAGGTAATTAACTCGAATAAGTTTAATATTAATTTAATAATATCATTAGAAAATAAGATATCGACAATAAATAAAGTGAAAAAAAATAATTCAATGAAAAAGATGAATGTTTGCCAATATTATAAAAATATATCTTCATAATATTCTCAAAATATCTCAATGATTTTATTTGTTGACAAAATACAAATTACATGAAAATAGGATAATTACATGAAAAGGAAAAAAATATGAAACTAAAAACAATAAGACAAAAAAAGTAATTACTGTTAATTTTTTAAATTGAAACTCGGGTCAAAAAACTGAAAGTATTATACATGAAAAAAATTATGATGGTTAAAATCACAAAAAAAAATCCAAAATAAAAAAATACAATAAAAAATAAAGGGTGTTAAAATTGAAATAAAAAATAAATCAAAAGACAACAATAAATTTTAAACTTAAGAGTTAAATTGAAAAGAATAAAAACATTACAAAAGGACAAAAATCAAAAGAACGAAGATAAAAAAAAAACAATAAACTATAAACTTGAATTGAATAATGAAACTAAAACCAATGAAACTTTCATTAAAGGTTCAAAGAAAATAAATCATAAGAATAAGCATCAAAACATAATAAAAATAAATAAATATATAAAATTCTTCAACGTGTTTTTTTACACTAAAACAACTTATAGATGTAAATCAAAAAATTTATGCATGCATCTAATTAAATAACTCAATAACCATTGTGTGAAGCAATGAAAAAAAATTCATTAACAATAAGCAAAAATAAAATTGAGAAAACCAAGCGAAAAATAAAGATCAAGATATCTAATATCGCAATACAAGTAATTTATTTAGTTATGTTTAATGAATTCTTCTATCAAAATAAATTTGCAATAGAAAAACACATAAAATTTATAATAGAAATCAACACATGTATAAAATTTATTGAATAGTAAATAAAAAAACAATGCAAGGCTGCTCATATGAAAAATCTTATAAAATTAAAAAAAAACAAATTTAATCTAAATAAAATAAAGAAAAAGTCACATATGATTCATACTTACATCTTTAAAAATTAAGCACACCCAATATTATTTAAAAATAATTACAATCTAATTAAAATAAAAACCCAAAATTTAATTGAAAAACATACACATAAATAATGCATTATTTTTTTAAAAAAACCTAAAATTAAAAAAAAAAAAGAATCACACCAGGCACTGAAGGGCCTGGTAAGCCAAGCCCAGCACCTTGCCTAATAAAGCAACGGCACGCACACAAGCCTACAAAGCAGACTTTAGCACATGCCTTTAATTTTTTTAAAAAAAAGAAGTTTAATGAGGTGGATGATGTCAGCCCCAAGTGTGTGTGTGTGTGTGTGTGTGTGTAAGGACGCATTGTCTATGTAAACCCCTAAAATCTAGCCACTTTGGTAGCTAGGAAAACAGAGTCTTTTGTTTTTTACCCAAAAACTCATTGTCAATCCATTTTTTACGTAAAAAATCCTAAAAACCTTGTTAAACCAATACATAGCCACAAATAAATCCAACAAACTGCTCCAAAACCCGAAATCCACCTAAAATAAAAATTCTTCCCGAGTTTAGATCTGTTTTTTATGTGTTTTAAAGTAAAAAAAAAACACCTAAACGAAAATCTCCCTCATCATATGGAATTTTTTGACACAAAAATCAACCATTTTGGTATCCGTAATCTTCCCCAACGATGACTTTCTCTCTTCAAGCTGGAATCCAACAACTCTCTCTTACTTCTCTCAAAAAAAAATTTAAAAAAATAGAAGAATGAAGTTAGGTACCAAAATATATTTTTAAAAAATTGAAGAGACTAATCACCAAATATCTAAAAAAGATGAGGGATTAAAATGAATGTGTTAAAAAAGTTTCAACTTGCCCTCTATGTTACTCGGGATTTTAACTGCAGTCTCATATCTTTCAATTCAACCATCTCTTCTAAAAAAATATGTAATTTGGGGCTAATTTAAGCTAAAAAAATTAAATCATATAAAATAAAAATTTAAAAATCAAAATAAAAATTATAAAAAAAAACACACTATTCCAATCCACAACATATTATTACAAGAGAGTGCACACCTGTAATTATAGATCTAGGCCTGGATTACTTAAAAATCTTACACCGCTGTTTGGTTTGATTTGTGCTGATCGAGGGTAATTTCTATCTAGCCTTTGGATGGCACAACAATGAAGCATGATTATAAATTAGGGTGAGGTTATTTTTGTACTCTAGAAGTTAATATTTACGACAATACAATACGGGATTCACAAGGAAACCATAATCATATAATAATTATATTTATTAAATTCAATCGAGTTAAATTTAAAAATTTAAGTTAGAGAAACTTTGGGTCTTAAAACTCGATTAAATCAAGTTTTTATATAAATTGAATAGGATATTGATTTGATGTAAATCGTTTTGATCTGGATGAGTTTCTAAAAATTAATAATTACATTAATCTCGGAAGATATAATAAAGATTACTCTTTTTTGGATGATTTCCAAGTTCAGAGTCTACTACGCTAAGAACACTAATTTGAAAACAAAGAAAAGAAACATTGCAAGCGTCTGATTACTTGTTAAACTTCCTTGCATAAAACACTAATGCTAACTTCCTCAGAAAAACAAAAAAAAATGGCTACGACTTTGGGTTGACCCGCTCGCATTCATCGATCCACTCACAGTACATGTCTACAGGCTCGGTCAATGGAGTGAGTTTGGTCTCGTAGCCAGCATGGCATATGGAGCATGAGATTTCGCCAATGTTCAGATCCTTGTCGAAGGAGCACCCAACACTGTTTTCGAGTTGGCAGAATGGGCAACGAAAGACTGTATCAAGCTTTAGCTTTGGCTTCACAGGACGGTTGTTTGATCTCGACTTTCTCCTTGCCATTGTGAATATAAACAGATTGCTCTCGAAACAAAGAAGATTAGTGAGTGAATGGTAGGTGTCTTTGATTCGGGGCTGGCAAATAATTTGATAGGGTTTATTACGTGCTTCTTTTATATAGTGCATTGCCACCGACTCTATCCTTTTCGAATTGATCTCGGAATTGGATCCCATCCCATCCCATCCCAATAGATATCGAGCAGAGTAGTTTTTGAATCAGGCCTGACAAATAATTTGATGGGTCAAATAGTTTATGTCTATTAACATCATTGACAAATTGACAAATTGGCCATGGACGTCATAAGTTAGTCCATTAACTAAAATTTGTTTGAAAAAATACAGACAAATGCTGCGTTATTTTAAAGAAAAAATAAAAAAAATAAAAAAAAATCAGGCTAGGCATTCTTAGATCCGATAAACCAAGCCCAACACCTATCCCAATAAAGTAACGGCTCCTGCACAAGCCTACAAGTATATATTAAAAAAAAGAACTCATTACCTGCATCAGTAAATGACACTTTGTTTGGGAAACCCAGAATTTAACCATTATAGTGTCCGAGAAAAACAAGATCTTTTTTCATATAAAAACTCATTTTCAACCCAAAATACCGAAAGAACTGTTAACACAGGTGTTACTCCATCCAATGGCAGAGCTATTCTATCAAGGTAAATGCAGCCTGTTAACATGTCTGACCTTCATTCCATTCAAGGTAAAGGAAGAAACTGTAGTCAGGAAGCAAGAATATTTATATATATAGACACACACCAACATTATTGCCCTGCAATAGCTGGTTTCCGCTTTAGAAAAGATCTACATAAGCATTAATAATTCCAAGCACAGGTTGTAATGATAAATTGGAAAGACAGTTAAAAAGTTCAGTTCTGTGGAAATTTCTTAGATTTCATATCTTTTGAGTTACTACTTCAGAAACAGCATAATATGAGTAGCTTCATTATGAAAAATAAAAACCAAATGCATATATGTAGCTGCAGGATTTAATTATAGGCTACGAAGAAGGATGCCTTCAAAAGTAATGCCTGGTCCAAAAGCTAAGGCAAGTCCCCATTCTTCCCCTCCTTCTCTCTTCAACTCTTCCTTCATATATTCCAAAACATAGACTATGGTATTACTGCTGACATTCCCGTAGTTGATTAGGGCCCTCCTGCTGCATTCCAGCTTCTCTGTGTTTAATTTGAGATTGCTCTCTAGCCTGTTAAGTATTGCTGGGCCACCAGGATGGACTGCCCAGAACAAATCATTGAACTCAGTTAGACCAGCCTTTGACATAAGCTTCCTGCAAAACTCCTCAATGTTGTCTTCAATTTTCTGAGGAAGATCCCTCCCAAGCTTGAAGTTTATGCCCTCTTCAGAAAGGCGTCCATCGATCACATTCTGTGTACCTGGCAAGAATTGTTGAACAGCATAGCTCAGCTCCATGAAAGGAGACTCTTTACCTATTACAGGGTCAGCTCCGATAATCACAGCTGCAGCTCCATCACCAAAGAGTGCGGCCCCCACAAGGTCGTAAGGGCGTGCCTTGTTTGGAGGGCGAAAACCAAGAATCGTTGTCTCAGAAGTAGTTAATAAGATACGGCTTCCTGGGTTGTTTTCAGCTATGTCCTTGGCAACTCTAAGTCCAGTGACGCCTCCATAACAGCCCAGGAAGTAAAGCATTACTCGGCCAACGTCATTCCTTAGTCCAAGCTGACTGGCAAGGTAGAGATCACCACCCGGTAAGCGTATCTCACTGGAAGAAACATAGACAACGTGGGTGATATCTTTTACCGACCCACCCCATTCATTGATGCAAGCAATGCTTGCTTTCAGTGCCATCTCAACAACTGCCGGGTTTGCTATTTCGAGTCTTTGCTTGATCGTCGGAGAGCCCTCTGTTGCAAGTTCCGGGTATTTTTCTAGTATCTCCTTGGACATGACTGTGTATCGTGTCTTCACAGTAGTGGTTTTACCTAGCCAAAGAGAATGGAATTAAAAGTTAGAGAAACCTGCCATATAATGGAATTAGAGTATCAATAGGAGGAATTTGAATTACAAAGTCGCTCCAGTTTCTCCTTAATGGAAGCATCATCGCATTTGGTGTCACGCATGTAACCCTCCACCAAGCATTCCTGAGGAACAAGTGTGCTGGGGAAGGCCTTGCCTGTTGCAAGTATTGTTGCCTTGCCTGGAGTGGGTGCGCGCCTAGTGAGTGTGGCATGGTGCTTTGAAGCCCCGTTGCCAATCGTTTCAGGCATCTTCAACAGGTTTAGGAAGAAGATAGTTTGGTACAAAGATAATTTAATGGATGAAGCATCACAAAGCAGGGAAATATAAACGAGAGCTAAACTTGATATTGGAGAAAGGTTGGTGTCAAGGATGAGAAGCATGAAAAATTAAAAAAGTCTAGTTTAATAAAATTCTGGTGATGTTTCTGGTTTTTATGGTTGGAAGCAAGAAGGCTTGAAGGGGGTGACAATCGTTTCCTTCTTTTCTTGAAGGGTTGTTTTTTCAACCGAATTCAAACTTACCTTCTTTCTCCATATAGAATTCGAGAAAAATATGGTGGCAAAGCTTGTGTGCTAACAAAACTGCATACTCACACCAAGCAGCACCTAGCATTAATGTGAATACATATAAGAATTTTTATTTTTCTCCCTTGCATGGTACATGAGAAACGCGAAATGAGTGAAGGAGACGAAGAACTGTAGTCATCAGTAAAAGTAAATAATAATAAGATTTTCCCGTCTGACAATAATAGCGCCATGCCATTAGCATCATTAAACACCCTGTTTCGTTGCCTACAGAACATGATAAACAAGATTTCACATGTAAGAGAGAGATTATGTTTGAAAGTATTATAAATTTATTTCTTTAAATTTTATTTAATAGTTTGAACTATTAAATTAAAATAGTTATTTAATATGAGATCAGAATTTTAATAACTATAGTATAAATTAATATGAATCTATACAAGTTTTAAGTTCAGAGAACTTTTCCTTGAGAAAACACATGTTAAAAAATAATATAAAATTATATTTTGAAGCATCGCTTAACGACTTAAATTATTATACTGAGATGGTTCTTTGACGCCCGTCACCAACAAATATTACATTTTGAAAGATGACGGGAAAAATAAAAATCTTCATCTGAAAATGAAATTCGGTCTAATTATGGAAATTTTCTTCTAGTTCCAGGAACTGTTTAGTAAATTCTTGTGCAGAAGAGAACAACAGCTTGACGCAGAGAGATTTTATGTTTAGGCTCAAACAATTTTACATAAGCCAAAGCCAGGAACTCAGAAGAATCATGTCCACGCTCCATCAAGACAGCCCTCTGCACACCAATAAATGAGTTAAAATGTCGCTGCATCGAGCTTAATTTGAGAAAGAAAGTGGTAATATAATGAAGTACAGACAGAAAGGAAAGGCCCTGGTTGATTACCTGACCATGTGAACAGGTTCAGTTGAAAGACATTGGATTCTGCTGCTGAACAGTGAAGCAGTGCACTAATGCTAGAGTTCCCTGGTCCATATACACTTGAAAGGTTCAATCATCTCAAACTTATTCAAAGGGTAAAACTTGCTGAAAGCTTTAACAGAACGTAGCATTACTGTCCAATGACAGAAGTGAGAAGGATATGCATGGTCAAAGTGTTTGTGCCCAGTTCAAATGTTCGTACAGGGTGCTAATCCGCAAAATAAGTCAAACCACCTCAAAGAGACTTCAGAGAAGTTAAGCTTTCTCACTTGAACAGTGCTATCACACCTTGAGATTGCTGCCAGATCTGATTTTCAGATATCTGCCAGCTGCCTCTCATCGGGCATCCTCTTAGATACAAATTTTGCTTCCTCTGATCTTCCCCCAGCCTCCAAGGCAGTTCTCAAACCTTCTAGGCAGCTCAACTGCTGATGATTACTTTTCTCCACTAGCATGTAGTACAACCCAAATGCTTCTAAAGGTCTTTTCATTTTACACAGACCTTCAATAACTACATTGCACACGTTAATATCCACATTGTGACCCTTCTCCAAACAAAATGACAACATCTTTTGTGCGTCTAGTAACTTCCCCTTCTGGCAAATGAAACCAATCAATTCTTCCATGTCAACCATATATCCATTATCATAAAGTAATTCAACAATCTGGAATGCTTTAATTCGCAGTCCACTACCAAAGAGCAACCTCATGGTATGTGTTGAGAGATTGATATTTTGTCTAATTTTTCTGTCTATCATCAGTACAACAAAGCTAGCTGATTCACGGGCAAAATCATTTTTCAGAAGTTCTGAAAGTATAGAATGGAAAACAGAAGTTTTAGGTAGATAGGAACTTTTTAGCATCCTCTCCAGAGTCTTGTAGGCCAGAATCGGTTCACCTTTCTGCAAGAAACCGTTAATCAGCAGCACATAGGTTTCAAAATCAGGCACATAATCTCTTCTCAACATAAAGAGCAGGAGCTTATACCCAGCCTCAAAAGTACCTTCCTTACAGTGCCCAATGATCAAGGTCTTGTATGAAGGAGGATCTTGTGTTCCCTTTTTCATTAGCTGCCTGAACACTCTCTCAGCCTTGTGAGTCTTTCCATTTTTACATAAAAAATCAAAAATTGGATTGTAAGCCGCAACAAGAGGAGTACAGCCATCATCACGTAACAAAATATCCTCATCAGATAGCTTGTCGAACAATTGCTCTGCTCTCTCAAAATCCCCCCTTTGACACAAATTCCTGATTAAAACACTATATGTAGCTGAATCTGGTTGGACTTTCAACTCCTTCATCTTCTTAAACATCTTCAAAGCCTCATCGAAATTCCCTGCATCACACTGTGCATTCATCAAAGTGTTGTATGTACAAGTATCTGGAACAAAACCTCTACCCCCTCCAGCTCCCCCCAAAATCTCTTTGATCTTATCAAACTTCTGCACTTCGCAAAGACCCTTTATAAGGGTGTTGTAGGTAATATCATTCGGTTTTAACCCTCTACTAACCATCTCTTCAAAAACAACCAGAGCCTCATCAATCTCTTGTTTCATACAATACCCTCTAACCAAAGTAGTATAAGTAACAACATCAGGACTCAAATCCTTCATTTTCTTAACCATCCCTTTAACCACATTATGTGCAATCCTGACCTTCCCCGCCCTACACAACCCATCAACAAGTGTATTGTAAGTAACCACATCAGGCTCACAATTAAACCTTGACATTTCCTTGAAAAACCTAAACCCTTCATCAACCATCGAATTCTTACAAAAGCCTCTAATCAAGATATTAAAAGTATATGTATCCGGCGTAACCCCATAAGTCCCACACATTTCATCAAACACACTATGTGCCATGTTAGTCCTTCCTCTTTTAAGCAAGATTAACAAAAGACTATTAAATGTAATGACAGATGGTGACACCCCACTTGACTTCATTAAACTAAACAGCTTTATAGCTTCATTAAACAACCCAGCATTACCATAACTCCTCAACAAAGTGTTACAAAACCTATCTTCAATCTTAACACTCCCATTGGACCTTCTCTCAATAGAAAACAAAAAATTACGAGCAATATTGAGATTTCCATTACGACCCAAGATGTCTAGCATCATAAAATACGATCGGCTATCATGAGCGAACCCGTTTCTTGAAGCCCAGTTGAAAAATTCAAAAGCTTTTGGTGGGGAAGCAATAAAGCGAAGAACTTGAAAGAAAGTGGTTTTAGAAATTGAAGGAGAAAGAGAAAAAAGAGAAGATTCAAGTTCAGTTGACCAGGGTTTTGAGTTAATGAGTCTTGCCATTGATTTAGCTGTCTTGGATTTGTTTGAGGATTTTCTTGGCTCCTTAACATTATCAGCGTCCAGTTGTTCTCCATTGGAAGATGAGTAGTGCCTGGAATTGAGTAAACAGACAGATTTTTTTAAGTTAAGATTGAGAAAACATAGAAAGAAAGGAGAGGCATGAAGCAGGAAATTTTGAGTTACCTGAGAGATAAGAGGAGTTGTGCTTGGTCTTGAGAGTTGACGTTGAAGAAAAATTGTCTTCCAAAGAGTGCCCGCGTCCGAGAATTGGCAATGGGGGTCATCGGGAATTATTTGTTATGCAGGAGGTGATGATTTCGAAGGATTTCTCGTATCTGTGGAGCGGAAGCTGGGAAAGTGCTGGTTTCGATTTATTACGATTTTTGGAAATTTGCAACTTTTTTTTTCTTCAAATTATAAAACCCAACTCGAGACCGGATTATGAATCAAGAAAATCAAATGTCTAGCATCCACCTATTCAAATCGGAGCCATAACACTCAGATCAGTGCAAGAATGGTGGGCCTGTTCTTACATTCTGATAAAAAAAATGGTGGGCCTGTTCCATTAGAAAGAAATTGGGCTGAATTGGGGGAAAGATCCACAGTAAATGTTTTAGTTTCACCAAAACGCGGCCCATTTACTTTCCTTGTTACAGTCCAGTCCAAAGTAGCAGCTGCCATCACTTTTCCAGTAGCTACAACAGCAGAAACAACGGACGGTCCAGAAATGTTGACTTTGAAAAATCGGAAGGTGACAATACGTTCAGGCCAAGACAACCAATATCTTTAGATCGTAAGGCTGGAATCCAGCTAAGAAACCACTACGGTATTGTTAATCTAGATCCATTCAAATCCAACCGCGATACTCCTGCCGTTTTTGTCGGGCTATAATAATTTTGAGTGAGTTATTTTTTTAGTCCATGTACTTTGACAAAACTAACCATTTAGTATCCCTATTTTCAAATAACATATATATATATATATATATATATATATATATATTCTTATACTTTTTTAGTAATATATTAGCTATGGATCATGTTTTTTTTCCAAAAAAAAATTGAGCATACAAGCCATTTGGTATTTTCCAAAAAGAATTTGACAATCAATTCATAAAAAAATAAATGATTAAGGATGAAATTAAAAAAATAATAAATTCTTAAAAAATATATAAAAAAATATCAAATTCAACTTGTGCTTACCTTCAAAAATTGTGGTTGCATTCATGATGTCGAGATTGACTGCATAATAAGCAGACCCAAAAAAATAATGAATCAAAATTCTCGATATAAAAATGCTAAGCAATGATCTGAAAAAAAATTGATTTCAAAAAAAATTGAGTCAACTAGGGTTAATTTACCAACCATGCAAGTATGTGTATACAATTGGGATAACCTCGTGGAAAGAAAATAGAAAACAAAATCATGAAAATCAATTTAAAAAAATATTGAATGATGAAGTTAAAAATAAATCAATTTTATACAATAACTTCAAAAAAAAAAGTTAACATATGTCAACTTTCAAAACTCGCGATCGTGATCAGGAAACAGAGATAAACCCTATAGTAGGCAAAAGTAAAGAAAGCAAAATCCCCAATAAAAAAAATAAACGAGGGATGAAATTGAAACGAATACAAAAAAGAAAGGATATTAAAAAACTAAATAGCTATAAGAACAATAAAGATCAAATTTGATATGATAATAAATTAAAATCAAATACAAATGATGAAATTAAAAAAATTATTTATTAAAAAAAGAAGAAGAAGAATGATGAACATATTTGATATAAAAAAATTAAATCAAATAATTAGGGATAAAATTAAAAAAACATAAAAAACAAGATAAAAAAACAAAATAAATATCAATAAATAAATAAAAATAAAAATAAATAAATAAAAACAACATAATATTTTGATAAATATATATATATATATATATATATATATAAATATAAAATAAAAAAGCTCATCATAGACCAATAAATGTACCAACAGAGATACACACTGCATCACCGGATAAAGAACATTGACATGCTTCCAATGTTGTTATGAATGATGTAATTCTACCATCGCTCGCTAGCAATTTTTTTTTTAATATTTCATAATTTGAAAAGAACCAAATTATTCTTAATGCCACGTGAATATATAAAAAATAAAATAAAATAAAAAAGAGAGTAAAAGACCATACTACTAACGACGCTGCTGCTCACAAGGAACTCATTTTTTTAAAATATTTTTTAATTTGGAAAGGACCAAATTACCCCTAATGCCATCTGAATAAAAAAACAAGAGTAAAAGACCAAAAAGGCCCCTACCACCTAGTTTGAAAATTTCAAATCTCGGGAACACACAAGTAATTACACAATGCATTAAAATTATTTATTGATATTTTATTTTTTTAGATATTTTGAGAAAAACCAAACTGTCCCTGGTCGCAGGAGAGTGTAACAAAAAAATCAAGGTGTAAAGACAAAAGGCCCCTAAAACCAAGTTTTAAATTCTTTGATACCGATGGTATTATAGTAAATACATTGTTTATATATAAAGAAAATATCAATAAAGTCTCTAGACGTTAGCTTAATCTTTTTTTGCTCCAAAAACCATTTACGTCATTACATTGTTCAAGAACATTTTTAAAAATACCCATCTAATCCCATGATATTTGCTTGTGACAAGAGTGTTTATTTGAAAAGACAAATATATCCCTACATAACAGCTTATTTGAGGATTTTTTACCAGCAAAATAGGTTTTCACCATAGATTGTTATAGTGAAAATCTTTTATTTTTATATTATAGTTTGTTAATAAAAATTGATTTTATATTGTTTTCATATTTATTTTATCTTAAAAAATAAAACAAAGAGAAGAGAAGTACCTGATTGGTGAAATTTGGATATGAAAGAGATGACATTTTTGGGGCGAAGAACTATTAAATCGAGGATCGTCAATCTAATTAAGGTACAATTTAATTATTTTTAATTCTACAAGGACCAATAAATAACTTCTTTTAAACTACAGATACTACGTAATAATTAAATCCAATAATTTTTATTTATTTCAATTCTAGAAAATACCAACACTACTTTTTATTTATTCAGACACGTCAGCTTCTGGAGTCTTCCATAGCATCAAGCGCCACTCTTTTTCTAGTTGCCATAGCTTGTTGTCCGAAACAGAGGCTGATTTTGTTTCAAAAGGTGCGAAATTTGTGGATCGCTCGCTCTCTCCCTCCCCGTCTCCGACCGGTAGGTGCATTTGCTGCCCTTGTCTCTGTGTTTCTTCCAAGTTTTATTTTGTTAGCTATAATGTAGTAAAGCCCAGGTTTCTGCCAGAATTTTCAGGAATTCTGATTGACCACTGCCCGCTCAGTCAACCAATCGATCAACAATGACTCATATCCTTTGCTGACGATCAGTTTTGTGCTTCTCTTATCTCTTTATTTGTATTTATAATAATTGGGATCTCGAATAACTTAAAACTTGTTGTGTCTTGTAAATTATGCCCCCTTTGGTTTTGTGATATTTTTTGTTTGGCTTTAACTGAAGCGAACGCGGTAACCAAAGAGAAAGAGACCGTGAAAGGGCTCAAGCCAGGGCAGGCCATAAAACAAAGAATTCCAAAGATGACGGACTAACACCTGAACAACGCCGCGAAAGGTTTTTTTTTCATATATTTTTCTTATTCCTCTAAACATCTTTTAAGAAATTTGGTTCTTAATTTATGTTTTCTTGATTCGGGTTTACAGAGACGCGAAGGCTTTACAGGAAAAGGCAGCGAGAAAAGCTGCGCAGGCAGCGGCTGGAGGGAATAATGCTGGAGGTAGAGGAGGTAAAAGCACCAAGAATTGATAGGGAGGCATAGAGATTTGTGTAGTTGGGAATGATTGTACAAGTTCAGGTCTTGGTTTCTGGTTTTCTGGAGTGATGTCTCTGTCATTTGAGATTTAATAAACCATTTGTGTATTTCCTTGGAGAGCATTGATGTTGGCTTCTGAAGAACCTGTGGCTTATATCTGAGATGCAATGAAATTCCTATGTCCAGTTGCAGCTTGTGCAATTCTTGTGTTATCTGCCGTCTCCAATCTTTCCAAATGAATTACTGCAGCATTAGTTTTATGTTCAGATTGGGACAATTATTTTAATAATCTTTTTTAACCCTTGAACAAAACATGACTTGCAATTAGTTATCTCTGCATTTATGAACCTAGGTTTACTCTTCACAAGCTTAATCATGATATCAGCCTAGCTGATAATTTCTATCAGGAGAATTTGTTCTGAGATGAGTTGCCTGACTTTCCGTTAGCTGCTGTCTAATTGAGCTATGTATTCAATGCACTGTCAATTAGCGTTTATCATGGCATTAGCTCAGCTGATACTGCGTTTATACTATTTACCAGGAGTTTATGGTGTCTCATTTACCAACATACACTTCAGGACGAGATTGATTGAGGGACTTGATACTGATAACCCATACTTTGATTTTTAGAACGTGTTTCAAATTGATGCCAAAACAATTCAACAAATCGAGGGACATTGATCGAGGGAATCTTTGAAAACCCAATTGAAAAAAAGATAATAAATGATGTAAAACTTGAAATTAACGAAGTCATAAAGAAAACAAGAAAGTTGGCCGCAAAATTTCCTGGAATGGACATCAAGAAGATGAAGTTTCCTAGTTTATACTTGGGGGGCATATTGATAAGGACCCTCGAGGACAGTCTAGAGAGCGCATCAAACTTCTCTCCGTAGCCTCAGTTTACAGAGTCATCTGCTCGACTTCAGTAGCTCAAGAGTTTAGCAAATGAATACCTGACAGTGATGGTGCCTCCTGATTTTCTGCCATGGACGTGCATGAAGAAAATTTATTCAACCATCAATGGTTGGGTGTCTGGAGGGGGTCATCAATGAGAGAACGTAGTCTCTTATCTATTCTTAGCTCCCAACTTTTTTATTTTTTCTCAAAGCCATCAATAACTTTGCTAAGCTCATATCACTATTGGTTGGAAGGATCTTATCCGAATCATAACTTGAAATAGCACTGCTCCCAAATCATCCAGACAAGTACTGCTACAGCATTTTATTGAGAGCTGAAAAAAATTGAATTCTAAAATCCAAAGTAAGAGACGTGAAATGTAACAGATGGTCTGAACTCTTGAACAAAACCGATGTAATCAAGAAAAGACTTGCTTGATCTAGATTTTCGTGTTCCTGGTATACCGCTTGAATGCTCCAATTTAAATGCCCCTTGTAAAATCCCAGAATCAGATTGAGAATAAAAGATCCCATGATTATGCATCCAATCCGACAGTTTCACTGCTTCCCTTGTTAAAGTTAAAAAATGTCACTGTACTGCTCATGGTCATCAGAACAATATCTGTGGTATAGAGGCTGGAGGGACTTGTATACCACTGGCACCTTTGTTAAAGCTTCAATGCTTCTCTAGTATTTTCCTGCCATGTTTCTCTAGCATCCACAACAATCATGCGAGTTGCTAATATCGAGTTTTTGGATTTGGAATTTGGTGCCGTCGTTCAGTAGTAGGCTTGCACACAAAATATCGAGGGCTCCCCGATAAGCATGAAGGCAAAGCAGAATACCTTGGTTTGTTGATGACTCGAGCATTAGTCACAGGTAAAAGGTTGAGATCAAGCTTAGGATGTGGATGTGAACCTGAGCTGTTGGGGGGAAATAGCAAGATATGGGTTTTGGTCTTTGGCCATGGAGATTCATGAAAGTAAATTTTAAGAGCATTAATGGGGCTTTTTTCTTCAAAATAGCAGTCTCCAAATTTATTTTGGATATTGAACAATTAAATAAAAAGAGAGAGAGAGAGAGAAAATAACAAGGTCACACCAATCGCACTAGCATCATAAAATTGCGAATAAATTTTATTTTATTTTATTTTTTATAAATAAGTTAACAGCTCATTCTTATCCTAATCTCCAATGATTTACTCTGAATATTAATAAACATTTAATCTGAGATAAGATTTTATCTAAAACTTGATAAAAAGATACTTTTATATGTATATAAAAAAATTATAAATTTAGTACCAACCCTTCTCCTGGCTACTTTGTAGGCATATAAATCTTTATTTCCTTTTATTTAGTAATATAATAGTAACCAGTTAAATGATACTAAATTTATTATTCACAACAAACAACTTCCAAAATATGACTTCAAGTCAAAAGTAAGACAAATAAACTCAAAATCGCACAAAAAAATCAAATTTTCTACAAAACTAAGGTGGAGGTCTCTGCTAACCTGGGTTCAATGACTGCTAACCGGGGCTGGGTGGAAACGGGACTGAACAGTCTGTCAAAAACATTAGCTGAGCCTCGCTTCTATTTGGTCCACACATAAGTGAACCCATAATTCATTCGCTTCCAACAGATGACCCAGCTGTTAAAAAGTTTACTGTTTACAGAAAAGGCTAAATCATACAAAAACATAACGATTTCTACTCTGTTCTTTGAGCTACAACTGAGCGGCCATGGTATCAGAGGACAGAGCACAAGCCTCAAGATGATCGTCGATAATAATACCTGCAAAGATATCAGATGACATAAAATTGCTGGAACACACAACAAACGGTGGGGGGAATACAGGTCCGTGTGAGAGAGGACATACACGTAGATCTTTATTCCAAAAACAGAAGCATATTTTCGTAGAAGACGTTCAACAGTATACCACTGTGAGCGATCTGTTCCATCTTGATAACCAATACGAGGCATGTGGATTGAGGCTACATGGAAAAGTCAGGAGATTATGTCAGATAATTCAAATATATATGAAAGAAACAAACAAGAGTAAGAACAAGCTAAGTTCACACAGCCAAAGGCAGTCCCTGAACGTGAACAATCTGAGAATTCTGAAATTTGAATCATTTTTAATGATAACAAAGAAGGTTATGAATAAGAGGACTGCCTCTCTCATGTTGATTGTTGCTCACTACTGCTCATGCTCGTCCTGGTTGTGCTTTGCCTATGAAGTTGTTCTATGGAAAATTGCATGCCAGCCTGCTAACTGTATTTTCACATTGTTGGATGACTACAATAAATTCCAAACAAGAAAATCACTTGCATCTCTAAGCGTCAACTCTTCATAGCAAGCAAGCAGACCAACTATTTCAATTTTCATTGTTCTTTTTAAAGTTTGCCATTACGATGGAATACAACAGCATCAAAACAAACATTAGAAGAAACATACCTGAATTTTGAGCTGCAGCAAAAGACGCCTTGGACAGGCAAGCCTCCAAGTCAGGAATAGAGATCTCACTACGAGGCACTTTGCGCCTAGGATTATAAGATTGTACAACAGCCAAAGCAACCCACCGTGGAGTATCACCTTCCATGTTCTGCCCATCAGTGTTCTCTGTGCAACAACTAACAGGTTAAATGAATTTATTCGAAGCACTATCCATCAATAATCAATAAGGAGGGGGGGCGGGGGGGGGGGGGGGGGGTGGTAGGGTTTATTATAGAAACCATTCACACCAGTATGTCAGACAGATCATCAGAACTTTCTGAAAGGAAAACAAGTTACACCAAATACTGATCTCATTAACCCAGCTAAAGTTTTGCTCATGATCATTCATCAGAACATTAAAGAAAACCAGTCACAGGGAGCTATAAAATTAAATTCAAGTCATTAAGTTCAAACATGAAGTTATAAAAATAATCCATTTGAAGCAATCTTTTGCACATCAGGAAGAAGCATAGCAAGGAACTTTGAGACCACCAGGGTAAACTATTTGATTAATAACTATATATATGTCATCTCAGCCAGCAGCTACCAGTTTCCATGATTAACAAATATTTACTAATCTCAACCATTCCACTCACAGCTAGAAGCAAAATTAATTAAATTTAATCACCATAAGCACAGATTCGATACTATATTTATAACAGGGAGTGGAGATGGAGAAGATCCCTCCCTGGTTAGGTACTACATTTTCATGTTTGAAATTGCAGATCTAGTCATCCTTTGTATTTGCTTTTTGCTCACTCACTACCTTTTCTTTTCCTTTTTAGTTCTAGAAGGATTGTTCTGCAAGGAACAAAAATATCGGTCACAATTAACATCAACCCCAGTAAGGAACATGAACTGAGGGCTGAAAGTGGGGTGGCAATGGGGATGGCAGTATGAGAACAAAATGAAAATGAAAAAAACTATGCATGTTGTAGTGAATATGTTCGGTGATCCTGGAAGGTTACAACTGCCTCTCGTATCTATGCACATCACTTAAAATTTTTGAACCACCATTAATTATTGGAAAAGGCCAAATGGTAAAAATGCAGGAAGAGAGAACATGAAAGCTGACCAATAATTTTTACAAGATGGACATCACCAAGATGAAGGTCCCTAAATTCGGAGGCTTGTTGATATGCAGCAGGGATACTTGAAGACAGTTTGGCCAGTGCATCGAACATTCCTCCATGGCCCCAATTTCCTGACTCATCTACACAACTGCCAAATTAATACCAGAATCAGGCTAAGAGAAAAACTGATGATTACCAAGCAATATTCACACCCTTGTAACTAGTGCATTCTTTTCCCGTGGAGTAGATGGAAGTTCAACTTAGAACATGCCAAAACAGGATATTAACAGTTGTAACCATCAATGAGATGATGTCTAACCGCAGACTGAATTTAAATTCCATGAATACAAATGACACATTTTCAAATTCCATCTAAGGGAGTGCGAGCTGATTCTTTGGCTTGGATAAGTCCACATAAAAATAACTCTTCCATAGCCAATGTCCCATTTGTAATTGCACCTACTACGTGCTGCTTCGAATTGATCAGTTCTAATGTTAAGATTACTATCAAGTTGAAAAGAATGAGCAGAAAGGGATTGGTTTCGAGGTAAAACCTTACTTGTAACTGATAATGATTGGAAAAAATAGATGTTTGTAATTCTCAGAGTTTCAGATACCAAATCAGAGTAGGAAACCAAAGAAAGCAATTTCAAGAGTTTCAGAACAAAATTAGAAGTAAAAAACAAAAGAAAAGTATCCATAATCATCAATAAGTTGCATGCCACAACAATGAAGAAGTAGACTGGAGGGATTTTCAGTATGTCTTCCAAGGAATTACCTGAATATGACACTGGGCTCAGACGAGCAGAGCTTATCTGGATGTGTACAATCCCCAACAACAAAATGAACAAAACCTGAGTCTGACAATGCATCCCCATCTACAGGGTAGATGGGATCCCCAACAGATAATGAATGGTATCCAAGGGCCTCCCACTTTGACAACTTTTTCTCCTCTGCCTTTTTCTTTGCAGCCTCAAGATTAAGATACTTATTATCAGGCAAGTTCCTTCTATTTCCCAAATCCATAACCAGATTTTCATTTGATTGTGATGTTTCCTTGAATTTTTCAACCCATGATAGATATGATGCCTCATCAAGACCAGGATCATAGCTTGCAAGAGCAGATTCTCCTCCACTAACAAAATCAAGTCCTTTTTCTTGACCAATAGGATTGACCTCAAACTTTCTATCATCTTTGTCCAATATCTGGTCACATCGCAGAGCAATTACTTTCTGTGCCAAAGCTTTCAATTCTGAGGCATTTAATTCATTTGATTTTTCACTGTTGACCTCCGAAGGATCAAACCTATGTAACCCAAATATGATAGATCGCAAATCACCAGTTTCAATTCCTCCTGTTTCTTTTCTGTCCTCTTCCATGACATCATCTCCTACAACATCATGGCTAAGCTGCAATTTCCTCTTTGCTCTTTGCATAATAACCTACACTCGCACATTTTAAATTCAAAATGATAATATAAAAGGCATTATTAAACGTTAAAGGTTGAGTTATAAAACCTCACCTCCTCCACAGTATGCCTTGTAACTAAGTTTATTGACAGGACATGGTTCATTTGACCAATCCTGTGTGCTCGCTGCAAAGCCTGTTTGTCAACCTGAGGATTCCAATCTTGCTCATAGAATATAACCTGTTAATGAATGAGAGTTTATGAATGTTCAGAACACCATGTATAACTCCAACCAATTTTTTGAGAAATAATGGAGTCTACTTAGACAACCCATCACACTCTTTCAAGGTTTACCATATTATACTTCAAATTCTTTAGATGGAAATAAATATCACCATATCCAATCCATTCCATTGAAGTTGTTTTAATTAGAAGCAGATGCCACAAGTCTTGTAAAAACCTTCACTTCTTTCATAATCTTATATAGACCACTGAATTTATTAGCTATTAGAATCATATAGAACATTAGAAGTCAGTAAGAACCTTTCCAATTAAAGAAGCATCTACATGGAGAGCAAAACTTACGGTTCCATAATAAAGCATGAAAGAAATACAGTTATTAACAGAAAATGACAAATGGGAGCTTAAACTGTTACAAAAAGCCAAATCATGTCAGGAAAAGTATATGGATAAATAAAGAACAAAGTTTATCTCTCTTCGCCTCAGAAAATTGCATTTATAAATTTTCCTTGTCAAGGTCGGTATAGAAATGTCTATGCATCTTCAAGTCCAGCAAATTGTATCTGTTTATACTCAGGCAATTGCTGAGAAGTGAGAGAAAGTGAAAAACATGAGCTATTAGCATCAAATTAATTCATCTCAAATATGAGAATGGCTGGCGCACAACTGAATATGTATCATATATAAGTGACATGCACATAGCATATTTGTCTCAGAAAACACTGAACCGGCTCTACAGGAAAAAAGACCACCCACCAAAAACAGAAAACATGTTCTCAAGCAAGATGAATCAATGAAAATCCGTCTTTAAACACTGCAGGAAAAGCCTCCAAGTAGATTGCTGATTTGTTTTGGAACTTTATGTGTCACCATTTGTAAGGTTTATTTTCATTTTCCCTTGCCAGCAACTTTTAGCTGATAAAGTGTGTAGTTATTATTGTGATGCCAACTTTTTTCTTTGTTGGGCTTGTCAGAAATTTATTTTACCAAAGTTGGAGCCATTTATGCTTCTTTTTCTCTTTTATTTTGTACAATATCTTTTTGTTTCTCTCTCAGCTTGAGGAACAGGTCAATGAGTTCATACGCCAGATGGTGATTTCTGAAAACTTCAAGAGATAACCCACCGTATCTGCAGCCACAAGATTCAAGCCAACTCCTCCAGCTCTTGTAGATATCATAAAAACGAAGGAGCTATTTTGATCAGATTCAGAACCAGACCTCCCTGACTGTCCACTAAAACTTCTTATTGCAGCAAAACGCTCCTCAGCTCGAACTGAACCATCAAGACGCTCATATGAATACTTTCGAAGCTCTAGAAAATCCTATGTTACATGCCAATTATGTCATTAATAAATGTTCAAAATATACTGACATGCATAAACAAGCAGAGGCAATTACTTCAAATTCAAACATGTACCTGTAAAATGTCTAGTGTGTGTGTCATTTGAGCAAAGAGAAGCACACGATGTCCAGAATCATGTAGCTTCTCAAGTAGTTGGTCCAAAATTATAAGTTTCCCACTGGCCTGAACATGATGTCATAAGATATACAGAGATGACAGCAGATTTCAATTAGTGGAATCAGAGATCAAGATCAGAGGTTTGCACAGGAGCCAAAGGAATTAACAAAATCAGAGAGGAAGCACAAAACTTGCCTCTTTTAGAGTAGAAATTTTAGTTTTTTTTTTCCCTTTATGCCTCTTCAATTCTTTGTTTTTCAAGCTATATAAATGTGCAACCACTCCAAACTAAGCAATCGTTAATATTTCACACACTGCAAAATTATTAGACAGCAAGGATACCTGAAGCTGAAGTCATAAAATCAAGAAGACAGCAGGGACAGCAACAAGTAGGTTTCAAATAGTGAGATCAGAGATGCCGTGCAGAAAGATTGCATCTTTCAAAGCAGAAAATTTAAGCAATTCTTTGTTTGCTTTTAGAGTTATGGGAACATAGTGAAATCATAGATACAGCACAAGTACTTGCCTCTTTCAGAATTAAACAATTCTTAGTTTTCTTATAGAGTTATGGAAACGTTAGTGAGATCAGAGATATAGCATAACGGACTGCCTATTTCAGACCAGAAATTTAAGCAATTCTTTGCTTGCTTTTAGAGTTATGGAAAAAAACAAATCATTCAAACTCGGTTTTCATTACTTTTGATATATCAAACAGTTGCAAGATAACAAGACTACATGAAGTTCAAGTTAATTAATACAAAGAGACATCAGGGGAAAAGGAGTTTTTCATTATCAAAATTGGATATTCAGTATAAAGGTTTGCTTCTTCTATACCAGAAAGTTTACGTGAACACGGTTTTTTTGTTCCTGTTTGTTTCTTTGCTTTCAAAGTTATGGCTACACACAACTCATTCAGACTAGCATTTTTTATTTTGGAGATGAAAACAGGTGCTCATTAACATTTCATATACCACAAAACTAGTAGACGTAGAGGTTACCTTAACTAGGTGTTCACCCTCTTCATATGGCTCAGGCTCAATACCAGGAAAGAGGTAAGGGTGGCTGCATGCTTTTCTTAGTTGTATTACCTGGACCAAAGAGACAGAATTAATGGCTGATACTAACAGAATATTCAAGTCAGAAAAAACATCGTTCTATTTCAATTAACTAGAGCAGAAAGGCAGTTTGGCGCGTGGCAAGTTTGCTACAATGCTCAAGTCCAAGATGGAGAAGCTAGTATACCATATTCTGCAGAGATTGATGATTGGAAGCTGAAGAAGACAGCGCAAGAAGTTTTGGAAGCTCCTTCCTCAATATTGAGGTATAAACTTTCTTTTGCAGGCTGACCAGTGGAGCCATCCTATCAAGACATATAAAAATTTTAGTCTTTTTAGGAGAGTTCCCATCATAAAACACCAGATGCTCAGTCTTCATAAGGTAAGACAACTTACACAGTAATCTCAGTCAATGATGGCAGCACTAGGTTTCCACATTCTATAAGCCTAGATTTTGTTCTTCGAAGCATGAAGGATTTCAATATACTTTTTAAAGTCTTGAACTGCCGCTTGACCTTTGTTGCATCATGATCTGTTCAAAAGCAACAGGTTTAACATTCTTGCAAGTATGGAAAACCTCAGCTTTTGTTGTCTTCAAGAGAATCAACCCAAGATTCACAGCAGAAGCAGACAAAAAGAATTAAATAATAATTTTGAAGCTCATAAACTTTGAAGGAATTGAGAATAACCCTGAGTAATGCACATCAATTTTCTGCTTTTTTTCCGAATCAAAGGCCAATCCCAGATATAGATTTTAGCTGCAAGGTTTTGCCGTAAACTATTGACAGTTCCTTGAAAGAATATTGCAAATGTAACTTTCAGAAACACAGAGGAATGATCCCATACCAAGTCCAGATATTATCTCGCTTTGTTTCAAAACTCAAACAATTTCTCTTTTGAAAACCATTAACTTGGTAGTTGGGTGTATCAGTACGTAGAGGACCTTAGCAGATCTGGGTCAATGTTCTATTCAGATGAATGATGATGTTACATTAGTCACTAACCTTTTGATAATGAACTGACTTGACCACACATCATATACTATATACTTTTCAAGAAAAACTTTCAATCCATGATCTCCCTTTTGTAATATTTTACAAACTTTTTTTTTTTTTTTTTTTGGGGGGGGGGGGGGGGGGTTGATCCATTAAGATAAGAAGAGAGATTATGATACATTGAGGGGCCATCAAACCATGTGATCTCCTAAGAAGAATACCAATATCAAGAGGAAAAATGAGGATATAGAAAATTACAAGAATACAAAGCCTGGTTTCAGGAGAAAGTTGACACTTAAATACACACTTAGACCAAGTAAAAGGATAAATGACCTGATGAAGCATCAGCAGCTTCCCTGAACGTGGAAAGGAACTCATCCAGGGTTCCAAACACTAAAGGCATACAAAAATGCATCAGAGCCCAAAGTTCAGTGAGATTATTCTGGATGGGTGTGCCAGTCATCAACAACCGTCTTGGCATGAGGAACTGGTCTATGAGAACATTATAAAGAACCTGTCCTTATTAAATTTTTGAAACAAAAAAAGAAACTCTTCAAGTCTAGCTCAAGAAGTATAAAAGGAGAGGCACAGAAGCAATTTATAATATAAACATATTTTTTTGTTATTGCACCATGGTAGCATAAATAGATTGAAACCATCACCACTATAGGAATTTATGTTCATGTTTATGAGAAGACACTGTGTGATAGCTTGAACATACGCTCTTAGGATTTTTAAGTCTTTGAGCTTCATCAACTATAGCATAGTGCCATGGAATCTGTGACAAAAATTCTTGATCCACTAATGCAATGTCATATGTTGTCAATAGCACGTCAAAAGGCAACAATGATACCTGTAAACAGCCAACATATCAATTTAGATTTTAAAGAACTTCAAACTAGAACCCAGACACATGAAAAAAATATAAGGAACAGGATAAAGTAACAAACTATATCATTCCAGTTAGTAAATATGCATTACAAGATTCCAAACTCACGTTGGATGATGAAGGACTCTCTTTCACATGTTCATGTATTGTCTTGCGCAAACTGCGCCGGTGTTCTTTCTCACCGACATACCTAAGGACTTTCAGTTTGGGGGTGAATTTTTCTATCTCTGACACCCATCCATCTGTCACACTTAAAGGGCACAACACCACTGCATATAAATGGATAACAAGCAAAATTGTGAATCAAAGTCACTACCAGAATAGATACCCTAAAGTCTTCGAAGTCAAACGAAAGGCTTTCTTAGCTCACAATATGGTCCAGGTGACTTCTGATGAACCTTCAAATAACTTAAGAAAGAGATGGCTTGCAAGGTCTTCCCTAATCCCATCTGCCAGCAAATATCTTCAATTCAAAACATAATGAACAGAATCACACTGCCATTGCTATTATCATGCTCATCTGTTCTACTTGACTGAATAATGAGGCACGAGAAGATTACTAAAAGTAATGAGAAAAATAAGGACTTCTTTAACCATTGTGTCAGTGATGAGAACAACAAAACTCCATCAGGGTTTCAGCTGTAAATTTAATTACTTCACAAACCCAACAAGATGTTACAATATGTTATGAGTAAATTCAGTTATAAGAGATGCAACAATCAATTATCCAATACCAAGCCAGTTGCAAAATTCTAAGATTAAATAATACAGTCCCCCTAAGATCTGGCACAAGTAAACTTTCGAAAAATTCAAAAAAAAAGGACATTGAATAACTACAGGGAGATTTATCTGAAGCTTTAATTGACAATTGAAAGCTAGATTTTTTACTTGAAAAGTTTTGAGTTTCGCAGGTCTGTGTGATTACCTAAAGGGCCAGGCCATACTCAAATGAAAAAAATAATGATGGTCACAAATAATCTCTATATTACTTGATTTTCACATGTTTAAAAGTAAATATCAGGTATCAAGATAAATTTAAGACAATTTCAGGTTTCCTTCAATATAAAGGCTTGAAAACCATTCAAGTCCTCAAGCTATGTACCTCATCTCCTGCAAATACAATACCAATTCAAGAGTCACTCTAATGCGCGTTAAAAATAAAACAGCATATAATTAAAGTGAAACCCTAGACTCCTTTTCAAATTCACAAAATTGAATATATCAAATCAGACACCAAGCAATACTGGAAAACCCTGATTTCTTGTATTCTTGAGATTTTCAATTAGATTTTATCAGATTAAAAAATAGAAGTGAAAAATTAAAATCCTACCAAGGATAACATTAACACCGAGGTGATATCTCTGTATAAGCCACGAGATGCCTTCAAGTTGGTGAGGTTTCAGCGTCGCCGTGACGCCGATTTCTGTAGCGTCAAAAGGCGAAGTTGCATAACCGCTTTCTCCGTGTGATTTCGATTCGATGATCATTGTGGCTGCCGCGAGCCTCTGCTCATAATTCATCCCTCTCGGTCTCTTTGAGAGTAGCCGTTGTATATCGAAGACTGGCTTGAAGGGGACGCGAGGGAAATTAAAAAAAGCCGGTTTGGTTACGTAATGACGGTTCTAGCCTTATGAGTAAGCATAAGTTCGTGGGGTTATTCTTGGGATTTCGCGCGGCGTGTATATGGATCGTGAGTCTGCGTGCGTGTCAAGCTAAAGCCAAATATTGACTGCATCTAGGAAACTTTTCTCTAGTATGTGAAATTTTTGTTTAAAGGATAATGAAATATGACAGTTGTCAGGTTTTGATTTGAAGATTGATTGGGAAATTTTTGGATTATTTGTTTATTAAGTTAATTTTGATCAGTTAATTTTATTAAAAAATGATATTTTTAAAAAATATCATGAGTCTATTTTATAAAAAAGATAGTTTTTATGTTTTGAAAAAAACAAATAAATAATATATTGGTAGTGTTAAAAAAAAGATCTCCGTCATGGTCATATTATCACTTGTATCAATATCATCATTATTATTAATATTATACATTATCAATAAAAAAACTCTTAAATTTATTATTCAGAAACTTCTTCATAAATATTATAATAAAAGGAACATAAAAATTTATAGCTAGGTATTTGACCGTTCAATTTCTATAAACCTACTATATCAATAAATAAATGAGGTCTAACCTTGGCTAATAAGACAATAAAATTAAGACTTTAATGTTGTTTTACTGTCCGTATTAATAATAGCATGTAAATAATAATCTAGTTTGTATCATTTAAATTACTACGTGTTTTTTAGTCATTTATTATAAATAATATTTTTAATAATAGTTTAGCTAAACATGTAATTTATCTAACTAAACAATAATTAAAAGTAATTTTCTTAAATTTATTTTTTAAAATTATGATTTTAAAAATTAATACAATGTCAAACGTGCACTAACTCGTTTGGATTTAGTTGGAACAATTAAATTATTAAAAAATTGATCAAGATGAATCCGAATTAATATTTTATCTTATTCAATTAGAAATTTGACTCAGATGAAACTTTTTCATCCTAGAATTTTCAAACCAGGACATATTAATATTATCTCTACAAAATATAAAGAATTCGAAGTTTAATAATCGGTAACAGCAATTTATCAAGACCAACCGAGTTCATATTTATTTTTCAAATCGGCTATTTTATCAACTTTAAGCTACTTCATGCCTTTCCAAATGATTGGAAAAGGATTTGCTCTGTCATAATTTATCCCATTTTTTATTGAGTAAAACTTGAGTAGAATTTACTTGGTACATGTAAACAATAAAATAAATAATTTATTGCAAAGTTAGTGAAACTTATTGTAATTGATTTTTAAATAAATTTTATTTTTTATTTTTTTAATCATTATTTATTTTTTTATCATTTTTTAATTAAAATTTTTTATTTATTGGATTTCTTTTATCTACCATGATGAAATACAAGTAACTGGAAGAGGTGGATAATGTAAGAAATTTCACCTATCTTTGAATTATTTTGGTGAATTTGTAGTACACTCTTTTGGATCAACCGACGGCATGTCCATTACTTGTACCAACACAACAAACATCAATCAAAATCAGTAATTTTCATTGGTACTATCTTTTCATTTGATTCCACGTGATTAAAACAAAAGGATACAAATAATAAAATATTGATTGATGTTGTGTTTATTTTTGTATTATAAAAATATTTTAAAAAAATATTTTTTAATATTTTCATATTATTTTATCATGTTGATATTAGAAATAATTTTTAAATAATAATAATAATAATAATAATATTTTGATACATTTTGAAGTAAAAATTATTTTGAAAAGTAATCGTTACCATATTTTTTATGTTTAAAATTTAATTGGGTTCAATGTAATTTTTTTAAAAATATATTTTTAATATTTTTAAGTTGTTTTGATATATTGATGTTAAAAATAAAAAAAAATAAAAAATAAAAAAATATTATTTTAAATATTTTTAAATAAAAAAAATTATAAAATATTACCTATAATGTACTTAATTTTTTAGAGTGGGAGTGTATGAGATTGTAGTAGCGGAAATGGTTTAAAATGTTTTTTATTTAAAAATATATTAAAATAAATTTTTTTTATTTTTTAAAAATTATTTTTAACATCAACACATCAAAATAATTTTAAAATATAAAAAAATTAAATTTTATAAAAAATAATTTGTACCAAGAACACTCTTGAGAGGGTGTTTGGGTGGGAGGTGTGGTTGTTTTTTTTCAAAAAGCTACCACACTTCTTACTAAAAGGCATGTATTTTTTGCTTTTAAAAAGTGTGGTATGTGTTTTAAGAGGGTGATACCTTAAAAAAAAAAAGCTACCACACCTTCCACCCAAACACACCCTGAATATCAGAGGATAAAGTAGGGTCACGCTGCCGATATTTCCATGAAAATGTGTGTGTAGCACGCAGAATTTTAATGCAAAAGAAAAATCCCCACCATTGAAAATTAAAAAGTGATAGGCAGGCAGGGTGACACAATTCAGCAACAAAACATATGGATCCAACTCAAACAGTAAAAACCACCATAAAACTGAAGAAATTCCTTCTCTCCATTCTCACTGAAGGTTGGTTGACAACATTAATTTTGAGCTCCTTCTCACAATTAATACCATCCGGTCCATGCTCACCATGTTCAACTCGTTCACTTACAATAAATTTAATGAGACAGTAAAATTAAGACTTCAATGTCACTTTATTGTATTTATGATGGATTAATAATCATATTTATATATATATAATTTCTAACATTTAAATTACTACATGTATTTTTAATCATTTTATTATAAACAACACTTTCAATGATTATTTTAATTAAACATGTAATTTGTCTAATTAAATAGTAACTAAAAATATTTTTTGTATATTTTTTAAAACTCATAACTGTAAAAATTAATATAGTGCCAAACACGTACTAATGTGATTTTAATTAAAACAATCGAATTATTAAAAAACTAGTCAAGATCAATTAAGTTTTATGGGATTAATATTCTATCCAATTCATTAACTTGGATCAAACTTTCCCATCCTAGATTTTTCAAATCAACCTATCAACCAGGCTGCAAAATATATAGAATTCAAAGTTTAATAATCGGAAACAGCAATTTATCAAGACCAGCCGAGTTCATATTTATTTTTCAAATCGGCTATTTTATCAACTTTAAGCTATTTCATGCTTTGCCAAATGACTGGAAAAGGATTTGCTCTATGTCATAATTTATACCATTTTTTATTGAGTAAAATTTGAGTCGAATTTACTTAGTACATGTAAATAGTAAAATAGATAATTTTCAGCAAGGTTAGTGAAACTTATTTTAATTTAATCAGTATTTTTTTATTATTTTTTTTATTTTAAATAATTTATAATTTTTTTTTTCAATTTCATCATCTTTCAGTTTTTCTATTTATTACATCTGATCTTTTTTATTGCTATTTGTTTTATTTAAAATAATTTATAAGATTTTTTTTTTAATTTCATCATCCTTTAACTTTTTTACATATTAGATTTAATCAATAACTTTTTTACCTATTAGATTTAGTCAATATTCTTTCAATAAACTTAACAAAAATATTTAAAAATTATTTTTTCAGCTCATTTCCTAAACACATAACCAAATATTGAAAAATATCTTTTAATTTATTTTTTATGATATTATCAAACATCAAAAAATAATTTAATTTTTATAAATTCACCTCTCATGAAAAAATAATTTTTTAAAATAAATTATTTTCTAACAAACAAATTGGTGTAAAACTAAAAATTAGGAATGACTCTTTTTATGATCCCTTGTGAGTATAATAAAAAAAAGACTAGGTACAACATAGGTATTTAATAAAAATTCTTGTATCGAGATTATGTAATTTTAATTGTTTATTAATAATTTTATTTGCTAGTATTAAACTTCTAAGATACCAGTTTCTTGTTTATTTTTTAATATATATATTTTTTGCACTGTAAACATAAATCATTTTCCATTCATCATCCAACATTTTCATTAAGACTATGATTATTTTCTAAAATTTACTTTTCAGAAAATTACTTTTTAAATTTTCATATATTTGTTTGCTATTATAAAAGTTGGTCAATAAAAAACACTTTTTAGTTAAAGGAAAATTTAGTTTGGTTTCCAGAAAAGTGTTTTCCTGAAAAATTTGGGCGAAAAACACTTTCTGGAAGTTGTAAAAATTTAGAAATATCATATTATTTGCTAATTATATCAAATTTAGTCCTCAAACTTTTGATTGTTATATATACTTTGTTTTGAATATTTATTTTTCAATTTCATCTCTTAAAATTTAAATTTTATATTAACTTTGGTCCTCATTTTTATAATTGTTATTTGCTTTTTCCTTATCGTTTTTTTATATAAATTTTTTATGTATCAAATTTGATCCTCGTTTTTTTTATTGTTATTTATTTTATTTTAAATAATTTATGAAATGTTAATTATTATTATTTTAATTTCTTTATCTTTCATTTTTTTTATTTTTTAGATTTGATCTATATTATTTTGATTATTATTTATTTTATTTGAGATAATTTATGAAATTATATTTTTTTTCAATTTCATTCTCATTCAACTTTTTAATTTGTAAGATTTATTCCTCGTTATTTTAATAAACTTGAAAAAAATAAAATATTATAAGTTATTTTCCAGCCTATTTTCGATGACATAATCAAACACTGGAAAATGTTTTTCAACTTATTTTTCATTACACTACCAAATATCAGAAAATAATTAACTTTCCTGAAATTCACTTTCCAAAAAAAAATACTTTTTAGTAAATAAACGGAGCCTAAGTAATACTCTAAAAGGTGTGGGAAAACACCGTAGCTTTCCCATGTATGTACTCTTATAAATTATAATTATAATTATAATAATATAACTTATATATTATAATAATAATAATAATAATAACATTATCTTTCAGTTTTTTCTATTTATTATATCTGATCTCTTTGATTGCTATTTATTTTATTTAAAATAATTTATAAAATTATTATTTTTTTCAATTTTATTACCCTTTAGCTTTTTTACCTATTAGATTTAGTCAATATTCTTTTAATAAACTTAACAAAAAAATTAAAACATTAAAAAATTATTTTTCCAGCTCATTTCCTAAAACATAATTAAATATTAAAAAATATCTTTCAATTTATTTTTTTATGATATTATCAAACATAAAAAAATAATTTAATTTTTATAAATTCACCTCTCATGGAAAAATAATTTTTTAAAATAAATTATTTTCTAGCAAATAAACCGGTGTAAAACTAAAAATTACAGATTACTCTTTTTATGATCCCTTGTGAGTATAAAAAAAAAAAAACTAGTTACAGAATAGGTATTTCATAAAAATTATTGTATCGAGATTATGTAATTTTCATTATTTATTAATGATTTTATTTGCTAGTATTAAACTTCTAAAATACCAGTTTCTTGTTGATTTTCTAATATATATTTTTTTACACTGTAAAATCATTTACCATTTATCTTCCAACATTTTCATTAAGTAATACTCTAAAAAGTACGGGAAAGCAGGGCTTTCCCATGCCTATACTCTTATATATTATAATTATAACTATAATAATATAACTTGTATATTATAATTATACTTATACTTATAATAATATAATAATAATAATAACATATACTAAAATACTCTGACCTATCTTTTTTTTTCTTTTTTCTTTTTATTTATTTATTTCTGTTTTTATTTATTTTTTTCTTTATGTTTTTGCCTTTTAATATTTTTTTTTAATTTAGTTTGTTAATGTTATTTTTTTATTTAGTTATTAGATTTTCATGATACGGATCCCGAGTTTGACGGGTTAACCCGGAATTTTTTTTACTTTTTTTCTTTTTAATTAATTTTTTTTCATTAGTTTAGTTTGTTAATATTAAATTTCTTTCTATTTAATTATTAAACTTTCATGACACGTATCCTGAGTTTGACGGATTAACCTGGTTTGACGGTTTAACCCAGTTAACCCGTCATTTTTTTTTCTATTTAGTTATCAAACTTTCATGACGTGAATCCCAGGTTTGACGAGTTAACTTGGGTTGAAGAGTTAACCAAGTTAACTTAGATTTTTTTTTCCTTTTCTTCATTAGTTTTTTTTTCTTTCTATTGATTTTTTTCTTTTTCATTAATCTATTTAATTATCATACTTTTATAACACAACCTTACAACCAGACCCACATCCAAGGCTATTAAGTTTGGTGTTGCAGCTAAATTCACTTAAACTTAAGTCATGCAAGTTTAATGTTATTATTAATATTATTAATATTAATTTTGGATCAGGTATTGCAGTCAAACCCACAACTCTTGGATATAGTTTTATAGAAAAACCTAACATTTATAAATCTTAATTTTTTTTATTTTATTTATATATAAAAAAATTAATCCGCGATATCGCACGGGTCATGTAACTAGTATCGTACTAGAGCAAGAGCTTGAATTCAAACACAGCTAAAAATGCAAAAATCTAATTCCTTTGAATCTCTAAAAAAAGTTTTTTAAAAAACAGAGGAATTATATCTAATAGCCATCAAGTTCAGTTGGGCAATCCTTTGAGAAGATGGAGGGGTACCAATGTTTCTGAAAGGAGTGGATCAGTAAAAAGCCTAATTTTCCTACCATTTGCATCCAAAGCACGAAACATTCCAAGCCGAGAATCCACTGGTGTCTGGCCAATAAAAAAGTGCAGTATTTCCAGCTTCAGAAACACGGTTGAATAATATTCAAATCAAAGTTTGCTCGGAAGCCCATGCACATACAAATTCTGAATGTTTTTAAATCGGTAGTGTCCAACAAGGGCTCAAGTTGAAGATGCGCTCATCAGATTCCACAATAGACGGCTAAAGCAGAGGATGCTCCCTTTGTTGTCGTTGTCTGGACAGCATCATGCCAACAACACCAGAGAGTATCAAACTCCTCATCATTGTCTTTGTTAGTGCCTTAATCGAGTATTCTTCTTAGCACAAATGAGCTCAGACCACTAGAAAATTACTATAGTTGCCATTATCGTAGCCAAGCACTTCGGAATTCTAAGCACCACAAAGCAACTTGGAGCCTATGACCCATGAGTTTATTAGTTTTTATTTCCCCTGTTAGACCCTCCAAGCTCGTCAAAACAGAGCAAGGGAAAATAAAAAAGTGGAGGATAACATAAAGGACTCATGGCATTGCGGCTTTTATATCTAGATAGATAGATGCTCTTGGAATAAGTTAAAACAACAGACAAAAAAATTATATAAGCAAGACACTGTGTCTGCCATTCAGTGTCCAAATTTCTTAATGTCCTCCATCATGGCCCCACCAGCAAACCTACCCCACCATTAACATATTGGAAGATCGACCTTAAACCATGCAAACTTCATGACTGGCAAATCCTATATATATTCGAACCCCGTGACAACTTAATCATCACACACCTTCGAGGAAAAAAAAAAAACGTATCTCACTCGCTTCCAAAAATCCTTGGCTCAAAGAAACAACAATGCAAGCAAGACCATACCATACAGCTCCCACGAGTTTCCCTTCACCGAGTAAACTCCCTCGATTTCATCGAACTCCATCGCCGGCTAAGATTAAAATACCTAGAGTCATATCCATTCCCACCCCGGATACCACTGATCATGCCTCAAGCCGTACATCCCTGGATACTATAGATGATCATGTGGCTGCTTTTTGGGACTACCAATTCTTATTCGTGTCACAAAGATCAGAGACAACCGAGGCAGTAACGCTTCGAGTCGTCGATGGAGCAGTCCCATCTGATTTCCCGTCCGGCACGTATTATCTAACCGGTCCAGGGCTATTTACAGATGATCATGGCTCCACGGTGCACCCTTTGGATGGTCATGGATACCTTAGGGCATTTAGTATTGATGGAGTCAACAGAGAGGTCAAGTTCATGGCTAGGTACGTAAAAACAGAAGCTCAAGTCGAGGAACACGATCCAGAGACTAACACGTGGCGGTTTACACATCGTGGTCCGTTTTCTGTGTTAAAGGGAGGCAAGAGACTTGGTAATACCAAGGTGATGAAAAATGTGGCAAATACTAGTGTGTTGAGGTGGGGTGGTAAGCTATTGTGTTTGTGGGAAGGTGGGGATCCTTATGAGATTGAACTAGGAACGTTGGATACTACTGGGAGGTTTGATATGATCAACGGACATGATTCATCGATGAATAATAGAAGAAATGGTGGTGATACATGGGATATAACTGCTGGATTATTGAAGCCAATCTTATATGGTACGTGTTTTTGCTCTCGACAAGTTTAATATTTAATTTTGATCAAAGAAAATAATCATCATTTATACACTAAATCAAAAGGTGTTTCCATCTTTATATAAAAGGAGGAGTAAAATGATCATTTTCATCACAAAAAAAGAAAAAGAAAATCCTAATTAATTAACATTTGTTTTTTTCTACTGAATCATAGTAAAATAATAAAAAAAGAATTTTATTTCTAAACTCATGCCATTTTTTTTATAGAAGGTGCAAACATATAATTAACACTCTGCATAGTTTTTTATTTTATTTTACTCACTAGCTTACTTGATTTGGTGAAATAGTCTTAATTCCACTTGACAAAATAGCTTCCAAAATCATTAGGTAAAAAATGGTGCGAACCTTTTAAACTCAAATTGAGCTAAATGGTTAAAAATCGAAATATGGTTAAAAATCCTTGAATTTTTAAGGAACTAAAAAGCAGTCCCTTTGATTGAAAACGCCCCGTATTAATCTCTACATTTCAATACTCAGTTCCTCTTTTGCTTAGTTACCAAGAATATGTTGATTTAACGCTTCGGATATAATTAAAAAGTAATAGATCTGTTAATAAATTAATTATTAAACTTGGTAAAATATTTTTTTTAAAAAACAATTTAATATTTTTAAAAATAAAACACACTCTTAAAACATAAATGAAAATTAAAATTACCACGCTATGAAACACCCAGTAGAAATACAGTAACTAATTTTATTTAAAAAAAAACACATGAATTAAATTATGGTTTGTTTAATAATTCTCAACTCAACAGACCTTCTGAGATGCATCCACTTAGAGACCTGACAGAGAAATCATCTTCTTATAATAAATTTAAAATTATTTATAAGAAATCTAGAAGACAGGTTGGTACAGTATGGATTATTGGATTTTGTGATTAATAATTAAGACTTAAGAGAGTGTTTTACACGAATTCTAATTTTATTTCTAGATATTTTTTAAAAATATTTTTTTATTTAAAAAATATTGAATTAATATTTTTTAAAATAATTTTAATTTATTAATGTTAAAAATAGAAAAAAATAAGAAATGTTTTTTTTTTTGAAAAAACACCGTATAACACATTGATTGTCAAACATCCTCGTAAATATATTCTCTGATTCTTAAATTCCAAAGGCATGCAACAAATCCTTGCCGAACGAGTCACAGTTACCAATGCCTCGGACGTTCCAAGAAACCATGTTTCAGATAAAAACATTAATTTATACCATTTTTTTATTGAGTAAAATTTGAGTCGAATTTACTTGGTACATGTAAATGATAAGATAGATAATTTTCTGCAAGGTTAATGAAACCTATATTAATTGATTTGATTTTTATTTTTTAAAATTTTATTTATTTATTATGATAAGATAGAAAACTACAATTTGAGCGTTCAGTTTTTAGAATAAAGAGACAAGAAATTAACCGGCTGCATGTAGTTTATTCTCATTAATATTCAGGGTGGCTATAGGATACAGGAAGATTCGGGGTGAGCATTAACTGAATTATGAATATTTTATAAACTTCACATGAAATTAACCGAATCAAATTGTTAGCTTTTTTGTTTTGATAGTTTTGATTAACTTTTTTCTAAAAAATCAGTCTAATTAACCGTGTTTTCAAATACTATCTAATATAAACTATGGATACATTAGGGTGGCTAAAGATTTTATTGATAGATTAAAGGAAATTGCAGAGGGTTAAATATTAATGTTTGCGTTTTTGCTGACTATAGGAGTGTTTTTCTCTTCTTCTGAAAAATTACTTGCACAGGAGTGTTTAAAATGCCACCAAAGAGATTGTTGTCCCATTATAAGCTCGATGCTAAAAGGAACAGACTGATCACTGCTTCATGCAATGCCGAGGACATGCTACTGCCCCGCAGTAATTTTACTTTTTATGGTAAATAATGTTGAGAATGGCAGTGATTTTATGCTTAGAAATAAAAATCTCATGCATCTAGTGATTGTTGATTAACAATTTGTCCTTTCCAGAATATGATGAAAATTTCAAGTTGTTGCAGAGACAAGAATTCAACATTCCTGATCATTTGATGATCCATGACTGGGCATTTACAGATACTCATTACATATTATTCGCCAACCGCATTAAGCTTGATGTCATCGGTAACTATCTGCATGCAAAGAACATTTATGTTATCTTGTCTGATCTTAAATTATATAATGGAAACAATTAATATTATGGTGTTAGATCGGGGATTGATTTGGAAAAAGGGTTTGGGTCATTAAATCTTCAAGTCAATCATTATAGTTAAAATAATGCTGTTTTTTTTTTTTTTTTCATGTGCTGTCTTAAAGAATTGCTATGGCACAAGTGACTAGAGATCACAATAGCATTAAATTTGGATTTTGTAGGCAGATACGATTAATTACTTAGCAATACATAACCTGGATATTGCAGGATCAATGACTGCTATTTGTGGACTATCGCCGATGATATCAGCTTTGTCAGTGAATCCTAGCAAGTCTACCTCTCCCATCTACTTGCTTCCTCGATTTCCTGAGAAATCACCCAGCAATAGAAACTGGAGAGTGCCAGTGGAAGCACCTTCAACAATGTGGCTACTACATGTTGGCAATGCTTATGAGGCCAAAGATGTCCATGGAAATTTGCAAATTCAAATACATGCTTCCATTTGCTCCTACCAATGGTTCAATTTCCAAAAACTATTTGGTGGGTGGTTTTTGAGCACTTATTAATTAAGATATATTATCTCGGAAGTAAAGAGAAATCAGCGTAGTTTTTTGAAGTTAAAGCATTTTGATGTTTCAAGTAAGAATCTAGACAACTCTTGACAGAAACTGTGATATCTTTGCAATTGGACAGGATATAATTGGCAAAATGCTAAGCTAGACCCTTCTGTTATGAACGTGAAGGAAGGTGGGGATGAGCTACTGCCCCATCTTGTTCAGGTACTCTTCTCTCTCTGTGAATAAATCTGTAAGGGATTGAAATGCTTTAGTTTCATGCACGAGGGAAAAAAGAACAAGATGCAGAGCCAAGATGATTTTTCTCTACAAAGATGGTGAAAATTGTGAATTTCAAATTTTTATGATCAACCACAATTGTGGAGCTATCCTCGACCTAAGATATTGATTTATATGTAATGTAGGTTTCTATAAATTTGGGTGCTGATGGGACCTGTCAAGAAAGCAGCGTGGAACCCTTGAATCAGTGGAGCAAGCCAGCAGATTTTCCTGTCATAAATCCTGACTTCTCTGGTAATAAAAACAAATATGTTTATGCAGCAAGTTCTTCAGGCTCACGCCAAACATTGCCGCATTTCCCTTTCGATATGGTGGTGAAGCTAAACTTCTTAGACAAATCTATCCATACATGGACCGTTGGTGCGAGGAGATTTATCGGGGAGCCTATATTTGTTCCAAAAGGAAGGGAAGAAGACGATGGATATCTTCTGGTAGTGGAGGTGAGAAATCAATCCGCACTCAAGAGTCTTTTTCCGATGTTCTTCCGCAGCATTACTGAAAAAAAAAAATGAAAAAACAAGATTTTTGCATGTGTTTTAATGCAACTTTGCTGCACATTCTTGCTGTTTTGCAGTATGCAGTTGCAATACAAAGGTGTTATCTTGTAATTTTGAATCCGAAGAGGATAGGGAAAGCTGATGCACTTGTAGCAAGATTAGAGGTCCCCAGGCATTTAAATTTTCCACTTGGTTTCCATGGTTTTTGGGCCAACGGTTCTTAATCCAATCAGTTAAAAATGCTATATTCTGAGATCATCATTTTAATCAATATAGCTGTGATATTCATTCCTACAGACCTGGTAGATTCCTGGTTAAGCAAATGTAGATGAAATCAATCATAGTAGAAGATGTTAGCACATCAAATATCTGTGTTTTTTGGATTTTAAAATTTAAATGTAAGTGATTCATCATAGGTTTATGAATTTGCGAAACCAACCCTAAACTATATCTTTTTGAATAATTTTTTATTTTTAAAAATTTCACGGAGTTCATTCAACTCGATAAATTTAATTTAATCAGATTAGATCAATTTCAAATAAACACTTTATATTATCAAATAACAGGCTAAATCATTAAATATCAAAGAATCATCTTAACCCAATAGTTTAGGTTTTTAGGTGAGACCCCAATATGTGATTTATATTTTTTTTTAATACATCTCCTGAGATGAAAGTTCTTTGAGCTTGAAACTTGCACAGACTTACACTACTTTGTGCTTAATTTTTTATCACATAAATAAAGATGATGAGATTTAAACTCGTGGTCACTTAGTCATTAAGACTCTGATATCATGTCAAAAAACCAATTCAACTTAAAAGCTTAATACCTGATTGATTCTGCCAGTAGTCATATGCTTGTCTCAAAGATTAAGCCATGAATGTGTAGGTATGAATTAATTTTGACTATGAAACTGCGAATGACTCACTAAATCAGTTATAGTTTGTTTGATGATATTTATTACTCAGATAATCGTAATAATTCTAGAACTAATATATGCAACAGACCCCGATTTCTGGAAAGAACACATTTATTAGATAAAAGATTGACACGGGCTCTGTCCGTTACTTTAATACTATATTAAAGAATTATCTCAATTCAATAATTTAAATTTTTAGATGAGATCCAAAATAAAATTTATATTATTTTTTAACAGTAGATTCAATAAAATATGGCAAAGCTACCTGCACCTCTTAAAATGAATTTCTATATGGGTTTATTCAATTTCATAAAAAACAGAATAGAAATTGATTTTTTCTACCCTGCACAAAATGGTGTCCTGAGAACCTAATTGATGGGGGTCAAAAAAAAATAAAAATTTAAGGTAAAGTAGCTGATAGCAGCCAAGTGGGCAGTCCTCTAAAAATTAATGACACCAGGGCCCAATTATAAAGCATGATATTGAGCCCATCAAAGAAAAATAAACCGAAACAGGCTAGAAGCCCGTTCACTATAATTATTCAAAGCTAAAAAAGCCCACAGATATAAATGCCGCAGTGCCAGTGGCCAGAATGGCAGTACTCCTCCCTCCATTTCCCCTTCCTTCCCGAACTCACCAAAAACCCTCCGATTTCAAAACTGAAAACCCTAAACAATTAATTGCATAGAGACAGAAAGAGAGAGCCTCAACAATGTCAGGCTTCCCCTTCTCCTCTTCCTCTACACAATCCTCCCCTTTCTCCCCTGCCACCGGATTCTCATTCGGATCTTCCCCCGCTCCCTCCACCACCAACACACCCCCCTCCTTCGGCTTCAACACCTCCTCCGCCCCTGCCACCGGATTCTCATTCGGATCTTCCTCCGCTCCCTTCACCACCACCGCACCCCCCTCCTTCGGCTCCAACACCTCCTCCGCCCCTGCCACCGGATTCTCATTTGGATCTTCCTCCGCTCCCTCCACCACCACCACACCCCCTTCCTTCGGCTCCAACACCTCCTCCGCCCCTTCCTTGTCCTTTTCCTCCTCTAATACCTTCACCTCCACTCCCTCTTCCACCCTGTCTGGCTCATCAGCTTCAACTTCTTCCCCATTCTCCTTTGCAACAGCCTCATCCTCCACAAGTACAACTCCATCCCTGTTTGGCTCTCTCTCTGCCGCCTCCATTTCCCCTAATCCCTTGTTTGGCTCCGCTTCTTCTTCTACGGCAAACGCAAGTTCCTCCTTTGGCACAACTACTTCATCATCATCATCACCCGCTCCTTCGCCTCTGTTTGGAACAAGTACAGGCTCATCCTTGTTCGGAACAACTTCATCCTCAGTCTTGTTTGGCTCAACTTCCTCCTCCGCAACTTCCGCTACGCCGCTGTTTGGCACAAGCTCACCCTCGCCCTTGTTTGGCTCAACTTCCTCCACAACTACTTCCGCTTCGCCTCTGTTTGGCACAAGTTCACCCTCTCCCTTGTCTGGATCAACTTCCTCCACAACTACTTCCGCTTCGCCTCTGTTTGGCACAAGTTCACCCTCTCCCTTGTCTGGATCAACTTCCTCCACAACTACTTCCGCTTCGCCTCTGTTTGGCACACGTTCACCCGCTCCCTTGTTTGGATCCACTTCCTCCACAGCTACTTCCGCTTCTCCTCTGTTCGGAACGGGTGCCTCTTCTACTCCATCCTCATTCGGTACACCTTCATCCGCATCAAGTACAGGTTCATCCTTGTTTGGCAACTCTCTGTCCACCACAAGTTCTGCGCCGTCTCTGTTTGGATCATCATCATCATCTACTGCTTCAACCACCAGCACCACTACTAATTCGTATGGTTCTTCATCTTCTTTCTCTAATGCAAGCTCTGCTCCAAGCTTCTCTGCCGGATTTTCTTTCCCAAAAACCACCACAGCTTCAGCACCGACTACTGCTAGTACTGCTGCTATCTCATCCACGCCAGCTCCTTCAACGACAACTTCTTTCTCGTTTGGGACGCAGCCATCAGCGCTTTCACAACCTTCATTATTTGGCAACGCAGCCTCTTCGTCATCGGTGAAATCCACAACTGTATCGCCGTTGTTTTCTACAGTTACTACTACAACTGCTTCTACTCCAGCTAGTGGTGCTACTGAAGTTACTTCTACTAGTACTAGCAGTACTACTTCGGGGTTGAGTTTGCCTGCATTTGGTATGACTTCAGGAACTACAGCTGGGACAGGTGCTGCTGCTTCTTCTTCTGGCTCTGCGGGGTTTTCTTTTTCAGGTTTTCCTTCTGCTACAACTAGTGTGGCTGCGTCTTCAGGGACTACTGCTAGCTCGTTTACTGGATTTTCATTGTCCAGCATATCACCGGCGCCTACTTCAAAATCACAAACTCAACCGGCTAGTAGTTCTGCGCCTCTACTCAGTGAGTGTGTTAATTTTATTTATTCTTTCTATTTTTGTTTATTATTGGAATTTGGGAGAAAGTAGATGGTAATGGTGTTACTTAAATTGAATTGATATGTATGTGCCCTTCTGCTTGCTTATGCGTTCTGTTAGATAAGTTGTATATTTGCTGGATTGCAAAATGAAGTAGGTGATGTTCCTGTCACATTTAGTTGCTACAGAAAAAATTGAATCACATTCTTTGTTTTCATGCTAGCAAAACGGACATCAAACAACCCTTGAACCTTAGAAAACTTTCTTTTTCCCATCTTATTTTCAGGTGAATCTTTATTCTTGGGGGTTTTAGACATGTATGTTCTAGATTTATTCCCCCACTAGTTAAATACGACTTCCTCGTTGAACTTCAATTAGTCAAGTAGTGGTTATTCGCCATTAGGTTCTCACGGAATTCATTTTGCAGGTGTCCCTGCTTCAACTGCTGCACCTACAACAACTTCCAGCACTACTGCTCAGACATCATCGCTTGGTGTGGCTTCCACTAGTGGGTCTGTATGCTTAGTCTTGGTGGCAATTTTTTTTTTCTCCAACATTTTTCTAGTATCTAAAACACCTATCATTGTTTATGTTGGTAGTTACTAAAAGTAAAAAATATAATTTCTGTCATCTTTGTCTGTAAGAATTTTAGCTAGACACTTTATTTTCCAGATTTTGATTTGTATATTACATCCTGTTTCTAAAGTTCTGCAATTGGTTTCCTTTTAAACTCTATAATTGAAGTATATTGAAAAAAATGAAGCTTCTCTAAGGTATTTAACATTTTTTTGATTAATTGATTTGTTCTCTCATGTTTCCCCTTATCCTACAGGACAAGTTCAAGTGTTAGCACTGCCTTAACCGCTACACCAAAATTGCCGTCTGAGATTACAGGGAAGACTGTTGAGGAGGTACTTCATGTTTCATCTATTCTTCTCGCTGCACCTTGGTCTCTTGGGTGATACAAATGTGTTATAAATCTCTCTGTGCACATGTACTGGAGAGTTATTATCCTGTGATGTAGTTTTTATGATCTACCTTATTTTACAATGACAAATATATATCACTAGCTGTCCTCTGGCAAGAGGAGAATGAAAGAGCAGAAAAAGACAATATTTATCCACCACAAAAATATGCAATTCCATTTAGGATTGATATGACAAGTTTGCTTACCAGTTTCATGTTTATTCATGAATTTCTTTTCTCATATTCTGCATTTTAATGAAAGGAAGAGAAAGATATGAATGTGAATTTTATGCCTCTAGGATCTAATGTTGCTTCGTTTAACCCGCCACTCCCCAACTACCTTGTTATCTTAGTACTGTTATTGGGCCTATTTACATTTTAGGCCCTTTTGTTCTCTGTTACTTTGTTAATTTGCTCTAAACATGCATGTAATTTATTTTCTTTGAAGATCATCAAAGAGTGGAATGCTGAGCTGCAAGAGCGTACTGGGAAATTTCGGAAGCAAGCTACTGCCATAGCTGAGTGGGATAAAAGGATCTTGCAAAATCGTGATGTTCTTCTTCGGCTTGAGGTAAATGTAATTATAATTTCTTTGCAAAAGAAATCCTATTTTTCAATGAGATAACATAATTTTAGTATCCTCATGTGCCTTATGGATGTTATCAAGTGACAAACTCATACCATCTTATTTGTTTTGATACAAGAATAACTATTATCATTCCTTACATTTGAATTAACTGTTTTAAACTGAGTTATGTTTCTGATTTATGAAAATGGCCCCGTGCTTCATGAATTTCAACCATTTGCGTCCATCGAAGGCCTTGTGTCTCCAATGTATATTGTTTTGTTCAGATTGAAGTGGCAAAAGTGGTTGAGACCCAAGCTAATTTGGAGCGAAAGTTGGAGTTAATTGAGACTCATCAACAGGAGGTATTTTAGTATTTTATTAAGTTCTTCATTTCCTGTTTTTTCCTGTCACTACTCTCATTATGTTTTGTTATTTGATAATTATATTTTTTCGCCTTCTGGTTTGTGCATGAAGAGTTTGTATGCTTTCGCAATATGAGGGAAAATCCCCTCTTGGCTTCTCTTTCAATTATGGTGTGATGGACATCAAATGATTGCTGTTGATGAGCAAGCACTTACGTTGATGATGGTAGATTTACCATATTTGGCCATCTCTTTCATCAAATATTTGGCGGTAGATAAATCCCCTAATTATACCTTTTCACTTAGCTGTTGGTGTCTTTTCTGTGCGCATTTGCTGGTGGTCAATAACTACAATGAACATCTGGCTAATTATTGCTCAATCCTCTAGAAGACATTAGCTTGCTGTACATAAAATCCAAAAATTCTATAGTGAGCCAGCCACTACCATCCTCTGAATCACTACCAATACCAGATGAAAACATTCTGTTGGGGTGTCTCTTGGCCTTTGTTTAAATTGTTACATGCTGTAATCAAGCATTTATGAGACATAACATATGGTGTTTGACTAGCTGCAAGTTTAGCATCTTTAATCAATTACAACATAGTTTAAGCTTTTTTTACATTATGTGCGTGGCTGTTGATATTGATGATCAATCAATATGCATTAAAACTACTGGAGCCATATTTAATGATATTTGCTGGAAAATCGTTGACAGCTGTGTTCACTGTTTCCATCCCTACTTGGATTCGGCTTAAGTCAACCGCTCTAATTCACATCAAAACCCTTCTATATATGTGAAATCCAAACTTGTCCATCCATAGTAGACTTTCTTCCCAACATGTTAATTGAAATATGATGCATCTATCTGTTCACTAGGTTATCTGGAAGCCAACCTGACTTGTCAACCAGTCACTTATGCTTCATATGTATGAGCATTACCTGTCTTTGAACCAAGCCCTTTTGAAGAGATTCATACTGGAACCTTAAGTGCACCAAAAATGACTTTGGAAAAGATTGAAGATTCAGGACTGTCTATAAAGGCTGGAAAATTCCTTTATTTGTGTATTGTGGAAATTTGGGCCTTGCATAAATGTGTGCTTAGTCCTGGTTTGGTCCTGTCAATTTCTGTCTGACCCTGCTAGAAGTGTTTCTAACGAGAGCATGCAAAGCATAAATCTGAACATGATCTTTTTTTGAATGGTTCCATTTACTTCTTTTCTCTATATTGTCAGGTTGACAAGGCTTTGCAAAGTATAGAAGAAGAAGCTGAACGTATTTACAAGGATGAGCGTGGATCGCTTCTTGATGATGAAGCTGCATCGACTAGAGATGCTATGTGAGAACTTGGTCTTTGCTTTCCTTTTGCTTTCACATGGTTTGCCTTTTGTAGGCCTGATCTACCCTTCATATTCTGACCTGTTCACTAATTGCTGATTAACCTGACTTAAAAATCATCAAATCAATAAAATGTGAAATATGTTGGATATAACAAAGTTAAAGACACCATATTTTTCTTGTTTGAAAACTGGATTTCTTAAAATTTTATTTAGGTCACTGGAATGTGCTTTAAGAACTTACTTTTCCGGTATCCTTCCACCTTGATCTACATCTGTTTGTATTTTTTTTTCTTTGGTTTTACTTTTCAGGTATGAGCAGGCTGAATTTATAGAGAGGGAAATGGAACAGATGACAGAACAGATAAAATCAGTAATTCAGACTGTCAATGCCAACCAGGTAACGGCCTTCATTTTTATAGTTTACTTGTCAATGAGCTTTTTGAAATAAACTCTAACAGATGATTTTCCCATATGATTTGTTCAGGGTGGTGAACTTGATGCAATTGATGGGATGACTCCATTGGACATGGTTGTCCGAATTCTCAACAATCAACTAAGTTCTTTAATGTGGATTGATGAGAAGGTTAATATCTTTTACCCTGATCCGTTATATCTAAAAAACAATGTGATGTTTATTAATTTGAGTTTCACAATCAAGTGTGTCCAGGAAGATTTTCACACAAATTAATTGGGTCCAAACTTTGAACCACAAAAAAAAAAAAAAAACTCTACTTTATGATATTGCCATCAGTGCTCTGGGATATAAAAGGAATCATAAATTTGTTTGTGGATTAATCTTTTGTTTCTTTTTTACTTTCCATTGGAAGAACACTGATCTCTACTTAAATCTTAAACAGGCTGAAGAGTTTTCTTCACGTATTCAAAAGCTTGCTAACCAAGGTTCTGCTGCTGATCGACAATTTTTGGGTTTAAAATTTTGACGTCTTGACCATGGATGATGTGTATTGCCCTGTGTCTTCTCGAAGTTGGTTTCTGCCTAGTTGAGTTCATTGTGGATGAAAAGGATTTGTCATCTTTTCTTTTCTTTGCTTCATAAATTAAATGCACATATGTAATTCCTTGGTTAGAATTGATATATTCTGATATCCTGCAAAGGCTTAGCTTGGGAACTGTGCTTGTGATTTGCATGTCATTGTAGCTATCAGCCTGCATTTGTTTGAACCCAACTGCTTCCGAGAGAATCTTGACTTGGCTTTTAGCCCCATATGTACTGGGTGGAAAAACCCCATTGGTTGGAAGATGGTACTTATTGAACAGATTAACCCCTGCAATTTGTTAGGGTTTCTCTCTTAGATCCTTTGACTCTATTTGCTAGGGTTTGTGCGTGCATGAGTGATTGTATCATTTTCTCACTCTGCGTGTTTTGAGGGAAAGTAATGGAAATGAGAGTGAAATCTGAGCTCCTTTCTTTGTTTGGAAGGAAGTTAAATCTCCAAGTTTTCGTTTTGGTTCATAAATTTTTTGTCCCGGATTGAGAGGAAAATAATGAAAAAAAATGTTGAAATCAATTTTTCCCAATATATCTTTCGGGAAGAAACACTGGGTTTAAACACCAGCCTTGCCATGCCACAAGGCCCACAACCCTTCCCATGTCTGAGTATTATAAAGCAGAGAATAAGAGTATAATACTGCCTGTACTCTTTCTTTTCCATCATTATATACAATGAACAATGAGAGCTATTATCTCCCACCTCCTTGAACCAGATTCATTTTCACTTCTCTCGTTTTCTCTGGCATCTCTAGATTGCAATGTATACTGTTAGTTGGGTTGAGAGAGAGAGAGAGGAGAGATTTGGGGAAATTTTTCAAATCATTTTTAAGTTTGTGTTTAGAATTGTGGTATAAAATGTTTTTTTTAGATTTTTTTTGTTTTAAATATCAACATGTTAAAATTATTATAAAATATTAATTTAATATTTTTTTAAATTAAAAATACTTTAAAAAAATGTCTAAAAATAAATAAAAAATCTCCCAAACACCATCAATCCACACAAGAGTGCTTCGTGTTGAATTTTATTGGTAGGTGGGACTAATCATCAGAGCACGGGACAGATTACTTTTCCCATATTTTTTATCCATGACCAATAGATTTTCGTTTCGAGTAAAATCTTGATGATTTCAAGAAGGATAAAAAAAGAAAAGGACTAGAGTCGAAAAGTTAACAAGAACAAGTAACTAGTTGGTTTGTTCTCAACTGTAATAGAAACCAAACATATTCCTCGAGTAACCAATGATTTAGTAACTATGCAACTGCCATCGGCATGCCCATGATTAGATTGATAAGACAACGGCTTCTAGTTCTGGAGTTGATTAATTTGTCTGTCAGATATATAGTCATTTCCAACAAAATCCAAGCTCTTGAAAGGAACACAGTGCTGGCTGTTTGTCACTGCTGAAGCTTATGTTATTCAAGCACCTGCGTTGCATCACTAAACACACAGGAATCGTCTTTTTTCATGTTTATGTCAATATTTATTTATTTTAAATTTTCATGTCGTTTTAATGTATGAATATTAAAAATAAATTTTAAAAAATAAAAAGAATCAATACATCACCATGTTCTTGATACTTAGGAAGTAAGAGCTTTGTTTTTATTAACATATAAACCAGTTTCGGAAGTAGAATTGTTCAAGAGTGATGGTAAAATATGGTTACAAAACGGCTGGAAAGAATTTGCTGAGCATTACTCCCTAGCCCTGGGTTCCTTGCTGGTTTTTGAATATAAGAAGAGTTGTCACTTTCATGTTCTCATATTGGACAAGACTGCCATGGAAATAGATTATTCATTTAGCATGACGGATGGTGATGAGGAGCCTGACCTTGAGGGAGAATTTCAACAGCCTAGGACAGAAGAAACTGATGATGATGTCTCTGTTGAAATCTTGGATGATTTCCCCTCATACCACAAACAAATGAGAAATCCTCCCGCACCATGTCCTGAGCCTCAGAAGAGAACGAGAACCAGTTTTACTGGTAAATTTGAGAGAGGACTTCAAAGTTGCAAATTCGTGCTGAATCCATTGCAACTAAGCAAGATAATTCCGTTGGAAAAGTAAATTCACGCTATCTGTTGAGACAACGTGAAGGTCTGTAATTTCTACTTGCACAATATTTTCTTGAAACCAAATAAAGTGCTCTCTTCATATGTTTTATGCTTGTCCATAGCTTACAATGGTTGGTATTTCTCAACTGGAGGTTTTAATCTTGCAGCAACGAGAGGGAACAGAGTCTTGCCTAGTCAGAAAAAAGGTTAAATGGGGTTAACCGGGCACAATCATTGACAGCTGAAGAAAAAGCTGCTACTTTTGAAAGAGCCAGTGCTGCTTTAAAACCTGATAGTCCGTTTTTCATGGTTGCTATGCAGCCATCATATGTTTATCCTGGATGTAGATTGGTAAGCATTCAATTGAAACTCTTCTAGACCATGAAAGTCATTTTTCATGTTTTAATATTTTTTGTATTACTCCTTTTTTAGTTCTTTTCCTTTAATGTGCTTTCTGTAGCCTATACCAAAAAGCTTTGCTCAGAAATATTTCAACAATGATCATGGTGATGCCGTCCTCTGTGTTTTGGATGGGAGAACTTGGCCTGTTAAGTACTTTGTCTACCCAGGTAATGGGAAAGCCAAGACACAAATCCGCAGTGGTTGGAACAATTTTACGTGGGACAATTATTTGGAAGTTGGTGATGTTTGCGTCTTTGAACTGACTGAATGCATTGAAATGTCATTCAAAGTAATCATTGTCAGAGCTAATAAAGATGACAGCCATCGCTTGGCTGTAGTTGAGTAATGATCTGCTAGTAAACTTCATGAACATGTATAGATATGTATTCATGCTTATACCCTTTTGAATCATGAAGCAGCCAACCAAGCCAAACCCAAAAGAAGCGTGCTGATTGATATTGATCCCGAGTTCCCTAGAGATGGTGAAGATGGCACGTCAAGTTCACACCATAAATATGGAACCAAAGAAAAAGGGTGAAAAAGTGAAGAAGACGACAGCCTTACTCCAGAGAAGAAGATTAAGAACTCCTTGCCTCACAAGATGGCTAACAATTCAAGAAAAGATGCTGGAAGCGGTTTGAAGACAAAAAGATTGGCTCCACTTTCTGCAATTGAAAAAGAAAAGGCTCTTCTCAGAGCTTATGCTTTCAAATCTGAGAACCCCTTTTTTGTCATAGCCATACAACCAGCATATGTTTGCAGTGGAGCTAATATGGCATGCTTTCAAAACCGTGCAGTTCATCAACCAGCACAAGTTGCACGCGCTCATTTCTTTTGCTTAAATTTGGATAGATATAGAAAGAAGTTAAGGGAGAGTTGCCTCCCTTTCTGTTCAAGAATATATATTTTTGGTTCTCACTCCTTTTATTGGAATAACGGTATCTTTCTTTATGTCCTTTTACTTTCTTTCAATTAATCATGGCAGAGTATACCATTCAAGTTTGCTGATAGATATTTTAAGGAGAAGAATGGTGAGGTTATCCTTCAGGTTTCAAAAGATCCAAAGCTGTGGTAAGCAATGTAAGCTAGCTGTATGCAGCATGCATCATTAAGCTGTGAGCAAAGAGGCACTCTCATGCAAATTAAGTGAGTTTCATCGACTGGACCTTCTAGCAAATACTCCAGTTTCACAGAATATCTTTAGAAAAGAGGTTCATTGCTCTGTATGCATTAAAGAGTAAAGAGAATCCTTGAGATTCAAAAGAAAGTTTCTACAAAGCACCTTGACAGAGCTCTCAAAGTACACACTGACAGCTCCACATCGTAAAAATTGGATTGGAGAGCTACTTTTGGTCTGGGATTCTATTAGCCTGCTACAGAAGCGCACATACTGTGGGTGTGATTAAGGATGAACCGATTTACTCCTAACAGACACACGTTAAACTCTATAATTATTGGCTCCTTTTGATGCTTCCTTCTCGCTTGAGCCGTGTTCATTAGCAACTAAAGTAGCGGCGACCATTGTTGCTTGTTAGGAGCTGTTGCAAATGGCTTCTTCTAGCAGAACAGGCAAGAATCTCTCATTGTTTACACCAAAGAAACAATACATTGTAAAAATAATTATGAATGATGTTATGAAGAATCAGAAGCTTGCGAGTATCCTTTCAATTCTCAGTGTGGCGTCCTTCCAGTGTTTCTTGTTCTCTACATCTTTTTTGTTTTTTCAAGTTTTGAGCAAAATCTGAAACATTTTCCTTTCCTGTTCTGTTATTTACAGTCAATTCCCGAGAAGTTTGAGAGAAAACATGAAAATGATTTGTCAAAATTTGTGCTTCTTAAGGTTCCAAGTGGTGAAGCATGGAAAGTTGCATTAGCAAAGCTTAATGGTCAGGTTTTCTTTCAAGATGGCCGGGAAAAATTTTCAGATTATTACTTTATTGACTACGGTGATTTTATAGTTTTTGAGTCTCTGGGAACTGATTCAGCTGAAGATGATGACAGCTCTTTTCATTTAATTGATGAAGTTTCTTCAGACTCAGAAGAAACACAACTTGATTCTTGATTTTCAGCCTCGCAAGTCAGTGGAAACTGATTCAGCTAAAGCTGCTAATGGAGCTCAGTTTAGCAGTATGGATAGATAGTTAATCAAGGGCAAGGTAGAATTAGGTTTTTCTTCTAAACGTACCTTAATATATTGCATGTTTTTCTTCACTCTTTTTCTCTTTGTTTCAAGAAAACTAGGATCTAATGTGATATTTCCTTGTGCGCTGTTTTCATGTTTTTGTTGATTGTACTTGAGAATATATGAAGGTGTAAGAGGAAAGCAAGCTGGTAAGAAAAGGCATCAAGGTGTGGTTCTTCTGAGAAACCAACCATTGGCAGCATGGAAATTTTAAAGCACTAGACAGTAATGGTGTTCCTGCTGATAATCCTTGTTTCACTATCCAAACGCTAGAAACTCGTCTGCCTCCGCGGTCTACATGGTAATCTCCAAATTGAAACATTGTTCGACCAAAAAAAGGTTTTTTTTCTTTTCTTAATTAATCACAATTTTCTAATCTTTCTTTCTTTTTTGGGGTTTAAATTTTATATGCAGAGTACACCTTCATGGTTTGGGAGAAAATATTTGACAGAAGAAGAAGGCGATGTCACTCTTACAGTTTTGAATGAGGGAAGCTGGCCAGCTAAGTACCATGTTTGTAAGACATGCAAGGGATCGAGAGCAAGAATGAAAGAAGGCCGGGGCAGATTCTTGGCAGTTGGTGGTATCTCTTCCTTTCATTTAGCTCAAAGACGACAAGTTGGTGTTTCAAATTTCAATTTCCCGACCAGATAAAAAAGAAACTATTCGAAGCTTTGCCTCCTGAAATTATATTACTGTGCCTGCTGATTACACAGGGTTAATTTTATTTGCACCAGGCACCTTTCAGCTTCGATTTTCCATGTATGCTACTGCATTCTGAAGAGCTTGAGTTCTACTTCATCTGCTTAAACTATATTTTATTATCTTAGATTCTGTGTTGGGATCCTTGGGGCTGTTGTATAGGGTTTGTGACTTTGTTCTCTAGTTGTAAGGTCTCTTGTTTTCAGTCCAGTGCACGTTTTGAAGTATTTCTTTGTTGTATGTTATAGTAACCTTGCAGCCCTCTAATTAGTTCAATACCGGATGTAATTTTCCCCTACTTAGCAATATGATATCTATCTTATGCTAATCCATTTAGCAATGAATGGCTTGATTTTTCAGCATAATGGCCATTAACCTTCAATCTCAGTATGTCAGCTTTTCTCTGATAGAAAATGAATATCTACTTCAGCTCATGGCTTGAGTGTTAAATGAGTTTAATTTGGCCAGAACCTCTGTCCCTCTACTCTTACCTATACCATATCATCATTATCGAGCTCAATATTTTACACGACGTAGAAAACTAGGTAATGACTTAAGATTGCAAAAACTCAAAAAGCAGGAGGGCCTCAGAGGCTTTTTAGTGGTTAAAATCTGAAAATCCTTTCTTTATTCTTGCAATGCAATCCCCACGGGTTATATGGATGTAATTCTGAAATCTCTGCAATGCAACAAGTTATAAAGCACAAGTCATCTTCATATGCAACAAGTTACTATGGAGGACATGTGAAGACAAACCCACTTCATGTGGATTCTGAAATGTACCAGCAAACTCTTCCATTAAATACCAAAAAGAAGTTCATAAAGCAAGTTTTCTAGTCTGGAAGTCTGGATTATTACAAGCTGACCTGCATTTCTGCAGAAAGCTTGTTAATGATCATTTATTTTGATATTAAGGAAAGCTAAAAATATATGCTTGAAAAAGAAACAAAGGCACCTAGTATTATGATCAGGGTGTATTAAGAAATATATGTTCTAGTGCTTGTAATCTCGTGTTGTGTACTTGGCTCTAAAACGGTGACTTCTTGTTCTGAATTTAATAGAATTCTTTGTTGTTAACCCCAAAAAACGCAGCTTTAAAAACAGATTCGAGAATTTTTTCAAAAGAACACTGTACTTGTACTCGTTTTCAGAGTCTTTCATGCAAAGTTGCAACTTCTTAGCACATTTCTTTTTTTCTTAAGATAAGTTAGGCATGCATGTGGCAATTAAGTGGCATGATTTCAGCATCATGGCCACAAGGACCGCCCCTACCACCCTTTGGAACCATGCGTGTGTGTGCGTGTCTATCGCTGCTCACTTTTTATGCAGTATTCATAAAGGTACTCTCTTTATCTGTCAAATTCTGCTACAAAGCTAGAAACAGAAATTGTACTACTTTGGCTACCAAGAGCATCCACAACCATGATCTTTACCAACACCAGAATTCACATTTAACAGAATCTTTTCCCTCTTAGAAATCTTCTTGCCAATGGGATTGACAAATGCTGGAAAACTAAATGGTACATTGAGACTGAATTGACCCTCATGATACAGTAACTTTTAAGACCAAGTCACTATGACCCTTCTTCAACCCAAATTGAATAACTCTTCTCTAGTATGGATGCTCATCCACATCGGCTAACCAAAATTGGTTAGCTAATGTGGATGAGCATCCATACCAGACAAGAGTTCTTCAATTTGGGTTGAAGGAGGGTCAACTTTCTCAATCAAAGAGACTTGGTCTCAAAAGTTACTCTATCATGAGGGTCAATTCAGTCTCAATGTACCATTTAGTTTTCCAGCATTTGTGAATCCTATTGGCAAGAAGATTTCTAAGAGGGAAAAGAGAAGATACTGTTAAATGTGAGCTCTGGTGTTGGTGAAGAAATTTTAATGCAAGAATACTAGCCATGGTCTAAACGTATGCAATTCTTGTAGGCCTTAATGTTTCGATCAGCTTCTAGTAGCTTGACAAAGGAAGTGAGGTAATGATTATGGTGTGACATGAGCTAAGGCGTGAAGTTGGTAAAATGGGTCTCTTTTATGATGCAGAGGTACTGACTTGGTCAAGTGCTTCAGTTTCTCCTACAATGTAAGATCTTGCACCCTTGGCTGTTTTTCTCCGCAGATATATTTTTCTCTACAGTATTGCCATGGATTTAATGTTCATACAATGAATAAACAAAACATGCACGGAGCCATATGAACACTTATAGTGGTTGACTGTTGTTTTCACAGGTCTACTAGAAGGATTTATTTGGTGGTGTGCTTTTATCTTTTTCCTAGAAACAACCAGAGCATGAAGGTTCATTGCCATTGATCTGCTGCATATTTGGTGCCAAACTTTAAATTGAAGGTGTTATATCTAGTCTTTTGATCCAATCCATTACTAAGCAGATAGCTACATGTTTTTTTGAGATTAGTGATGGAAGATTAACAACTCCATTTGAGTAGTTCAATTTTGGTTTATCAGAGTTGGTTGTTGAATTGTATTTGGTTGTAAGTTATACTCTAAGAAGACATTTAACCATAACTCAACATCAATCAGGTTCAACAATGTTAGTATCCTAATTTCTTGATTTTGCAAAGTGAACAAGCAGTTTTGAAATCAAGTGCGCTAATGGAAAGATACTCTCTGAAACTAGGAGATATGATTCTGGAGGAATCATTCAATGAGTCTGCAATCTACAATCAAATTAGTTGAGCAGTTGGTGAAAGCCAGCATGATCAATCAAGTACAATAATGTTATTGCTCAAATTTTCTGCTTTATACAAAGTGTACAGACAAGCATTGCATCATGTTCATTAATTAATGGAAGGAAATACTTGCTGCATGTTATCACCATTTCCATCCCCAGTTATTATGATTTTGGATTAAGCCTTTGATCCTTTTTTTTCCATTTGATGTTTATTGATCTACTTATGTGAAACTGGAGTGGAATTCTCTTCTCAAAGTTGGTTTCTAATTCTGCCTTGTTGAGTTCAATGTGGTTGAAAAGGCTTCTCAAGAACATTTTCCCCTTAATTTTATTGCGCGTACAAATGTAATTCCATGATGAGAGTTGATTTCCTGATACTTGTGGTCTGTTCAGCACTGGAACTGTGCTGTCAGATTCAGCACCTACAACCCAGTAAATAAATTAAACAATTGAATGCACACTTCTCAGTACATTTCTTTTTCCCAAGTAGGATAAGGCATGAATGTAGCAATCAAATACCAAGGTCTTTTAGCATCATGGCCATAGGGTCCATACCTGCAACTAGCATGTTCATCATCTCTGCAGTATTCCAAAAGTTAGTACTCTCTTTTATCTGTCAAATTCTGCTACCTATCTGGAAACAGAAATTGTACCACTTGGCTACAGAATCCCCAACTGTAACTCAACATTTTATTCACTCCATGTACAAGCGAAAAACTTTGAAGTTTTAGCCAGAGACCCAACCTTTCCGTAACAAGTTGTCTAATTTCCTTCATATGACATGTGATCCTCCTTTGTTTAAATCAGAATTCTAACGAGAGATACCAAGTCAGATTTTTCTATGGGGCTTGTTTTTAGATTAGAATTTAATTATTTCACTTACACAACTTTTTTGATCTCTGAATTAATTTAGATGATATAAGCTCCTGGATCCCTTGCTGTTCTCTTTTTATGAAAACTACAGAAATTTAAGCTAACCCTTAAGGTTATGAGCTTGTTTTCAGGTCCACTTTTCTTGACAGAAGGTTCTGTTAGTTCCAACTCCCCATTCAAGTGAAATGTTTAGAAAATGAAATCCAATAATCATGTTATAATAAGCAAGGAGTTTACTTTAAGCTCTAACCGTAACATAAGCAAGGCATGTAAGGTGGTGGATGAGGCATTCGACGGGCTTGGCTGTCCTTTGCCCTTCATTGTTTACTTTTTATGGAAGCTAGCTCTCAGTCAACTGTTATCCCTTAATTGGTCTCCTTTTCTCTGTTTCTTTTACCCTGTCAGACATGGGTTTTCTATGTTGTTCTTGGTAATTTGACCATTAAAAGATAACAAACTCATCAAGTATAAAAATAAAAGTTGATAGGATCACAGGACCTGCAGAAAGAACGTTGGCAGGTAACTCAAAACACACATACTTTCCTAGAAAAATAAATTTATATTTGTATGACTTCAAGCTCTACTAAGGACTGTAAAGCACACATTGTCCTTAATAACAAGAGTTTAAATAGACTCCTGGATTTGTAGGTTCACCCACTCCACTTATAAGCACCAGTTCCTGCTCTCCTAACAAGGAACATCCTGCACCCACTTAGGGCTTGGTTTCTGCCCTGTTAAGTTAAATATGATTGAGAAGGCTTAATCAGATCATTTTCCCCTTAATTTTACTTTGTTTTATAAAGCAGATGCAGAATTATGGAGCATACAAATGTAATTGCATGATGGGAGTTTATGTCCTGTATTGCTGGTCTGTTCAGCAATGGAACTGTACTGTTGATCGGGAGCCATTGTAGCCATCTGTTTGATTTGCTTTTTGCCTGAATACAATAGCTTCAGAAGTATCATTATCAGCTTGCTAGACATTAAGATCCGATCCCTCCATTTTGTGCAAAATTCTCCATTCTGATTGCAAGAGATAGAGATTTGGACTTCAAGCAATTGAGATTATTTATAAAACAAAAATGTTTCATCTATGAATATAAACAGATAAGGGTATACAAGTTCATAATTTAGGGCAACCATCAACTAGCTAGGCTGTTAAGCTCCGCGAGTCCTTGCCACAACTACAATCAAGAGGATCACAATGGAGAGAAGCAGTGATGATCTAACTTTGTCATCCATATTATGATTGGTTTCTTCTCCGGGTTTTTCCTTCTCAATTGGTTGAAAAACCTCATTCATTAATAGTGTGAATTTATCAAGGAGTTCAATAATTTTGGCTTTAGTGATGTCCATGATCCACCTCAAAATGCGAGCAGCTATGTCCGATTCTTCCTCGCAGCTTTCTTTCCTACATTCTTCAGCTGCACAAATTAATAACACTTTAGTAAAATTGAAGGCAAATTAATTATCAAGTTTTAAGCATATGTAAGCCTGGAAAACTAGCACTTGACTGTGCAAATCAGTTCCTTCTGGACTGCAAGGTTTCCTTCTCCTTCCACGGGTCAATCCAATAATCTTTTTCCAACCCCCCATGACATTACTACAATTTTAATGCTTAGAATTGTTGCAATGAAAGAACCAAATGCCCCATTTCTGTTAACCAAAGGGCTAGACCTATTGATTTTTTCGATAATGGAGAGCACAAACTCATGAGCAAGTTTAAACCATGCCTAGAATCGATGCAAATTATTTTCTAATATGCCTATCCAATACATGTCATGACAGTAGTTTAAGAATACAAACCTGGGTAGCAAGACCCTTGCAGCTTCCTCACTGCCTCATTGCTCATAACAGCATCCCAGATAGCCTTATCAGATGCTAGAGAAATCACCAGTCTCTACTTTCATGTTAGACTCCATAAGTGACAACTCAGAAAATTAATGTGATACAAGTAGAAAGTAAAATTAAATTTCATTCTTGGCATCTATCATAGTTACTGAATTATGAAATATGCAACAACCAGAACAAGAAGAGGCACCTTAATAGATGGATCACTTTGCAGCAAGCTAAAAGCATCACGAACTCTTCCATAACCAAGAGACAGCAATGTTCTAACACCACAACAGTCCAACAACATCTGCCCAGATGAAGAAACCTCACTCAAAAAACTGTCAACATAACAATTTATCAGAATAATTCATGCAAACTTTCTAGAGAAAACAAGAAGGAAACATCACTCACTTTTGAAGGGAAGCTATGGCGCTTTCAACTTCCAATTGTGATGGCACAGTGCCTAGAACAACATTATAAGGAGACACCCCATTCGTCCTTGTATCATGATCTTTTCCATGTATTACAGACTGTAACATTCTTGGACAAGTTCCACTTTGACAATAACAAGAAGAAGCAGTACAAGACTGTCCAAGAGATGCAGTAGTTTCACTAACTGATACAGGAAAGTTAAGACTAGTAGAAGTAGATGGTAGAGAAGGGATGGCAGAAGTGGAAGGTTTGAATTGAATCATAGGAATTAAGTCCATATGCATGGCTCCTCCTCCCATGTTTTTTTTGTTTTTGTTTTTGTTTTTTTTTTATTATTATCTGCTTACTCCTCTGGCTCTAAAGGAGTGGAGGATAGGAAGATAGGAGAACAGGACCTTGGGCAGATTTTTTTGGCAATGTATCTCAACTATAAAATACATGTTGCTTCATTTCTAACCATTTAACAAATCATCTGCTTAGTTTAGATTATTTCATAAATTCAGATAAAAAAAGGTCTCTAACTGTCAAATTCAACAGATATATTAGGTTTGATTGGTAGGTGAAAATAAATTACTAATTTTATGTGCAGGTAAATTTTAGTTAATCTTTATAGAATATTTTTTAAAAACCTTAGGTCCTTCGGCAGGTTTTAGTTTTATTTATTCAACTCTTAAAAAAAATTAGATGGAATTTTTAACTTACTTAAAAAAATTAGATGGAATTTTTAACTTATTTATTTGTGTGTGTGTGTAAACTGTGTATTTGTTCGGTTCTGTTTTGAGCTAAGTTGAATTGTGTTTAGGTTGTTCAGATTGTTTTTTAATCATTTACAACTTTTTTTAAAAATATATTTACATATAATAAAAACTACCAATAATATATAATAATTAATAATTGATGTATAAATTTATTTCATACTAATTTTTTTATATATATATAAAACTCATGATTAGAAGGGATTAAGAGAAAAAAGATAAAGGCCATGACAAGAAGGTTTGACAAAGTACTGAGTTCAATCCTTTTGGTTATGGTTACGTGTTAAATCTAAGCATTTTTAGATTTGATAAGATATCAAATTTAATTTTTTTTTGGGTTCAGCTGAGCACCAGATTCATATATCTAGGTAAGAGGTTCAATTTTCTTTAATGTTATATACTTTGAACAACCTAGGTAGGAGGTTTATAATCATCACTTTCTTACAACTTATTTTTAGTATTTATTATATGTAAACTAAAAACAAACTTTCTTTTTCTTAAAATTTTAATGTTTTTTTATTACAACTCTTTGTAATAAAATTAGTGACTTAATTATTGCAGATTCCAAAAATCCTTAAAAATGGATTGTTTTGCAACCTATGTCGCTAACTTTTAGAGTTCTCAATTATACATAATGAAAAATTAGCATGAACACATAATTATCCATCATCCAAACAAGGTAAAAAGTACTTTTTTAGATTTTGAGAGCATTATCAATAATGTATTTATATAAAATGATGATAATTTTATTTAACAGATCATGGCCATACAAGAACATACACGGCGGAGCAAAAATCAATTGTACAGAGTCGCAACTCGATGTAACTCGAATGAGAACGCATTTCTTGTATTCATGCAAGAGTATCATTAACCTACAAGCTTGTTCTAAGATTTTAATCATACAATCCATCAAAAAACATGTAATGATATTGAACACTTGTGGTGTTAGAACATTCTTGTGTCGTAGATATGTAAGACGTACGCTTTTATTTTGCCATAAACATATTTATCAACTACCTTCCCCAGGAGCTCAATTTTGAGGTAAAATAATTACATTGTAACATGGGCCTGCAAAATGACTAACAACAACTTAAGTTTAGGGCCGAACTAAACTAAACCAGCCGCTAGATCCAACCCAGAGATATTATGAGTCGGACATGACCCAATATCAGATAAGATCTGACGGCTAGGATTAACTTTCTGATACATAAATAAAAACTAGGGCATCCCGCCTCACAATATTAAGCCTTGGAGGAAAAGAGAGGGGGCCGTTTTCGACTTCCACTGCCACACAACAATGGGTAAGAAAGCCCTCGTAGATTCTGCTCTTTGTTGATCTCTTTTCATGTTTCAATCTTTAACGCTGTCTGTGTAGTTTCTTGGATGATTCTATTTATTAATTTGGTTTAAAAATGAGCTTGATTTGATGATTTTTTAGCATACAATCTGATGATTTGATAAACATGATGTTGTTGATATTATTGAACTTAATGGCTGATGGGGTTTAAATAATTCGTTAAATCATGTCGAAAAACAGAATGTCTTCTGCTGGTTAGAGCTTTCATCACTGCTTTTTTGTCCACTTGATATATGAATAGGCCTATCAAGCCGAGTTTCTTTCCTGGTCTTTTGGTATTGTCGTTGCTTGAATACTACTAGATTTAGAATAGAAACATGGGTTTTGGTTGTGCTTATGATTTTTGAATTCTGGGATCTGAGGTTTAATAATGAGTGTGGTGATGTTTAGGGGCTTATAAGTATGTTTCGGAGCTATGGAGGAAGAAACAGTCAGACGTTATGAGGTTTCTGCAGAGGGTGAGGTGCTGGGAATACCGGCAACATCCTTCAATTGTGCGTGTCACTCATCCTACTCGTCCTGATAAGGCTCGCCGTTTGGGTTACAAGGCAAAGCAGGTGAAGCTTTTGTTTGTAGTTACTTTCATCTATGTAGTTTGCCATTCATGGTGCTGGTTATTGAGTTAGCAATCACTTTATTTGGTGCTGGTGACTGAGTTAGCAATTACATTATCTGGTGCACATCTACTTGGTGATGATATACATTGGATTTTCAGGGGTACGTGGTCTATCGCATTCGTGTGAGACGTGGTGGAAGGAAGAGGCCTGTTCCTAAGGGTATTGTTTATGGCAAGCCAACAAATCAGGGTGTTACACAGCTCAAGTTCCAGCGTAGCAAGAGATCTGTTGCCGAGGAGCGTGCAGGAAGGAAATTAGGTGGTCTCAAAGTTCTCAACTCATATTGGATTAATGAGGTTTGTTATAAGTTCATTTTTACTTGCTCTTTCAACTTTCCATGTTATGTTAGGAGGCAATAGCTTTACAATATGATTTATAATAACTTGATGAGGACCCTGTTTTTATTAAGCATGTTTGATGTTCAATTGAACTAAGAATGTCCCAATGATATTTACTTGGCAAGTGAGATAAGAGGGTCATAACATGATTAGCCTGTATTGTCTCTCTAAGACTTATCGAAACCCTTTTCATATTTCTTAGGCTCTATACGTGTTGGCTTGTACTCTAAAGCTAATTTAACCTTAACCTTCCAGGATTCCACTTATAGATATTATGAAACTTCTATTCATTGTGTTTGAATGCTTGAATGCAAGCGTGTATGACTATCTTTTGAAACTTGTGTGGACACCATCTGGTTGCAAGCACATATGACAGTCATGCGAAACTGACAGTCTTCAGTGTTTGAAATAATAATTACTTGGCAAGCGAGATCAGAGGTGATAAACCTGTGTTGGCTATTGCCAACTCTTGCTTCCTCCTCGTCTCTCTTAGGCTCCATACATGTTAGCTTGGAGTTTTTTTTTCAAGCTAATGCCACAATTGTTTTTTTAAAAAACTAGTATTACTTGAAAAATAATTAGCAAAATAGCATAATTGATGAGTTGCCCTAATGAATAGGGCAATCTATAGTTGTCTTCTTCTCAACAACGCAATTTAATAGGGTATGCTGTTTAACTTTTTGAAATATATAAAAAATTTGGTTTTGTAGTTCAATTTAAAATTTTAAATAATACTTATCATCTTCACATCAAATCAAAACAACTAATTTATTATTGATGTCATTTTATTCTCAATATTTATTTGTTTTTAATAAGGTCTATATCGGAAATTTTTTCCTAAAATTTTTGAGTTATCACAACAACTTATTTATCTATGTCATTTTATTCCTATTTTTTAAAAAATATTTAAATAATACCTGTCCTCTTTAATTCAAAATAATTAATCATTTTCATTTTATATCATTTTCAATTTAAATTTCAATAAAACTCCTTAGTTTGTCAAATTAAAAGATTTAAAATATAAGTAATTAGTTGTAGTCAATTTAAATTTCATTGCTTGGTGAATTAATTAATTAATAGTATATGATAAAATCCTATTGAAATTTATGCTTTTCAACATCATTTTTATTTTAAGTCCATTTCACTTTGACAAACCAAGGAATTTTATTGAAATTTAAATTGAAAATGATATTATTTAGAAAATTAAAAAAATGGAATAAAATGACTTTAAAAAATCTTTTGTTTTGATAACTAAAAAATTTTGGGAAAAAGTTTTCTGAGAGAACTGTTTTAAAAAATAGATAAAATAAATATTGAAAATAAAATGATGTCAATAAATCATTTGTTTGGATTTGCAAATGATAAACATTATTTTAAATTGAATTCCAAAACAAATTTTTCATATATCTCAATTTGTTATCTTCTTGATGAGAAGAATGCAATCTATGTGGTTGTGCTGTTTTCAATATTGCAGTTCCTTTTTGCTAATTATTTTTCAAGTGTGCTATTCAATTTTTTTGGTCAGGTGTTACTTTCAAAAACTTTCCTGTAGCTGATTTAACTTTTCACTTTTCAGGATTCCACTTACAAATATTTTGAGGTCATCCTGGTCGATGCTGCTCACAATGCTATCCGCAATGATCCAAGGATCAACTGGATCTGCAATCCTGTCCACAAACACAGAGAGCTTCGTGGTCTCACATCTGCTGGAAAGAAGTACAGGGGTCTCCGAGGAAGGGGACACTTGCACCACAAGGCACGGCCTTCCAGGAGGGCAACATGGAAAAGGAACCAAACTCTTTCTCTCCGCCGCTATCGGTGATTGCACGGACATGTATTTGGTGCTTTTGTTTCTGTGCGGACTTGGTGCTTTCTTGAAGACTTTGCCATTGAGAGATTATTATGATAGTTTATTACTGTTTGTTTAGTACTTGCTGCATTGGATGTAGCCTTATTTTGATACAAGTTTATTCACTTGTAAGACTGGATATCCTTGACTTTATTGCAGTAGATTTTTGTTGTTGGATGATTTGATCGCCGTCTTTGACGTATATTGTTTATTTGGCTGAAGGAAACGCAGAGGATTTGCTTTTGAGAGCAATTTTATAACTGGTTCTTTGAATGAAATGATGCCCTACCCAGAGAGGAAAAAACATCGCTATATGGTCCAGAGATTTTTAGGTTTTAATTAGAATCATATGTCAATCGATTATGGTTTTTCATCTCCTCCTTTGTATCTTATAAGGGATTCCCCGCGATTATTATTTGGTTTTACGTCAGCGATGGAGGAAAAATTGTATATTTTTCTTCTTTTTAAAGTTAACTTGTTTCGTCTTGAATTCTGCTGTGATCAGCCAATACCCCTCTTAGGAATAAAGGTCGGCAAGAAACCTGAACTCCCTTGTCAAGGTTAAAGGTCTGGCTCGTCCCTTTCTTCGGACAAATCTCACATTCTATCAGTGTTTGTTCTGTGGGCTTGTTTGAATGTTTGCCATTGTCGTGACGTTGTCATGCACTGCAAGTTCAAGTTGTACGTACAAGTAAAAACAATGGTAATATTATTTTTTATTGGAAAACACAATGGTAGATGACTATTGTACTCTTAAAACATTAGATTTTAACTTGATAATAATAGGTTCTTATGATAAAATTACTTGCTTTTTGGCCAAATCCAAAAGGATGGGTGAATTTGAGGAGTTAGGATTTTATTTTTTAAATTTTTTGATAATCTAATCAAAGGTTTGGAGTTGCTTCTTATGATGGATCATGTTATTTCTAGTTTAAAGAGATTAAAATCCAAAAGAAAATGATTAAAATACAAAACATTTTTTTTTTTAAAAAAAAGGTTGTATTCACACTTCATAGCTCAGGCCATGTGGTTCCCTGGCTAATTTAATCTTCGTGGCTTCACTCGTATGAAGCTTCGTAATATATATATATGACGAGGAATCATTATTCTCTCAGTGAATTTCTATTGTATCGTTGAACTCTTCAACCGTAGTACAGAACTGAAATCAGAGCCCCTCTCTCTACAACTGGAGAGAATGTTAATTCTAATGCAAGAGATATATTACAATAGATGACGAAAGCTCCTCCAACCACATGCTGTGCCTGAGCGAACTTTATAGGATAAAATTGAAATCAATAAGCTTTTAACACCATTCACAGCTCTAATAACGTTACAAAATGACGAGCTAATAAAGGTTATTTGAACTTATTTTGGAAGCTACTCAGTCCCAGAACACATGAATCTATCATATGTTCTTACAATAATCTGAGACAGTAAAAGGCCTATATTGCATCTGCCTCTCCTCATCTTTCAGGAGCATAAAAAGTCTAACAAAAAAATTCCCTTTGTGTGGCAACTATGTAAAAGCTTCTCGTTGTTTTGTTGGAAGGTCTAGATCCGGTTCGGATTCACTAAGAGGAGAGAAATAGCAGTCCACCATGTCCTCAGACACTTGTTCCAAGCTTGGAGGATTCCACTGCATGTTTCAAAATGCATGATGATACAATTACTTAATGCTAACACGCCTATTATTTAAATAAATGGTGCTAGGGTTGCTATGTTCGAACTAATGATTTCAATAATCCATCAGATAACCTTTCTAGTAGTGTAGTACATTATCTTAGAGCTACATTCTGCAAATAATTAGGATTGTCAAATTCCATCTTGGTATACAAGTAAACTTTCCATCCATACCTTCGGTGCCAAGTCCTTGTCCACCATTCGTGCCCGAACCCCCTGACAAGGTTATAAAAACACAACACAAAATTAAATGGTAACAACTAAAGATTCTGAAATATTATTCAATTGAAAGATAGATTACATTTCATACCTCACAAAAATCACCAGAGATTTGCTTGGATATTCCTTGTAGGCTCATTCGATATTCACGGACCAAGCACTGATCAAGTGTCTGAAATCTACCTTCTTGTATCTGAACCAGTTGATGTTTGTAGCTTAGATTATAACAAAGAAATGATTGTAGAAGAGAAAGTCAGCCAGATGACAATGGTTCAAGGACTCACAGATCTCAAGGCAACCTTCAAGCTCAATGGTGACGCTTCTTTAAGTCTTCTTAGAGTGGAATTGAACCATGGATCGTTTGTTTCAGCAGCTTCCCTTTCCTGAGAAATGGTTATCTAAAATCATGATAGCAATTTTTGCTGGAAAAAAGATAATTAGAATTTATTAGCATAGGGCCAGTGTGTTGTCATGGGTTTGTTTATAAAAATTGTTATAATAAATTCAATTAAAGCTCAGATATATTAAGATCAAGTTTGAAAAATATTTATATATGCAAATGAAGTAAAAAGTTTGTATATCGAAACGAAATCTATAGCATCAAGAGTTTGTTTTTATTTTTCTATTTATTACATGTATTTAAAGAAAACCAAAAACCCACGACAACCCTTTTTTTTAAAAAAATCAAAGCTCATTTAATTTTTTATGGACAAATCTTGCCGTCCCACACATTAATTTACTCTATTTTTTTGGATTTAGAGTTCATAAACTAAAATAAAAAAGCCTTATATTTAATAAATTTAAAGTCAGTGGACTGAAATAAAAATGAATGCATGTAAAAATACCTGACATATAATTGTATATGAAGGGACCGAATCACATATATGAAAAATTGAAGGATTAATGTGAATTTAATTACAAAAACCACATTAGTTTTTTTGGGAAAAATGCATGGATTTGACCTGTATTCTTTAAGCTAAAAGCCTGGATCACTTTAGATTTAGGGATGATATTGCCTAAATTAAAAATTAAAGGACCAAAGTGAATAAAATGACAAAAATCACTTAAATTGTCTGAGAAAACTAAGTTTTGGGACTTTATATGCATTCATTTCCCTTTTCACCTAGAAGGAACTGTAGGATCCATGTTTCCTTTTAGTAGCTAGGATATTTATAATTTATAACAATTAGCGTTTATTTCTTCCCCTGGGGTGGGGTTGGGGGAAGGTATGGGGGAAATAATGGCTTTTCAGGGGAATCTGTTCAGCAAGCTGCATTTTAATGGGCAGTACTTAGGCTTTGCTAACGGCTCTTCCAAGATAAAAGCTGACAGGACCATCACTCTTTTCAGTCCTTCACAAGGAGTCAAAAGAAGGGGCTGCTGGAAAATCTTCAAGATTTCCCACACCAGAAGGTTTTTAACTCAGTTTATACCCATATGTGAAGGAGTTCTTTCCTTCCTTTTATGCACCCACCCTTTGCACGTCATATCTGTCTGCTTAGTCCTTTGTCTCCAAATTCTTTCTCCCAAAAAAACCAATTTCAAAGGAACCAGAACCGGACAAGGTTTCTTTTCTTCGATAATGATGAAAAAGAATGCAAAGCGTAAAACTTCCAATTGTTCTAAGGGAGCGATCTATATAAAAAGATTCTATTACTTGAACATTTGATTGGATTTATTGTTCTGGGTGAAGGAAAACATGTGACTATCAGAATAAAATCTTACCAGAGCATCAAAGATTTCTTCAACTGTGTCATGGCTGAAACATTTATCGACCATTTCAATCCTAAACAAGCAATACAACATGAGGTCAACTGAATTGATTATCATATTGTTAAACACGAGTAGCTTCTTTTTTTTTTTCAGGGGGAGGGGGGGTTAGGTTTTGTTGTGTATGCTACGATAGGCAATTATTATTTTACAGTAAAACAAGAGCATGCTACAGAATGAAAATGAAAGACAATATATTACCTGTGAAGTACACTCATCTTATCTGGATAGACAAGGTCACCATATTGTTCTAAAGAAGCTTCAATGACAGAAGGATCATCAGTGACCAGTTTCCCAAGATGATGTTCAACTAAACAAAGTTTCTACAGGATTAAAACAACATAGGATAATGTCATACAACCAGGACACAGAAATAAATCAAGACAAGACAAGAAAAGGTTCGCCAGTATTAACTTCGCTATTCGTGTAGTGTGTAGCTAGGCCACAAGCAATCATTTCTGCTCCATTAAGCGTTTCTCCAGTTAAAGCCAAGTACTCACCTGCAAACAAGAATACACCTTATGCCATACTCATACTAGAGTATTTAAAGTAGGTTTAAAAAAAACACTTTTAAGTTGTGGTTTTAAAAAGATTAGTTTAAAAAAATGTGTTTTTTAAAATTGCTATGAGATAGATTTTTGCATGCAAAATAAATAAAAAACAAGTTACTTTAGCTTTCTAAAAAACCAATGTTTGAAACGCAATTATGTATGGCGCCCGGTGCAAAAGGCAAAAGCTAGTTGGCTAACCAAACAGTTTTTTCTCTGTGGTTGGGTAAAAAGCAAAAGTTACCACAATACCAAACGGTTTCTTTAAAGTTGCTAATCGATAAAGTGAGGCTACAGACAAGGATGTTTTCATTTAAGCCCATAAAAAAAGGGATATAAGGGAAGAAAAGAAATGCAATAAGAAGAAGAATTGAAATCTAAAATAAAAGTTCAGGTAACAGAATTTAATAATACTACCCAAGAAAGAAAAAGTACTGCAAGAGTACCTAAGTGACCAGGTAGATGTGAGAGGAAGAAGGATGCTCCAGCATCAGGGTGGAATCCAATCAGAGTTTCAGGTGTGGCGAAAACCTACATGAGTTGCAAAATTTATATAGCCGTAAACAATTAATTCAAATAGATATGCTAAACAAGTCACTGATTCTGCACTGCTTTCACATTCACATCACTGGATATAGGAAAGGAACCATCACTAATATGCACTTACTGAATGTCATGACCACCAGGATACAGAATCAAGGTTTTTAAATGAGATTTCCTTCTTAATACAAGATTTTTGGGTTTCATATGGGCAACTCAAAAACAAGCTGGTCCCTTGTCAATAAAACATGTAGCAAATAACAATCTGCATGGCCATAAAACACAATGGACATACTGCAAACTTAAAAAATAAAAATAAAAATGACACTCCAAAAGCTCTAAATGGGCTGAAGTGCCAACTTTCATGATTATTGGCATCAAAGAACTCCATTGTGACATGCACATCCATGAACATAACACAAGGATACACGATTAGCTTTAAATAGATTTAAATGGCAGCAGGGGGGGGGGGGTAAATAAACAGCATTGTTACAAGATCAATACTTGTTTTCTATTACATACAGTTTTGTCTGTTGCAAGTCGAAATGTTCCAGGGATTGAAATTCCAGTCCCACCACCCATGGTAATGCCATTCAAAATAGCCACCTACAAGGAAATTGTTACTCACCAATGTAACCATGCTGATAACTTACTAACACAAGTAAACTTATAAATAAGATATCAACCACATTTCCTTGAGTTATTAATCAACCAGTGTAATTATACTGATCACCGACAAGGAACCTTCATGCATGTCAATATCAGAGCTACAAAAATTGACACTGAAATGCAGAAAACCAGACTCAAAATCCAGCAATCTATACAAGCTGCTGACGATTTAAATCTTGAATACTTACATGTGGCTTCAAATATGTACCTAGTACGTATATGAATGTATATAAAGTCCCAAAAAATTCCCTACCCGCTTCCCATTTCCCTGCATTGATTGAAACAAATATTAAGCAGCTGAATAAGCAAGATCACAATAATATTTTCAATACGCATGTATGAAACTCTGATCTCTTACCCTGGTTTATTAGGTGATAGAGATTAACAATATCTCCACCAGCAGAAAATGCCCTGCCACTGCCCTTCACAAATTCAAAACAAACACACCAAGTATCCCTTAGCACAGATTAAAACACAACCAATCATGAAAAAAGAAGAAGAAGAAACACATAGCTGAAACCATAGGGAGGAATCTTACCTTTAGTGTAACAAACCCAACACTTGAGTCTTTCTCCCAAGCTTTATACAATTTTAACAATCTAGCACCCTAAAAAAACCAAAATTAAACAAACCCGATTAAAAAGAAACAATTTTGAATCAAACCCAGTTCAAAAAAACACTCACCATATTAGTATTAAGAGCATTAAGAGCTGAAGGTCTATTAAGAATGGCACCTCTTGAATTAGCTTTGTCTTCAACGAGTACCTACCCCAAAAGGAACCCGAGTCTTAAACTTGACAAGAAAAAAAACACAAACAATCCAGTAAAGGGTTGGTCTTTTTAAACAAAAGAACGAAAAAAGAGAGAGACTAACTTGGTTGTCAAGATCATCTTCAGTTGGAGGAGAAGAAGAGAGGCTTCTGCTGTACTGTGGGCAATGTGTGAGAAAGCCATGGGAAAGCTTAGATTTATTATTGTTACAGCAGCTTCTAATCAATAGAGCCGCTGCTGATTTCAAACCCTGCATTAGCGCTTTGCTTCCTTTCGTTTCAATTCTTGTTTTTCTCTCTATTAGAAGTGCCACTCCTCGCTGCGAGCTCAGTTATTTTGTGGGCCTTAAAAACGGGGAGAGAGAGAGAATTATATATATAAAAGGGATTATATATATATATATATATATATATATAAAATCCCTTTTATGAGTATCTAATTTTAACATTTTTATCAAAGAAAAATTGGATACCAGTTTTAAGGAGTCCAATTATATAACTAATTATCCCAACGAAACAACTTAGTCATTGCAATTTGGGATTTTCATCATGAGGCAAAAGGATGAGGCGGAGTTTTCAAGTGGAAGAGAAACTACCCTATGCTGTGAAGCCATGGTCCATTAATTTAATTCATATAAGATTTATTAGGTGTTGTGCTATTTAATTAATATAAAAGATATTAATTCTGAAAGGAACAACTTAACTGATCAGGTTCTATATTTAATTTTTAGAGATTATCAGTTCGAGTCCCATAAATTGTAGGACCATTAAAGGTTTATATGATCATTAATTTCAAGATCTGTGAGATTGGTTGATGTACAAACAAGCTGACCCAAACACCTACTTTAATTATATATATATATAAAAGAGATCTTTAGTGTAAGTTATTTTTATTTAGAAAATTAGATATAAGATTGATACTCTTTTTCTTGTTGTCCAGAAGTAGATCGAATCGGGTTTTAAAATCCTCTATCTCTAAACGTTGAATGAAATAAGTAGCCAGGTTTTCTTTGTCTTTGATAATTTTATATTTCTATTTAATTATAATTTTTTATAATAACTCAATAGTTATTAATTGAGATTTTAAGATAGGTACGTTATCTAATTTATATTTTTGTAATAATTAAAACTTCGTGTTATTATTTTAGACATTAGTTATTATTAACTCTTGGAATTATGTGGTGTTTATTTTTAATGTTTTTCTAGTTGTTTATGTAAGCGTCAACATCATCGCCTCCAATTTGATATATCTCATTATTTAGCGTGAAAGAAAGTTGATTATGTTTAAAAATGGTTATCACTCGTATGCCCGTACGTGTCTCTATCCTTAAAATTCATCGACGGGCCTTTTCAGAATTCAGAGCGAGAGAATTCCAACCTTCTTCTTCTTCACGAGTTCATAGAATATTATTGCACTTGTAAATCTATCATTATACATCTAATCCTGGAAGAGCTTTAAACTAAAATATAGTTGAGCTGAAGTAGTACTAGGATGAGTAATTTTTTGGAAATTATTGTATACGCAAGACTCGCAAGTGTATAATTGTTATAGAATTTTGAGTTGACGAGCTATTTTCTATGATTTGATTTTTAGATGTGGTTACTCACTTGTGGATGATAGCCTGAGTGGTTCAATGCTTATCTATGATTTGGTTCAATGCTTATCATTTGATCTGCAACAATGACACAGGATGCAGTCGGGATTCTGTTCACTGGAGCTACTAGTAATCTCTGCTTCCTATATGCATTGCAGTTTTTTAATGGCCCGGTTGATTGCTGAGAAAAACGTAGGGAGCAAGAATGAAAATTAATTTTTTTTTATTGAATTCCTGAATTTAATCCGTTCTCAACCTTGATTTAGAACTTTAGGGTGTCTGATCATTGACATTTCGGAAATTACAGATACAAAATCACAATATTTTCAATAGCCAAACATAGCAAGAATCCAAGGAATCCTGAAGAAATTTAAAATTTCCTTTTTTTCTTCTCAAAATTCTTTGAACTGATAATTATTGAAGAGATGGGAAAATAAGTTGAGCTTTGGAACTAACAATTTCCTGGACAGGACAAGTAGGCTATGCTCTTCTTCCAATGATTGCAAGAGGGTTCGTGTTAGGCCCAGATCAGCCCGTAATTCTGCACTTGCTTGGTCATTCTGCCGAGTCCAAATGGAAATGACAGATGCTGTCTTTCCTCTACTCCAAGGTGCAACTCTTACTTTAATGGTTAGATGGATACAGATTTGATAGTTACTGGCATGGAACTGTGGAAGGTCTTACTTCCTTTGTTTGTGGTTCCACAGGTATAATGGCAACAACCGTTGCCATTGAAGCTTGTAAAGGTAACAACATTGCTGTTATAGTTGCTGGTTACTCGGACAACATGGAAAGGAAGGATACACCGCATGAAAATGCACTTCTCCTCGAGGCTCCCGCTTCAGCTTTGGAACATGCTGCTCCTGATTGCCAGGTTAGATACCGAGTGAATCGCCCGCACTCAGTTCATGCCATTCCATTTTTTCCATTCTCATCCCTTTTTTTTTTCTCTTAAAAAATTATATAAATTATATTCTGAAATATTATCTACTAATTTAATTTTTTTTAGTTGAAATGATTCTTTATGTAATATCAAAACTTTGTTGATTAAATAAAATTAAATCATGTAAATTTTAAGTTTGAAAATTTTTAAATTAAAAAATACGTTAAAAAATAATATAAATTTTATTTATAAGCTTGAACTTCTAAATTTTAAGATGGTTATTTGATATTTTTTTTTATATCACTGTAATAACAATAAACTCTAGAAAAGCTTGGCATTTGGACTGTAATCAATCGGCAGGCTCTGATTCACGTCTTTTAATGCTCTTCTGATATTCTATTTCTCGCCAAAGTTGATGCCTCACGTTGCCAGTACATGGCAGATCCTAGTGGTTGCAAATCCTGTAAACACTAAGGCGCTCGTCTTGAAAGAATCTGCTCCTTCAATCCTGGATAAAAAAACATCACATGCCTCACCAGGCTCGACCACAACAGAGCCCTGAGCCCTGAGCCCTGAGCCACATATTTTTTAATATACTGGGTTATTATGGTAATAATTATTTTTTTATAATACTTTTTATTTATAAATATATTAAAATAATATAAATTATTTTTAATATCAGTATATTAAAAAAATTTAACAACATATAAAAAATTAAAGTAAAATATTTTTGATTTTTTATAAAAATATTTTCTAACCACAAAAACAAATTACTTTCATACATGAAGAGAATCATTCCAAGCAGATTCAAGACGACTAGGTGATCAATACATCAGGGATGGGTTCGAAAAAGAACGTAGTTGATTAGATTAGTAGATTAATTTGTGAATTCATTGACAACCCAAGTCAATGATGTTTTGTTGGTTTTTTCAAGTTTAGACTGAGTTTAATTATGTGTGAATTGTTAAAAATAATTTAATTAATTTTTAATATATTAATATTCAATTCAATTAAAAACTTAATCCAGAACAAATTTAAAGACGGATTTTTCCGAGTCATCCCGAGTTTAACATACAAGTTAATTTATTCTCCACAAGACAAGATTGTGAAAAAAAAATTCATGAGTGCATTCGGATGTTGGCCTGTGTAAAAAGCCGGCCTGAAGGTACTTAATTTGTGTTAACAGATTGAGCCCATGAGCCTTCTTGGTTTCAATCATTAGGCTCTGGAAGCAAAATTGCAGCGATGAGCTCTAAAAAATCTAAAGCCCAAAACCCCATGTTGATTTCTTATGTCTCCTCCACGTACAAACTGTCTTGCACTGATGATGTTGCTCCTCTCTCCGCTTGAGCAAACTCTGCAAAACCTCTAACAAGTTAATTCTCAGACCCTAAACTGGGGCTTTTACATATTCTCTTATAACTCAAAAAAATGGATGAAGGAATGCGGCAGTTCCAACAAAGCTTAGTCGAGCTCGAAAAATGATGCCCAACATGTCTTATTAGCTCGCAATCAGGTGAGCTTCAAGACCTTTAAAAAATTCTCTTTGCAAAAATTCTTTCCAAAATCACTTGTTTTATTTCTTATTAGGTGGTTGAAAATGATAAAGAGAGGAATGGAAACCGAGAAGCATTGACTGCATTAAGGAAGAGAGCTAAGACTACAAAAACTAGCATAAAGTCTCCGTTTGAGTCTACAATGAAAGTCCGGATCAAGGGATGCTCCTTTAGTGAAAGACATTTGTGGGAATTGTGGTAATCATGACGAGAAGGAGAAAACTTGGATGATGTTTCCAGGAAGTGTTGTTTTTACTTCTATTTCATTTCATGTTGCCCACACTATCTTGGAGAAAGCAACCCCCCCCCCCCCCCCTCCTTTTGTTTTAGTTGTTTTAATTAGGAAATGTTGATTTTTCATTTTAAGAGAATTGCATGTTTATGATGGGTTTTAATTTGATGATCTGTCAATGTAGTCGAATTACTAATTGTGTTGGTTTAATGAGCGCAATATGTTCTGGAAGTTAAGTTTGAAACTTGTCTTACCATGTTTGTCGTTGGTCTAGTGTTTTAGATTTGTGCACCGGTATGAATAATAAAGTGGGTTTTCACTGTTTTCTGATTCTGTTTCTCTGCTCAGAACATGAGGAATTTTTGGAATACATGGTTGCTCGAGATTTAGACTTGAAATAGGAGACACTTGGGAGATTTTATTGTTTGGAGAACCTCGTATTTGAAGGTCTTATGTTGCCAATTCTCAATGAGGACTGATATAGCTTATCAAATGGGGCAAAAAATAAGGGCCTTTTGTGTTGCTGGAGATGGTAGATTGAGTTTATGCATTGCACCAATACTCCCAGCTTGGTGTTAGAACTTAGAACCCTAGTTCAAAGAGGAACTAATGCTTCATGAGAAAAGTTGTATATGTAGACATTTGATCTGATATTATACAATTTTCCTCGTTCTTGCAAAATGCAATTAATGTTCTTGGACATGTATAATTTGTGAAGGTGTGATTCATTATGTGAATTGGTAGCTTATTTTTTGGACAGAGTGCATGCAAATTGTTGCAAGGTGCCTCCATAAACTATTACTATCAGTTTTTTGTGCTTCCTGGAGAAATTTCAGTGAAAACATGCTATGGTTAGCCTCAATGCATGAAACTTTGCATGTGCCAAATCACAAATGACATATAAAAGCTACCTATGATCGATGAAGACTATGAAACTATGATGCTTGGAACATGGTTGGTCATCAATATAGACTTTTAGTCTACTAAACTTTTCTTCCAGCAAGCGTCAATGGCAGTTCCTTGAATCTCGTGTTTGCTGTGATGCAGATCAAGAACAGCTTGAATATGAAGCAAAAAATCTGCGAAGCTTTGTAAAGGAAAAGTCCCTTCTAATTTCAGAAAAAGGTGTGCTTGCTGACAGTATTAGCCAGCGTTTGCTCAGGTCCTCAGTAACCTTAACAGACAAACCAAAGTGAGTTATGCATTGGGAAATTAGTGTTCCTGTTCAATAATGGTTTTTGCATATGTTGTGCGTTATCTCCCTGGTTTATTTTTTCATCTTCTGTTTCAACTCAGATGAGGATTGAGCCTTATTTCATTTGGTGCCACTACTTAGAGTCTTCATATTTAGCTGCAGTTAAATGGTATGGTGGATTCTAGAATTGCTTTCTTCTGACTATTGTATCTTGCTGGACCACCAATTGCAGCATTCATATTAATATTGGACTGGATCATGATGGTCCATCTGTGAATATCCATTTGTACATTTCATCTTATGTCTATTCTTCTTTGTTTCCATAATCAAGTAAATTATGAACATATTATATGCTTCATCATATGGTGACCAAGCCTTCTCTAGGATTTATTTTATTATATTTCTGATATTAGGGTTAATTAATCTAAGGTCATGTGATTAGCATGTGACTTTTTAAAGTATTTCCTTTATAGGCTAAATAGTTTTGCTTGGAGACTAAGACCAGGAATCCTTTTCCTTCAAGGATATAAGGCTTAAATTAATATAAATAGGCTGCTAGGATTACTTTTGCAGTAGTTTTTGTTATTTTATCAATCTATTCAGATTCTAGATGTTTCTTATGTACCCTAAACCGCAATTATCCTGTTCCAACTTCAGTTTATCCTATTCTTAGCCATTATTCTGCAGTAATTTCTGTTTTCTACTGCTTTCCTCTTCCCAAACTTTGTCATATGGTCTACCAGAAAAAAAAATGCATGTTTATTGTTGTCATACCTGTTTGAAGCTTAAGTGCATGCATCCACCTTTTGGTTTTAAAATGTTAGAGAAATAAAAATTGGTTAACTTGTTTTACTATGGGTATTTTCCTGATGCTGGGATTCTTTTTCTCTCTCTCAAAAGTTGGCACTCTGAAGTGCAGATATTACATGATGATAGTTTAGGAAGAGCTCCTTTTCTGTCTTGGTCACTGAAGACAATACTTAGTAGTTCTGATAATGAACACAGATAGCTTTTATGTTGATCTACACTTAATAGTTGTGATGATGCTTGCATTTTTTTCAATCTAGGGTCATTGCCTGTTTCGGTGACAAAAGAATTGGTGAGGTTTAAATATAAAGCAAGCCAATTGCTAAAAAATACTGCAGAATAAAACACTCTCTTAATTCTCCTTCTGAAGGCACCGTATCTTGTTAATTGCTTGTCTTGCTATTATCGTCTGGACTCTCACTTGACCACAAATAATAAGCTTATGGCTTCTTCCTTTCATCCTTCCCATATTCACTTTCTCTACGCAAATTGGATGTCAGGAAAGAAAGGTGTCAGGTTTGGGGACCATCTGACTTTATTTTTCTCACTCAAAAAGAGTGGAAGTTTCCCGGGGACTGCTCAAACAGTTGAAGATACCTTGTTAGACCCTTGTCTTCTTCTTTTCATGTGGTCCTTTTACCCTTAGTTTTCACATGGTTTCCATAGCTGTACGAAAATTATCACCCTCTTTTGTTTCTCTTCTATCCCATCTTGTTTTTATTTTCTCCTTTTTTTCTCGCTCTTCTCATTGGGTACACTGACATAACCTTGAGTTATCAAGATCGAAGTACTGTACAAACTCAGCCAATCTCTTTCTGTGTTTTGCATGAATGGCCTATAGATGCTGAAACCTTGCTATCTCTAGAGCATTTCAGATGCTCAAGTACTGGATTTGTGATTTTGTTAATCTATGTATCATCTCTTTGATAATTCTGGAACTTAGAAAATTGATTCCACTACCTATGTATCTTAATTATTCAACCAGTTTGAAACCTTAAACTTGTAATGATAAAGGTGTAGTTCCCCTCTTGAGAGCAGTTATTACATATGCTCCATGTAATTTTATTGTTGAGTTTTTCCTCGCATAATTCCATTTTGGTTTGGATCATAATTGGATATTGGTTATCATTTGTGGGATCATAACTCTTTGATTTTTTATCACTTATTAGAATCACCTGCTCATGGTTCTGATCCTCCGTGTCTTTACAAAAACATTGTTTGGAAACTATATTAATCTCATTCTTATTGTTGTAGATGATGAGATCTGCAAGAAATTCTCCTCTCAAGACTCTGGCCAGAAGAAGCGTCTCAGATGCATAGAAGTTCTGTTAAACAAATCACTACTCCGGCCAACCATTATCGTAATGTGATTATTGCAACCTTTTCTACCATGACACTGTTTTACGTGGATGAGCTGTGAATTCCTCTCACTAGTAGAAGGTAGCGTTTTATGAAAGGTTGGCATTACTTGTCACTTAATGGAAGCATTTATGAAGTGGCCAAACCAAGTATCCAGAAACTCCAAAAGCAGGAAGATTCATCATCCATGAGAGTTACACATGCTTTTGTTTTTATTTTTTTCACTGGCAAGGAAGGTGCTCTGTTACCTTTAATAGGAAATTCGGATACTCTTATACGGTAGACAAGCGCAATTACCATGTCAAAAGGAAAACATGATAGCGGGTTAATCTCATAGATGGTGCTTGCATTTAACTTGTAGAGAATGTAACTGTGGCCCCTTGCGAAGCCCTCTTGCTCTCCTTACCCATGCTGAGAAAGTTGTTTGAAAATGTAGAGATTTTGAAACTTCTATCGAATAGAAATAACTTATTATTATTTTATTTTTTTAATTGAAATCAATGTTTAGATTTAAAACATGAAGCTTCTTGTTTCCTTAGAATCTCAATCTGCATGTATGGTGCTGGTTCAATAACATTTTTCCTCTCTTGGTCGAGGTGTGTTTAGGTAGATAAGATTGGACCTCCTCTTAACATCTGTGTCGAATATAGCGATGCTGTTGTAGACTTTTGTTCGTTAATTTATTGGTGGTGCCCATTTGAGGTGTTTGAAGCAATTTTACACAGAAGTCCTGGACAACGTGGCATGCATTTCATTGACCAGACCTGCAAGTCTACTTGGCTCTATGACCTCGGCAGAGATATTAACCCGCCAAGCTCCCCAACAAACCAAAAGGGAGATGCAATTCGGAGCTGGGGGGGGGGGGGGATCGTGGATGACATATTTGAGCCTGCTAAAGGACAAACACATAAATATAATGTGAAAATTTTCAAAGATCAGGATGCCATAATCTATACACTCTACCTCCAATCTTCTCTCACTCTTATCTACTAGGGCTCTACTCTACAGCTATGAGAGAAAGAGAACAGTAAAATATTAAACAATATTCAGGGCAAAAGGAGAGACAATAATTAAAAAAGCAGGAGAATTGTTTTGTTGATAAAATAAATAAGCCTCTGCCCAAAAGAGGTAGACATTCCGTACATGAGAGTCAACGTCCGTGTCAGCTTTTTTTTTTACCAAATGCTACCAGCCTGTCCTCTCTCTCTCTCTTTAACTATCAACTCGGGCTCTGCTACTTCAACTTTGAGGTTTCTTACGCGCTATGTTGTGTATCTTAATTTAAACTCGCCCTTTATCGATGACACCTGCTATTTGAGTTGTTGTACATAGATTATTAATTGCAGGTCAGTATTTAACAATTAAAATTATAAATAATACCAAACGATTCTTTAAATTTAAAGAATTTTATTTTGTTTTCCAAGTATAAAATTAGAAGTAATTTTATTTAACAAAGCCTGCATGATATTTTTGTGCTTACTTTTATCACTGGATTTTTACGTGGTGAAACTCATTTCTATAGAGATTCCACTGGTAAATACCTTAGAATACTTGTTAATAATCATTTAATACATCTAATTAATCTTTACTTTTCTTATACCTAATCAAACAAAATCTAATAAATAATATTAGAATTATATGAAGTGCTCAGTTGGAAATTGTTGGGCGAGCCTAATCCAGTTAAAAAAAAACATCATATATAACAAATTATATTTAATATTTAATTAAGACTTTTATTTAAATATTTAATTTTAATAATTTTTAACTTTAATCCGGTAAAAAAAGAAAAATAGAATCTGATAAAGCCAAAAACTCTGAGGCGAGTGTGATTTTAGTGTACTCGCGCGGATACATGAAGAGTTCTGGCTTGATATATACAAACAAACAAACTACTTGCAATACATCGTACGTTTGAGATACGATCGGTTCCTCTCCTGTCTTTTTCTGATTTTGCTACTATGACCTTTTCTTTCTTGTTATTCACACAAAATGCCCCTCGAGATCAAATCCTAAATTTCTCCTTGCTCCTTGGATCTTCACCAGCCCTTTTTGTTGAATTAATTAGGCGCATTATTTTATGGAGGAGGGGATGTGCATTTATTTGGGCGCCGCGCACACACCCATATGAGCTGAACGTGAAACAGAAGAGTGGAACATGTCAACACACCCATTGATAAATTTGATTTAAATACCCCTTGATCAATCGAACCAAAACCAAGTTTGATTTTGAAAAGTTTAAGCTGATTTGATTAGATTTAGAAGAGATTCAAGCGATTTTTTTTAAAAAATTACCCACTAAACTGCTAATTAACCTGTTCGATTTACAAACTTAAAACTTAAATCGGATAATGAAAAGAGTTGGGTTTTATAATTATGGTGTAAATCTATTTTTTATATATATTATTAATGTGGGTGTCCGGATCAGCTTGCGAGCACCTCGACTAATCCAACAGATCCTGAAGCTAACGATCATATAAACTTCCAGTGACCATCATATTAGCAACTACATGACTTGAACCTTAGACTATGAGGGAGCAAACCCCTTGATCCCAAACTCTTATCACTAGGCCACATACTAGATGGTCCCAACCTCCTGTGGCCATCAAAATCTAGTTTAATTTTGATAGTGAATGAAGGTGGATTTTGCAAGGTGTTGATTCAAATTATAAGTGGGCTTATTGTTATCATATTAGATATGAATCCATAAATATACAGATCTAAAAATTAAAAAATATATAGTAAAATTAATGCTTACTAATCAGCATCCAAAGAATCGAGAGGTGAATAAGACGTACGTGGAAGAGGTGCTTATACAAGGAAATTAAGGTGTTGGTTCGAGAGAAACATGAAAAAGCAGCAGCTCTTAATTATCATAATATTAATTAATTTTAGAATAATGGAAGGTGGTAGAATTATGAGTCGCTCAGACAGCCATTGAAAAAACACGACCACATGCTCGCTGAAAATAATGATATGGTCTCTTAAAGTACATAGACAATCAGAGTATATATTTCGACATCCAATTTTCAAGGAGATATACAACCTTTGATGTTAATAGCTCGCGTTTAGCAGTTTCCATCGCATTCATCTACATGCAGAAAAATATTAGCCACGCTTTGTGCATGCCTGCTCTCTCTCGCTCTCTCTTTTATTTTTTTGTATTTTTATATATTTTTTCACAAAAATAATAATAATAATATATATATATGCCCCAGGAAAAACAGGGGTAAAAGGACGTGCAGCAGCTGGATATTATTGAATCAGTTTTGTCATCGGACTAATTAAGGTTTTTGCTGTCTCCCAGCTGGCTGTCATATGGTAGTAGATATATAGCTTTCTTTAAGGCATCCTTTTGCAACAAACACTAATTTCTCTAATTTAGATTCTGTGTGCTTAGGTTAGGGATAGATGTAGCTATGGCTACTGCTATGAAAACAAAACGTCAATGGATTCTTGTCCGTGTCAAAGGTTAGGAAGCATTGTTAATTTCTCATTAAAAACATAATTAAGAGCTTCGGTCAGGGACAATCTTGTCAATGTGATAATATGTCGGCGACGGCCTGGAGGGAGACTGGAAAGTATCTCTGTTGGAGATTGCTTTTTTGCCATCTTTTATTAGCTTTGTCTAATATGGCAAGAATAATTTAATACGTCAATTAAAAAAAAATATAAATGATAAGATAAGTAAATTCTCAGGAAATACCGATAATGCCAGCAATTAATCTCACGGTTGGAATCCTTCATTCCCTGCCAAACCCTGAGCTTTTAAATATTAAATCTTTATCTGTCAAAGAAAATAAATCCTTCATGTTGCTAAATGTTTTTTTTTTTGAATTAATTAGGTTAATTGCTGAGTTAAATAGAGTAGTTCTATGTCTAGTGACCATTTGAATGATACTTATTCTGAATACACACACACACACACACAAAATCAACTCAAAAACATAAAAAAATAACAGATAAATTTTATGATGCTTAATGATTAATTATTCATGCCTGCGTCTTAGAGATAAATAAATATAAAAAGAAAGAAGTAATTAAAATGTTATGTTTGGAATTTTTTAAATAACAAATACTAGAACGTTTATTTTAAAAGGATGAACAATATTTTTTTATTGTAATTTAAAACATTCTGTGTTGGAGTGCCCCCTCCTCCCCCTCTGGATTTTTTTTACCGAACAGTACATCCAAAATACACCTCCTATGTATTTGCACTAACTATGCAACTACTCTCGCTCTGCCGTGGATGGATAGAAAGGAATTGATACAAAGTTGGACAATGAAAATGAAAAAGAAAACAAGCAAGAAAAAATAAATGATATCAACTATATTAACTCATTAAGTTCCTAACCCAGTTATTTGACCAGAAGAAGCAATAAACTTGAAAAAATCTTGAAGTCTAATTTTTAACTAACCAAATGCTAAATGACTAATTAAATTGAAAAAATACATACAAAAAAAATAGCAATTATAAATAAAAAAAAAAAGAAGACTTAATGCTACTTGGATCAACTCGTCTGACCTATAGGATAACCCTATATTCTTATAAAAAGTAAAATAAAAAAAATAACAAAACCTACATTTTTATATATATATAAAAATCAATGTTGAATGTCGAGTCATGAAATGGAAAGGATTAGAAAAACAACAATTACAAGCAAACAAAAAAAAAACTTGAATTCATTTGAGTCAATTTGCCAAACTCATGAATCAGGTCTTAAGATTGGAATGACCCTCTAATGAAAGAAAAATAAAGAAAATCATGAATTTTATTTTTTTAAAATAAAAAACAATATTGAATTATGATATGGGACCAAAATAAGTAAAGAGAAAAACGATGACAACTTTTGTTAGCTTATAAACCGTGCACCTGACCATTTGATCAAACGCACCAAACGAAAATCAATTCTCAACAAATAAAATATTGAAAAATAAAATTAAAAACAAAATCAATGACACAAAAAGATCCAAAAAAAAATTAGTTATTAAAAGAAAAAACAAAACAAGCACGAACTACCTAGGTTAACCCTTCAAACTCATAGGTCAGGTCATAAAATCAAGATAATTCTATAAAAAAAAAAATGAAGAAAAAAATGAAGCCTATTAAAAAAAAACAAAATTTGATTAATGAGACCGAAAAAAATTTCTAAAAAAAATGGAGGAAACCCATGCTAGCTTATAAAACTCGTGACCTGGACCATTTGATAAGAGGCATCAAATATAAAAAAAATATAATTCTTAAATTTTAAAAAATTATTTAATATTGTAAGGAATCCAATGAGAGTATAAAAAAAATATTTGACTTTTTTTAATCACTTCAAAAAATCAATCTATCTCTCAACCTACTTATAACTAAAAATCCACGTGAAAACATGCAACCGAGATAAAGGTTAATTTCATGATTTCACTATGCTAAGAGTAATAAAAATACAAAAATGCCCCAAAAACAAGCATCGATTAATTATGACATAAAAGATAAGGAAGTAATTAAATCATGCAAAAAGACATGAATTCTTAAAAATAACTCTTTCAAGGGCAGTGAAGATTTTTCACTGAAAAAACATAAAAATACATTTATATCCCCACTAAAAATAAAAATGATAAATGGATGCCATGAAAAAAATTATTTTACCGCGAACTTAGTATTCCACCTTAATTCGAGGAACAACAAAAAAAAAATATCATTTTATTATTATAATTCACAATAAATTATTTCTTATATTACATTAATTTTTTCCCTGCCATATATATTTGTGGCAAATATAGGAGACCCATGACTCCAAGAACATTGATTTGATTGACATGCATTTAGAAGAGTATGCCGCTCATGATCAAAAGAAGAAGAAAATCATACATCCCAAGCCGGATTAGTTGAAAAGGTAGCTTATCATGCTCGAAGACCAAGAAATTAAAACCTGAACTTGTTTGTTACGTTAAAGCAAGCACGTTAATTTTCCCTAATCACGCAGGTCAAGCTGATACAAAAAGATCATCTCACATTTTTTAAAATTAAAGTCGTTTGTTTCGTTAGTGTATTGATATGAAAGATAAATATAAAACATGACATAAATGTGTTTTTCATCATTTTTGTTATTTAAGGACTTTCTCCTCATGAATTATTTTGTGAGTTATATTATGTAAAAATAATCAGATTAATATTAACAACATGACAAAACAAAAAAATTACATTTTATTGTGAAATTATTAATCATCTAGTAGGTGGTCTAGTAGTAAGAATTTGGGATCAAGGAGTTTGCTCTTTCTATGATCTCAAATTCGAGCCATGTGGTTGTTAATATAATGACCGCTAGAGGCTTACATGTTCATTAACTTCAAAACTAATAAGATTAATCGAGGTGCACGCAAACTGATCCGAACATCTATGTTAATTAAAAAAAATACTTTACTGTGAAATTACAAAGGGTTTCATTTAAAATTATATAATTCTACCGAATTGAGCATAATATGATGGCGACTGCAGGCTTACATGGTCGTTAAGTTTAGGGCCCGTTAGATTAATCGAGGTGCGCACAAGTTGACCCGGATACCCACTTTAATAATTAAAAAAACACTTTACTGTGAAATTACAAAGGGTTTCATTTAAGATCATGTGATTCTATCTAATTGAGTATAACTGTACATGGAATAGCATATATTATATTGGGAATATCAAATATGAGAAATTGCTCAAGATAATTTTTTCTCATGCTAAAAAACTTAAATTATTTTAAATACGATTTTTATACCGGAAGGTATATCATATGAATCACACACGCAATAAATCCTTTACTCGATCGTGATAATAAACCAGCATGCTAATGTACAATTTAAAGGCAGGGGCAGATTTTCTCTTCATGGAACAACTTATATTCACAAATTAATGACAATTGGTTTGGTTTCCAGTACAAAAAAGCAATGGGAAAATGTGATAAAGGCAAGAAGGGACAAACCCATGATCTTACAATTATCTCGATTTTAATTTCTTTTCATCACCAGCACGAGTTCATTTTCTGTTGACATGCACATCATGACTCTATCGATCAAACACATTGCATAATTATCAAGGGAGGCAAAACAACATCATCATAATATATATCCAAGTCCAGTCCCTTTCAAAATAGACGAAGTTGCCTTCAATTTCTGAAATCGCATCGTGAAAATAGGAACTTGAAAAAAAATGTGAAGCAGAAACTTCAACATAGACAGTCACAGTGACCCTTCTGTGCAAATTGATCAAAATTAGCAAGGGTAGGTCCCAAGTTCTTGAGGTAGAAACCGCGTGGCATTTTAACCTCTTTACCAAAAACAACAGCACCGTTATTATTGTAGCTAGCCAGGCATTTACTGCAAGGTAGGCGACAGCTTTTCTACAAACCCCGACTAGTTGGGGAACCCCCAGCCATCTATTTTAACTTTTTAACACAGAATTCCATTGCAGTGGCTCTATCTACAAATATGTGACCATCAAGTGGGTAAAATGGTAGTTTTCGGGTTTACATACACAGCACCCAATTACCTCTGCGCAAGCCGCCTCATAACTCAGTTTCTCTCTCTCAGAGACTCTCACCTAGCTAGCTAGAGAGAGAGGGAGAGAGAGACTGGTACCAGAAGGAAAGAGAGACTCGTTTTTGTGGCTTTAAAAAGTCACAGACAGAGAGCTAAATAAAGAAAAGAGAGAGAGAGGAGCTAGAAGGGGGAGGCTTTTGAGAGAATGGGCATCATCCCAGTTAAAGAGAGAAAAGAAAGCAGCAATTGAAACTCTGCAAATGGCCAATTTTAGTGTTTTTGAAATTCGCATCCTCTCCTTCTCTTTCAGTTCACTGACTCGGTTTAATTTCCATAGGTGAGACAGAGAGAGTGTGTTTTTTCAACTTGTAAACTGTTTGTAATATCCCATAAAAGCCCACCTTAACACCGACATGTCTCCTCAGGACAGTCTTACCTCTCAAAAAGCAAAAACCCCACTTCAACAAAACCACTCAGCATAAATCAAAGCGAAGCAAAAAAATTTAAGAAAGATCAAATCTTTCCCAGCCACTACCTTTTCTCTTTTGTATTCATCTATGTATAGAACCAGCTCCTTCTCTTGATGATCATAACCTCTTCCTTTCTTTGTTTCTTTTACAGGTAAATTAAGCTAGCTAGATTGATTAAGATTTTCATATTATCTAGAGAAGGAAGAACAAAATGTTGGAGTACGAATGGGGAAACCCGTCAACAATAATGTTATCAGGTGGAGATGATCAACAAGCTGGAAGCAACCACGAAGTACAAGATCAAAATCGTCAAGCTAGCATTTTCGATCACTACACCACTCAATCTTTCAACGACAACAACCTCATTCCTCAACATACCTCTCCAACCTTAATGTTTCAGAACCACCCCACCACCACCAACGCTACACATCACAATATCAACTCTTTTTTCGACCCTCGTGCTTACGCCGGCGCCGGCGCCTCCTCTTTTCCCACCACTCACCATCCTTCCCTCCTTTCCCTTGATCCAATCCCAACAGTCACATCAGTCGCAACTGCAACCTCTTATTTCCTTATCCCAAAAAGTGAGGAAATTCCTCGTTCAAATTCCGATTTGATCACTTCAAGGATAGGACTGAATTTGGGAGGAAGAACTTATTTTTCTTCGGCCGAGGATGATTTTGTGAACCGGCTTTACCGCCGGTCTAGACCGCTCGATCCCGGTTCTTCATCAAATGCTCCAAGATGTCAAGCTGAAGGGTGCAATGCTGATCTTACTCATGCTAAACACTACCATAGACGCCATAAAGTCTGTGAATTTCACTCTAAAGCTTCTACTGTCATCGCCGCCGGGTTGACTCAGCGATTCTGCCAGCAGTGTAGCAGGTTTTTTTAAATTACATTATTGCCCTTCCCATGCACATTCTCCATTTTATCCAACGTTTTGTAGATGATTGTATGATAGTGATTAACCGACTACGGAGATGCGATCCCAAATTACTCTATTACCCCTGTGATTTTTTTCTCGTCATGATGATGTCCAATGATTGGTTACCCGTACATGGGTTAATCCCGAGGGCATTTGAGTCCGTAAAATATACTTTCCGTTTTACGTACCATTTCTTTTGTTCTTAATATCAAGGCAGCATTACGTACTTGAATTAGTTTAATTTAAATAATAATATAAGCTTAGGATTTGAAATTACAAAAACTACCTCAATATTCTTTCTTCTTTTCAATGGTTCCTTCTCTGCCTTTGATATCCGGACATGGTCAGAGAACACTCGCCTGACGACAATACCCCTGGGCTTGTGCTTGGCAACCAATGATTGGTTGGGCCGTACATGTGGAAATCCCGAGGGCATTTGTGTCCGTATCTATACTCATTACGTACTGATTTTTTCTTCTTCACATATTTAGACAGCACGTAATTAATTAGCAGCTCTGAGCATGGTTTTGGAGTAATTGACAGTGACTGGTTGCGTTGAATTTTTCTACAGGTTTCATCTTCTCTCAGAATTTGATAATGGAAAGCGTAGTTGCAGAAAGAGATTAGCTGATCACAATCGTCGTAGGCGAAAATCACACCAAATTAATCAAGAAAATCAGAAATCACATCTAGAAAATGCCGCCATTTCCTCATCTGAGATTCTCACAAGTAAGCTCCGTTTTCCATGTTCATATAATTAATGTCATGTTGAATCGATATGGATCAACATTTTAATTTATAAATGGTTTATCCTGTATACCATTATTTTTTATATACATTAATAAATTTAAATTTTTTTCACTTGTTGTTTTTGGCTTAAGAAGTATATGCATATGTAGGAAATCAATTAACTTGCATGGTATTTTCTTATGGGAATTTATAGGGTCTCCACCGGACTCTGGAGCTCATCCTACTTCATCGGTGACGGTGGCGATGTCCCCTCCTCGAATGTCTCTGGATTGTTTCAAGCAAAGATCGTATCAAGCCACTGCTTCTTCTTCTACATCGTCAAGCTCACTGTTTTTCTCAAGTGGGTAAAAAATGTCAATGACCTGATCAAGGAGGATTTAATATTAACTAAGCAGTAACATAGTGTTACTCCAGTGTTATATTTATTTTTCCCTCTTAATTTACTCTCTCTTTAATTATTGTTGATTAATGCTCACTCTTGATTGTGTTAGTAAAAACCAAATGGAGTATCTGCTCTGCTAATATATTTCTCTCTTCATGCGATTTAATACCTGTTGATGTGGTAGCCTTTCATATATTTTTCTGTATTCACCGGAAGATATATCCAAAAATGGAAAAAGTAATCACTGCCAGGAGGACTTTTCTAGCAGAAGTATCTGTTTGGTTTCAGAAATGGTTAGATAGGCACGGGGATGTAGGATTATTATCATTTAGGGCATTCCATTATTATCCCTTTGTCGGATCCTTACCAGGAAAAAGGCTGTAAATCAAACATGCATAAAAACAAGAAAATGAACATGCATGCGATATCAATCTTCTAAGAAATTTATAGGAAGGAGATCAAGTTGTCTGCTAGCACTGATGAGAAGCTGCACTAAGCATGGATAGTTAGCTATTTAGAACTTAGCCCAGATGAGCTTATCTCTCTTTCCCTATCCTTTCAGTCTCTGCAAGTGTTTTTTTCCCCTCTCTCTCATGAAGGGCGTGTTGCAGCTGTGAAAATATTAAGACTGCCCATAAGCCACACTACCTCTAGCCGCACCTACCAGGCCAGGTGGTGAAAGTCTTGGGAGCTTGTGTTCGCGTTCTTTGAACAAGAGGTTTAGCCTACTTCTATCGCACTTTTCTTGTCTTTGAGGTAGCATTTCATGTGAAGTTTAATTGGTGCAATGAGCCTTTGGCCAGTAGCAAGGAATAATTACAAGAGAATTAATAAAAACCATCTGATAGTTACATGAAATTTACTGCAATCCAGAAGAAACTGCAAATTATTGATAGTTTAGCTTTCTTCATGGACGAAGTTTATCCTAGTAATTCTTGCAAAAGAAATGGTACATCTAATAGTGACCTCTGCTAATTAATTGCCATTAATAAGAACTAGCTAGCTAGGTATCATTAATTAATTTCTCCTGGGACAACATGCATTGTGCTCATGTGTGATTTTGACTGAGAATTAATGGACTTATCCTATGGCATCATATAATAAAGTTACAGGGCAGTGGATCATAGATTATATATTATAAAAGATGATGCTGAAATCTCATGTTAGTTTTTATTATGTAGTATACAATCCGGGACGGATTACCATGCATTCAATTTCGGTAGGGGTAAAATAATATAAATATATAGCTAAATTAATTAAGATAAAAAAAGTCTAAAAATTATAAGTTTTTTAATACAAAGCTCAAAAATTTACATATATTATAAAAACATGCTCCACAAAATTCTATTTTTTTTTATAATTTACATTTGCTTCCTATAAGACTTCATATATTAAAAATGTCGTAAAATCTTCTTATTATCAACACTTTCGAATATTTCCTTTTCAATATAAATTATTAAACAATCATTCAACCAATCATAACTAACTATAAATTATTTATTTTAACCAACCAACACATAACCATAATTTATTTCAATCCTTATCAAGTTACATTAAAAATTCAACTACAACTAAACAGTATAATTATATCCATTTCAATCCTTATCAACACAACAACACATATTAAATACACATAATTAACAAACATTTACTTTGATTCTAAAAGTTATCATTCCCCCTCTCAAATGATCAGCCCTACTTTCAACATTGACACCCAATTTTTCTTCTTCAATTATGTTATATTTAAAGTTATTTACATTATATTCCATCCCAATAAAATCATATTTTTACAATTTCACTTTTTCTCAATTTAACATTTAAGAAACCTAATACAAAATTTAAGAATTTTGCAAAAACGTTGTTAATCTTTACTTAAACTTGTACAATCGAGTTTATAACATCTTGCTCAATAATGATATGAACTCTGAATGTTAACCAGTCAGAGTTTTGTGCTCCACCTTTTTTTTTCCTTTTAATACCGTGAGTTTCCTCTCTTTATTCTGTTTCCCTACTTGATTTTCTTTTTAATTATCAAGTTAAATGTGTTCAATACTCCCTACCTCATCTATCTTGTTTTAAATTTTAGTTTCTATCCAGTGTTTTAGTGAGGAAACTTTCAAAAAAAATTTCTCTTCTAATTTTTTTCAGCACCAGTAGGCAGTTTAAAGGTGAAAAGGAAGCTGAATTTCCAGTTTCTCTAGCTTATTTATGAAAATGTTAATGAGTCTACATGTTGTTTTTCGTCAGACTGTTTATATTCTTGCATGACCTTTTCAAACTTCGATTATCCTAAAATTTTAACTCAAGATAGAGAAATGTATCAGAAGGATCCTTGTAAAATTCCATCCCAATTTAATATTTGAGTTGAAAGTTATGCTTGACAGCGTAAAATCGATCAGTAAATGATTTTACATTAAACTATGAATTTTCTTATTAAATCATTGTTAGAATCATATCAGGTATTTTAATAAGTTCTCGGGATCATTTTCATATTCCATACTATATTTATTTGTTCTTTTCATTATTTGTTTCATTTACAGACTTATTTCATTTTCATAATAACGATACCCATTTTTAATAGGGGTTCACACCAATATTTTTTCACACAGTTCTTTTTTAACTTTTATTTATTATTTTAATTTTAATTTCTCAAGATTATTTTCTCTTTCTCAAGCACAACTATTTTAAATTTCTTCTAATTAATTTTTCTATCCATCAAAACTCTTTATGGAACTCTTTATGGAATTCGGCACAATATATACTTCACTCGATTTTTATTTTTATTTTGACACTGTGGGCAAGTTACCACATTTCCCACATGCTGGATTAGTGAATGCATACAATTGATTGTGGGCTAAAGTTTTCACAGGAAACCATCATGTATAATCTATCCTAGCTACAACCATGTTATGCTGGGAAACCTTTTTAATGATCATGAAGCCTCTTTGCACCTTCGACGAAATTTAATCGTGGGTCCATGCTCATCAGTTTTGTACTTGTTTAATATTTGTTTATTGTGCTTTCTGGGAACCATATTTTGTGAATTTATTTGGTCCCAAAAGAGAAGACAAGAAAATTAACAAGATTTCAAATCAAATCATTATCTCTAACACCCTTGGTTAGATGTAACAATAAATTAAATACCCTTATCTTTATGAGTCAATTACAAGAAATTGATTTGAAGCTTGATTTGGGCCCCAACACTAACCCCGAAAGTGTCATCCAACAAAAAGGTTCGGTCAAAGTTTCAGATGGATATATTCGATTGAAGTATATATTTTCCTTTCTCGATCCATGCTTTTGGCTTCTAATGATAATTTTGAATGTCCAATTAATGTTATTCCCATCTCCGGCATGGTTATTACACTTACAATTTTAGTAGAAAACAGAAGGAATGTTTAAATATCTAGTCAAGCCATGAGAAAAGGTAAAATCTTCAAGGATTTCAAACTGAGAAGCAAATTCAATGTCCTCTCACAAAATTTATATATATATATATATATATATATATATATATATATATATATATATATATATATATATATATATATATATTCGTGTTATGTGTACAATAATCCAGTTTGTGGAGGGTAAAGAGAAAAGACAACCTTAAACATCATTCTATTTGCTGCTGCTGCTGCGCGCCTACAGTCCTTATCTCAGATCTAATAATTATCCAAGGGAATTTAATATATGATGATGGGATTGTCCACCATCGGACACTGGCAAGAAACTTCTGCATGAGTTTGTCTCACTCTTGATGATCCTATTGAATCAAATTCCAGGAAATTTCCTTCTCTGAATTCGCGGGATCGAAATTTCTTGTGACATGACGGTGCCAAAATCCTTACCAATGGAGCCCTCGGCGCAATACTTACGAGGGTTTGTTGTCATGTGTGCGTCATATATGTCTAGTTAAGTAGCCACATTTTCCTATCATATGTGTGTGATTTTTATTTATTTATTTATTTTTTGAGGGGGGGGGGGGGTTTACATTGAGAAATGGGTACTCTTAAACCAACTTTTATACGCTGAAATTAACTAAATATATGATTTAATCAAAAGCAAACTATTCATCCACGAGGATCAAGAGATTGAACCTGTGTGATGAGTTGTTTATTAACGTCTTAATCTCGTAGGCCACCTAATTCAAGATTTGAGGGAGTTCCTAAGCTTTTGCTGCTGCCTCTAAATTAAGGGCCTATAGTACTTATCTACTTGTACTGTAAATCTTGCTGGTTACTTTCCTTTTGGCCACCAAAGAAACCTTGGTGTGAACGACAGAAATTCATTGAAAAATATCAATTATTGATCACTTCTAGCCTTCCCTCATCAGCCAATAAATTTCATATTACCTTAAGAGGACCAGCAAAAATCTAATATCATGTATCGTATCTCTACGAGTTTGGAGAAAGGTCTCTTTCTCGCACCTTTCACCTCATTTTTGTGTCCCCTCGGTCCCTTGCTCTGCTCAAGGGGAGGGCAGGGTGGGGAGGGAGGGGGGTCTCTTATCCCTTAACAAGCTTTGCTTGACTAATTAAGATGAAAAATTAAGAAGATAATTAATTAACTGCATTCAAAGAGCTCTCATTTCTATTCTCAAAAAATAAAAGAAACAGAGAGAGATAAAGTTATTATTCACCATGTTTTTTTATTATTTTATCAACGCTCCTTTTTAAAACATTTTTATTTCTGTATTTTTACATAAATAAAATCATATCGTGCTTAATCTAATCGTACATAATTTTTCTGATTGTTGAGAAAGTTTCATGATCATCTGACTTTCTAGATTCGAATTTGAAATTAATATCTGATTTTTTTATTATTAATTCTTTATGAACACACCAGGTCACTTTAAAGAAAGGATTTAATATCTATTAATATGTTAGCTGGTATATGACACCCTTTTAGCGTCAGATAAAAAAAATAATTATTGTTGTATTAAGGATGTATAATAGTCAATTAAAAGTTGATGTTCTTATGTGCAATTATGGAGTACGGTCCATATTGAATTTAAAAAAGAAAAAGAAAAACCTAAATTTGAAATCTTATATTTTTGACAAATTAAATCCTATTTAAATTGTTTTGTGAAGTCGTTGTCAATCCAACTAGCCTTATTTGTTAACAGAAATTCATTTGAAGTGAAGGATATTAGCAATATAGTGAATAATTACCGATAAACTAGGATTATTTGTGGAGCTTCACGGTTATGAACAGTGAAGCTCCTCTCTCTTTTTTTTTTAAATTTTTATTTTAATCTTTTTTTTATTTTCTCATTTTTTTTCTTCCAATTTCATGATTTTATTTCTTTTTAATTTCATCCTTAATTTTTTTTAATAGTCTGAGTTATTTTTAGACCAATCAAGTCATCTACATCACATTGAACACCGCCTCACACGATTTAGTTTTAAATTCAGATTAGGCAAAGAGTTGTGTTGAAAAGTTTTTTTTCCGTCAATTTCATCATCCTTTTCTTGATTTATTCTCTTATTGTTTTATAGGTTGGACAAATTGATTAGATCACGTTAGGGCAATTCTTATATAGTTTAAAAGCTAAGTAAGGAGTCAAATAAAAAAAATTCAATATTGATCTGTTAAGTAGAATGTAATAGCAATATAAAATAATTTTTTAAAACTAGAGTATATTTTTTTTATATTGAAAAAAAAAATAATCCAATCAGATAGCACATCACGAGGCTATAAACTAGTTTTAACTAAGATTTTTAACTCTAATTTTAACTCACTGTAATGTTACATGACAATCACGTGACTCTTTTATAAAAACCTCTAAATTGCATATTTGGAAAAATAGGAACAGAACAACCTATGTTTTTTGTTTTTTAATTTATATACTTTATTTTAAAAAAAAAACAGAGTTGAGCATCTTAGTCGGAATCTTGTCCCATATGACTTATATTTTTAACATATTAAATAGATTTTTATTAACAATTAAGTTTAGTTGGATTTTGTCTAAATGTAACAAATATATGATCAAATTCATAAAATTATTTACAGGGGATTCTATTTATCAATTTGATATAAACATATGGATCTCTGAAAAATACAGTTTTCCATAAAACAAATTAAAAAAAAAAAAATCTAGAATTGACACTGGAAACTGAAATTACAGCATATGAAGGGGAAATTGCTCGATTTATTTTAAAATAATAATAATTAATTTAGTCTAGATTAAGACAAAACTACACTACTTACGGCTCTTGAAACGACGGGCAAAAGATTAGAAACTTCCAGGGCATTGCATAGTGGTTAAAGGGATATACTATCTACATAGTCATTATGGTTTGAATTTTAAGTTAGGTCGTGAAGAATTAAAATTTTATAAATTCTTTTTGTTTAGGAGAGGAAGGAAAATAATGAAAGAAAAGGTTAAATTGTAAAACATCCCCTGAAGAAAATAAATAGCTTTTGAACTTGATGAAAAAAATGTAAAAAAAACCACTAAAAATATCTCCTAAAAATAAATAGCTCTGTAATATTGAAAAAAAAAATAAAGCACTCTCAAAAAATATAAGATAAACATGAGCAAGGATATTAAAGAGAAGGATGAAGGCAGTGAAAATGGGAGATAACAGATGTGTTTTATGTTTTTGAAATATTTTTTTTTAATTATTACTATTATTAATGTACAGAAAGAAAGGAACAGTGATGATTTTTTAGAAACGTTTTCATCAATTTCTCAACAAAATCAAGCTCACAATTAAAAAAATATATTGTTCAAGAGATTTTTAATTCAGAAAAATATTTATTTTTCCGTAAAAATTAAGAGTTTAAGATTTAAAGTTTTGAATTTAAAAAAAGAGCGGAGAAATTAATCACATAGAGAAAGAAAATGATAATGAGAAACTTACAATTACAACTTTCTTGCCTTTGGCAAAATATTAAATCCTGTTTTCATATTGATTATTGAGAATAAATTTGTAAATTTATATTTTTTTGTTCATCGTCTCTTCAACCTGAGACCACATTTAGGAGCCCCTTGCAAGATAATTCGTCTCTCTCTTCATTTTCTCTTCTTCTCCTAGCTTGGAGACCACATTTTGGAGACCATATACTCTCCTCTCATATTTTCTTATGTCCCAAAATTATTTCCCTCGTTTTCCACCCTTCCAAACACAAAATGCAGTAGTGACCTAGAAGCCCAAAATTGGCCTGAGGAAACCACTATTCATTAACCCAAAGGAAAACGAAACGAAATGGTCAAAAGAGAAAAGGAGCAAGAGTATAACAAAGTCAGCGGAACATTTAAATTTGATCGCTATGCGTTCGAGCCAATGCAAAATAAAGTAATTAAATAAATAAATTACCTGAAATGTAGGGTTAATTTGGAAATATGGACGTTGAAACTGTTTTTAACTCCTATTACAGTTTTAAAAATATTTAATTAATTAATACATATCATAATTTTACATCTATCCCATTAAAAAATCTCTTAAAATCTCGGTTAAAAAAATATAATTTATAATTTTTCTTAATTTTTTTTTAAATCACAAAACTGAAAAAACTTTGAAGATACAACGAGGAATTTAGGCAGTAGCTACAATTAACATAGCAAGTTACAAATCCTCGCTTAGCTATCATAATCATCAAGTCATGGAGGAACTAGTTTAAATAAAAAAAAAGTGGTCCATGATCTTGTTTAACCCCTGTGTTATACAGAGGCATGGAAGGTACATTGGCGCTTGCCTCAGGGAACAAGTGCAGCATTTGCATTAGCTCTCCAATCCCCAGTTTTTATGCGCGCCCCCACCACACATCGATCATCTTTCATCTTTCATCTTTCATCAATGCAGTCGGGCCCTCTGCTCTGATCATCATAAACTTTGTGACGAGGATGTGGAGCCCATTAATAAAGGCAACTGCTCACTCCATTGCTACTGCTCATGGAGGAGGAGGGGAATACTTTTCAAACCCTCTGTACGTAGAGACTTTTCTTTAGGGTTAGTAGGTCTACTGTGGGGTTGCAACTGATTTTTGGGTGATATGTGTTTTTGCAGATTCACGTGCACTGCACGTGATCACCATTCAGTGATTGTCCTTTGCCTCCTTTGCGGTGGTGGGACTTCATCCACAGCTGGACAGAAATGTGGTGGTTTGTGAGAGGTCATTATACCCTAGTTTCTCTTCGGATAAAAACAAAGGAAGAGACAGATCGGTCTATTTTCACGCCTAATTCTTTTAATTTTATTTATTAGTAGAGCGATGGTCATTTTAAATTTAATTGTTTAATTGGCAGTTGGGGTATTTTTAGATTAGTGTTTAAATATAAGATTAGAACTCCTTCCTTGTAGACTTATGTATAACTGAAATAAATAATATTATATGAAGTTTATTTAAATTAGCAAAAAAAATAAAATTCAAATCTTGTTTGGATTCTGAAGCTGTCCAGGAGCCAGCATTGGTGATTAGGTTTTGTTGAAGTTGTGACACGACTTTCTTTACCTCTACAGAAATAGGTTTAATATTTAGCCTTTAGCACTGTAGCCCATCACCAGTTATTGAAGGGGGGGAAAAACTAACGTGGCTGGAATGGTCAACAAAACCAGAAGTTTCTCTGTTCTTGGATATACAGTAGAACTTAGTTGAATCAACATATTGAATTCTTTAATATCAAAATAATTAAGATTTTTTAAGTTTATAGCTGGACCAACCTTCAAAGAAATACACTGAAATGACATTAATTTGAGAAATGCTTGATAAAAACATTAATGAACATTAACAATAAAGCCAGGTTAAGAATTTCTTGAAACTTTTGGGACATAGTTGATAAACTTTACATGTGTGGGACTCAATTAAAAACAAGTATACAAGTTTGGGACTAGATTGAGGTTTTCTAAAACATTTAAAGCCCTGGTGATCAGGCCTTGGAAATTAAACAAGACTCTTTTGAGAGTTTCGTAATTGCTAGCTTGGGGGTTATTAATTAGGCAATTTCCGCTTCCAAAATCCATGTATAGGGATCGTTTTCGTGCTGAGAAATGTAAGATGGTGATCCACACACACATATACTCTGGAAATTGATAAAAATGAGTAGTGCATACTGCTAGTGCCACGACAGAGATCAACAGTGCATGGTGCGTGGCCACATAATAGTTGTTTGTAGGGATGATGATAATTTCTAAGCCTTCAACACCAAGCAACTTTCATCAAAACTTGAAAACAACTAGTCTTGTAACTATCAATAGACCACTCGTGGAATCTCATACTATTTTTGGTTGCGAAGGACACTTTCTCGACTTTGGAATTGCAGGCGTGCACTTTGAGAAGAAGCTTGATTGGCTTCAATCAACTTTCGAAGATTATGAGAAAATTTGCTTTTATTTCTTTCCAATGCGTGGTGTTGGAAGTGTCTTTCGAGTGTACGCACATTGGATGCTTTTGTTCATAGTTATATCACCTGGAATAGTGCTTGTTTATTGTGTGTTTGGTGCCACGATGCATAAATATCTTTAAAATTGTTATTCAATTGAAAATATATAAAAATAATTTTTTTAAATTTTTTTATTTTGATATCAATACATCAAAATCTTTTAAAAATATTAATTTAATATTTTTTTTAAAAAAATAATTTTAAAAAACAATTTATAACACAAAAATACTCGTTTAATCCCGGAACTGGATCACAATAGATTTGATCCGAGAGCTAAATCGTAGTTGATATGGTCAGCTCATGGTTTCAACTAGTTTTTTTATTTTATTTTTTTTAATTTTGAGAGTTTCTAAAATGAAATGATGATTTTTACTGAATAAAATCCAAGTTGAGTTTGTTTCGGGTCGACAAATTATTGGGTGAAATAAATTTCATAATTATGCTTTTATCTGTCGGTATCTTTCTCGCATGTTGTCTATGCTTGTCATACTAGAGACTGAAGCTTATGATGACCAGCTTGAAAGTTGTGAAGTTGCCTAGTGAGAAGAAGGAGAAGGGCCCTTTTTTCTCCTCTTTTTTTTCCTTGGAAGATCAGAAAGGTTTTCCAATATGTTCTTTATGGCAGGCAGTCCGACTTTACTTCGGGTTTTAATTTAACTAGAGGAACTTTTGTTCTAGCATATGCTTTCCCAGACATATTTTTCCCAAAAGTAGAGCACCGGTTTGATGTTGCATTTTTCGTGGCACAATGGAAAGCTAGAGGCATGTTTTGTATATATAAACAAGCCTTTGATATCAATTAATTTCATACGGGAGAGAGTCCCACGAGCATGACACCTTAAGATTTGGATTTCTTTCTAATCTTGAAAGATGTGACGAATTATAGATAGAAAAACATTATTTTTCAAATTGTTTTTTTATTTTTTTTATTTTTTTATGTGATAGATTTGGGTTTTATTTTTTTATTTGAAATACTTTAGAAAATTAATTTTTTTTCAATTTCATTCTACTTCAATTTTTTATATATATCATATTTATTCTTTATTTTTTGTCAAAGAACCATATCAACCCAATAGCTTAAACTGCTAAGTGAGACCTCAAGATATGATTTATATTATTTTCTAACACGTCTTTTCAAGTGAAAGCTATTTAGGCTTGAAACTTGCACATACCCACATTTCCTTGTACTTAATTTTTATCAAATAAATGGGGATGATGAGATTCGAACTTGTGACCGCTTGGTTATCAAAGCTCTGATACCATGTCAAAGAACCATCTCAACCTAAAAGCTTAAACTGTTAAGTGAGGCTCCAAGATATGATTTATATTATTCTCTAATATTTTTTAATAATCTTAAAAAAATAAAACATTAATAAGTTGTTTTCCATCAAATTTTCCCTGATATAACTAAATACTAAAAATTATTTTTCAGCTCATTTCTTATAACTCTATCAAACATAAAAAAATTTATCTATTTTTCAAAAAACCACATTTTATAGAAATACTTTCTAGTAAACAAACATAGTTAATCTCCATCATCTAATCTAAAACAATCTAGCTAGGGTTCAATCCTAAAAGAAGGTTTTTTAAAAATATATAAATTCTTGTAGATATTTTATTTTGTCAAAGAATTTTCTCAATCTAAAAACTTAAGTTGCTAGGTGAGGCTTCAATATGAAATTTCTATTATTCTCTAACACATTCCCTCAAGGGAAAACTCTTTAGATTTAAAACTTACATAAATCACACTACATTGTGCTATTAATTAAATATAAAAGCCCTTTGAATTTAAAACCTACAAACTTACATAGGCCCACACTATCTTTTGCTATTAATTAGATTTTTAATGAGAAGAGAGAACAAAGATAGTGAAATTCAAATTCATAATTATTTAGTCATCAAATAGGACTCCAATATATATTTATATTATTCTCTAATATATTAAGAAGAATTTACGAAGGCCCACACAAATGGTGGAGCATATGGTTTAACTTGATGCAAAGCAAAAAACCTTATCAAGACTTGACATGCCACAAATCCTCTTGAGAGAGAGAGAGAGGGATGCCTTCAAGAATGTGGACACAAGTGATGCATAGTTGTTATTAGCTCGTATTGAGTGTTGGGTTAAGTCCCGCAACGAGCAAATCCTCATGTTTAGTTGTCATTATTGAGTTTGGAACCCTGGTAGACTGCCGGTGACAAGCCCAAAAAAAGATGAGGATGGCATCAAGTCATCATGCCTCTTATGTCTGTTAGGTGAGATTCAAGATATGATTTATATAATTTTTTAATACATCCCTTCAAGTGAAAGCTCTTTGAGCTTGAAAATGACACTGGCTCATATTATCTTATGCTTAATTTTTATCAAATAAATAGGAATGGTGAGATTCGAACTCGTAACCGCTTGGTCATCAAGGTTCTGATACCATGTTAAGGAACCAATTCAACCTAAAAACTTAAACTGTTAAGTAAGGTTCAAAATATAATTTGTATTGTTCTCTAACAATGCCCAACTAGGAAAGAATGTAGTTTCATGTAAAAATACCAGCTCGGAAATATCATTATTGTAAATGAATTAAGACCCATAAAAAAAATGAAAAAGAAAATGGGGCGTGCTCCTCCGTAAACTTACATATATAATCAGCCATCCTTAGAATTAGTTTTGACGTGAGATCAACTTTCAACTACTGCAACTTAAAACTTGAAAGAAAACAGTGATTCAATTGGCAAATTGCTCCAAGTGCATTGATTATTCCAGTCACTGTACACAATTGAATTGAACTATGAAAATTAATTATGGTAAAATTAGAGACCGAATAAAAAAAAAGTTTCCAATCAAACAAGAAAGAATTATACAGCAAGTTGAACGATCCAAAAGCCTCACTGACCAAACAATTAACACCAAATGCAAAAGAATAAAGTAGGTGTTGTAGATTAATTTTAAACTACATGGGCTCCTTCCATGGTGCTCCATAACTCAGAACACTCTTCTTCCTCTTCTTTATTTTTCCCTCTGGGAGACAAGAATCCGAATGCTGAACTTGGAGCCTGCATGAGGTCCAAAGTCACATGCGTGCTGGTGTCGTTTAACCGGCCCCAATTGCGTGGCTCGGACAGTACTTGTTGCTGATGGGTTATAAGAAAATTGGAGCTAGGTTGAGACTCACCAAGGTCTTCCATGGCATGGTGGTGCAAGTGTTTTTCAAGAACAAGCTGTCTAGCTAGGATGGCTGTGCGGTGTTCTGCAATCAATTCACGTAGTGCGGCACTTGATCTTGAGGAGAGATCAGATGGAGAAACCCAGGAATCAGCTTTGGATGACAGAAGAGAGAGAGCACATCCTGTCGGCGACGCTATGTATGGAAATCTCCCAGTCATCAATTTTTCTGTCGAGGAGGAAATTGTCCGTTCAGTTTCTTTGATGTTCATAGATTTTCAACTGCGTTGTCTATATCAATGCCAATTAATGATAGCAAATTAAGCATCAACATTATTCTATTAGAACCAAAATCACTTGTCATCTTCCTCAGAGGAATACACTTAAGTTGATTAACGTAAATCATCTGTAATAATGTTTGCCAAGCAATCTCCACCTTCTCCGAGAGGTAAAGGCCTCGAGTTCATAATACTCCTCTCATCCCAAACAGGTTTTCTGTCTGTTTAGTCCACACATCTCTCCTACTTCACTTCTAATTAAAGTTCATGAAGTCTCCAGTCGAAAAGGTGGGATTTTAGAAAAGTATGAATAAGTAATGGTGATATGTTATATTAATCATGAAAAATCTTTTTAGATTAGAGAGAGTAAATTGAAGATCAATAATTCAAGTCTAAAAAATAAATCTTCATGATGCAACATTAATATTAATGAAAGTTCTAGCAAACCCTAGATTATGTAGTTACAATAGTAATGATTGCTTTTCTCCTTAAATAAATGCCTCGTTGAGCTACCCAGTGAGGATAATTTTCTCCTCTAAAACTCTTCCCTTCCTAGCATGAACAGAATTTAACCAAGGTTAACTGATATCATGTCAACTAAACCTATCTACAAGTAGTAATAAATGCATCGATACCCTACCGGGAGACTATCCAGCCAGCCTAGTCATAACTAAAGGCGTCCGATTCAACTGGTAGTTTAGTTACCAAGTCCTCCTTCAGTTCATAAAATTTATTTTACTTGCTCATCTTTTTCTTCTGATGGGCATCCACAGAAGCAGTCTTAAGTACACAAGCACCTAATAAAATTTCAGACAGGAGCACGTTTTCTTATTACCAGCAAGCCCTTACAGAAGCAGTGTTGCAGACCCTTCAATTCAAAATCTGATCCAGCTAATTAATACTTCGTTATTTCGAATTTCTGCTTCGTGATTGCAATTATTTTGGGGAAAAAAATAATGTTTATTTAAAGTGTTTTTTTTTGAAAAATTATTAAAATATTCTTTTAAAAAAAAATTATTTTTAATATAACCCATCAAAACAATCTAAAAAAATCATATAAAAATTAAAACAAAGTTTTGAAAATTAGAAGGTAGAAAATAGGGCCCTTCCGTTTTCCCGATCAAACAACAAAAGGGCTTATTCCTGAAAAATCTTTAGAACAAAAGCAAGTCATCATTATCTAATTCCAACAATGGAAATTGAATGGATAAACAAGTCAATTACAAGATCATTACATCCATACCTTGAGAGGAATTCCTTGAAACAGGATCCTGAGAGCTCTTTCTTCTTCTTTCATTGTGCCCTGCCAATCTCCTCCTACAACTCCTCTTTGCATCATCAAACTCTGACACTACATGAAACCTGCACAAATAACAAGCTAAGCCCACTTTTAATCTCATCAACAAGCCTATTTGGCAATTACCACTTCACATCAGATTTTTTTGTAAGGACAAGACAACTGAGGAAACTTCAACGATTACAAAGAGAGAGAGAGAAAAAACAAGACAACTGAGGAAAATCCCAAAGATCCAGGAACAGTTACTATAGGCAAAATCAAATAAGCTGGCTGTAATTGAGAGACGGTGAGAAACGTCAGTGTTACCTGCTACACTGCTGACAGAACCGCTGCTCCAAACCTAGAACAATTACTTTAGGAGCCTTGGAGTGCATCTCACAAACTTTATGCCTCCTGTGATAATCTTTAGCATTCAACAACGCCACATGGCACCCCTCCACCTGACACCTCGGCACATTCACTGACGTGGAAGAGGAGGGTCCGTCGTGAGCACCACCACCACCACCGACGCTGTAGTAGGGTTTGCCTCTTTTGCCTATAGAGAACCCACCAACCTCGTGTCGGTCACTCATTGGGTGGTTGTTGTGATTGTTATTACTAGTACTGTTTTCAAAGTAGTGTCGCTTGCCTAGCTTCAAGCACATTAGGTGCGGGTCTGGGGGCAAGTTGGACCCATCCCCGGCATAAAGAGAGAGTTGCTGATAACTGTTATTGTTGCTGTGGTGGTAAAGCCAATTGTTCTGGTAAGGAAACAAGAACCCATGTGCAGAAGTGCCTTCTGGGTGGGTGCAGGAGCTGCCGCTCTCCACCACACTAGTGGCGGTGGTGGTGAAGAATGTGTCGGTAGCAGCAGCAGCAGCAGCAGTGTTATTACTACTATTTACCAAGTCAAATCTTGAAGTATTAAGCTCCCATATATCCCAAGGAAGATTTGCATGATCATTCTCTTGACCTTTGTTCCCGCCATTTTCCATCTTCCGTTCTTTAGCAAAATTAATTTGTACTGCTTCTTGTTTCTAGTCCTCCTTCTCTCTCTGTGTCCGGGACAGTACAGTTGTATGTAAGGGACTTCGCTGTTTTTGAGTATAGGAAAGATGCAGGGAAGAATGCAATGGGCAGAGAGAGATTTGGTTGAGGTTTGCTTCTATTATGAAAGAAGAAAGTTTTGAGAGAGACAGAACTTTGGTTGGATGAAGGTGCCTGTTGTCCTCGATGAGTGATAAGAGAGATCATCAGCTTTGAATTAAAAAGCTGTGATATCACAGAAAGTAAAAGACAGAGAGAGAGAGAGAGGGATGTGGCATGTGTAGGAGATGTGGTACACGTGGAAAGATTCAAGGGGGAACTGCCCCAGTGGATTGAAGTGATTTGATTGAAGAGAAAGAATCGGTTCTGGTTCTTCTATATTAACCCAACAAGAGGTTATAATGCAGTGATTGTTTAATTCAATCCAAAACCACCGGACAAAAATTTCTTGTCCATTGTTATTTAACAGATCGCTACTAATTTCTTTTTTTATTCAATAGTTAAGAATTGAGTCGGTTTCTTCATTGCCAGGACTAAACTAATATTATTTACAGACAATTTTATTGATGTATGTTTTATGTGTTAAAAATAAATCTATTTTTATAAATATTATTTTTTACGTTCTAACTCGAAAAATTAAGAAAAACAACCATCTCCTAACTAAGTGTTATAAATAAAATTTAATATGTAATAAATTGAATCTACGTGGCACTTCCTCAGAAAAGGAAAAGAAAGCAACGCCCCACGGCCCCGTCTCATAATGAGAATAGTTTAGCAATTTAAAGATTTTTTTTTTTGGGTATGTTTGTTTTTAATGATTAAAATATATATATATATATATATATATATTTTCAATAAAAGTTTAGGTAATGTTTGTTTTAGTGGTCTATTTTTAATGTTTTTTTGTTTAAAATTAATTTATTTGATGTTTTTATTGTTTTGATGTCCTAGTATCAAAATAAACTTTTTAAAAATAAAAAAATATATTATTTTAATATATTTTCAAATAAAAAATATTTTAAAACATAATTTTTATGAATTTTATAAGAATATGAATTTTCTGTTATTGAGTATATATTTAATGTTGTGTTGTAAATTATTTTTTAAAGGTGTTTTTTTAACTATAAATATATTAAAAAATATATTTTTTATTAGTACATTAAAATTATCTAAAAACATTAATTTAATATATTAAAAAACAATTTAAAGATAGATTCTGTTGTAAAAATAAACACCCACTTAAACAAACTCTTATACAGTACCAGTGATTTAAAAAAAACAGTTGGAAAATTCAGTTTTCTATTCGATTCATCCATAAACTCCAACCACTCATATTTAATTTTTTTTTTTTTGCGTTGCAGCTCCAGCTGTTGCTTTCAAAGCAGCAGAGGGATCCATGCATGGTGCTATAGGCGATCAGAAACAGCACTCAGAAAAGATCAGATGTCATCAGTACGGGGGAGGGAGGGGAGGTCTCCTCCTTTCCTTGATTGTTCCATTTTTGCAAAAGGAAGGATTAAGTATAATGCTAAAAGGTAGGGGGAAACACTATTTCCCCGACACCTATTAATAGTACTTTACTGTGTTGTGGTTTTTTTTTTACCTTTTTTTATTTTGTTATTGATTTTTTTAATTTAATTATTTATATTTATAGAAATTTAGAGATGATAATTTATTTTAATTTATATTTTATATAATTACCACGGTATCAAAAAAATATCATGGCATCAAGTTAGTATTTAAAAAATATCCTAGCATTGTGATATGGTCTATTTTTTTAGAAAAATAAAGTTAAATGAAAAATGATTTTGAAAAAAACATTAAGTTATTAAATTTTGTAAAATCTTGGCAAAATAACCCTGTTTACCTTGATTCACAAGTTTAGCAGAGTTATTTTTTATTTTTTAATTGAACTTAATTATATGATCGTCTATTTTTTTTATCATATAGTAAAAAAATAGTTTTGAAAAAAAAAAACATGTTATTAAATTTTAAAAAGTTCACAAGCCTATTAACGAGTTTGGTGACTTTAACTTTTTTTTTTATTTTTTAAATTTATTTTTTTATTTTATCTTTTAATATCGAACTGATTTAAAATCGAGTTTCATAATTTGTTATGTTTTACTTTATATAAGGTTATCATAATCTTATAAAAAATCTTAGTATTGGTTTAACACTCGATTTTGTAATCGTCTGTTTTTGTTATTATATAGTTAAATTAACAATAGTTTAGAGAAAAAAAAAGTTATTAATCGCAATGAAATACATTACCTAGTTTATGAGGTTAGCATGTTGACTTGGGTTAGCCGACTCATAGATTTAATGGTTTTACATTTTAAACCTAATATGATTTTTTTTAGTTGTTGATCATTTAAGTTTTTTAGTTGTTTTTTTACTTAGTCTTCTATAATATAGAATTGGTTGGGAAATTGAATTTAAAATTGAATTTTTTTAATGAATATTGTAAAAAAAATCATAATATTGACACTTTTTTAAGTTAAAAAAAAAGAGAATTTACTAGTATTTTATATATATATATATATATATATATATATATATATATATATAGATGGAATATGATTGAGTGTACTCACTGCCACACACGCAGTCAAAAGGTTCGTGTAACAGTAACATTGCATGCATTTTTCACGTAAATAATTTATTTACAATCTAATAATCTCAAGTTAACTCTACTCGAGTCTTAACTGGTCGTGTTTCTAGATGAAGTATCTCAAGTTATCTGATACGAATCTGACCGTGTATTCCACGATTTTGAATGGACAGTGAGTGTCAATGTTTTTCATTTATTTATTTATTTATTTTTGTCCAAAATCGCAATAGAATCACCTGGCCAGCCAAGAACTTGCAACTTTAGCTTGTCTAGTTTCAAATCTCCTCACATGCGTATTTCAGTGGCTCTTGAAATCTTGCTAGAAGATCTCTGCTCGATTTGATAGAAAAGTCAAAATCTCTGGGCCCGTCAAGTCAGCGTGATAAACTTGCATCGTTGAATGTTTTATTTCTTTTATAAGATCGAATGTTACGATCTGTGGTGGTGAAGGAGCAAAAAAAAGAAAGAAATCGTGGCACAGAAGGAAGATAGAATCAGGGATGGCAGAAGAGTATCATCACATTGCATGGGCAAAAAGGAAAATCACGGGGGAGATTGTCCCCTCTCGGCTCTCTCCATGGCCTAGCTTTTAACTTTTTTTTTTTATTATTATTAATGTATTAATCCGATTAGTTTGTGTATATTTTGATTAATTTTTTAAATTTTAAAATTAATAACAATGTAAATTTTTAATATCTTTAAAAAACTTAGCCTGATTGAACTCTAGATGATACCCTATACATGGTTAACGAGACTTTTTCAAAGAAAAGAGAGATAAATTCTGCTATTACAGAATTAGAGTTTTTGATTTAATTTTATTTTGATGGCGTTCAATTGCTTGTCAATTTTTCAAACTGATATAATTAATTTTGCTCAACACAGAAAATCCTGTTCTGGAGCCGGAGAATGCTACACCCTCGTGTTGAAATTTAATTTGCCTTGGGAGATTTAATTACCAGGACGTACTAGTGCTTGCTTGCCTTCCAGCAAAATCAGAAAATCGGACAATTTTTCAGAATTCCACACGTTTTCATTTGATGATTAGTGTGGCTATCCAAAAACCAATGATAATTATGAATTATCACTCAAGACTTTTTTCCTCTGCTGCACAAGCCACAAGGAGACATCTCTTTCTAACTTTAGGGACCAACGCGTGCGTGCACATGAGCTATTGCTGACGATAATAAAGGTGGATTTTCTCCCGATCTATTTAAAGACCTTGCAAACCTGATGATGAAACAACCCATCATGTACTTAATTATATATATGTGCTTCGAGAGTCTAGCTCAGTGGTAAGGCTTGCCTTGCCTAATGTCTTCAGTTTGATTTTTTATGTGTATGTTTGTTATTTTTATAGTATTTTACTTGTTTATTAAACTTGCAATATGTTCAGTAGACTTGGAAAATAATTATGATATACGCAAGCTGATTCAACACCTCAAATTATATATATATAAAAATTATATATGTGCTTCGATTGTATTCAAGTACAAAGCGATATTCTTCTTGAAAAAAAGATATGGATTCTCACATGCATATTCAACTGCAAGTATAATCTTTCACTGAGGAGAGTGGAGGGTTAATTAGTAGAGCTTCGACATTGATGAAAATTCGATTCGCTGGAGGTTCTCTGGTGCTTAATTAAACTCTCCTCTAGATCGATGAAGTTCGAGATCGTCTCTCATCGACTGGCCCCAATAAAATTCTGCATAGCTGTACTCGAAGGTTTGGCTGTGGTGATCAATCGTGTGATTTGTTCCGTTTTCATCCCGGGTTCAATCCTCTATGTGCACGCCTGTCACCCCCGCGGTGCCTTACCTGCTCCTGGACTTGCAGAATGTCCAGCGAGCCGTGGGGAATAGTCGTGGTACACGCAAGTAGGCCCGGACACTCTACGTAAATCAAAAAAATAAAAATAAAAAAAATAAAAATAAAATCCTGCATAGCCTGCATGAAGGTGACTAGTATGTTGATTTTATAGTGTGTCTTGGCTCACTGGACTATTGAAAAACACTATTGACACATACTCATTTGCATTACTCACTCAGATATAGTAATGATATTTCTGCCCAAAAAAAAATTAATTTTCTTGGTATTTGAGAAATTTAGGTATTTTCATAAGAATAGTTGGTTATTGGTCATTGAGAGATTGACCGGATATATATATTTTTTTTTATTTTTTAAGCACAATAAAATAAAATAAAAGTATTTTTCCAGTTTAACAACTTGAATTATAAGTTTAAAAAATTAACACATGTTGAAATTTGTTTTTTTCCTCTAAAATAGACTTTGTGATTTTTATAATTTTTTTCTATAGAATTATCCCGATCTTATGATTCGAACTGTAAGTTTAGCTATATAACCTGAGTTAATTCAATCCTAATTATTGATATTATAAATTTATTATATTACCTCAAATCACCTACTCCAAATTTCTCAGGAAATGAAAATTAAAGTACATATTTGGTTCCGTATTCAATTTTTATGCAGAAAATAAAAACAAGCCTACATCTTAGCGCTGGTCCATAGCTAGTAAAAACCAAGCCAACAACTTGAAATGAACCGTCTTCGTCCAGATTCAATGTCCTATGGATGCAAATTTGGATAACGACTAGGTAAAGGGGAATTGTTTTTTTAAAGAGGGAGGCATCCACATAGAAGGAGCAAAAAATCTTCAAAAGCTAACTGCCGCCTCCATATCAATGGCTGATCATCTCAGTCTCCTTTCCAACCAAGACGGCTGCTCGATAAAAGGAAAAAACCATAGCTTGTAACCACAATTTAGACTGGTGAAATGATCTGAGAAATTTAATTCTCTAGAAACTTAATTCAAGTTAGGTCTTTCATTTAATTTAAAAACTAATTAATTCAATCAGATTTTTATTTATATAGTCTAAATTCGTTCATCTCAATATTAAAAATTATTTTTTAAAAAATTAATAAAAAAAAGTAACTCAATTTTTTTTATATATATTAAGTTGGGTTTGATAACTATTATATAAAACAACAATTCAAATAGATAAAATTAAAAATTGGACATTTGAATTACAGCTTTCTCCTTCGCCATATATATTTCATGTTGTTGTGATAGTTTTTGCAGGTAATTTTATGGTACTCAAGAACATTCTAATAATTATTTTCTTAGTTTATTTAAAAAAAACAGATGCGTAAATGAGAGAAAATACCTCAAGATATTATTATTATTATTTTTTATAAGTTATAAATTTGATTTTCTCTCTTTCTTATTTGTTTATTTAATAAAAAACTAATAAAATATCGCTATTCAGCATCTAAACATCATAATTGTTTTTGGTTTTTCCATATAAAGAAAACTCAAGATAGTGAATTTGCATCCTTAACCGGATTTATTTATCGGAGAAATCTGGTCTTTGGACCTTTGCCAAGGCCTATTGAATGCAACACAGACTGTAAAGTTTTGGTGCAGTGCTGGATTGAAGAAGGCCATACACGTGTCTCAAAGTGGGTTCCACCTAAAGATCTCCTTCGTTAGAACGCTAAGATTGACCAGATAGGCTTGGTGGATAAGTCTTCAGACTAAAAATATAAGTTTTCCCTTCTTCTTCTTCTTCTTTTTTTGACAGAATGGTTCTGAAATTAAACTTTTATTTGAAAAATTAGGGACTAACTGCAAGTAATTATTAAATCTGTGATAATCATAAAATCAAAAGAGTAAACTGACCTCATACTAAAATAAAATATTTTTCAAGTTCCGAGAATTTCATAAATACTTGAAATTCATTACAATTAGCACACTTCATGCCATATTTTCTTCAAGCTTGTTTAACATTGCATTCACAAAATATCTTTTAAATTATTTTTTTGCCTGCAGATCTATAGCTCTATACGGTTCCCAAAACAAGAAAGAGCCCGATTAACAAAATGTTGATGGGAGCATCAATACTGCAGGGTGAGGTGCTTAAAGTTTTAAATTCTTACGTATTGGGACTGCTCTTTTTAGGCAAAAAAGACACCGGGCAAAGAACAGGTTGCAATTAGAGAAAAAAGTCATGCCCTGATCATGATTTACCCTCTCTTTTGCTTTCAAGTGAAATGGTGAAAAGGAAAGTTACATGAAAATGCAAAAAAGTCAGTGAAATTAGAACCCCAAGCTTCTTCTTCAAGATGGATAACACAGTCTGCTATATTTTGTCCATAACAGTACTGTTGGCTGTTTGCCCGTTGTTGTTTCATGTGGGTATTCGACGCAGGCTAAAGCTGCGCATTGCTGCTGTTTGATTTACGCTTAAATAATTCAGAAATGGAAAACAAAGGACTTTACAGCAGTTTTTCTTAGCTTTAAATAAAAAAGCAAACAGAGACTCTCTGCCATTGATGGACACTAGTCAATATCAGAAACATGCCTCATATATATATATATATATATATATATATATAGTAAATTTACTAATTAATTTTAAGTGTGCTGAGTTTATATCACGTAAGCTCTCAAGTAGTAATTTCTTCAAGATAATTTATCCAAAATCTAATGGAAGAAATATTTTGTTTCAATAAACAAAAGACTCACAAAAACACCTAAGCAATTACATTAAAGAAACATGAGCATACATTTGATGCATAATTGGATTCTTTTTTTAACAAGATGTACAACTGGGTTATGTTTAAATTACACACATGACAAATCTCTTGAGATGTTGCCATTACATCCTCTATTTTAGCACCAAAAAATAAAACACAACCTACAAGTACTAATCGTAGCTTGTCTTTAACTTCAATTCTCTGAAGGATCAGATTTGTAAGGTTTATCGTGGGGGGCAGTGTTTCAATCCATCCTAAGGCCGCGTATCTTCTTCTTGTTGCTAGCTGCGGTTTCTTAAACAACAAGGTTGCATAAACTGTGTTAAATGGTGACCGATTTACCATAATATATCCAAAACGGAGAGGTTAGGGCTTTGGAGGGCAACCTGTGGCATCGGGTATCCAATGTTGTGGGATCCATTTGGTGCATGTCCAGCTTGAGGTAAGAATGGAGTGGCCACCTGTCGATAACAAGGAAAAGCATTAGAAAGCTAGTAGCAGGTTCCCATGAACGGGAGATATAATTCTTACTGTGTACTTGGTTAAATGGGTGTTTGACACGTGTAACTCAGCAAAGTTGATTCCCAAATTCTCCATCTCTGTACGAACTCGTCAAACAGAAGCTGGGCAACAGTGAGACACACCAAGTTTAGAGACCACGCTGTTCCTTTTGATGAAACAGCAACAAAATAGATTGCCATGGGAAAGAAAGGAAATGAAAAGAGGGGACCATCTTTCATCTCTGAATCTTTCTTCTACGTTAGAGGGGACCATTTAAAAAGAATAATCATATTGCGAATTCAGAGCATTTACAAATACAGGCTCCCAGTCTGATCCCATTTACCATCGTGCGTGTGTGTGTACACATGTAGCATGGGAATTTTAGTGCGTGCCCATTGAAGGAAGGTGAAAATAGGTTATCTCATGGCAGGAATTTGTTGAGCACTAAATTCAATATATAATTATGGTAACTGTGACAGTATCATTCAATGCATCTGATCCATCCAAGAATCAGAATTCCTGAGAGACTTGTGAAGACACGATAGGATACAAATTAAACAGTAAAATACCAAACTCTGAGAGACTTTTCTTTCCTGCAAGCCAGGAATTGAACACTCCAGGGTCCATTTACACAAAATGAAATCTCAACCACTGCAAGATTTCATAGGCTCGGTTTAATTAAAGAAATGCTGAATGTTATACTAATTCTTGAACAATAATTAACCATTATATTTCCAGAAACAACAAAGATAATAAGTCTTGATGGCCGGATGCAATGGAAGCTTAAAAAAAAAAAGAGAATTAATAATAACAGGGAGTTGAGCAATGAAAAAGAACCATGGAAGCAAAAGAAAAGTCGTGAGAATATTCTTATCAGCACTGTTGCTTGCTGGAAAAGAAGAGAAGTGCCCAAGGAGTTCCATCAAGCTGAGTCAAGATGGGGCCTGCCTCTTTTCATTGCATTGATCAGTGAACTCACAAGGAAAAGAACCTGTGTCTTGATTTATCTGTGTCCAAATGGATCTGAACTTCACATTGGCCCCATGTTCTTCTAACACTATTATCACCATCAATGAAAATTGCCTCAATCATGTCTCAAGGCTGGTGCCTCACTGCTTGCTTCCCTTGTATGAAGGCTAAGCGAAAAATATCGTTGCCTCGTGGATTCTGGTGCGTGGTTGGATGCCAGAGTCTTTTATTGACGTCAATCAGTGAATCGTATGGTCAGGATTGTTTGGATTTCGTCAGATTTTCAGCGAAAATGACAACACTTTGTACCATGTGTACTCTATTTTTGCATACCGTTACTCGTATATTTTTGTAGTGTACATAATATCGACCAGGGACAGAAATAAAGGATGCGATGTGTTGCGAGGAATTCCCACTTTTCTTCATGATAGAATAAATTTAAAAAAAAAACAACACAGTAAACTTGCAAAACTCGGCTCATAGATTTCTCATCAGCATAGTTGTTAGATTCAGCTTGATTTATAAGTTTAACGGGTTATCTAATTTCTAAATTAGTTGGTTTGTTCGAGTTTATTTTAAAATAATTTTTTTTATAATTAAAAAGATAAAAAAGGATTTTTGAGATATAAATAATATTTTACTGTTATATTACTAGAATTGAAAAAAAGACTTATGTACAGTTATTAAGATTGATGCTTTATTTTTGTTTAAAAAAAAACATGAAATTAGGTCAAAACCAATTGTGTTAGGAACGTTGAAGCTTACAGGATTCCAGATTTTAAGAGATTTTTGTAGCAAGTTATGTATTTCCAACACGTCCATGGCCTTGGCTTAATTTAATTGGAAAGGTGTTCGATTCAGCTAGAACTAATACACATCTTGACCGTCAATAGAAAAGAAGAAATGCTATTTTGTCCAAGTTCTTTCCAAAATTACTTTACCAACAATTTTAACTGCTGGGTGCGAGGTCCATTAGGTGGGCCCATTCAATTTTATGATTAAAATTAGTTTCGCTGGAAAAAAATGAGATTGGGTTCAGCCTAAATTATTTCTTGAATTGTGGTTTCTTCCCTGATCGGTTTTTTTACTCCTTAAAACCCAGGACTAGAACAACAACCAGCCCTTCCCAGGCATGCTAAATTTGAAAGCCCACGATGGCCCAAATCATGCTTTCACATTTTCAGGCCCAAAATATGCATTTTAGAGTGGAGGGTCATTGAAAGAAAAACTCTAGTTTTGATGAGATTGGATAAGAATGTCGAGCTTATTTGTTAGATAATTAGTTAATATTTTAATTTAAGCAATTTGTTCTTCTCTCCCTAGCCAAGATATCTGGTAGCCAAGATCCGATGCATTGTAGGCCAAAGTGGTTGGTAGCCAGTACATGTAAAAGATAATCTTTTATAGGTTTGAGGACTTTTTGATGCTTGAGTAAGTATCTTTTTAGAGAGAGAAAATTCAATGATATTTTAAAAAGATAGACTCTAAAAATATATATGTTAAAAACAAGGTGTCCTGGAGAAATTATGAACCTTGTGTTTGAAGGATTCACAGTGCATTTATATCTCATGAGTTTTTTCTCTTTATAAAGAGGAGATGCTAAATATAATTTTGTCCTGATAGTTTTAATGAGGAAAAATATCCTTAACATATGCATTGATGATGAATAAATATTCTTTACACGAACATTAATGTTGATGGTAATATGAAAGGCTTTTAGATAACTTTTATACACTATCCCTTACACTATATTAATGTCGATGAAAATATGATAGATTCTTGAAGGACTTTTATACACTTAAGAGTCCAGAGAGAATATGATAAAAAAAATAGCTGAGTCCATGATAACTAAGCTCTTTTCTTAGGCTGAGCCTATGAGGGTTGGATTCTTCCCCTAAACGAAGCCCATGACATTGGATTCTTTTGCAAGGCCGAGCTTGTGAGGGTTGAGCTTTTCTCATATGCTGAGCCTATGACTTTAAGTTCTTCTCCAAAACCAAGCTTATGAGAGTTGACTTGTCTCCTAAACCGAGTTCATGGTTGTGGGTTCTTCTTCAAAATTGAGTTCATAAGGGCAATATTTTTTTTCGAGGTTGGGTCCATGAGAGGTTGAGCTCTCCTTCTAAACTAAATACATAAGGGTTGTGCTATTTTTCAAAGCTGGCCTAGACATGTAGTCCGGGCTTATTAAATTTAATTTTAGGTGTATCACATTCTAAAGCATTGTTTTAACACAAGGTATTCTAACTTTTAATGTAACACTATGTAGTACATGTTTTAATGGTGTTGTAGCTCTACAAACTAAGCAAGCAAACCGCAGATACCCTTCTTCTTGTTCTTTATTTATTGAGTAGGTTGAGATTACATTTTTACTTAGCTTAAAAGGAGACCAGTCCATTTTTTCTGAAATTCGATGTCACTTAACAGCATAAAACTAGCAAAAAAGTTTGTGTGCATTCGGTCTTGTTCCCTTGTCATTTGTCAATTAATTATTCATTATTCTACGAATTTGATGTGAGGAGTTTTTGAATTTTCCCACATTGAATTTGTAATTTTTGTTTAATTTGTAACTTCCGATTCTGTGTATAGATGTAATTCACTGGAACACTTGTAGAATATCTATGCATTGTTAGGTGTTTTTCTTCTTCTTATTGTTGTTGTTTTTGTTTTTTTTTTTTGGATCAATTAATATGGTATCATAATTGTTTCCTCTGGTGAGAATTCAGGCAGAACACCATTTAGACAGAGAGAGCAAGATGGGAACCGATTCATAAATGAAGTCAGTTTACTTAGCTAGCTTGAGGGTGTTGGGATATTGCCACTTATGTGGCAGTATCTGCAACTCATCCTCTAGAAGAAGATGACTGCTATTGTCAAAGAAAGAAGGATAACTTGTAAGAGTCAAAGAGAGCTGCTGGTGCAGCATTTGCAGCTTATTGACATTGTCAAAAAAGGAGGCTATAATGGTGGGTTGTTGGTGGCAGCTACTAATGTCAAAAGAAACTGCAACATCAACTGTCGCACGTCAAAAAAAATCCGCGCGACGTCGGCTGGCGATTTTTTTTATTATTATTGTTGGTTTTGCTTGGTTCTTTGGAGTCGCCACCTAGTATTATGGTCACTAGGAACCTATGGTCTTCGAGAGTCTGAGTAAGGGACTGGTTGTGCAAGGGGAAGACGCATCACCCCCAGTGCACCCTACCTAAGGTAAGCTGCATTGTTGTTTGATTATTTTTTCTAGGTCAAGGTTCTATTCGTTGGTCTTTTCTAAAGTTCAAGGCAGATCTCCCTTCATGAGGGAGTCTCTACCTTATTGGGTCAAATCCTAACCATTCTAAAGTCTGAATTTTAAAATTGCTTTTATTTACACCTTGTATCTTTAATACCCGAGAGTGTACTTTATCGTGTAATTTTACACCCCACAAATATTAAAGTCTACATCTGGATCCTAGAAAAAAAAGTTGAAATAAAAGTTTTTGACATTTTGGCCAAACCCTAACAGATGATCATAAACTAGTTATGATATCCATTTTTTTTATTTTTAAAACATGAGAAAGATGCAATTTTTTATATTTTTTTTGAAAACAAACATGCTTGGAAAATTATTTAGGACCTGGCCGTATGCAATAAAATATTTTTTTTTGAAATTTTTCTTCTCTTTTTTTTTTTGAAATATTTCGAAGAAAACCAGGTATTTTAATACCGGACTTGTATCTTACAATGTAAGTATACAACCCAATATCAAGCAAACTTGGTAGAAAAATATTTAAGAAAATCACAAATTTTTGAAATGATTTTTTTTTAGATTTAGATTTTTTTTAATTTTTGAAATTTTTTTGGAAAAAAAAAAAAATAATACACTGCATGAACAGTAGACATGAATTATAATTCACGTCCACTGTTCATGCGTGAACAGTAGACGTGAATTATAATTCACGTCCACTGTTCACTCAGTGAACAGAGACGGCGAAGAAGAAGCGGAAGGGGAGGAGAGTATTACCTGGCGTGGAGGGGTTGGCGGCCTGGCCGGCGGAGCGCGGTGCAACTGGAGGTGGTGAGGCCGGCGGCGTGCACTGGTCACGGCTGGAAGAAGAAGGAAACGAGTCCTGCAGAGGAGAAGGAAAGCTCACGGCTGGAGCTGTTGGTGTGGCTGAGGAGAGAACTGCTACCCCGGCTGCCTTTGGGAAGGAAGAGAGCTTCTGGGAAAGGTGGTGGATGCTAGCTCTGTTGTCGCCGCCGCTGCTGGAGTCCCGGTGGCAGAGGAGAAGATTTTTACAGAGGAGAGAGGGAGAGAAGCGGTGCAACTGTCACGTGAGATGGTTTTATGGCTACTGGAGGTGGGGATGATGGTGAGAAGCCAGGTGATGAAGGTGGTGGTGGCTGAAGGCCACGATGGAGAGAGAAAGCAGAAAAAGGATTGTTTGCAGGAAAAATGAATGCAGAAGGCTGGTTTTCGGCCAACTTTGAGCTCCGTTTTCTCCGTCCTCTGAGCATGAAATTGGATCCTATTTATAGGGCTGGAAAGAGGGTAATCTTGTCTTCAACGGGGAAAAAGTCTCAGCCCTTGATTCGACTCGAGGAATCCACGCCGTTGGTTCAAAGTGTGCACCTCGAACTGCCAAATTTGGCAATCCAAGACTGCAGACTGAACGAGGTGGCCACTTTGGGCCAATAAACGGAGCCATTGCAAAGTTTTTCGACCCGACCGGACCATTCTCGAGGATAAAGGGGTTTTAGGTGGACATTTTGGTGCACGCTTTGTCGGATTTGGAGGCCAAACGAGGTAGAAAATGCGCCTGGAAAGCTGCTACTCGGGCAGCTTTGTGGGGAAGAAGATGAACAGTGACCAGTTTTTTTTTTTTTTTTTTTTTTTTTTTTTTTTGTGCAAAAACTTGGTAAAAATTAAATTAGGTCTTTCAAAATTCCAATCTTTCAATTAAGTTCAAATTAGGTCCCCAAACTTAATTTTTCACCAATTAAGCCCTCAAATTAATTTCGACCCGCTTAAAGTGTAATTAAGTCCTTGCACTTAATTAAATCCTTCAATTGGATCCAAATTAATTCTTAAACATAATTAAAATTTAATTTGGCCCATGATTAAATCAAATTGGCCTATTAAAAATTTAATTACGTCATTGGACTTAATTTTTATGCAAATTCGTCCAATAATCATTTAATTTGACCTTGAATTCATTTTTTCTCTATTTTTTTGGGCGTAATGGGGTACAATTAGGCCTTGAATTTCCTCCAAAAATTACAGCTTGATTTCCCAGTCTGCTTTCTCCACGTTACCAGCCTTTATTTTATTTTTTGATTTTTTTTATTTTGAAAGAAAAGTGAATTTTGGGGAATCACCCAAAATTGGGTGATGACATCAACCATTAACAAACAGTAGCCATCATTGTTGATAAGTGTAGAAAGAGCTGTCATTGAAGCCTATAAATAGACACCAAGAGTGTAGCACAAAAAGAGAAAGAGTCTAGTAGTAGAGTTACAAAAGAGAGAAGAAGAGAGAAAGAAAGAAAGGCTGTCAGCAGCAACCCTAATGCCGTATACAGCTGTTGCCCTATGCAGCAATGTAAGATGAGAGTTGAGTGGATGTGATCCTCCTCCATGTGTTGTATTCTTTTTCTAACTCTAATAATATAGACTACTCCCATAGATGTAGGCGATTTACCCGAACCATATTAAATATTGTGTCAGTGTGCTAAGTCTTCATTGAACAATGATCATGAATACCACCGGTCCGTAGGTGAGAAATCCCCATCAGAGGGAAGACTGGAAGAGCCTGACTGAATTCTATGAGAAACATAAAAATAGCCTGTTGACTCCAATGCCAGTCTCCAAAGATACTGCATTTTATATGGCTGTCTACAGTGAAGATGAGATATTGCTCCAGGATCTGCTTGATTCCGCACAGTATTTGCCTACGTCCCTGGATCATGAGCATCCCATTAATATTACAAATGTTTATGGAAACACACCACTTCATTTAGCAGCCAGCAGAGGAAACTTTGAGGCAGTAAAGCTCTTGGTGGACGAATCAAAGAAAATCCTTGTGGGAGAATCAGAAAATGAGAAAAAAGACAGAATGTTGATGAAAAACAAGTACTGCGAGGCCCCATTGTTTAGAGCTGCTGAATTTGGTCAGACTGATAGGCAATGATGAGCTTTTATTAGATCATCGCCGAAGGGATGATTACCAATCTATTCTTTATGTTGCCGTCCTAGGAGAACATTTTGGTCTCCTCTCTTCTCTGTTTCAAATTAAATGCTAAGATATATTCATGCTAAAAATCACAAAAAAAAAATTAATAATAATTTTGCTTTTCATTGCGGAAACTGCTGTGCTGCTGTTAAAACTGGATAACTCACTTGACGAGTTGAAAGACCAATTCACTTGTTATTCCGAAACAGGAATGCTACCTAATTGTTATTTGGTTTTGGTGTTAAGCACGTTTAATTAGATAAACAAGAATTATTATTTCAACTATAATTTATTTGCTCTATCCTGTCAAGAATTTTACTGCAGAACTACGTAATAATGGAGGATGACATGCTTTAAACTCTAAAGCTATCGTAAAAACGAACACTAGCGGAAGGTGGTTCAATTTTTGGGAAAAAAAATAAGAAATAAACGAACCACTTCAGACCCTGGCCCAGTCCCTCGTCATTTTTTGATCGGATCATCTATTTCAGTTCCAAATTCTTAATGCTGTTTTTGACTGGACTAAATGTGATTTTTCTTTCTCATTTCTCTCTCAACCTTTGTCTATATCTTTTATAATTTTGTAAATGTTGGTAATTATAACTTCAAAAAAATAGAACTTTTTAAATTTTTAAGTGAAAATATTTTCCCTTTTAAATTCCTCCCTTCCAAACTTCAATTTTTTTTTATCGAACTAATTTAGTTAGCATCCATTTTTCTTTTTCGTAAAAGTTCACTAATTGCCCATACAAATAGTTTTGAATACTGGTTTCCCGAAATAAAATAAAATAATTTCAGGCTTTTTTTTATATTTTCATTTGAAAATAATTGCCAGATAGCATTCTTGACCAAAAAAAATAGAACGAGAAGGACTACTAAGCTAAGGATAAATTGAGAAATTCAATTCGGATCCCATCGAATTTGTCTCCAAGAAACTGTACCCAATCTGGGACTGGTGTGGCCTCCTTTCCAGGCATGCTAAAAGATGCTTTCCCATTTTCAGGCCTAAAATGTGCATTTTAGAGTAGAGGGTGAATGGTGGAAAAACACTGGTTTTGGTGATTATGCCTCATGGGTGGTGGTGGTGGTGGTGGTGGGGATCTGATGCTTGTTTTAGTTCACTCATATTTGGTACAAGATTCGATTCTATCTGTTTCTTTCTTGACTTCCTCGTGCTCCAGATGGTCGTTTTACACGTTGTGCTTTACTCCTGCCAATGGTTCAATAGCCGCGGTGAGGAATGGACATGGAAGGAAGAGCATAATCTCCATGGGATACAAAACATAATTAAGAAGCAAAGCATCGTAATCGTCTTTAAATGATCGTGTTCATCACATTATCTAGCAGGAATAAATAAAGGAAAGAGGAAGATCCGATGATGATTTGGAGCTTACATCATAGAGCATTGCTTAACATAATCATTCTAACTTTTAACTGAATATTTTATTAGTGTTGTAGCTCTACAAGCTAAGCATGCGAAGTGCAGATGCCCTTCTTTTGTTCTTTATTTATTGAGGGCGTTGGGACAACCTTTTTACTTGGCTTTAAAGGAGACCAGTCTACTTTTTCTGAAATTCAATGTCATTCAACAACATAAACTAGCAAAAAGGTTTGTATGCGCTTGCTCTTGTTCCCTTGCCATTTGTTGGTTAATTCTTCATTTATTCTATGAATTTGATGTTAGGATATTTGAATTTTCCCACACTGAATTTGTAACTTCCGAGTCAGTGCATAGATGTAATTCACTGGAATACCTGTAGAATATCTATGCATTATTAGGTGCTTTTCTTCTTATTCTTTTTGGATTAATTAATATGGTTCCATAACTGTTTCCTCTGGTAAGAATTCAGGAGAAAACCAATTCGACAGAGAGAGCTAGATGGGAACTGATTCAAACATGAAGTCAGTCTACATCGCAACCTTGGAGGAAGACTGGAAGAGCCTGGCTGAATTCTATGAGAAACATAAAGATCGCCTGTTGACTCCATTGGCAAACTCAAAAGATACTGCACTTCACTTCGCTGTCTACTGTAAAGATGAGAAATTGCTCAAGGGTTCTACTTGATTACGCACAGCATTTGCCCGTCCCTGGATCATGAGCATCCCATTAGTATTAAAAATGTTTATCGAAACACACCACTTCATTTAGCAGCCAGCAGGGGAAACTTTGAGGCAGTAAAGCTCTTGGTGAAAGAATCAAAGAAAATCCCTGTGGGTGAATCAGAAAATGTAAAGTTGATGAAAAACAAGTTCGGCGAGACCCCATTGTTTAGAGCTGCTGCATTTGGTCAGACTGAAATAGTCGAGTATTTGGCCAAACAACCTGCACACATTGTCAATGATGAGCTTTTATTAGTTCATCGCCAAAGGAAAGATGGACATTCTATTCTTCATGTTGCGGTCCTAGGGGAAAATTTTGGTCTCTTCTCATCTCTGTTTCAAATTAAATGCTAAGATATATTCATGTCAAAAATCACAAAAAAAAAATAAAAATAATTTTGCTTTTCATTACAGAAACTGCTTTGCTGCTGTTAAGACTAGACAGATCACTTAGCGAGTTGAAAGACAGCGAGGGGAAAACTAGTCTTGGTTTATTGGCCGAGATACCTTCTGCTTTCAAGAGCGGACACTCTATGAGTATATTCACCCGAGACCTTTACATGTGTATGTTCTAAACTAAATGCCTGCTTGTTTTAATGTTTTAGAAAAACATGAATCTCATGCTTTTAGGGGTTATTTGCTGTTAGATATTAATATTATTGGACATTTATTTAACAGTATATTTTTCCTGGAAGCAAGGTGTTTTGCCAGAATTTCTTTTAATGTTAAAATTTAAGGCTGTCACTAGAGTCATCGATATTTTAGAACTCCAAAATTTTCTTCTTATTTTAAACCTTGTGAGGATTTGATGGACTATCTAATGATTGAAGAATTTAAGCTACAGTAACATTATTGGTAGAATGAAGTCTTCCCAAGGGAATGCAACTGGGAAGAATATAACTAATCAGAATATATCTAGTCTGGTATTTCATTCCTTTGTTTATTTAACTACTATTGGCTGTTCATTTGCAGTGTTAGAATGGATCAACGGATCAATCTGCAGATTCTCCTTCAAAGGTATTTCTCCACACCCGAAATCCCAACTAAACTCAAAATGCTCACCTCCCATCTTTCTCTCTTGTCTAATGAATAGGGTGGCCGATGGTGGAAAGAATCTGGGAAAATAAGAGGAAGCATAAATCTGCCTTGCAACTGGCAAAAATGCTAATAAAGAGTGATGTTTCGTGGGATCAAGATATTGCTGTACAGGGCCTGTATGGAGCTAGCTTTGGATCCCCTGTCTCTGGTCCTTCGCATCCTTTGCTTACAGCAACAAAAACAGGAATACTAGAGGTTGTTTATGAAATGCTCATAGAGCATCCCCCATCTGTTGATCTTCTTGACAAAGAAGGGAAGAACATATTGCATGTAGCTATAATGTTCAGACGCAAGGATATTTTCAATCTTATAAAGAGTAACGGGATAATATCGAATAGGATGAGCTATGGAATTGACAAAGATGGCTACACATTGTTGCATCAAGTAGCAGACAACAAGTATTACTCTGTAGGTAGCACGCATGGTCCTGCACTACAATTACACGAAGAGTTAATATGGTTCTCGGTAAGCCCCTTTCATACCAGTATCTTTAGATCATTGTATCAGAAAAAGTTTATATTATTTTAACCTACCAAAGTAAATTGGAATCATCCTAGGTGATTTAGAATTGAATCCTAATTTCGTATAACTTTTCATTTTGAGGAGTTTGTTGTCATGTTCTTCTTTTTTATGCAGCGTGTCGAGAAGGTCATCCCTTCTTATTATGCCAAGCTCCGCGACTCTAAGCAGAAAAAGACTGCAGAGGAGCTCTTCAATGATATGCACAAAGAGCAACTCCGGGACGCACAACAATGGGTCAAGGAAACTTCTCAGTCATGCTCAGCTGTAGCTGTTCTTGTTGCCACCATTGTCTTTGCTGCTGCCTACACTGTACCTGGTGGTTCAAATGATAAGGGCATCCCAATTTTCCTCCACAAAAACTTTTTCTTGTTTTTCACCATCATGGATGTTATCGCCTTAGCAAGCTCCTTGACCCCAGTTGTGATGTTCCTCTCTATCCTCACTTCTCTTTTTGATTACGAAGATTTTCGTAACTCCATCCCTCGAAAACTGACTTTGGGATTCACTTTACTCTTCTTCTCCGTGATGGCGACCATGCTTGCTTTCGCTGCCACCATTTTGCTCATCGTTCAATCAGAGAAACAATTGACAGCAAGTTTGATTTCAATTGCCGCATTTTTTCCCGTCTCCGTGTTCGCATTGATGCAGTTCCGTTTATATGCTGCATTCATGCATTCCACGAAATGCATCCGTACGACAATCAGTAGGTCCCTCCCTTGGTTTGGTGCCCCTTTACTGTTTCGCAATAGAAAGCAGCGTAGAGATTTATTTCAGAAAAAGGAAGTTTCAAAATCAGATTATTACTCTGGATTTTGATTTTAAGGTGGGGATATTAGTGCCAGTTCATACCAACAACTATGTGAGAGAGTATTTGTTAAGGAAACAAATATGTGATTATGTGCTGTAAAATATTTCTTTTCCTATTGCAGTATAGATTTCCTATTGCAGTATAGATTTCCAGAATAGCTTAGCACAATTATAGGAAACAACTCTTGTATAAAGTTACGTTCTCTGATTCAATGAATTCATTCAGGCAAATATTCTTTTTCCCTTTTCTCAAAGGGTATCAGAGCAAGGTTGACATACCCTAGCTCTGTATTTTTGTCGTCTCAATTCTCTTTTGCTTTGCCGCTACTCATCATCATGGAGAGTGAGCAATCTTCAAAAGAAGTAGGAACAATGCCTTCGATCCCTTTTTCCTCTACCATTCTGACCATCCAGGATTGGTACTTGTTTCCAAGCCTCTCAATGGCGATAATTATTCAACTTGGTGCCGATCCATGACCATCTCTTTAAATGCCAAATCTAAATTGGGTTTTATAGATGGTACAATAGCAATGTCGTCTGTTAAGAGCCAACCAGATGCTCATGCTTCATGGAGAAAGTGCAACGATATGATTCTATCATGGATCCTTAATTCAATCACACCAGATCTTGCAGATAGTGTGATCTATTCAACTATAGCCCAGGAGATTTGGGAAGACCTTCAGGATCGTTTTTCTCAGAGTAATGCCCCTCGTATTTTTCAGATTGAGAGAGATATCGCTTGTCTTTCCCAAGCTCAGATGACTGTTGCAGCCTACTATACGAAGCTGAAAGGATTATGGGATGAACTAGGTTCCTATAACGAAACTGTTTGCTCTTGTGGGGTAGATCATAAACGACGCCAGTTGATGCAATTTCTCATGGGTCTAAATGAATCTTACAAAGCAATGAGAGGGCAAATCTTATTGATGAATCCGTTACCTGATGTTCGCCAGGCTTACTCTTCCATTGTTCAAAAAGAAAAGCAGCGCAGCTTATGCGACACACGTGAGACAACTGAAACTGCAGCCATGTCAGTTCAAAGAAATGAACCCACAGCCTTGGTTGTCGACCAGGACATGGTTCTTCCCACTCCAAATCCTCTAACCGCAAGTCATTGCACTGCTCATACTGTGATAATGATCATCATGTACGAGACACATGTTGGAAGTTGCATGGGTACCCACCAGGTCATCCAAAACATAAATCAACTTGATTCAATCGCAGAGGCAGTTGTTCTCAATTTGAAAATTCCTCTCAGTCTTCAGCCAATCATGTTAAGGAAGGACCAACACTACAGGAAATGTAGTCTGTGATGAATGGACTCTCTGATATACAATTTCAATAGATATTATCTATTATGAACAATAAAGGGATGAATCAATCCTCTAATCCTAAGGCCAATGCTGCTGGTACTTCTTCAAGTTTGTCACAAACATCATTGCGCCTCAATCGATTGGTCCTCGATAGTGGTGCAACTGATCATATTACCTCTTCTTTGAATTTGCTTATTAACAGTCGTCAAAACATTGCTTTACCGCCAGTTATTATGCCAAGTGGAGAACAGGCCCCAATAACATCTACTGGAACTTTACCTTTGAACTCTGTTATTTTTCTTAAAAATGTGCTTGGTATGCCATCTTTTAAGGTGGATTTGATGTCTGTGAGTAAAGTTACAAAAGGTCTTAATTGTTCCATAACCTTTTTTCCTTATTAGTGTATTTTACAAGACTTGACGACGAAGACGATGATTGGTTTGGGTAAACAACGAGGCAGACTTTATTTCCTAACTGCATTGGCATCAACCATACCGAGACCTACAATCAAATCCTCTGCTGCCATTACCAGCTGACCATCTTGTTCTCATGTTGTCTCCTCCACCGACTTATGGCATCGCCGATTAGGGCATCTATCTTCCTCTAGATTAGATTTTATGGCAAAAATTTACTCCATTTCCTTTTCAAATTCAAAAATGCTTGTGAAGTTTGTGCATTTTCCAAGCAATGCCGACTTCCCTTTTCTACTAGTTCACTTTCATCTGCTAGACCTTTTGAGTTAATACATTGTCATATTTGGGGCCCCTATACAATTCCTTCTCTTTCTGGTGCAAAGTATTTTTTGACAGTTGTGGATGATTATTCTCGATTCACATGGGTATTCTTTATGCAACACAAAAATGAAACACAACATTTACTTACAAATTTTTTCTCTTTTGTCAAAACCCAATTTAATACTTTCATCACCAAAATTTGAGTCGATAATGGGGGGAATTCTTTTCTATGCGTGATTTTTTTTTACAAAATGGCACAATTTATCAACACTCTTGCATTTATACACCCCAACAAAATGGGGTTGTCGAACGCAAACATCGTCATATCCTTGAGTCGGCCCGTGCCCTTCGTTTTCAAGCCCATCTTCCTTTGCGTTTTTGGGCAGAATGTGTTCTTACCGCTGTCCATTTGATTAATCGTTTGCCTACAACACTTCTTTCCCAGCAAACTCCTTTTGAACGACTTTATGGCTAGGTTCCCTCTTATTCCCATCTTAAGGTTTTTGGATGTCTTGAATATGTTACTGTTGTGCATGTCTCTCATAAATTCGCTCCTAGAGCTACATGTTGTGTTTTCCTTGGTTACCCGATCGGCCAAAAAGCTTACAAACTCTATGACCTTACCACTCATAAAATTTTCCCTAGCCGTGATATTGTTTTTCATGAACATATTTTCCCTTTTGAGTCCCCTTCATCCATTCCTCCACCTACTGTACCTGTCCTCCCTCGTTTTATTTCTGACCCTCCTCTTTCTGACACATTCCCCACCATCTCCACCACACCATCAGAATCTGTCCATTCTATCACCCCTTTCAACTTGACCCTGCCAAATTCACCTTCCACGTTTTTGCCTCCAGCCACTTCCACCTTTGCTCCACCCAATCCTGCCAGCCTTGTTCAACCCCCTTCTTCTATCACTCCAGTGCAGCCCTTACGTCGTTCTCAACGACATCATAGTCCTCCTTGTGCTTTACGTGATTATGTCTGCAACAACATGACATCTCCCAAACCATCGTCTGGTTCCACAACAGGTACGCGGTATCCTCTTTGTAACTTTATCTCTTACCATCATTACTCACCACAACATCATTCTTTTGTTGCTACCATCAGTCAAGATGTTGAGCCCCACTCATATACAGAAGCCGCTTCCCATTCACAATGGCAAGTCGCGATGCAATCTGAATTGGCAGCTTTAGCAGCCAACCACACTTGGTCTCTCACTCCTCTCCCTCCTGGAAAATAACTGATTGGATGTCGCTGGGTTTATAAAATCAAACGTCGCTCGGATGGCATCATAGAGCGTTATAAGGCTCGTTTGGTGGCCAAGGGTTATACACAGCTGGAAGATATCGATTATCATGACACTTTTTCTCCCACTGCTAAAATGTTTACTGTCCGTTATTTATTAGCTCTGGCAGCTGCCCAAGATTGGTCCCTTCACCAACTCGATGTAAACAACGCTTTCCTTCATGGTGATCTCCATGAAGAAATTTAGATGTGTCCGCCTCCTGGTCTTCAACGACAGGGGGAGAACTTGGTATGTCACCTTAACAAGTCGTTGTATGGTTTAAAGCAAGCTTCCCGTCAATGGTTTGCCAAATTCTCTACAGTTATTCAAAATGCTAGATATGTTCAGTCCAAAGCAGACTACTCGTTGCTCATATGTCGAAATGGCAAGTCCTTTACCGCTTTGTTGATATACATTGATGATATTCTTATTACAGGTAATGATCTCAAGGTTATATCAACTCTGGAGCAATTTTTGCATAATCGTTTCCAAATTAGAGATTTGGGTGCTTTGAAATATTTTCTAGGTATTGAGGTCTCTTGATCAAAGAGAGGTATTTCTATCTCACAGAGAAAATACACTTCGGAAATTCTGAAGGATGGTGGAATTTTAGGTGCTAAACCTGTGAACTTTCCCATGGAGCAAAACACAAAACTCTCAGATGTAGGCGAATTGCTCAGAGATCCATCCCAATATAGGCGACTTGTGAGACGCCTAATTTATTTGACTATTACTCGGCCGGATATCATGTACTCTGTACATGTATTAAGTCGATTCATGCATGCACCACGTAGACCACATATGGAAGCTACCTTGCGTGTGTTGCGTTATTTGAAAAATGCTCCAGGACAGGGTTTGTTTTTCCCTTCTCAAAATGATTTGTCTTTGCGAGCCTTTTGTGATTCGGACTGGGCTGGTTGTCCAATGACTTGTAGATCAACTACGGGCTATTGTGTTTTTTTGGGATCTTCACTTATTTCTTGGCGAACAAAAAGGCAGAAAACAATGTCACTCTCCTCAGCAGAAGCCGAATATAGGGCCATGGCCGGTACATGCTGTGAGTTATCTTGGTTACGTTCATTGTTGAAAAATTTACGAATATTGCATCCGAAACCAGCATTGCTACATTGTGATAACAAAACAGCCTTACATATAGCATCCAATCCTGTTTTACATGAAGGAACTAGACACATAGAAATGGATTGCCACTTTATTTGAGACAAAATACAGGATGGTTCGATTGTGACCAAATTTGTCACTTCGACAAATCAACTTGCGGATGTATTCACTAAACCATTGGGCAAGGAAAATTTCTCTACCATGATTCGCAAGTCGGGAGTTCTCGATATTCACTCTCCAACTGAGGGGGAGTGTTAAGGAAACAAATATGTAATTATATGCTGTAAAATATTTCTTTTCCTACTGCAGTATAGATTTCCAGAATAGCTTAGCACAATTATAGGAAACAACTCTTGTATAAAGTTACGTTCTCTGATTCAATGAATTCATTCAGGCAAATATTCTTTTTCCCTTTTCTCACAGTATTAGCTGCTGATACTCTTTATCACACGGTCCTACTTATCAATCTCCTGTTATAGTCTACCTGCAATTCCACTGAATCTCTAGTGGCTGTGCTTACTGAAGATTCCTTCGTCAACATCTGACGTGAGGCCATCAACGTGGTCAATTCACTTGCTATGCAAGCACTTCTTTTGGTTAATAAATTGAATCTACTGTTCTGTTTCTTTCTGCTAATCCCTCCTGTAGCATCTGTTCTGCTTAAGCATCTTTGTGTTTATTGCTCAGAAAAAATAAAATAAAATGTAAAAGAACTTACTATTTGCTATTTGGTTCTGGTGTTAAACACGTCTAGCTAGGTAACCCAGAATTATTGGTCCAGCAATAATTTGTTTGCTCTACATTCCTGTCAGGAATCTTACTGCAGGACTTAGTAATAATGGATGATGATAAGCTTTAAACTTCAAAGCTATCTTAAAAACGAACACTTGCAAAGAAAAAGGGCCAAGCCCAGTAGATTCTCCTGAACTATTTCTTGAAGAAGTTGTGGAAGTTGGTTCTAGATTAGGCTTGATGGGCTTGTTTGGTTTTTGAAAAAAAATAAGAAATAAATTAATTTTATTTATGTAAAAATTTGATGTGCGGATGTGAAAATAAATTTCAAACAATAAAAAAAATATTATTTTAATATATTTTCAAATAAAAATTATTTTGAAAAACAATCATTATCACAATACAATACAGGCTCTGAATATATGTTTTGCATAAACTTAAAAATATCTTTTTCATTCTCTCTCACGTCTCATTCTCCTCCTTATACAAGTAAATATTTGTAGTTCATGTTCTAAAATTTCTTCAAATTCTTATTGCTTATTTAACAAAAGAAATGCCATTTTTCTCTCTGGTTTCTCTTTCTTGTTTCTTTCTCATCCCAATTTAGTTAGCATCCATTTTTCTTTTTCATAAAAGTTCACTAATTGGTTATAAAAATTAATAGTTTTGAATGCTGATTCCCCGAAATAAAATAAAATAATTTCATATTTTCATTTGAAAAATATTGCTAGATAGCATTCTTGACCAAAAAAATAGAACGAAAAGGACTCCTGAGCTAAGGATAAATTGAGAAATTCGATTCGGATCCCATCGAATTTGTCTCCGAGAAACTGTGCCCATTCTGGGACTGGTGCGAGCTAAAAGGGATTGAACATTGAGTCTTATGCACGTCCAATTAATGCTTCAAAGAAACATGCAGTAGCTAGCTAGCGCTGTTGGTGACTTCCTCGGAGTTTGGATATTGAGTCATCCACATGCCTAAAAAAACAAAAGATAGGATTGGGTTAGGAGGGTTTTTTTTCAATTTAAAATTTATTAATTTTGTTGTTTTTCAGATATTTTAATTTTTTGATTTTAAAAATAATTTTTTAAAAAATATTATTATAGTATATTTTTAATTAAAAAATACTTTAAAAAACAATTAAATTTTAAACCTAAATTATTGGTTGAATTGTGGTTCCTTCCCTGATCCATTTTTTTTATTCTTTTAAATCCAGGACTGAAATAACCGCCGATCCTTTCCAGGCATGCTAAATTTGAAAGCCCAGCCTGCCCCATAGATGCTTTCCCATTTTCAGGCCCATTTTCAGGCCCAAAATGTGCATTTTAGAGGGGGGGGATCAGACGCTTGTTTTAGTCCCACTCATATTTGGTACAAAATTCGATTCTATATGTTTCTTTCTTGACTTCCTCTTGCTCCAGATGGTCGTTTTACACGTTGTGCTTTACTCCTGCCAATGGTTGAATAGCCACGGTGAGGAATGGACATGGAAGGAAGAGCATAATCTCCATGGGATACAAAACATAATTAACAAGCAAAGCATCACACTCGTCTTTAAATGATCGTGTTCATCACATTATCTAGCAGGAATAAATAAAGGAAAGAGGAAGATCCGATGATGATTTGGAGCTTACATCATAGAGCATTGCTTAACATAACAATCCTAACTTTTAACTGAAGATTTTAATGGTGTTGTAGCTCTACAAGCTAAGCATGCGAAGTGCAGATGCCCTTCTTTTGTTCTTTATTTATTGAGTGCGTTGGGACACCGTTTTTACTTGGCTTTAAAGGAGACCAGTCTATTTTTTCTGAAATTCGGTGTCATTCAATAGCATAAACTAGCAAAACGGTTTGTCTGCGCTGGCTCTTGTTCCCTTGCCATTTGTTGGTTAATTATTCATTTATTCTATGAATTTGATGTTAGGATATTTGAATTTTCCCACACTGAATTTGTAACTTCCGAGTCAGTGCATAGATGTAATTCACTGGAATACCTGTAGAATATCTATGCATTGTTAGGTTCTTTTCTTCCTTTTCTTTTTGGATTAATTAATATGGTTTCATAACTGTTGGGAAAACTCGGGACAACTAACCGGATCAATTAAGCGGAATACATTCACAATTCACAAGTCCCAATCCTTTTTCCCTCTTTGTGCAGTAAAAAACAGATTCAAACAATGATCAAATATAATGCAAATAATCACACAAATTAACACCAAGATTTTTACGTGGAAAACCCGATGCGGGAAAAACCACGGGACCGGAGTCCACCTAAAAACTTCCACTATCACAAATAATGGGTTCACAACTGTTCTTCCTCAGATTTAACTAAGGGATACAACATATATATCATCAAGAACTACTTATTCTCGGATTGCAACAAGATTAAAGGAGAATTATTTGAGAAAAACTCACAAAACTGACAGCCCCGTTTTCTGTCAAAACGGCCAGCTTCCACACCACCAATCTTCGATCCAACCGTCCAGAATGAAGAGGAATGTGTCTAGAAGCTTCTGTCAAAATCTCAGCCCGATCCAACGGTGAACGACCTGGAAATCAAAGAAAGAACGCAGGCTGCTCTGCTGCCTCTTCTTCTATTTTTCTCTCGGTTTTCTTCTCCTTTCTTGTTAAATTTTTCTGCTGCTCTACAGTAACCGTTTCATTTAATTTAAAACCAAGGAGGCAGCCAGCTGCCTCCTTAATTAATGTGGTGGTCCCCCCATCACATGGTGCGGGACCACACAACAAATCTCCCCCTCACGCACCATGTGAGGAATTCGCCATATTGGCGATCAACATGTAAGCTTCAATTTAGGAGGCTCTGATAAGCCTGCTTCCCTTCTACAAAACTCAAACTTCTCTCTCGGTAGAGGTTTGGTCATCATATCTGACACGTTGTCATCAGTATGGATCTTCTCAACAACAAATGACTTCATCTCCATAGCATCTCGAATCCATTGATATCTAACTTCAATGTGCTTTGACCGAGAGTGAAAAGTAGGATGCTTACTGAGATGGATTGCACTTTGACTATCACAGTGCAACACAAAGTTCTCTTGAACTAGGCCAAGTTCATGTAAGAACTTCTTCATCCATAACAACTCTTTGCCCCCTTCAGTAAGAGCAATATATTCAGCCTCTGTAGTGGATAATGCCACACATTTTTGCAACCTTGATTGCCATGAGACTGCTCCCCCTGCAAACTTCATCAAGTATCCTGATGTGGACTTTCTAGAATCAACATCACCAGCCATATCTGCATCTGTGTATCCATCCAACACAGGTTTATCATTACCAAAACATAAGCTGAAACTAGAAGTACCTTTGAGATACCTGAGTATCCATTTCACTGCTGACCAGTGTTCTTTACCAGGATTGGAGAGGAACCGACTAACCACACCAACTGCATGAGCTATATCCGGCCTTGTGCAAACCATGGCATACATCAAGCTACCAACTGCGGATGCATAAGGAACCTTTTCCATTTCATCTCTTTCTTCATCACTTGAAGGACACTGCTTAGAACTTAATTTAAAGTGGCTTGCAAGTGGAGAACAAACCGGTTTGGAGTTGCTCATGTTGAATCTCTCAAGTACCTTTTGGACATATCTCTCCTGAGATAGCCAAAGTTTCTCCTTCTTCCTGTCACGTGTGATCTTCATGCCAAGAATCTGTTTTGCCGGTCCTAAGTCTTTCATTGCAAAAGACTTGCTTAACTCTTCCTTCAACATCTGAATCTTCTTAGCATCATGGCCAACAATCAACATATCATCCACATACAACAGGAGAATAATAAAGTTTCCATCTGGAAACCTTTTCATAAATACACAATGATCAGAAGTGGTCCTGTCATAACCATGATCCACCATGAAAGAATCAAACTTCTTGTACCATTGTCTTGGAGCTTGCTTTAACCCATATAAGCTCTTTTTCAACTTGCAAACTAGCTGCTCTTTACCTTTTGCTTCAAACCCTTCAGGTTGTTCCATGTAGATCTCCTCATCTAAATCACCATGGAGAAAGGCAGTTTTCACATCAAGTTGCTCAACTTCAAGATTCAAACTAGCAGCTAAGCCAAGCACAACTCGGATTGAAGACATCTTGACCACTGGTGAAAAGATTTCTTCAAAATCAATACCCTTCTTCTGACCGAAACCTTTCACAACCAATCTTGCCTTGTACCTTGCTTGTGAGCAATGTTCATCAATTTTCAACCTGAACACCCATTTGTTCTTGAGCGCTCTCTTACCTTTAGGAAGCTTCACTAACTCAAAGGTATGATTTTCATGCAAGGATTTCATCTCTTCTTGCATTGCTTTCAACCACTCACTTTTCTTCTCATGTGACATAGCTTCATCAAAGCATTCTGGCTCTCCCCCGTCAGTAACCAGCACATACTCATGAGGAGAGTATTTGGTGGAAGGTTGGCGAGGTCTAGTTGACCTCCTCAATTGTGGCTCATCTGGAGCTTCCTGCATAACCTGTTCAGGAGTAACATCAATATCATCATTAGCTGATTCAGGATCACCAACTAATGGCTCATTAAGAAAACCATCATTTTCATCATTTTGCAAGTCTCCCCCATGATTAGCAGGCATCAAAGATAACTGTGGAGTAGGTGCTGGATTTGAATTAGATGGAATAAAAGTAGTAGACTCTGTTTTCTCCTTCAGTTCAAAGTCTTCAATGGTTTGATCTTCAAAGAAGATAACATCTCTGCTTCTCACAATTTTCTTCTCCTTTGGATCCCATAACCTATAACCAAACTCATCATCTTCAGAGCCCAAGAAAATACACTGCTTTGTCTTGCTATCAAGCTTAGACCTTTCATCCCTTGGAACATGTACAAATGCTCTGCATCCAAACACTCTCAAGTGTGCATAGGAAACATCCTTTCCTTTCCAAACTCTATCTGGAACATCAAACTCAAGAGGAACTGATGGAGAAAGGTTGATCATGGCAACTGCAGTCTTCATTGCCTCGCCCCAAAAGGACTTAGGCAGCTTTGCATGAGAGAGCATACATCTAATTCTTTCAACAATTGTTCTGTTCATTCTCTCAACCACTCCATTCTGCTGTGGAGTCTTAGGAACTGTCTTCTCTAACTTGATGCCATGTTCCCTGCAGTACTTCTCAAAAGGACCCCTGTATTCACCACCATTATCTGCTCGAACACATTTCAGCTTTCTACCAATTTCTCTTTCAACTCTGGCATGGAAATCCTTAAAGACATCAAACACCTGATCTTTGGATTTCAAACAAGTGGCCCAAATCTTCCTGGAGTGATCATCAATAAAACTAACAAAGTACAATGCACCTCCAAGAGACTTATCAATCATTGAGCAAACATCAGTATGAACTAAATCAAGAACATGTGACCTTCTATGTGAAGGTGATCTTTGAAATGCAACTCTATGTTGTTTACCAACTAAACAATGAGTACATGTGTTCAAGTTCATACCTTTTAAAGGAAGGTAATTCTTCTTGGCAAGGATTCCAAGGCCTTTCTCACTCAAATGTCCAAGCCGCTTATGCCATAAATCAGTAGAGCAATCTTCAATTGCATTTACCTCCCCTTTGATCACCTTGGCTTGTGACATGTAGAGACCCATCTTCTTCCCTTTAGCAACAATTAGGGAATTTTTGGAGAGCTTCCATTTACCATCTCCAAAGTAACTGTGATAGCCTTCTTCATCAAGAGTACCAGTAGAGATCAAATGTAGGCGCATATCAGGCACATGCCTAACATCTTTGAGTAGCAACTTGCACCCAGTATTGGTTTCCAACCAAATGTCTCCAATGCCCACAACACTGGCCATCCCTTGATTTCCCATCCTAACTTGACCAAAGTCACCAGCAGTGTAGGATGTGTAGAAATCACGTCGAGGTGTAACATGGTAAGAAGCTGCTGAATCTGCAACCCAGGTGGTATCTTGACATGCAAGATTAACACAGCCATCATCACACACAATGGCAACATCACCATCAGATACAACTGCAGCTGTACCATTCTCTTCATTCTTGTCTTCATCTCTACCCTTTTTATCTCTTTTATACTTTCTGCAATCTTTTTGCATATGTCCAGGCTTGTCACAGTAATAACACTTAAAACCCTTCCTTGACTGAGATCTTCCTCTTGGCTTCCATTTGCCTTTTCTATTGCTGGATTCTCCATCTTGCTTGCCGTGAGAGAACCTGCTTTGACTTCTCCCTCGACTTTCTGTAACAAGTGCATGAAACTCGGAAGTGCTTGTCCCTTTCCTCCTCTTCTCTTCATTGAGGATACAATCCTTCACTGTTTTCAAAGTGAGCTTTCCATTCGGAGTAGAATTGCTAAGTGACACTACCAAAGTCTCCCAACTATCCGGCAATGAACTCAATAGGATTAATGCTTGCATTTCATCGGCTAACTCAAGGTTCATCAATGACAGCTGATTTAAGAACCCTTGGAATACATTTATATGCACTGAAGCATCTTCACCATCTCTATACTTCAAATTCACAAGGTCTCTAATTACAAAAACCTTGTTTTGTGCACTCTCCTTGGCAAATGTTTCTTCCAACATCTTCCAAACTTTATAGCAATCATGTTCTTGAGAAATATGATTAATGGACTTAGAAGATACCCATTTTCTAACATTAGCGGTAGCCTTTCTATTTAGTCCATTCCATTTTGCATCATCCATGTCATCAGGCTTTATTCCTTTACATTCAATCGGCAAAGCCAAATCATTGCAGTATAAGTGATCCTCCATCATTGTTTTCCACAGAAAATAATTTGAGGAAGTGAGCTTTATCATGCCCGAATCTTCCTTTTCCATTTTAACTGCACAAGAACTCAATCTACACAACCAAATGCTCTGATACCACTTTGTTGGGAAAACTCGGGACAACTAACCGGATCAATTAAGCGGAATACATTCACAATTCACAAGTCCCAATCCTTTTTCCCTCTTTGTGCAGTAAAAAACAGATTCAAACAATGATCAAATATAATGCAAATAATCACACAAATTAACACCAAGATTTTTACGTGGAAAACCCGATGCGGGAAAAACCACGGGACCGGAGTCCACCTAAAAACTTCCACTATCACAAATAATGGGTTCACAACTGTTCTTCCTCAGATTTAACTAAGGGATACAACATATATATCATCAAGAACTACTTATTCTCGGATTGCAACAAGATTAAAGGAGAATTATTTGAGAAAAACTCACAAAACTGACAGCCCCGTTTTCTGTCAAAACGGCCAGCTTCCACACCACCAATCTTCGATCCAACCGTCCAGAATGAAGAGGAATGTGTCTAGAAGCTGCTGTCAAAATCTCAGCCCGATCCAACGGTGAACGACCTGGAAATCAAAGAAAGAACGCAGGCTGCTCTGCTGCCTCTTCTTCTATTTTTCTCTCGGTTTTCTTCTCCTTTCTTGTTAAATTTTTCTGCTGCTCTACAGTAACCGTTTCATTTAATTTAAAACCAAGGAGGCAGCCAGCTGCCTCCTTAATTAATGTGGTGGTCCCCCCATCACATGGTGCGGGACCACACAACAATAACTGTTTCCTCTGGTAAGAATTCAGGCAGAAAACCAATTCGACAGAGAGAGCAAGATGGGAACTCCATCAGAAATGAAGCCAGCCTACATCGCAACCTTGGAGGAAGACTGGAAGAGCCTGGCTAAATTCTATGAGAAACATAAAGATCGCCTGTTGACTCCAATGTCATTCACCGAAGATACTGCATTTCATATGGCTGTCTACAGTAAAGATGAGAAATTGCTCAAGTGTCTTCTTGATTACGCACAGGATGCGCCTACGTCCCAGGATCATAAACATCCCATTAGTATTACAAATGTTTATGGACACACACCACTTCATTTAGCTGTCAGCAGAGGAAACTCTGAGGCAGTAAAGCTCTTGGTGGAGGAATCAAAGAAAATCCTTGTGGGAGAATCAGAAAATGAGAAAACAGATATAATGTTGATGAAAAACAAGCAAGGCGAGACCCCATTGTTTAGAGCTGCTGCGTTTGGTCAGACTGAAATAGTCAAGTATTTGGCTCGTCAACCTGCACAAATAGTCAATGATGAGCTTTTATTAGTTCATCGCCAAAGGAATGATGGACAATCTATTCTTCATGTTGCAGTCCTAGGGGAGAATTTTGGTCTCCTCTCTTCTCTGTTTCAAATTAAATGCTAAGATATATTCATGTTAAAAATCACAAAAAAAAATAAAAATAATTTTGCTTTTCATTGCAGAAACTGCTGTGCTGCTGTTAAAACTTGATAAATCACTTAGCAAGTTGACAGACAGCGGGGGGAAAACTTGTCTTGGTTTATTGACCGAGATACCTTCTGCTTTCAAGAGTGGACACTCTATGAGTATATTCAGCCAATTCCTTTACATGTGTATGCTCTAAAATAAATGCCTGCTTGTTTTAATTTTTTAGAAAAACATGAATCTAATGCTTTTAGGGGTTATTTGCTGTTAGATAATATTATTGGACATTTATTTAACAGTATATTTTTCCTGGAAGCAAGGTGTTTTACCTGAATTTCTTTTAATGTTAAAATTCCAGGCTGTCACCAGTGTCATCGATATTTTAAAACTCCAAATTTTTCTTCTTATTTTAAACCTTGTGAAGATTTGATTGACTTGCATGCGAGTATTTTAAAGGTCTTCCGGCTGAAGATGAGTGTGATGGGGCCATCAATGAAGATACATCAAGAGTTTGGGAAGCTATGGAGAGTGGCCGAAGGAGGAATATGAAAAGTCGATTTAGCTACCATGTCCACGGAGGTACAGGAAAAGCAAACCTAGTTTAACCTCTTATGGACTATCTAATGATTGAAGAATTTAAGCTACAGTAACATTATTGGTAGAATGAAGTCTTCCCTTGGAAATGCAACTGGGAAGAATATAACTAATCAGAATATATCTAGTCTGGTATTTCATTCCTTCGTATATTTGACTACTATTGGCTGTTCATTTGCAGTGTTAGAATGGATCAACGAATCAATCTGCAGATTCTCCTTCAAAGGTATTTCTCCCCACCCGAAATCCCAACCAAACTCAAAATGCTGATCACCTCTCATCTTTCTCTCTTGTCTAATGAATAGGGTGGCCGATGGTGGAAAGAATCTGGGAAAATAAGAGGAAGCATAAATTTGCCTTGCGACTGGCAAAAATGCTAATAAAGAGTGATGTTTCGTGGGATCAAGATATTGCTGTACAGGGCCTGTATGGAGCTAGCACTGGATCCCCTGTCTCTGATCCTTCGCATCCTTTGCTTACAGCAACAAAAACAGGAATACTAGAGGTTGTTTATGAAATGCTCATAGAGAAGCCTCATTTGCTTGATCTTCTTGACAAAGAAGGGAAGAACATATTGCATGTAGCTATAAAGTACAGACGCAAGGATATTTTCCATCTTATAAAGAGTAACCGGATAATATCGAACAGGATGAGCTATGGAATTGGCAAAGATGGCTACACGTTGTTGCACCAAGTAGCAGACAACAAGCATTACTCTGTAGGAAGCACGCATGGTCCTGCACCACAATTACACGAAGAGTTAAAATGGTTCACAGTAAGCCCCTTTCGTACAGTATCTTTAGATCATTGTATTATATTATTTTAACCTACCAAGATAAATTGGAATTATCCTAGGTGATTTATAATTGAATCCCAATTTCGTGTAACTTTTCATTTTGAGGAGTTTGCTGTCATGTTCTCCTTCTGTATGCAGCGTGTCGAGAAGCTCATCCCTTCTTATTATGCCAAGCTCCGCGACTCTGAGCAGAAAATGACTGCAGAGGAGCTCTTCAAAGATATGCACAAAGACCAACTCCTGGCCGCAAAACAATGGGCCAAGGAAACTTCTCAGTCATGCTCAGCTGTAGCTGTTCTTATTGCCACCATTGTCTTTGCTGCTGCCTACACTGTACCTGGTGGTTCAAATGATAAGGGCATCCCAATTTTCCTCCACAAAAACTTTTTTTTGTTTTTCACCATCATGGATGTTATCGCCTTAGCAAGCTCCTTGACCTCAGTTGTGATGTTCCTCTCTATCCTCACTTCTTCTTTTGATTACGAAGATTTTCGTTACTCGATCCCTCGAAAACTGACTTTTGGATTCACTTTACTCTTCTTCTCCGTGATGGCGACCATGCTTGCTTTCGCTGCCACCATTTTGCTCATCGTTCAATCAGGGAAACAATTGACAGCAGGTTTGATTTCAATTGCCGCGTTTTTTCCCGTCTCCGTGTTTGCAATGATGCAGTTCCGTTTCTATGCTGCATTCATGCATTCCACGAAGGGCATCCGTAAGGCAATGAGGAGGTCCCTCCCTCGGTTTGGTGCCCCTTTACTGTTTCGCAAGAGAAAGCAGTGTCGATATTTATTTCCGAAAAAGCAAGTTTTAGAATCAGATTATTACTCTGGATTTTGATTTTAAGGTGTGGATATTAGTGCCAGTTCATACCAACAACTATGTGAGAGAGTATTAGCAGCTGATACTCTTTATCACACGGTCCTACTTATCAATCACCTGTTATAGTCTACCTGCAATTCCACTGAATCTCTAGTGGCTGTGTTTACTGAAGATTCCTTCGTCAACATCTACGTGAGGCCAACAACGTGGTCAATTCACTTGCTATCTTCTTTTGGTTAATAAATTGAATCTACTGTTCTGTTTTTTCCTGCCACTCCCTCCTGTAGCATGTGTTCTGCTCAAGCATCTTTGTGTTTATTGCTCAGAAAAAGTAATATAAAATGTAAACGAACTTACTATTTGCTATTTGGTTCTGGTTTTAAGCACGTAATTTGTTTGCTCTACATTCCTGTCTGGAATCTTACTGCAGGACTTAGTAATAATGGATGATGATAAGCTTTAAACTTCAAAGCTATCTTAAAAACGAACACTTGCAAAGAAAAAGGGCCAAGCCCAGTAGATTCTCCTGAACTATTTCTTAAAGTTGCGGAAGTTGGTTCTAGATTAGGCTTGATGGGCTTGTTTGGTTTTTAAGGAAAAATAAGAAATTAATTAATTTTTTTATGTAAGAATTTGAATTTTTTTTCCTTCACATTATATTTTATAATATTTTTAAATTATTTTGATGTATAGATATTAAAAATAAATTTTAAAAAATAAAAAAATAATTATTTTAATATATTTTTATGAAAAAAACACTTTAAAAAGCAATCGTTATTATAATACTTAACAATCTTTAAATATATGTTTTACGTAAACTTAAAAATATCTTTTTCATTCTTTCTCATGTTTCTTTCTCCTCCTTATACAGGTAAATATTTATAGTTTGTATTCTAAAATTTCTTCAAATTCTTATTGCTTTTTGGACGGAAAAAATGTCATTTTTCTCTCCGGTTTCTCTTTCTTATTTCTCTCTCACCAATTTAGTTAGCATCCATTTTACTTTTTCATAAAAGTTCACTAATTGGCTACACAAATTAATAGTTTTGAATACTGGTTCCCCGAAATAAAATAAAATGATTTCATATTTTCATTTGAAAAATATTGCTAGATAGCATTCTTGACCAAAAAAAAAAAAAGAACGAAAAGGACTACTAAGCCAAGGATAAGTTGAGAAATTCGATTCGGATCCCATCGAATTTGTCTCCGAGAAACCGTACCCAATCTGGGACGGGTGCGGGCTAAAAGGGATTGAAGATTGAGTCTTATGCACGTCCAATTAATGCTTCAAAGAAACATGCAGTAGCTAGCTAGCGCTGTTGGTGACTTCCTCAGAGTTTGGATGTTGAGTCATCCACACGCCTGACAGAGAGAGGCTGACAGAGGCCCCTAACAACAGCAACAATCATGCACTCTAACGACCACTGACGACTAGTTGCTTCAAATTGTTAGCCTTGAGGCATCAACCCAACTCGAAGAGAGTTAGTTAGACCTGAAACATGGACTTTTATCTTCTAGCTAGCATCCAAATGTCCTAATAGAAACACACACGCCAATTCCCTACTTTCTTTTGATATTCAAGAAATAATACGTGATTCTGCCACATGTTTTTTGTTTTTTTTTTAGGCATTTGTCTATCACAAGTAGTTTACTTACTTTCTTAAACTTGTCTTAATTTCAAGTCCTTAATTTGTAGTAACATGTACAAGTACCATTGAGTCACATGGCTGAAAAAAAACCACAACACATGTTACCTTCATCTCTTGCATTTGATCATTCGGATTTTTTACTTTAATCGGATTAAATCAATCCCTCTACTTTTAATTAAAAATGATTAATTTGAGTTCTAATTTCACCTTAAATTATCTTTAATTTGAATTAAATTAAGAATTTTATTTGATCCAATAATATAAAGCATAAGATTTGATTGGACTAAATTTGCATAATAGAGGGGTCTTGATTGATTTTTATCATTGAACCAAACTTTTCTTTTTAAAAAGGTGTTTGAGAATATATTTTTTTGCTTAGAAATATATCAAAATAATATATTTTTTATTTTTTAAAAATTATTTTTGAAATCAACATGTCAAAACAATATAAAAATATATAAAAAAATTAATTAAAAAAAAAACATGATTTCAACCGCGTTTCAAAAATCTCCACAAAGGTCATGCAAAAATGATGAACTCAAAGTACCAAGCAGTATTAAGTAGACTGCAATACGTGAATGTTCTAGGGTGGTCATTTGATCATGAACATACAAAACTAAAGCTCAAGAAATCTTCCAAGTGAATTAATTAGCCTTTAGAAGCGATAGCGTGATGATATCGATATTGCTAGGTGAACAAATCTGGTCCTACTTGTACACCAACAAAGTAGATAACAGTTGATCATGCATGTTCTTGTAATTCTGATTCCCAATGAAGAACTTGGCGCTGATATTTATCCCCTCTTTAATCTCTATCCCAACGTGAACTTTAGAAAAGGATACAAGTAAAATCATAAATATATGGTCAGATGTCTTAATTAGTACGTAACATGAAACGACACTGAATGTTGTTTGCTAATTAACATCAAGTCATTGAAATTAATATGAAAGCTGGTTCCTTTCCGACTTCACATTATTTCAATTCTCTATCACAAGTCTTACTCTAATTATGTTCCTATAGTATATTTCAACCTCTTAATCATCAACAAAACCCAACGCCCATGCCATAATTAATTTACCAATCTCGCCCCCTTCCTTTCCATTAAAGCTTCCCTCCTTACCTGCAATATCCGAAATCCACAACATCAATTGATCACCTTACCATGCTTCTATATTACATTTTCTCTATCCTCTTTCTCCACTACAAGACACCATGCTCTGCCGCTAGGCCAACACCTACATTAACCACCACGCCGGCAGCAGAAGTTGTAACGGTCAAAGATTCCAACTACACATGGCAGAATTTTGGGAGCTTCGTCAATGCGGGCAAAGGCAGTCATGTCAATGGAATGTCGGAGCTCAAAAGATACTTCCATCATTTTGGCTATCTCCCATCACAAGATTTGAAGAGCATAACAGATATATTCGATGACCGGTTCGAAACAGCGATTGTTCGATATCAAGCTAAACTCGGCCTTCAGACTACTGGTAAGCTCGATCTCGATACGCTAAATCAAATCATGGCACCAAGGTGTGGCGTGCCTGATGATACAATGTTTCACAAACTGCACGCATCTAGACATTACTTTTATTTTCCTGGAAAACCTCGGTGGACGCGTTCCATACCAATGACTTTGACGTACTCGTTTTCTAAAGAGAATTTGATCAACGTCTCTTTGAGTTTGTCAGATATCGAAGAAGTGTTTAAAGGTGCTTTTGCAAAATGGGGTTCAGTTATACCAGTGAGTTTTGTGGAGACTGATGATTATGCTTTCGCCGATATTAAAATAGGGTTTTATAGTGGAGATCATGGCGATGGAGAACCATTCGATGGGGTTTTAGGAGTTTTGGCTCATTCATTCTCACCTGAAAGCGGGAGATTTCATCTTGATGCAAGGGAAACATGGGCCATTGATTTTGATTTGGAGAAGTCAAAGGTCGCTGTTCATTTGGAATCAGTGGCTGTCCATGAGATTGGTCATCTGTTAGGATTGGGCCACTCTTCTGATGAAAAGGCTGTCATGTACCCTAGTTTGAAACCTAGAAAAAAGAAGTTGGATTTGAGCGTTGATGATATACAAGGAGTGCAAGCTCTTTATGGATCCAACCCTAATTTCACACTTGGGTCCTTGTTAGAGTCCGATATTTCAACAAACAAGGCTGCTGATTTAATCAGAATCAGATTATCTCAGTGGTGGGTCACTCTGATTATGGCACTGATGCTAAGTTTTGCATGATTTTTATTGTCATGATCATCATCATTATATGTACTGGTAGGAGCATTATAGTCCTTTCACACACAACATTAACACAATATATACATACATTAGCTTTCAACTATTCTTTGGGACCATACACAGTGCCTTGATTGCAGATACATTTGATGTAATACTAACGAACAAATTGCTTTCTGCGTATGCACAGCTTGTATCTTTCATGTTTTATTTTTGTCAGAATTTTTAAATATTAATACATGAGTTTAAGACTGGTAATTGCACAAGAAATTTCTCCTTTTTGCTCATTAATTTAGAAGCTCATGAGAATAGTTGTATCCAGCTTATGGAATTTCCATAAAAAATCGATCCACTATTATTAATTTATCATTATATCAAATGATTTTATCAACTAAACTAACTTGCCAGTGCCCCTTATTGTACTAGGAATATATGCATTCGTGGAGAATTGGAAAAGGAAAGTTGGGTACACTCAGACAACAAGCCATTTGTTTGTATATATTGTAAGGAATCAACTGGCTCAAGGCTATAATTGATTAGATGCAATTTAATCTGTCCAATCATATCAATATATCTGTTCGAATTGATCCCACCCAAACTACTTCGCTTTTTTTTTTTTTTGAAAAAAAATACAATACATTATTTTCATCAAGTTTAATCTGTCCAATCATATCAATATATTTCGAGAGTAGGAAGCATAGTAATGAAAATCGGCCTGTTCAGGGCTGTGTATTATTGGTTGAGCGGGTATATTTCAGTTAAATAAAATGAAATCAATTTAACTTTTTAAGTTAAAATCTAGTTTTATATATATATACACACACCAAACTGGATTTTAATTGGATCATAGGATGATTAGATTATTAAATTGAATTAATTTTAAAGTTGATTTTTATTGGACACTCAACCCGAGCTATGGACAAATTAATCGGGTCCTAGATTGAATCAAAAGGCTAGTTTGGATTTAATAAATATTATAAAAAGTAGAGATTAAAAATAATAGAGAATAATATAAATCATGTTTTGGAGTTTTATAAAACAGTTTAAACTTGTAAATTAAGATAGTTCTTTGATATAATATCACAGTTTTGATAACTAAATGGTCACGAGTTCGAATCTCACCATCCTTATTTTTTCTTCTAATTAAAATTAATTAATAGCACAAGATAGTGTGGGTCTAATTATAGACCATAAAATTTTTTTATTTAATGGAATGCATTTAAACTTACTATTTATTATATTAAAATATTAAAGAACATTTTAAAATACCTTACCCCGTCTCAGATTAACGCTGATTTAGTATTCATGATCTCTCTTGGTAAATTTCTCATTAACTTTAAAAAATTTAAACTTATTAATAAATCATTTTTGTTATGCCAACTAAACCCACAAATAATGAAAGAAAGCCATCCTGAAAAAAGCAAAAGCTAGCAAACGTCTCCTTCAAGTTGTCGAAATGATGATTGGATCACCAAACTAGCGACTGACTGTTCAATTCCACCATCCGTATGGTAACAAACCATAATTCATACATTGGATTTTTCTAATATTTATATTATTAATTAACATATAATTAATTATATGGGGCACAATGACTCTCCAAAGTAACAAATACATAAGTCAATGTCAAAGTCAGACATGAGTCATTCTCAAAATAAAGATAAAAAAATGGTCAGAGATGAGTCTTCACCGGACATTCTCCAATTAATTTTGTGTATGTGATCAAAATGGGCGGCCTTGACTTGGAGGTCATGCCGGCCACTAGCTTCAGAAATGAGCTCCGAAGTACTGTAGCATATTCGCACACCACGAAGAAGAAGAAGCAGCAGCAGCTATATGTATATTGATAATACAAAAATATTATTTAAGAAAAATTTTGAGATCACAATCTTAGAACAAAATATCTATAACTTGAAATTAACCATGTTTATATTCTTAAAATTATGAGATAAAATCATTTATTTTCTAATCTAAAATCCAAAAATTTAATTAACCTTTTAATATGGAATGAAAAACAAGATATCTATCAAATCTTCAGCTTAAAGTGAAAGCCGTCATGGCATCTTATCATCTAAATGATGAGTATAGTGATTAAGAAAATTTATTATTTTTCTAATTTTTTGAAATCAGAATTTAGGATAAATAGAAAAATTTTATCATCTTAAATGCATCACATATATAAAAGAGATTTACTCTCGCATAAATTGAGCTAAAAACACCCGTGAACATTGAGAAAAAAAAAACAAAAAAACAAAGAACAGAAATCTCTCATGTCAGAAACAAGTCCTCATTAAATTTATCAATTTTTTTCTTAAAAAAAACACAAATTGTCAAACTTTATGCCCAACCTGATGTTGCCCCATATATGTCATTTCATTTCGAGTTACATACATAAGAGCATCACATGCTTCTTCACTGGATTCCCAGCTTTCTTTTTGGGCAAACGGCCCCTAACTTTCTATGTTCTTTTATGCGAAACACATACATCAAGCTGCCATGGTGAGAGGCTCTCTACAGAGAGGACTCTTACTCTTTATCATCTCGTCAACTGCGTAACCTAGCTAGGTGCCATTCTCTCCCACGACAAATGCACATACACGTACACTTCATCATATTTTAATTTTTCAGGGATTATTTTCTAAATAACTATATTTTAATTAATACATTTGATTATTATATATATATATATATATATATATATATATATATATAACAGCAGCCACAATAACAAAAGGAAAAAAAATTTAGTATCAAAATAAAAAAACATAAAATTGATTTATTTAAAATAATCTTAATACATATATATTTGCCATGATCATTGAAAAGCATACAAAATTCGTCATTTTATAACCCTTTCAGCCCAAACATACTTTTATTAAAATATCTATACTAAGTTATCAAATACACATAAATCAAATATCCTCTCCATAATCATAAAATTCATAGAAATGTTTCTCTTTCGTGATTCTTTCTTTCTAAAATCTAAATCAATCTAAACCTAAATGAAAGAGCAAGAAGCAGCAATTAACCCACTCAATACCCACTAATCTGCCTTTAGCGGTACCATGTTGTTAATGACAGAAAAACAATAATTTAGCAGAGGTTGACAAAGGCATGTAGCTATGACAACAATGGCTGTGATCTTGTCTAATTTCATATCGGAAAAAGGATCGTCTTTTCCCAACACTTCGTCAGTATAATTGAGTGGACACTACTAATAAATGGCGGATGCTGAGAGTTGACATTTCTACGCTAATGGAATCCATGTGTTGGTAGAAGAGAAGATCCATGTGTCCTGGGCAGCAAATTTTTAATCCAGAATCACTTCAAGTCAGGAGCCACAAACATGTTTGTGGCTAATTTATTAGTCCAACAAGTGAACTGATGACGATAACCGACATTTTGATTACATCGTGACTGAAGATATGTAGTAGTACCCCACATCCTACGATGCCTGGCTGCACTACGGTTTGGATTTTTCTTATGCAACTAAAGGGGATTGTTTCTATTGGATTCAAGAGATCATTAATTGCATAATTACGAAAAGAAGATGGAAGTGAAAAGATTAATCGTAGCAATTTCAACCTTTTCCTGCAAGACAAACAAGCAATCATATGCAGAATCATCATAGAAGATTTTGTGAAGAAATTCTTCCTACAATTATTGTATGTTTTCATCGATCACCATTCCACAATCCACGGAAAACCACCCGAGAAGGATATGCCAGTTACCTGTTGCAAGCATTGTCGACATACACAAATGATAACAAAAAGAACCGATATTTTTTAGAATAAAAACTACACTCCATTTTTTCATACCCAAATATTTTTTATGCTATTTTTGCAGGAATATTTGGTGTTTTTAAATTAATTGTATCCACATTTTTTTTTGAGGTGTAAGTACCCCGTCTTAGGGTTGGCAGTACTTGACATCTACTAATTTTCTCCCTCATGTTCCCATGAATTTAATGATTGGTTTTGATTCATGATCTTAGTGTTTTAAGGAGCAATCTCAATCATGCCCCCATGTTCAGCAGCTATGTCCCCATGATTTGTACATCCATTTTTTCCCATGATGTCATGATCATAACCGTCATAACTATCTACCACACTACTGAAATTATAACCCACAATCTATTTATCTAAGTGCTAGCCCTTTACTGATATTCCAGCTGTGTTTTTATTACCTTAAAAAGTCTATTATTCAAGTCCAGTTTCATGCCAAGTTAAAAACCTATAACTCACACAAAACCAATACATACATTGTTTGCCAAATTCACCACTACCCAATATAGGTTGTCACTATCCTTTGCTGTTGAATTTTAGGTAACATGCATTTGTTAGCGCATCCTCATGCCTTTAACTCTAACAGATCACCCTCATTAGAAGAATCTGATGTCCTCATCAGAATAAAGATAAGGTATTCTTGCACTTTGTCTTTGAATTGCCACAAATCCATGTCTTTTTCCCACAAAACCTCCAAGTTTTTCTCTTATTTGACTAAAAACTCATTTATTTGATTCTTTCTATGCCAGCCAAGTTGACGATGATCTATGATTTTGACAATACCATTGTAAAACTGTTTGTGAATCGTTGGAGGAGATCTTTATGACATGCTTCATTTTAGATCCTCTTGATCTTCATGGAAAGGTCTTAAATAGATTACATGAAAAGTTGGATGAAGTTGTTTTAGAAATTTCAATCTATAGGCAATAACCCTTATTTTTTCCATGATTTTGAAAGGTCCATCATATTTTGGCACCAACCCTTGATGCTTTGACTTTTCTAAAATTTTCTTCCTGATTTATGGAGTTAATTTGAGCAACATCTTGTTGCTCTCATGGGATTTCAACAGTCTTTGTTTCTGGTTTTTGCACAACAATCTTGGTAGAAGTTTGGGGTTATGTTCCAAAACCAATTTAAATGGGCTTACTTCCATTGCTAAAGGCTTTTAAAGATTATTGCAAAACTATGCACTATTCAACAATTCCAATCGTTGCATTGTTGTCATGTAGAATCTCAAATATTCTTCAAGAAAAACATTTATCCTTTCAAGCTGCCCATCGGTTTGTGGATGTTTGGCAGTGAAAAACTTCAGTCTTGTCCTCATCATGTTAAGCAACACTCTCCAGAATATGCATGTGAATCGCATATCATGATCACTTACAATATTAGAAGCCATTCCAAAATACTTTACCACATTTCTATGGAATAACCCAATGACAATCTCATTTATACACATTATCAGGACAACCATAAATATTTCATACTTGATGAATCTATCTACGATATCATTACCATGTTTATGCCATCAACCTTCAGAAACCCAATAATGAAGTCTATCGAAACTGACACCCAAGGCTTATCTCAAATTGATAGCGGTTGTAACAAGCCTACCTCTCATTGTCATAAAGTCTTGTCTTGTTGACATATTAGACAAGTCTTGATGTAAAGTTATACGTCTCCATCCATCTTTGGCTAATAATAAGTCTGGAACAAAAAAACATGCATCTTTTCTTTACCTAGAAGTCCAGCCTACTACGGGTTATGAGTCTTCGTTATCAAATACTTTTACAACTCTTCTCCTGGCACAAAAATCCAACCAGTTTTTCATAGATTAGCTTCTTGTATTGTCCCTTTTTGTACAAGATCAATTAGCTTCTTGTACGCTGCATCTTTCCCAACAGCTTAACGAAGTCGATCCAACGTATCTAAAACCACCTAAATAGTAGTAAAAATGGTAGCAATTACTTCATATATGTTGAGTGCATCCGCAACTTGATTATACCTCCCTGGTTTATGCTATCATACAAAGTCATATTCGGCCAAGAATTCTTGACACCGAGCTTGCCACTACGACAACTTCTTTTATATCTTGAAAAAGGTATTAACAATGTTATCGGTCTTAATAATGAATCTCGGTCCTAATAGGTATACTCTCCATACACCAAGGCAATGCATTGTTGTCGTCATTTCTTTCTTATGGATCGAGTATTTTGTTCAACATCATTCAACTTCTGACTATCAAAAGCAATCAAATGTCACTCTTGTACTAACACTCCCTTAATAACCCTATTCAAAGCATCGATATGCACTTTAGATGGCCTCTCAAAATCAGGCAGCCCCAAGACTAGAGCTAATGTTACCATTATCTTTAACTTCTCAAAGGTTTGATAGTAATCAACTGACCATTCCCATCTCTTATTATTCTTTAGAGGATTTGAAAGAGAAACTATTTTCTTGTTATAGCCCTCAATGAATCATCTGTAATAGTTTATAAGCCCAAAAAAAGATCTTAACTATGGGACTGTCTTCGGTACAGACCATTCAACAATGACTTGAATCTTCCATGGATCCATCTTCACATGTCCCTCCCCAATTAAGTGGTTTAGAAACATAATATCAGACTTTATAAACTCATATTTCTCTCTTTTTACAAACAATTCAAGACTTTCAAAAGATGAATTGCATGATCTCTCATCCCTTTACTATAGATTACAATATCGTCTAAATAAACAACAACAAAGTTGTCTAGGAAATCATACAAGACATCATTTATAAGATTACAAAATATTGCTAAAGCATTTGTTAAACCAAACAACATAACTAAGAATTCGCATGCACAATACCTGATTACACACATTGTTTTGTGCTCATCCTCTTCAGCAATTTTGGCTTGCCAGCACCCAGATTGCAAGTCTTGCTTCGTAAAGATAGAAGCCCTACATAATTTATCCAATAAGTCTTGAATTAAAGAAACAAGATATTTATTTTTAATTACCATTTTGTTTAGCGTTTGATAGTCCACACACATGCAAAGACTTTCATCCATCTTTTTTTAAACAAAACCGGAGCACCGTTAGGAGCCTTTGAAGGATGGATAGATCTAGAATCAATCAACTCTACCAACTTTATAAGTGACATTCGGTGGGGAGGATGAGATGGTGGCTTGGCACCAACTCAATGCGATGATTTATAGCCCTCCTCCTTGTGAGAGTTTCTTCAGCAACTGAGGCGGCATCACATCCTCAAATTGTTGTAGCACATTAGCAATGTCTTCGGCAATTCATTACAACAGTTTGCTTTCTCATCCACTACTGTCACAAGAAACACCTCCCTACCTTTTTACAATGTCTTTTCAATGACAATGGCCGAGATTAGGCTTTTTCCACCCTTAGTGGCATTTGTCATTGCGATATTACAATATGGGAAAAAACATGGGCAACCCATACTTGTAATCATAACTCTATTCAGATATGGAATCAAAAAAATCTTGGCTTTTCTCAAGAAATCAAGACAAAAAATGATATCATAATCATCTAAATTCATAACCAACACATCTTGCTTACCTCTCCATCGATCCAACACAACCGACACATCATAGGACATACTTGTAATCTTATGTGCCTTAGAAATGACTACCTTCATAAAAGTGTAGCTATTGCACAATCTCAAACCAAAATATTTCACCAATCAGTCAGCCATAAATGTGTAGGTCGCACATCATAGAAGTGTTTGTTATTGCCCATTTTAGAATGACAATAGTTTCTTTGACAGCTGTCGATCGTTCACTCGATTTTACTACTAGAGAAATATACAAACTTTCAGTCATTTCAACTCTTTCCATAGCTTTATTTAATCGATCATTGATAGACCACTCTTCACCATTTTCCTCTTTCTTTATCAAAGTCTCAAGACGCATCGATTGTTCTTGAATAGGTTATATGATTTTGGGTTGCACGATCTTAGAACCAATCACTCTGATATTTTAATATGAACAAGCAACAAGGGGTTTGAATTTTAGAACCTCCATTATTGTACTAAAATTATTTTCTCCGATGATATGTATATATTAAAAATTAACACTATGGACCAAAATACAGTTTATTATGAATTAAAATAATAAAATTACCATTTAACATACTACAAGATAGACATGTAGTGGGAAACAAGTTATGGTATTTGATACAAATGATGATATTGTCATAAAAGACTCCACGAAATATCATCTACAAAAATATTTAAATTTCCAGGAAAGGAATCACATTCCTACATAAAATTCTCCTTTTCATCGTGGTACGTATTGGAGAACATTAGATTCTTGAAATTAATTTGATAGTTTTTTATCTTTTCACCGTTTCTTGATTTGTGCATGTAGGCTGGTTATTGTTCCAATATTATCGGCTGTGATTGATGGGACAATTAAATTTGATAGTTTTATGAAAACCAAACACTAGAATTCTTAGATTCTATTAAGAAAAAAGCCACGATTAGGATTCCTTATTTTTTTAAAAAATCTGCCCGTATACCAAGCACCAAGAGTTTAATTATTGGATTTGATTCACACCATGGTATTCGATTTATACAATCCATTACAATATAAGAATTAATTGATGCAGTTAGCTAGTACTCATCGAGTCATCTGTTAGCTATTTAAATACATTTAAATACAAAAAAAAAATCCCATTTAAAACCCGAAATCTAGCATAAAGCTTGGCTAAGGTTAACACGCAATACACAACAACTTCATGTCTTCAAGAAATACTTTACAAGACAGAATTTTCTATAAAGAGATGCCTTTTCTGTTGAAGATTTTCTTTGGGGTGGTGGGCGCTTTGGAAGAGAAAGAACGGAGATTTTGTTAAAGGAATAATGTGGGAGAAAGAGGGGTCGTGAATGCTTGTTTGCGTGTTCTTTTTTTAGGCCGAGAAGTGTAATATTGCAAACTATATATAAAAGGATATAATATGCTGACATATACATATGATGGAGCCTACATGACATAACTTCCCTAGGTAAATAAAATTAAAACTACATGAAAAAATATTTGAGTGTACATCATTTTGGGAAAGAAAGTTTTCTCAGCTAAAACGTGAATATTATAGCCAAGGGAGACTTAGGATGTGTTTGGAAGTGTGTTAGTGGTTACGATTTAAAGTATTTTTCGTTTAAAAATGTATCAAAATAATATATTTTTTTATTTTTAAAAAAATTATTTTTGACAACAGCACATCAAAACGATTAAAAAATATAAAATATAATAATTTTAAACAAAAAAATTTTAATTTTAATAAAACGTGGTTTAAACCGAATTTTTAAATGGAACTTAAACAAAAAAAAATATTAAGCTGGTTATTAAAATGTCAACAGCAGAAATCGTCAATCATTTGCTTGATATATGACAGATATTCTTAATATGGGCTGATTTAATTAGGCAAAAGCTACAATGCATTTAGGACACCTGTTAATAATGCATTTAGTGTGATTCATTTATTATTAGATTGCGATAAAAAAAAATCAGATAAAATATTAATTTATACGTTAATATTTTCAGGAGTTCAAACTAAATTCTATAAATAAAAAGGAAATGTAGTTAAGTTTAAATCATTAAATGATTTTTAACAAGTGTTTCAAGGACCTCTCTGTTAATTAACCGAATCACTCATTTAATTATACTCCTAAGTCCACACTCTTACTTTATTACGAGTTTGGAGAAATACTAATTAATCTCACTTGTTGATTCACTGCTGGGAAACATTGAATGGTGGAAAGTGTATTGGTGTATACCATAAATTTTATACCAGCTTATAATTAATTACTCAACGGCAGTCATTAATTAACAAGAGGCAAATTTCAGGAAAAAAAAGCCTGGTATATATTATGATCTGATGGCATCGTTTGGAGTATGTGATTTGCTAGAAATATGCAACCAACCTTGTTCTAGGAACATGTATTAATCTCCCAGCAAGGACGTTTTCAAGGAAAGTGCAACCAACCTTGTTCTAGGAACATGTATTAATCTTACTTTGAGATATCTTTTTTTCATACCAACCACCAAGTACAGGGTTATAGATTATGTATGTATCTACTGCTGCCAAAAAGTTTTGATAAAAAATAAGTTAAGATATTAATTACTAGAATGCTTGAGTTGACAAAATAAACTAAAATATGCGGTTCCTTTTGATAAAATCTATGCTTGGGAACATGTATCTCGTGTTCTTGTCAAAACAATTGCAAGTTTTCCTGGTGCAGAATAGACGAAGGTACGTACTTATGGGAGTTAAACCATGTGACTCTCGATGATAGTTTGGAATTGAAGAAAAAGGTGGACAGATATATTGGGTCATGATGGGATATTTACAGCAAGATTCCTTCGTCTTCAAACGAGGTCACATGGTCAGACAAGCTAGCCTTATGGAGAAGAAAGAAGAGGAGATGATAGGAGGAAAATTGAGGAGATTAGCAAGTGGATGGAATATAATTGACGCAGCGTATGGCGAAGATTACGTTAACAGGCTGCATGAGTTACCTAGCACAATCACACTGAAACGGAGGAAATATTGATAAGAAGGAGAGAATATATACTAGCAAATATATAGAAATTAAACAAGTGTAAGAGAGGAGAAGAAAGGGAAAGAAATTTGGTAGATAAAGGTCATGGATCCATTGTCAATTAATTCAAGATTACCAATGTGAAGGAGGCCTTGGTGGTTTGTCATAAATAGCCAAAACAGATACTGTAGAGAAAACCTATCAGTTGGTGTACTTTAATTTGGAGATAATTCACACAACTACGGGTCAACACAGTACAAGCTTGCGAAGAAAAATCAACAGTTCAGGACTTGAATGAAAGGCATGGATCCTGGCCACAACAGCTATATCTTTTCCCTTTTCTCTTGTGCCCGTATTGTATGAACTTCTTTTCCTCAGAAAGCATTAAATATTCATTTATTTCTACAACCATGAACTGTATTTTTTTTCCCCTCAGAGCTATGTTTCTTCTCCTCCTCCTCCTCCTCCTCCTCCTTCTTCTTCTGGTTTTTTTTTCCCCGCTTAAAGCTTACTTTGGCCACCAATAATAGAGGGCCTAGCTATTAAAGGCCTTCAATGAATCTGTAAAAGCTTGCAGGGTGTAGGTACTGTGAAATATGAATTATTTGGCCTAAAAGGAATACATCCGAATGCATTGAATACTCCTTAAGAGACTCAACAAAGCAAATGAGGAGGAGGTGCAACTCCTCCCAATAGCACTGCAGCTATGACAGAGACAAACCCTACAGAAAAACTCTCCGATATCACCAAAACCCCCAACCAGCCAGCTAGATCACTCGCAGAATACACCCATCAGTAAATATTTCTTTAACAATTGACACCAACAAGTTATCCAATAATACCCTCATACTTATGCATCAACTTTAATTAGTTGTATAATTTATACGTATTAAGAAATATAGCTCATTACATTTATCAAATTAAACAAATAAAGATCACTATCACCGGAGGAATTGTAAAAAAAAAAAAAAGATGAAGAAAACGAGGTTAAGAACTTGAGCCATCGATGATTCGAGAAAGTTTTACATTATTTTATTAACAGCTTACAGAAAACATAGCACAAATTAACCAAAACTCGTGATGAAAAAAAAACACTTAAAAAAGCTGAACAACTTACAATTAATTAGCTTTCTTCCACTCTATCAACGCACAAAACCAAAGAAGTACTTTCGGAACAGCCCTGTGGACACTCCTTTTCTTTTTAACACATGACATCCTTGAGAAGCTTGTACCTGCGTGTAGTAGGCCTTGGAGAGGGAATCCCACTTGGGTTCTTTCCCTTTTGATCACTACTAGTAGTGCTATTCTCTTCGCGATCATGTTGCTTGATTTTATGATCACCTGAATACTCTGATCGTTTTGTGACTAGTGTTCCGCTATCATGTTCAGCTCCTGATTTCTTTGAAGAGTTTCCATGTCTTGCATTTCTCTCTTCACTTTGACACCAATCACACTGTTCAATTGGCTCTGAAAATTCGCCGTAGTAATTGCTACAATACCTATATTTTAAGAGAGAAGAAAAAATCAAAATTTCAACGTATGATCATATGATGAGATGGTAAGTATGCCCATGATTATGATGATTAGGTGGTAGTATTGGTAGTTGGTGCTTGGTGGGTGTGGCGTGGAAATCCATTTTTCTTTTTCCAATTTACAGTAGGATAGGAAAGATAACTTAACCTCAGTGATTAAACCCAGCTGGAAGAACTACCCAGTACTTTAAAACCGAAGAAAACTTGCCTGGGAAATCAATCTTTGGGTGAAAAGGAGATTAATATTCCAGTTATGGGCAGCTATCAAACTAAGCTGATGGTGGTGATGATGATGCAAAGATTGAGATATGTTTCCATAAATGGACATGTATGATCATATATAATTGTGTATGATGCCATGATGGTGGATGAGGCCGGAGCTAGGTAGCTAGAAAAGGGAAGAAAAGAAAGAAAGCATTACAAGTGCTGAAAACGGTTGCGACATTTGTTGCAACGGAAGAGTTTGTCAGGGAAACCAACGTCGCCGCACATGCAACATACTGTTTGAATATCAACCATTTGATCAAAGCTTAGCTTTATTCGATAAAACTGAAAATATAAAGAGAACCCCGGAGAAAAAATTGAGAGAGATTGTGAACTAGAAGAAGAAGAAGAAGAACACGTTACACGTATATAAACAGAAAGAAGGAGGGAGAGAGAGGAGGGGGGGGGGGGGGGCAAGAACACTGGGTTTTGAGGCGGTGTGGGAATCCCACAGAAGGAAAATAATTGATAAATAATTATAGAAGAGAGATCAAAGAAAAGAAATATATACACAGGTAGACCACAGGTTGCTTGCAGTCGTTTTCAGTTAGGAGAAAGAGAGTGAGAGAGAGAGATGTGAACCTTAAATTTTAAGATGGGAAAATGACAATTGTGTCCCCTACTGAATTTGCTTGCTTTAATTTTATTTCTTACCTTAATTCTTTTTTCCTTTCTTCTGTTTGGTTCTGGTTCATGCTTCTGCCTTTTATCTTTAGCAGTTATAATTTGTACCACGCGCTTTCCCACATGGTCACGGTGTTATTAGACCTGGACGATTCACGATTCAAGATTTGATTTTATTTTGACAAGGTTTTAAGGGGGTTTAGAAGTATAATAATAATTATTTTTTAAAATATTTTTTATTTATAAAATATATTAAAATAATATTTTTAATTTTTAAAATTTTATATTAGTATATCAAAATAATTTTAAAATATAAAAAAATTAATTTTAAATAAAAAAAATTAAATCTCTGGAAACACGACTTCAATTGCATTTTCAAATGATCTATCAATAAGAGTTGGTCTGATTAAATTTTTAAAATTTGCTAGTTAATCTGTAACTTGGTGAATTCGATTAAAATTTAATTTAATTTTTTAATGTTTTTAATAAATGATATTATTTTAATTTTTTAAAAATAAAATTCAAATTAATTTAATTAACTCAAATTAAATTAGTCAACCCATAACCACCAGCCGGGATTAATAATTTTGCATGATATTTACTCCTCTTTTATTTCCACATACTTTTTAAATCAATTTTACACGATTTATTTTATCTAGCACGAGTAATTAAACTATTAATTTTCATCTAAAAAAGATTATATCTATTTAAGAGGTATTTAAAATTCAATTTTGTTTACTAACAACTATCTGATTTTCCAATATTGAAATGGTTATTTATAGTATTTTTTTTTATCTATTAGATGCATTCTTATAATTATTTTTGTTATAAGAAATATTCAAATTCAAGTCTACAGAAAGTTGTAGCCCCGAGTAAACAAGATAATCAAGGATAAGAAGAAAAACTATTTTTGTTGACATGCTTTATTTAAAAAAAAAGAAAAAAAATATTATTATAGAATAGTCTGCAAGAAGTAGAGTGGATGCACGTGCCATCCAGGGAGAGTGGATTTGTGTTTCTCAGGAGGTAAAAATGGAAGGGAGGGAAGTCTTAGAAAAAAAAAAGAAAGATAATTGGTCAACGTCGTACTGTTGTAGTATGTAACAAAGGATGGGATATAGTTGTCATTATATAAAATACCTTTAAACGAGAAGTCTATTACTCCATAGCCATTATCATAAAACAATAGAAAAGGCTGCTCAAATACTTTTGTTACTATGCTTCGCACCTGCATGATGCACGCTTCAATTGTTGAAGTTTTATGCTGAGGTAGTTTTTGTGTTTAAAAATGTATTTGAAAGTGTTTAAAAAAATTAGAATTATTTATTTTTAGTATTTTCATGATTTTGATATATTAATATTAAAAAAATATAAAAAAGTTATTAAAATATATTTTCAAATAAAAATATTTTTCAAAAACAAAATGCCTCGTAATTCCAAACAAATATTTATTATTTACTAATGTTGGGTACCATGTCTAATCTTGTTATTAAGATTGAAAAATAAAATTATTAAATACTGATTTAATTTAACCCTCAAGTTATAGATTAGTTAAGTTGAACAAGTCAATTAAAATAAATTATTATATATTTTAAATGAATCTAAAACTGAAAACTCGATGGAGAGAGGGGATCATAACAGCTATTGAAGTCAAGAAAAATATGTTTGATGTTGTAATTGTAGTTGTGGTTATTTTTTAAATAATTTTTCATGTTAAAATATATGTTAATAATTTTTTTTATTTTTTAAAAATTATTTTTGATATCAGCACATCAAAACGATATAAAATATATAAAACATATTAAATTTTTTAGAAACTAGTTTGCACATGTTCTCACGTATTAATTAGGAGACAGGACTACCGTGTGATAGAGAACACCGTAGTTAGTGAAAGCTGATAAGCATCACGCACGTGGGGCATGGCTCTTTCCATCACAGAGGAGAGAGGACGATCTGGTGCCCTCCAATTAATAACTTAATTAATAGGATTTCTTAACCAGCTCTGCAAAGAAATTAGTAGTTACTTAATTGATAAGTATTTTGATGGCATGGCTTGAATTATAGACTTTTCTATCTCAGAATCACTGAATTGAATTAAATTAAATTAATGTGAATTTGTAAATCCAAAGTTGTTCAAATTAGCATTAGTGGGACCCATGAATTAAAAGATTTTGGTGCCCATATTAAATTATATTGTTTGTGCTCAATTAGCATAAGTGGGAAGATTAAATTAGTAGATGCTTTGAGCAGAGATGATCATACTTAGTCAACTCTAAACATTAATTAATTATATCTTTATTTAATTATGAGTATCTTGAAAGAGTAGTCTACTAACTTCACCAAAAGTTTCTCTTACTGAATTTATTGAATCCATAAGATAGTGAATGAGAATTTTTTAGAAATTAAATTTAAATAAATTATTATTATGTAAAATTAGGTTCATCATCTTAAGAATGTGAAATATTAATTAATTTTTTTTCTATAATATGTAGGAGGTCAAGCTCATCTTATTCTCCCTAGCTCGTCTTCAATCTTCACGTAGAGAGCTTGGTTATTATTTAAAAACAAAAAATATAAAGATAATAAGATAAAAATGTATTTAATCTATTTATTTATTTTTAAAATAAAATATATATATAGGAGAGGCATGCCCCGTAGCTCCATCTCCATCATCGATCACCGTCTTTTTTATTATCATAACATATTAATTAAAAAATATTTAAATGATGAAAATACTTGTACATATTAAACCCCATCACATTCTCTTTAACGTCTTTTTGGCATTCAAAGCCTTTTTATAAATAGATTATGCCTTTACTCCTCCCTTTTGATAGCACTTAAGAGCATGTAGCTAGCGAATGCCGCCTTTATTAAAATTTTAATGTCGTGAAAGAGAAGTGATCATGGTTATTAAACCATGGCCACCAGCTGACGAAGAATGAAGTTGAAAGATATCCAACCTTCACGTGTCATGTATGCTTTTGTGTAGCCATGGTTGCAGCCATGCTTACTCTCTTTCATTGAACAATTGTAGTTTGTCTTCATTTCTCTTTATGGCCAGTCTTTTTCTAAGAAATTGTCAAATCCTTGTAACTTTAGTCTTCATCGAAACGGCTAGCTATCTCCTGTCTAGTTGATCAAATGCTAAAGGAATTCCCTGATATATATTGCTTTTGGTAATCGTATTGATGAGCACCCAATAAGTTGCCATCCTCGCTCATGTGTTGCCTAGCCTAGCATAGCTAGCTAGGCTTGGGTTGGAAAAGACACACACACACACATTTGGTAGCTAGGCTAGAATTATCGTTCTTCTAGAAAAAGAAAAGCCTGATAAATTTGGCAAAAGAGCAGTGTTTTAAAACCCGGACCGGCCCGGCGGGTCGACCCGGGACCCGGCCGACCCGGGCTTGGGACCGGTCCGGGTAGAGGCAAAAACCCGTTTGGAAATTGACCCGGCAAAACCCGATCGACCTGGCGGGTCGATCCGGGACCCGGTCCACCCGGTCAAACCCGGGTGAGACCCGACTGATTTATATATCATCGTTCCTTCAGCTCCTTCTTTCGTCAATTCTTCAAGATCTCTTGCTATCCTTGATCTTTCATTCAACCATCTTTCTTCATCAATAGTCCCCTAGTTATCCAACTCCAATGATAGCCTTATTGATCTTGACCCATCTGCCAACCAGTTACAAGGTTCTATTCCAGATTCTTTCGGGAAAATGACTTCTCTCATGAATCTTCATCTTGCCGATAATCAACTTGAAGGTGTAATTCCAAGATCCTTTAGAGGAATGTGTAGCTTATGTGAGCTAGATCTGTCCTCCAACAACCTCAGTAGACCCCTTCCACTAAGGTTGCTGCTTTGAGATGACATAATAGTTGTGGTTGTGAAGGGAGGCATTGCTCTTGTTTTTGTAATCTCTTCTACGCCTTTGAGAAGGAACTTTGAATCCTAAAATTGAGGAGGTGATGGTAGGCTTGTGGTGGTTGTGGAGGTGGTTTGTAAAAAGCAAGATAGGGATTTGTGTGTACTGTGTTGTGAGGGTAATTGTGCTAATTTTATAAAAACAAGCAATGTTTGGTTTTAGATCTGTCAAAACATGAGTGGCAAGCATGGTTGTTCTCTGTAAACTTTCTTTCTTTAAACGATGCTTATTATTATTATTATTAGTCCAAGGGCAAGGGCAAGGGCAAGCAAGAAATTCTTTTTTTTTGGGTTGACCCGGGTTCACCCGGGTCAACCCATCTGACCCGTGACCCGATCATGATACCGGGTTGATCACCGGGTCGGGTTTAAAAACTATGCAAAAGAGAGATTTTTCCAAACACTCAATTTTAACATTTCATTGCTAGTTACTCCCAAAATATTTTAAAGTTTCTCAGATGAGGCTAAGATCAATTATGATTATAATTATAAATAAAAATCTCATTTCAAACGGGGGTTTGTCTTATTTTAGTCTTATTAGAGGTGCGCGCTATTGTATGAACAGTAATATTTTACCTAGGCATGAAGATATTGAAAGAAAAAAAACGTGGTGACAAGTTGGGTAAATGGAAGAGGATCACATTTATTATTTGATTATTTGTTAGCCAGTAAAGGCATTGCATCAGGTTCTGTAGATGCGAGGAGGACATTGATGAAAATTGGCAGATGCAAGTGGGGCCAGCTGATGGATGGACATGGATGGTGCGAGTTGTTAAAAAACTATATTAATCTAAAAACTTAAGTTATTAGGTGAGGTCTCATGATATGATTTATATTATTTTCTAACATACCTTCTTAAATGAAAACTCTTTAGACTTGAAACTGGCATAGACTTACTTTATTTTATGCTTAATTTTAATTAAATAAATAAGGAATGATGAGATTTGAACTCGTGATCGTTTGGTCATCAAAGTTTTTATACCATGTTAAGGAACTATTTCAATCCAAAAATTTATATTATTAAATGAAATTATATGATATAATTTATATTATTCTCTAACACAATTATAATGTAGGCTGAAAAAAAGCTTAGCTAGGTGGATTTGGCAAAGCTAACATCTGGTTTTAATTAGCGGTTAGGAGGGATATTATTGGCGATTGATGACAAAAAAAAATTAAATTCTTGTTTACATTTCATAGCCAAAGCTAATTAACACGGTTATCATTGTTAACTATAATTGTTTTCATCGATCCCTACGAGATGTATAACCTCCCTAAGACTTTGCAACTTGCCATCATCAAGGCAATCACGCATATCTATTCGTCTACAATTATAAGAAAACCATTCATAATCATAGGAAAAGAATGAATTATATATATAATGGAAGAATTATTGAAGCACTTCAAGAGGGCAACCCAGAAGGTAGAAGACATGGATAGGGAACATACACCAACCATGCATGCTGCAGGCAAAACAGACCAGTACTGGCGTCTGGCGCAGGGATCTTCATCAAAAAAGAAAAGGAACAAGAAGATAAACTACTGCCAATAATATTGCTCATACTCTTTTCTGGATTCTTGGTTCGACTCATTGTTTTCTGGCCTCTCGTTCTGTTGCGTGGCAACTGATGAGGCGCCTTCTCAAGTTGCTGGTCCCTGCTAAGAGTGTTCCTTTCTTCTTTCTTTTCATGTCGTCTTCTTTTGTGGCCCTCTTGTTGGCTTTGTTTTGTTCTCGCCAAGAGGGCTTGGCACTTTGGTGCTGTTTTTCAATTATATATAACTTAATTATTGGCATATGCTATATATTGAAAGCAGGTTCTTCATTACCCATCTTTGCCCCCGATCGAAGATACAGCATTTTTCCTTTTTCAGTAACTTTCATGTGGCATATTTATTATGACAAGGAAATATACAGCTCAGGCACCCCGATCTTGATCGAGACAAGCAGGATTATATTCTATCTACCCCTCCCCAGAATCATAAAAAGATAATATATATAGAGTATAGTATATATGCATTTGCTTGAGCCACACCTTCTTGTAAATTTAGGATGTATTTGAGATTATGGTAGAATTATAGTAATGATAACAGTTTAAAATATTTTTTATATAGAAATGTATAAAAATAAATTTTTTTAATTTTTAAAAATTATTTTTGATATCAACACATTAAAATAATATAAAAATATATATAAAAAATTTATTTTAAGCAAATATATATATAAAAGAAACAAAAACAAAATCTATACTAGGAAAGATATACGAAAACAATCCAACGGCAGAACTGCTAAAGCCGTTAGTGAGCATAGAGACTCGCGGTCATTCATATTGGAAGTCACTGGGATTTTCGGACTTTACTCAAAAACACAGTCATCAAGCTAATTATATATGTGTTAATTATTACATATTATCTAGTAAAAGTACAGTAAAAGAGGGCAATAAAAATTGAAAATAGTTAATTTATGATAGAAATTGGATGGACTAAGTACTTCATGTTCTCATTAGTATTTTAAATCTTAGATTCTTATCCCATTTTCTAATTAGCGTACCTACATGTGTATCTTCAAACGTTTGAAGTCTTAATTTTTTATCTCTCTGAATTTGTTAATATTACTAATTTAATTTAACGAGGACGGAATTATCCGTTTTGCAAGGTTAAGAACTTGATTATTAGAATCTATCCAATTTCTACTATGTTTCTGGTAATACACTTACTTATATGATAAATCAAGATTTTATCGGTATATGATTATTAGAATCTATCCAATTTCTACATGTTTGCGAACACTTACTTATATGATACATCAAGATTTTATCGATATATATATATATATATATATATATATATATATATATATATATATATATATATATATATATATATATCAAATCAAGAAAAAACATATAAGTATAATTTTTTTTATATTTTCAGGTGCATTAGATTGGCATGCGTCAACACCAAACACACTCTCATGAAAGCGCGCTATAGGTCTGATGCTTGGTAGACCCAGGTCTTATTGGGACTGACACTGGCTAGACCCAAGTGTTGTTGGGTGTGTGGCCAGTGCTAAATCCAAATGATATTTTAGAGATATAAACTCTAAAAATATATATACTAAAAAGTTGAGAATAAAAAGATTGTAAACTTAGAGCTTGAAGAATTCATGAATAATTTATAACTCATAAATTTACCCTGATAATTTATAATTCATGTCTTTTTATGAAGATAAAGGGTCAGAGTGTAATTTTACCCTGATAATATTGATGAGGGATAATATAATCTTGGATGATTTTCATACACGTAGAGGTGTAGAGAGAATATGATTCATAATGTAACTTAGTCCATGGCGTTGTGCTCTTCCCCAAGAATAATCCCATGAGGTTGGGCTCTTTCTCTATGTTTGGCTCAAGGTGTTGAACTCTCTCATCCTCTATTAGATAGAGCTTATAAGGTTGGGTTCTTTTTTAAGCTGAGCCCATGAAGTATGAGCTCTTCTTCAAAGTTGAGCCCATAAAATTGAGCTTTTTTTTAAGTTAAGCGCATGAGGATTGGACTTTTGTTTTAAGTTGAGTCCATAATATTAAGCTCTTTCCTAGACTAAGCTTATAAGATTAGATTCTTTCTTAGGCTGAGTCGATAGGGATTGAACTCTTCTCCTAGACCAAGCTTATAGGTTTTTTAAGCTTTTGAGAGGTTTTTAGACCTGTTATATTTGAGTTCATTAGTTCTCATCCAATTTTTTTAAAATAAAATATGTTAAACCTCCTAAATTATTGATCAAAATACAAATGGCCCATAAAATAAAATATTCAATACAAATACAAATTAGGTTCTTCTAGTAAATGAGATAGATAGGGTGCCAATAGAAACATACAAAGTTGGAGGCCTTTAGCATATTTTACATCTTCCTTCGATGCATACGCAGTGAGGACGTCATGTATGGGGCTCCATACATAGTAGACAGTCATCAACTTCCACAGCTCAAGCACAGGTGCGATTAGAAAACGAATTCACAGGTGATAAAAGCATAATGCATATGTGAGCTACCATCTCTAAACCTGTGCATCTCCTTTTCTTTTCTTTTTTGAACAGAAAAAGATATCACACGTCATCAGATAAACCCAAGCTCGAAAGTATAAATACAAAGCATTATATAAATGGAGAAAAATATTAAATAAAAAATATATTCAAAGTTAATTTTGAAATGGCGTTTAAAAGTCAAGTCCGTATACAGTAAATTTTGCATAAAAAAGCAAGAGACGGTAGGACGAACTCTATAGTCTGTGGAATTGGTGAGCTGATCGGATCTCAAACATCATACGAGATCTTAAGAGATAATAAGTTTGTGAGACGAGATGTTTTTTAGCTTTATAAACTAGTTATTTAACATGTAGCTAGTACGCCGTCGATCAAATCATTTTTTTCTAACAAAAAAAAATTAAAAATGGCAGCCCCCAGCTGAAACTCTTAGAGAAGTTTAGGAGGGGGGGGGGACTTCACACTTCAAAACTGTTTATTTTTTTGTATTATCCTGCTTGGCCTTTTCATGTTTTAAAGATTATCGTAGATCCTGTATAAATTAATTAATAAATATGCCTTTAAAACCCACATTAAAAAGTAATTATAACTTCGATAATATTAAACTTCACAAGAAAAATGGATTTTTTCATGTTTATTATTATTATTATTATTATATTTTATAAGCAGGAGAAAGCATGATAACGCCTGGGGATAGGCGTACAAGAAAACCAAAACAATCTGCAGATACCCACAGAAGACATATACAAGCAGGCTTACAACCAGAAAACACAACATCACAAGGAAAACAAAATCAAAAAACCATGCCATTACTTCTTCAATGCTTGAAACTCCACGCCGGTAGCAACATGAAAGACCGTAGAAGTATCTTCCACAGAGACAGCATCAATGGATCGATTAATTCCAGCAAGAAAATATACATAAAAATCAAAGTCATGCCATGAAGTCATAATTTCTAGTCACATCTTGTTTTGCAAGACCATCAGTCATATGATTTATTTCACATAGGATATGAGTGAAAGACACAGATCCCAAGTAAGAAGAGAAACTAGCTGCAATTAATGAAGTCGCCATGGTTTATAATTAGATTGTTTATTGATCATCCTAATTCTGATATCTTTTTTTATGGCTTGAACATAAAGCCTCCCTCGATTCTTAATGGCTATAACAAAATACCCTCTTGGAAATGGAACAACTAGTTCTTGACGTGTGCTTAATATCATAGGAAGACAAACGCTTTAATTATATAGATTAAGAACCACCAAAAGACAAAAAGGTTGATGTAAATCGAATAGAAAATCTAATGGGGCCAAATAAGTTACATGCTTGAAACGACCGCCACAATTATCTTTTAGTAAACCGTTTAATCTTGTCTTATTATAATGACAAGCAATGCAAGAAGATTTATTCTAAAGATTCTGCTTTCGGTAGCTTTCATAAAATTAGGTTTGAGCATTGGTTTCTTTTTCTTCAATCATGGAGTAATTTCAATAAGGGGTGGATCCATTGGACTTTCTATATATTAAAAAGAAAAGAAAAGAAAAGACAAGCCAGAATTTACTATCCTTGAATTGAAGCGGCGGGACCATTGGTCTCTGAATGGCGCCAGAGTCGTCCCAACAATAAGCTGACGAAACAAGTCACGCATATGCAAAAGATCACATAGGTGCCAAGAACTTAGATGGCCATGCGTTAAATGTGTTCTCGTTTCCATTTTTTTTATGAAAGAAACAACTTGTTACAAGAAAATGGATGCCAAGGAACAGAAGATCAAGGTTATACAACGATTGGCTAAAAAGAGCAGCTTAATAGTCATGAAAAAGCAAATGAACAGGTAGGATCCGAGTCACCAGCTAACATTTTGTCCGTGTTTTGATTTACGAGAGGCTATATCACCAAGTCTATTTTTTTACGATAAATTTTCAGTTAAAACTTGAAACTATGATAAAGGATCTACTAAACTGTGGAGCAAGGTAACTATAAAAGGCTGACTAAACAGAAACAAGGATGAAGAAACAGAAGAGGTCAAAGCTGATATAGGGATTAAAGATTTATAAGCCGTCGCTGTTTGTCTGGCCCCCTGCATCAGATGATGGGGTAATTAGACTCATTGTCAAGATCTTAGCGCCTTTAACTTGTACTATATTGGAATGGATTCATGCCTTTTTTTATACCAATTATAACTTGAAATCCATTGTATAACTTAGAAGTTTTCACTGACTAATGGCACCCTGCAACTTAAGTCTTAATCGATGATCATAAAATTGTGGTTATGGACTATATATTTTATTATGTTGAGGTCGAAGTTAATTTTTTTTTTCTGAGCATATAGGATTATATATTTTGACATAGATACCATCAGTGAAATGCTACATGCATGGGCACGACTCCATCGAATCGAAGCCATGTGAGCAGGGAGACAGGCACTAGCTAGGGGCACTAAGTTTAATTGACTGTGAAATAGAAATAGGTTTTGAGGTCGCCATGTCCTCAAAATACAAGCACTTGCTGGCAACTTAACATGCAGGCAATTAATCACTCGGCAGAAGGACACCATGCATGTGTACTAAACAATAGAACACGGCAACCACACGGCAAGGGTGTCCTTAAAGAAAAACACAAACCCCACCACTCCTTTAATCTCTCCTCCCTCACTCCCCATAACCATGGATCAGCGGGACCACCAAAGATCTGCACCAGAATTCCACAAATGTTTCTCTCTAGCCTCTGCTGTCCTATCTCCACTCACATATATATATATTTATCACATCTGTAACTTCAGAGAGCCCTCTACCGTTCAAGTTACGATTCATGTCGTTCCAAACATCTAAACGAGGCAGAAGGTATAAAACGAAATGCTACTAATGGATTTAACAAGTTACTAGAAAGCACTGTTCTGAAACCAGCCCACGTAGGTCATCCCGGTGGCCTGGTTTAACAAGTTCCAGACCAAGGTTTTTTTAAACCAGCTATCTAGTTGACCCGAGCAAATACGGATCACTTAAGTCAACATAGAACAACCCAAGCAATTTTTTTCCTTTGAAAATAGTGTTTAAAAATAAAATAATACGATATTCTGTTATTTTGGACACACTGGATCAGTATGATCTTAACCATGCTAGAAAACACATAAAAGAGTTCCTTTTTTTATTATTTTTCTTGAGAACTCGGATCAATTTTTTTATACAGTATAGATAATTCTCAAACAATCATAGCTAACTTAATAATAAGATTATCATTCTTATTTGAAACAGAACTCATGAACTTAATTGATAGCTCATAGAGACGGAAGAGAGCGATGTTTGCACATTTTATCAGAAATAGGATTTTAACTGTGATTTTACTAGCTATTATCCCATCTCCAACCAATAAGTCAAACCTAAGCAGAAAAGCCATATCGCAGATTGTTTGTCTTGTTCAAATGATGAATCATTACCTTAAAACTGTAGTGTCTAACAAGGACGTACTGCACTTTAATTAATGCATGAATAATATTTTCATGACATAAATTATTTTGCATTTCCATTCTTTGAATTAAATGATGATCGACGAAATCGAATTAAGAAATGAATTGCAATGAAGAAAAATCGTGGAGTAGGGTTTTTTTTAATTTTAAAAAAACCCCAGGTCTTGAAGTTAATAATGAAAGGAAGGAACTGCCTCAGTTTTTAATTGAAAATCAGACTGATGGTACAGACAATGTCATGATCATGGCACAAATCAAATGACCTCTATAAAGACCCCATAAGGCCAGATTGAAAAGAATAAATCAATGGAAGTTCAGAAATCCAGAAATGCTATTTTACAGCTGCCTATATGACAATAGCTTGATAGCAACAATTTACCAATTTTTTAAGAAAAAAACAACAATTAAGATACAGTTGTCATGCATCAATAATTTTGAAGGTATCCTTGCATGGTTTGTTGTTTCAAGATAGAGAAATAAGGTTTTTTAATAGCGGTAACTAAGATTCATTATTCAATCTCAAGTGTCATCTTAACCTTTATATACATGTGTCATACGTAGCAAATGAATTTCAAATATAGTTATCAAAGGAGTTACAAAAATCAATGGGAATATTTTGGGATAAATTATTCCTTAGAATCCCAAATATCTGTACAAAATCCCCTATGGGTGTAGGTGGGGAACCTCTGAAGATCAAGTCAGTACCAAGTATTTTTATGTAGCAATTGAAAGTATTAATGAGTTTTTATGAAGATAGAGAAGAGGAAGGAAAATTAAGAAGATGTAGAATTAAGGAAGAAGAAGCAGAGAATGTGTTTTTGTCTTTGAGTATAAGGTTTCGAATCCTTTTCTGTATATTTCACTTCTCTTTTATATTACCTGACTTGACCTACTTCATACAACGTAAGAGGAATAGAGATATAATCTCATAATAGTAAAATAATATTATTATATTGCTTGTACCATCACATCTAATTAATATAAGCATGGGTTGTTTGTTCATATTTAATAAGATGTGATGGGTATCATAATTACTAACCCAGACCTAGAGTGTGAAAGGCTTAGTGTGGATATACATTTTAGCCATTCACTCAACCTGAGGGGCGTTGGGTTCAATTCACACACTTTTCAAGTAGGAGTTGAATTTAGCTTGTGACTATATTCAAGAATGGTGAAGGACGAATGCACCATAGTCCAATGCCACGTTGGGCGCTGTTGCGTCCCATACCCAACAGGGTGCTGGGCGCGGACGCATGTCATGACTCAATATGGAGTTGGGTTGGGCACCAAAAAAGACATAGCCTCATTTTGGGTTGTAACTTCGTGTAATGGCATTTTAAATAGGGTTGGTTTATAGAAACCATGACCCATCAGTTATTAAACCTGATATGGGATCGACTCAATACAACACTTGAAATACAAGTTAATATGTTGATCATATCAATTAAAAAATTTAAAAATAAATCAAAACAATGTGTTATGTTATGTGCTAATTCATTGAATCAATTAGATTAAACTAAATCAATCATAGATTAGAATTTCTTTATATCTAGTTCGCACGGGGTTTAATAAGAACTTTACTTTCGATCATAATTATTATTCAAAGGAAAAAGCTTGGTGCAATTGCGATTACACGTGTCTTGCCAATATCTGCGCAGCTCATATAATCTAAGACCCATCATGCAGCGGGCCATAAATAGATACAATCGGGGACTGTCCTGAGCAATTACTCCTCTTTCGATAATGACTAATGGGAGGTGTAAATGATCATGTTTCGTAGCTAAAATGTTCAACAAGTTGATTTGTTTACATCGAGAGGAAAACCTTAATGTGGCTCGGTAAAGTATGGTTACTAAATTTACATAGATTTATTGGAATATTACCCTAGTTAACTTAACTTGGTGTTGAAAAAAATTTAACTTAAAGTTAATATGGTATAATAAAATCGACCTGAAATTAAGATTATTATGCAACTAATCAACCTTTTTAATTTTCATATTGATCTATTTTCAATCAAGTTAAAAATAACAATTTTTTTCATACTGGATGTTTGTTTTTCAATTGCATCTTCCTATGCACAAATTAACATTCAGTTAATGAAAATTTATCCAAGTAGAAAAAAAAATAAGAATAGGATAACCAAAGTTTAACATTAAGAGAAATCATATAGTTAATCTAAAATTTTTGGGGTAAGTTTATTTTAGTTGCCCTACTTTCTTTTTTTTTCTTGAAAGTCCGACCTATAATTTTTATGAATGTACTTTTGATTTAAAATTATGTTTTTTCTTAATCTTTGGATTTGAGAGTGAGTTTTTAATGATTCCAACCACTTAAAAAATTAGTTTAAATATCAATATATAGGTTTTATCCAATGAGAAAGTTTCAATAATGATTACTTTGAACATTAATATTTCCTGAAATATATATTAAAATCGAGAAAGAAAGATATTAACTATTTTGATTTTATATTTTTGGATCATGTTTAGAGTTTTTTAGGTTTATGAATTGATTTTTTAGTGTTTATTAGGTTTTTGTAGGTAAAAATGGGTTTTAAAATGAGGTTTTAAAGAAAAAAAATTGTAATAGCCAAAATTTAAGTAGATATATGACGTGTGCGTATGTTTTTTTTAAAAAAACAAATGGTTTTGTTTAAATAAAAGAAGGGCGAATTAGTAATTGCTCATATATCCAAGCGGTTGAAGTGATAAACTTCAAGTGCGTTCGTCTCCCCAAGTGTGGTTGCATCTTGATGTCCATGTTTGCCCAATTTTCTTTCTTTTCATTCTCTTTTTAAAAAATTTATTTGTTCTTTTTTTTCTTCAATGTTTATTCTTTTTTTCCACGTGGACCACTTTTCGAGTTCTTTTTTGTTATAGTTTTTAAAAAATGTCTAAGAATATTATATTGTAATAAAATAAGATTTATAACTATTAAAAAATCTTTAGGTGTTGAATTTTTATCATATAATTAAAATAAAATAAAGGTTACTAAAACCGTTAATTCAAGTTAATTTAAATATTTTTTAATATATTATTGAATAAAAAATTGTTTCAAAGCACACAACAGGGTAAGAGATTTTTCAAGTTTGATTTGCTAGATTTAATTTAAAAACAATACTAAAAATTATCATAAAATTTCTAACCTGTCATTAAATTTTAATATTAAAAAAATTTAAATTATCATTAAATTTCTATATTAAAAAAATACACAGGTAGTGTAGAAATAAAAGGGGTTTTAAGAGTATGGTAACAGTCGCGATTTAAAATGTTTTTCACTTGAAAATGCATTTAAATAATATATTTTTTAAAAAAATTATTTTTGACATCAACGCATCAAAACAATCTAAAAACATAAAAAAATTAACTTTAAATAAAAAAAATTAAAACTTTTAAGAAACATAATTTCATTTTCAAATATCCCATGTGGATATTATTCACGCAGTCCAAATAAGAACGATTCTAGCCTGTTTGGAAGTATGGTTGCGGTTGCTTTTTAAAATATTTTTTGTGATGAAATGCATTAAAATAATATCTTTTAATTTTTTTAAAATTAATTTTTAGATCAGCATATCAAAACGATACAAAACATATAAAAAAATATTAATTCTTAAAAAAATATTAAAAAATATGAGTTCGCATCAGACTCGAACAGCTGAATTCAAACTTGTCGACAGAACGCAACTTCACAGCAAAAAAATAAATTATTACAGGCAGACGTGCATTCCTGCTATTGAAGTCCTTGGGCCTGACATACATATGAGGCTAAGAAACAAGTCAGCCCCACAAAAAATCCTTTAAAGAAAAACACTCATTTTTTGAGGTCCACATCCACCCACCACTCTGCTGGCCTCTTCCCTTCCAGAAATTCTACTCACAACTTTTCCTTCCTTCCTCATCACTTGCCATGATGTGCCCACAAGCCCAACAGCCGGACGCTTTGCCTCGCATTTCTGGGATTTATTCCGTACTCCAATACCCTCCGAGTATACCCTGCACCCATCATGGTGGGACCCGACCCGAGCAAAGTTGTTGATAAAGTTCTTATGTCTTCATGGGGTCCACAATACCTACCAGGAGAATTGACTAAAATGTCTCACGCAATCGGGGCCCATTACCCGCATTACATGTGAATCATACATCAGTGGCGGGGCCCACTGGATTCGGCCTCGTGAAAGCTTCGGGCCTATCCAGATTCTCCGTACAAAATGCAATGCATCCACGAATTATAGTTGCAAGGAATTCTTGAGAGTCCATGTATAAATTTTAAGATTCTCGGGAGTGATTTTATGCATATCTGTTAGTTATTTATTGGATTTATTTTTTAAAAAAAATTAATATAATTATAAGAAAAAAAATATTTTTATTATTTTTTATGGGTTATAAGTTTTATATTTTTTTCTCCTTGTGCTCTTTTTTTCAAGATAAATCCAGGATGTAACTAATAACTAACTATTCTCTTATCAATGTAAACTTTTTATTTTTTCGTTGAGAGTCGACATGCTCAAAATATGCTTAGATTCCAAGTTTATTCGAATCCATCAAGATTTGACGAGGCATGGTAATGCAACCATGCCACGAGTAACCAGCAATCGATAATTTCAGGAGTGTGCATAGGTTAGTTTGATTTAATTTAGATAAAAAAAATAACTGAACCGAGTTTTTTTTAAAAATAAATGAACCCAACTAAACAATTTAAAATGAACGGTTTGATTTGGTTTTTTATTTAAAATAATTGAATTAATATATGGGTTTTTTAGTTGGAAATTTCGAATTTTTTTATAGGTTTTGATATAATAGACTTGGGTTTTTTTTATGTATCAAGTTAGTTTTTTAGTTAATTCAAATGGTGAATTTAACAGTAGTTGGTGGCATATGATATGTTTGTCTTGTTTTTTTAAATATTTTTATTTTAAAATACCTTAAAATAATATATATATTTTTAATTTTTAAAAATTTATTTTTGATATTAATATATCAAAACAATTCAAAAAATATATATATATATATATATATATATATATATATATAATCAAATATTTCAAAAAAAAACATAGCTAGACAACTATCATTCAAGTTCTACCTTTGGGTTTTGTGTGATTGGCCGCTGGTTGGACATAAGTAGCTCCAGCTTTCGTACATTTACAACTTCATTGACAGGAATTTGCTCTCATTATAGAAGGTGAAGTGAAGAAATCATAAAAGGGTACGAAAAGCAAAAGATAATACATGCGGATAGGTTCAATAGGAAAGCACTTCATGGATATAAACAGAGAATCCCAGCACAAGGAGAACGATCCAAGCCCGAAAGAGAGCAAAAACAGCCACGTGAAAAGAAAGCCTTTCACTGCATCAAACTTTATGAAGGTGCCTTTTCAGGGGATTAGGAACTAGGAAGTAAATACTTATCTGGGATCAAACAAGATAAACGGCACAGCGATTAAATGCAGCAAGGGCCTAGTATATGCACCTCCGAAAAGCAACCTGGGGTCAACTGCTTAAGAGTACTGTATCCAAGTTTTGGAATTGTGCCATTAAAGCACAGCAATGCCAATCTGTGACTGTGTTCACAGCCGACTCAGGAACCTTCTTTCAACTATTCAAGCAACTCAACGAGAGGAAAGTCATAAAAAAAGCAGCAGGTTTGAGAGAGAAAAATATATATCGGCGCGAGACGCACATCTAAATTTCCCTTGAAAGAGCTTGTCATTCTTAAGCACTTGGCAACAGCTCACGAGACAATGGTTTCCTAGCTATGCAGCAACCTAATCCATAAGCAGAAAGGATTGTCATGTGGTCGGACCTATTTGGACATGTGGGCATCCATATTCCTGATAGTTTTTCAATATTTAGATGGAAAGACCAAAAATTTGCATTGATTTGAAATTAAACCTAGAAGGAAGATCACAGCCAGAACTCCTCCTCGATGGTCTTGAGAAACACATGGGAACGACAGGAGCAGTGAGGTTCACATTTTAGACCGAAGAAAAGGGTGGTGGGACACAAAATAGGCTGAGAATAATGAAATGTTATAATCTTCTCATCAGAAAGAATAGCCTTGAAACACAAATAAAACTATCTTCGAAAAGACTGCCCAAAACTACTTGTGAAATTCGGCTTAACTGTCAGGGAATCAGATGAGATGGCAACAACCAGAGACTCATGGGAGAGAAGCACACGTACCAGCAAGAGAGATACAGACATCATCTTCCGCTTCATTCACACATCATAAGAAATTATGACTGCATGGAAAAGAAGATCCAATATGAACAAGTTTAACCTCTACTGATCCTACAAGACAATGTCTACTTTTCTGAGACACACACAAAAAAAGAAAAGATGCACTCATACTAGTAATGCATAAAGCATCTGCAAGTACAGAGTCCAAGGCAAATAAATTATCCATGGCTTGCTTTGATTTGACTTGGCTGAAGGAGCTCTAAAATCTGATTACAGTATAGTGAAGAGAGAAAGTGTGATACAAGGAGTCTCCAGAGTTGATTTCAACCATCTCCATCTATCTTCAGACAGAAAGTTTGGAAGGTGCTGGAGGCGAGATGGAATTTAAAGAAGCAGAACATTCACTACAAACACATAAACAAGAAATAAATGGCATAGTAAAAACAGAGAGGCATTAAATAGAGGTATTATAGCACTGGCATAAAACAACCAAGCCTTCTAAATGAGTTTACATGTATGTCAGAACATTTATAGTTTCATGGAGATAATAGCTGCAGCATGGAAGTGGTAAATTACCAAATTAATACAATACAGCTCTGTCCAATTATGAGAAGCCTGTTCCACAACTGAATAGTTTCCATGATTATCCTTTCACAACTCAGATCAGAACCTGAAAATATTCGGCATTTTCAATTTTTAGGGGAATTTCTTTTAAATTTCAGGGCAAGGGAAAGATATAACCTGAAATACAGTGATAAAAAAATATAGGATGCTATTCGATTGTATTAAGCATTAAAAGTATATAGACATTGCTAACACATGGGTATCTGATAATAAAAGCCACGGATTGAAAAGAAATCGTGCACAATGCATACTAAAAAAATCAAGTTTAGGTACAAACATTATTAGGAAAATAAAAATTCTTCATTCTAAAAGTTTCAGTCCTTAGAGCCAAAGGACATATTACTTCTTCCGATATGAATTGTCGTATACAACTAGAAAATCCTAACTTTCAAATTCCCCTGAATTCCAACCAATCTCAAACATCACTGTGGTTAATCAATAAGCAACATCAGGCAAAATTGCAGTGCAGAAACATACATCACAAGCAGTAACAAAGAAACTCCAGAATGGCAATTAAATGTAGGTTCTAAATGTCAGACTAGCTTCGAGAGAGACAACAGCAGCAATGGGGAGAAGCATGGTCAAACAGCAGGATCATCCTAGAGAATGTGTTTTTTCCATTGCATAATTTCAACGTGAGATAAATTTTCAGGAGGGTCCTATCATCACACCCTATTGTTCACTGATTCAGGATCATGGGGTGAAAGTAATACCAGCTTTTGGCGAGCAGGAGCACTAAAAGGTAAAATAGAAGATTCAGAACTCTTCGACAGTAAGATCCATACCAGACAGTGTAAATGAAAGTCATGGACAAACAAAACTGCTTGAAACAATTAAGGGGAAAATAAAGAGAAAAAAAAGCTGTAAAACAAACCATCATTCTTTCCTTCCTGGCTATTGATGAAACCAGTCTTCTGTTTTTTTTTTCCCTTTTAGTAAATCTATTGCCAATCATTTTTAGCAAACTCTAACAAGAATTCCAGACAACTTTTACCATTCATCCAACAGTCGTCTACAAAATATTATCCCTTCGTTATTTCAACTCTGAGGTCACAGACCAAAGATACCTCTCTCAATTTCTCCTGAATTTACATGTGCTGAGTCCATGGCACATTCCACTTCCCAACTCACTCCAAATTCTATAGGCGACATATGTTCAAGCTCTCCTTCACCAATAGGACAATAAATTGCCATTTCCAAACATTACATCACTTATTCAGTATGAGATTAAAGAGTAAAATTACCACAGAATTTATGCATTCCACCGCAACAATTACGAAAAAAGAAAAAAGAAAGCACTCCAAGCACAATTTTTTCATGACAATTCAATGACAAATGAGCACACACTCGAATTTCAAAAAAAACAAGTGACAAGAACATGAACAAGCTAAGAGTTCTATTATCCACATAAATACATAATTCGAGCACAACAATCAGTGGCCTATTTGGATAGCAAAAAAATGTTCGAGTAGCTGGACTGTGAGGATTAAAACCTTATTAATCTGAGATGCTTGCAATCCCATCTTGAAACAAAAGTTTTGTTTGCGGAAATAATCAACGAGATAAAGCCATTCGCAATTCTAATGACAGTGAGATTGAAGTAAATCACCACATTTTTTTACCTTTCATTCTTTCCAAGCATAAGGAGCTTTGTCAACAACTAAATAATCTCCCCTGATATCCTTCACTACTCTAATCTCCTCATCAATGTACAACGATTCAAACCTTTAGAGAACAAAACAAATACACACCACTTAACAAAAAAAAAACATCATATTAATATTCATATTCACGTAGTAAAAAGAATTCCAGTTTTGGAGAACACTCACCATCCCTGGCCGAAAGGCGGCAACGGTATCTCCCAACTCTTCCCTCTTAAAACCGCACTTGTAAATCTAAAACAAAATTAAAAGAAAATAATTATCAATCAAGATTGAAACAGTTACAAAGACTAAATTTTAACGCTAGAGTACCTAAAATTCACTCTTTGAGATGAAGAAACTTCAATACTTGAGCGTACAAAGAAAACCCCATCAGGTGGAAAAGTGATAACATTATTAAGAGTCCTTTTTTCAACATCTATAACCTGCAAAACATCACCAGCTTGAGTACCCAACAATGGAGCTTTCTCTATGATAAAAAGTTGCTCTTTCTCTGTGGTCCAAAGCAACCGCCAAGTGGCAGAAAGTGAGTCATCAGTGGTGACTGTATCTTTTCCTAGATCAGCCATTGCATCAATGGCTTGGATAATTGAGGATCTTTTAATGGGATCATTTTGGGTTTTGAGGCCACGGTGTTGATCGGAGATTAGAGTAAGGAGGTGTTGCTTGGCTGATTGTGACTGGGTTGTGATTGACGAGCAGGTGATTTTGGAGATGGGTTTAGGAGGGATAATGGTAGGTTTGAAGGGAACTGGGAGAAGGAGGCAATGACATGTGGCCATGGAGAAAGGGATACGGCCTCCAAGGGGAGAGTGGTTTAGACTTGAGCCGTTGAGCGCAATGAAGCGAATATGGCGGTTGAATCCATACCAGAAAAAAACGATATTTTGTTCATTAATGGATCAGCTGGTTCAAGGCCCAAACATACCCAGTAGGGCCCACAGACTTTCATGAAATTCAATAGAGCCCCGTCTTTCGGCAAATAACTCCTTTATTTCCAAAATATCCATAATTATTATCTATAAAATAAAATAAGTGGATTAAAATGAAATTTTAATAATTGAAGAATTAATATTAAAAAAAACTCGTAATGACATGATTGAAATTAAATAATGAAATTGATATTATCTATGTTCTAAAAAATAAGGAAAACCATTTTTTAATGAAATATGATCAGCCTATTTCTATATTTATTTAAATAAAAGGGAAGAAGAATTATTATTTATATTTAATGAAATATTTGTTTTATAAAGAAAAAAACATACACACTTGTGGTGGATGAATGGGCTTGGGCCTTGGAGGGAAGCCAAGAATTTCAAAAGGACTATTTTAAATAAAAGCTCAAGAAACCGTCCTGAGAAACCCCTCCGTCCTTTTATTTTAGGGTTAAAACTTGGAACGCTACTCAACAGCTCACTGTAAAACGACACCGTGCAAACTCTTAAAATAAGTTAGCACTCTCCTTTCTAGAGAGCCGTCTCTTCTCCTCCTTTCCAGTAGAGTTATAGAAGAGAACTTCGTGCTTCTTCTTCACTTGCTAAAAATCACACAACACACTTTCTCTCTTTCCCTACTCGCTAACAGATCCGATCTAGGGTTTCATTTTTTCCACCAATATGTCAATCGCCGCTCAGACACTTGATATTCTCGGCGATAGACAGTCCGGCCAGGACGTTCGCACTCAAAACGGTACTCTCTCTCTCTCTCTTTTTTAGCTAACTACCAATATATTATTCGTCACTAAACTCCACTCCACTGACGATTTTTAATTTTTTTGGCGATTTACAGTGATGGCTTGTCAAGCAGTCGCCAATATTGTTAAATCTTCCCTCGGTCCTGTTGGCCTCGACAAGGTATGATCGCATTTATCTTCATTTCTATTACTTTATTGTGTTTTTTGCTTTTCACTTCTGCTGTTGCCTCTGCTGCTATTTTTGTAAACCTAAAAATATAATTTGTTTGTTTTTCTATTATTGAAATTGAAACTGACATCGAATTCGGTAGAGAATTATATAAAATAGATTATTTTTAGTCTAATTTTACAACAGCATTTCTAACCATTTTTAGTTTTGTGTAAAATAAAGTTTTCTAATCTTCCCTGCATTTATTCATTGCTGATGGATGCTATTCAACTTCTTTGAAGTGAACTGTAAAAAATGACCCTCCAATTTTATGAAATAAATAAGCTGTTGAAGTCACTGGAAAAAGTTGCACCAATGAATAAATTTATTTTTGTGTTTTTATTCTATATAGTTTTTAGGGGATGGAATACTTATTTGGTGTTTTATTTGTTGATGATTGGGCCATTGCAGATGCTGGTGGATGATATTGGAGATGTAACGATTACCAATGACGGTGCGACTATTCTTAAGATGTTAGAAGTAGAGCACCCGGCTGCTAAGGTGGATGGATATATAAAACATTCTGCTCTCTGTTTGTTTAATATTTACAATTCTGCTCTTTTTTTATATAGTCCACATTCTGCTCTTTTTTTATAACGTGTATGAAGTTACTGCTCTGTTTAATTACCCTTATCATGTTTGTTTAATATTTACAATTTTGAGCTTTACAGGTGCTTGTAGAGTTGGCTGAGCTTCAAGACCGAGAAGTTGGAGATGGGACAACTTCAGTTGTTATTGTAGCTTCAGAGTTGCTTAAGGTAATTGCAGCTAGCAGACCCTTTCATTTTTTTTCCGTTGAAATTATTCCTGGGTGTTATAATTTAAAAGGATGATGTTGTTGAAGTATATGATTGGATGACATTCTTTTTCAGAGAGCAAATGATCTAGTGAGGAATGGGATTCACCCTACTTCTATAATCAGTGGATATAGAGTAAGTGATTGTTTTCCTGCATGAATAGCATTCTTAAAGTGTATCTATTTGTGCAAACACCAAGAGGTACTATATCTTATCTCTGCTTGTGTCTGTTACTGACACTGCACCTGTATTTGTTTGTACCTAATCTGGACAGCTTGCTATGAGGGAAGCATGCAAATATGTTGAAGAAAAATTGGCAGTGAAGGTAATCCTTTCCCTTCAATATTTTTTTTTTTAAAACTAAAGAGTAGTGAGAATTGCACAAATAGTGTTGATTTGAATATTGATGCATCAGCAATATAAGCTGTGTTACACTTACCACACAATATGGAATAGATGAAACACTGTTCATTCTTAACATGTGAAAATTGAATAGAATTTCTGCGTTTATTTTTTCATTTGTTGGTTATGGAATTTGATGCATTATATTCCAACTGGTACAGCATGCACTGGGCAATCTGTCCACTATGTCATGTTCTTAATTACATTGTTCTGTGATTTTATCAGGTTGAAAAGCTTGGAAAAGACTCTTTGGTAAACTGTGCCAAGACAAGTATGTCCTCAAAGCTGATAGGCGGTGACAGTGACTTCTTTGCTAATTTGGTATGCTTGATTTTGAGCTCTCCTGAGAATTATACATTTGGTCATAACTGATACTTGTTAATGAGTTTATATTCTATATTAAGGAGCTGTATGGTTTCATCTGCCCAAAACCAGTTGGATGTGCTGGGCTTTTCTTTGTCCAAATTCCATAGTGCCTTAGCATGGATTAACACTCTGGGATAAAAGTTAATTGGAGACCTTCTGTTGCAGCTAATGTGTTTTTGTTGACACCTACTTTCCTACTTTGGCCGTTGTACTTTGCTGTCTTCTGTCAGACTAACTTCTCTAGTTTGCAGCATTTGATAGCTCCATAAAACATTGAATTTTACTGCAGCCAGTGTCTTTTTTGTTTGCTGGTCCTTCTTTTAGCAATTTTTTTCTTCCTTTTTCTCTTGTTTTTGGGTGGAAGCATGTGAATACAACTCCTACATGTTATTATGTTAAATTTCTTTTCAACTTAATATGTCTGGTTGTGCATGTTTGATTTTGAAATGCCTGCTCATAGATGTTTTGTAGTTTTGGCCTTGCTTTGTATAGTACTTTCTGGAAAGAACTGACAGAACACTTTGTTTTCAATGTTATGCTGGCTTAGACAAGATAAAAGGCCTGGCAAATTAATGTCTTTACATTGACATATCTATAAATTGCATTTTGTTACAGGTTGTTGACGCTGTACAATCAGTAAAGATGACCAATGTAAGAGGGGAAGTCAGATACCCCATCAAGGTCAGTAGTTTTTATTGTACTATAAGCTGGTTGTGCAGGGCTCTTTATATCTTGTAACTGGCTCTTATAATGTATGCAGACAATATGTGATATTGCGAATCTTTACATTGAGCTTCCTGTTTGTACATTGTTTTATGAAACTGGTTGGTTTTTATGTTCATCCCACTAAGATGATTCTGGCCAATCTGCATTGCTTAGTGATGGTTGTAATGTCCAGTTGCTTGTTTTGATTTCTTAGGGCATCAATATTTTGAAAGCTCATGGCAAGAGTGTGAAAGATAGCTACCTTTTGAATGGATATGCTCTAAATACCGGTCGTGCTGCTCAAGGAATGCTTATGAAAGTCGCACCTGCAAGAGTTGCGTGCCTTGACTTCAATCTTCAGAAGACAAAGATGCAATTGGGTGTACAAGTCTTGGTCACTGATCCTAGGGAGCTTGATAAAATTCGTCAAAGGTAATTAGATTATAGACTTCAGTTGCTTTGTTAATAGATGTACTACAATATCCAGTTTGCTTTGGTAATTGGTCTTTGGAGTTGTGTAATTGATTTTTTAACCCTGCTGTTTGTTGTTGGCAATCAAAATAATAATGATAATGATCATGTCATGTATTTTTTTGTTTATTTTGTATTAACATGGACTTGATGTTACCCTTTTCTTCACAGAGAAGCTGATATGACAAAGGAACGCATTGAGAAACTCTTGAAAGCTGGAGCAAATGTTGTATTAACTACAAAAGGAATTGATGACATGGCCCTTAAGGTAAGCATTTGTGAATTGTGCTTCCCAATGCTGTCAGCATTGTTACAACTGTTATCTAATCACCATGTTGTGCTTTGCTTTTATTCTGATATTGGCATGTTTCTGGGAGCTGTATGTTGTCTGATAGATTAATTTGCCCATAATTGGCTCAGCAGATATTCACTACCTAGATTTATATGCTTGTAAATCTATGTGCTACTCCAATCTGGTAATTATTTACCTTTTTGTTTGTTAATGTAATTTCACTACTATTTATTTCAGTATTTTGTGGAGGCTGGGGCTATTGCTGTGAGACGTGTTAGGAAGGAGGATATGCGCCATGTCGCCAAGGCAACTGGTGCAACATTGGTATGTTCTTCTGCTCTTTGAGTAATCATTCCATTCAATATCTTGCATATATAGTTTTTGGCTGTTTGTCCTTCAAAGAAAGATCATTCAGCCACTCCGAGTATGCTGTTTAATACCAATATTATCTTGTTTACACTGTGCTCTCACTGGTTGGTCCATAGGTTTCAACATTTGCTGATATGGAAGGGGAGGAAACATTTGAGCCATCATTTCTGGGATATGCTGATGAAGTTGTAGAGGAGCGAATTGCTGATGATGATGTCATTCTGATTAAGGGGACAAAAAATACTAGTGCAGTATGTGATTCCACTTATTTAAGCCTTATGAACTTGAACAGTTATTTATGCATGGCCTATATTAAATCCTCGGAGCTCTGATTAACATAGAATGGTTGTACACGGCAAATGGAAAACATGATCCTCTTTAACAAGCTGTCGGATTTATTGGTTTATTATTTTTACCTAGGTCTCCTTGGTTCTCCGAGGTGCAAACGATTATATGCTTGATGAGATGGAGAGGGCACTTCATGATGCCTTATCTATTGTTAAGAGGACACTTGAATCTAATACGGTAAATTTGTATTCTGTCTAATCACATCTTTGAATTCTGCTTAGGAGTCATAAAAGCTAGGCGCTTGAAAAATGAAAGCCTTGCCCTGGCATTGCCATTGCAGGTAGTAGCAGGAGGAGGGGCGGTTGAGTCTGCCTTATCTGTGTATTTGGAGTACCTTGCTACAACTCTGGGATCACGAGAACAGTTGGCAATTGCTGAGTTTGCTGAATCTTTATTAATTATACCTAAGGTGTGGCATCGATTATTGCTACTATATGATAATCAATTTCCTAATGGCTCCAATGTGGAACCTTTTCTGTAGAAATGCTGACTGGTGTTAGTACAGGTGCTTGCTGTCAATGCTGCTAAGGATGCCACCGAGTTAGTTGCTAAACTACGCGCTTACCACCACACAGCTCAAACAAAGGCTGATAAAAAGCAGTTGTCCAGGTTCTCTTAATTTTATTCTCTCAGATATATTTGCTGTTTTCTAAAGCCTGGCAAAGTTCTAGTGTGAGAATGTTAAGAGCAGTATTCTCTGATTCACTTATTTGTTCCCATCATCCTCAGTCCACTTCTCTAGGCACGGAGAGGGGATGGGTAAGGGGTTAAATTTAGATCTCAGCCCACTTCTTTAGGCACAGAGAGGGGATGGGTAAGGGGTTAAACTTAGATCTTCAATCGCATTATTGTCAGCTTAGGTAATTGCATATGATGTCCTTTTCCATTAATGGAGAAAGAAATCCGTAGAAAAGTTAGATTTTTGTTTTATTTTCCCTTTGTTTCACCTTTGCTTTTTTATAGTTTTGGGGCGCTTGCTTGCTGAATCTTATGGCATTTTTGCAGCATGGGCCTAGATCTTTTAAAGGGGACTGTTCGCAACAACTTAGAGGCTGGAGTAATTGAGCCTGCCATGAGCAAAGTGAAGATAATTCAGGTAACAATTGTGGAAATGCAAGTAATATGTTGAAAGTGAAGTCTTGCCATTAAGCTACACCACAAAATTCTAATGGTTTTCTCTTGTTTGCTAGTTTGCCACTGAAGCAGCAATAACTATTCTTCGGATCGATGACATGATCAAGCTTGTCAAAGATGAGAGTCAGAATGATGAGCAATAGGGACAGTGTAGTTGAAGATCCACATATCATTTTTCTCGGTTTCCTTTATTTTCTTAAAATTTTCCTGTCTATGGAGAGAGTATAAGGGGGTTGTGGGCGATGGGTTCTGTGTTGTTTGTAATTGGCATGGCACTGAAAGGGATCTATTTGCATTTGGTTCCTTGTTGTCGCCCTTGAATTTATTTCTGCTGGTTTTGTGGCAACCTAGTCTCTACTCGTACTCTGAAGCTGTAGTGCTGTAGGCGTAGATGTAGCCGAAGGTCCTTTGGACCCTGGAACCTGTTCTGTATTTGAAAGGTGTTGACTGATGATCGTGGCTTATGATAAGCTGGAGCTCTTTTACCTTGTCTCTGACTTCGTGCATCTTGACGATTTGCTGTCTGAAAAAAGAAGGAAAGAAAAGAAAGCCTTGAGCAGGTGTTCCAGCAACTATTAGAATATGCATATTGTATTTTTAGAGTCTGCATGTCCTCTGCAAAACTGTTTTTGGTCGCCTCTTTACCCCTTTGATTGTTTTCACTGGCAATCACCATGCCTCCTCTCTTCGTCACCACAGCTTGAGTGAAATGTGATGTTGAAGCCTGTCTCTGGAACAAGACAAGTTCACATGGTCTCCGGCCCATGTATTTTATCATAAATCTCAAGACCTTTGCAAGTCTTGCCAGTGGAGTGAAATGTGATGTTGGTTTTGAATAAGCAAGCTTACTACTGGCCTGACCAATGTTCAAATAAAGGATCGGCAAGTAAGACTGAAAGAACCCTCGCGCGCAGCGTTATTATTTAGAATACATCTCGTCTAAACAATAAAGGCCTCCACGTGCGTTGTTTTGCTACTTAACTCGCTGATTCACGTGACCGCCTCTGTTAAATTGCTGACATTTATCAGCAGCACTTTCTTTTATTTGAACCTAAAAACCCAGCACCAAATAAAGGTGATTATGATAGTCGCTAGATTCTCGTGTCCAGCTGTTCCTTGGCAAAAAAACATTGCCATCTGATCACGTTTCTGTCAAGGGAATCATTCGTTCGTTGAAAAGAAATTTTAAATTTATTTTGGAGGGATAGGTTGATCTTTAATCTGGAGTTTAATCCTAGCTACATGTTTAATTAAATTAGATGAGATATTTATCCATTAAAATTCAGTTGATAATAACCTAATTGACATGATAAACTCAATTGAGTAGCATCAAGTAAAAAAAAAAAAAAAGAGGAGAAAATAACATTATTTTAATAAAAACAATTGATCTGGATGATCTAATAAGTAGCAGCTTGAGGAATCAAATCATCAATGATCTTCTTTTTTTTTTTTTGAGTTGTTTTCGAATGAAGTTTATGTATTATGCTTCCTATATTTTATTTAAGGAAGTCACGGCCCATATCCACCGACAAAACCATTAAACATGGTTCATGTGAGTTCATCAATATACTATAAGTGAAGCCACACATGGAGTCCCTTTCTTGCAGCAATTTTCCTTTGGGATCTGGACAGCTAATTTCGAATAAGATACATAATTGAAAAATTCTCCACTGCGTTTGTTATAAATTGCTGTGTTTATGCTACATGTAAAGATGATATGCACTAAATTCGTTGTTTTCCATGTCTTTTTTTCTAGGATGGTTGCCATCGGTATTTGAAAAAACATCATGACGTAGCTCTGTATTTGCACTGCAGAAAATTAATCAAGAAAGAACTGATTCCTTGTAACAGACCTGTTGTGTATACTTTGCCATTGTATGATGTTTAGTAACCTGTTAACCGTTATGGCCAATATTTGAAAGTAGATGCATTTGTAAAGTGAGAATACACTTGCTTTGTTCATAAAATTCTAGCTAGGATGATATTCTATATCCTAGTTATTAAACTTGATTTAAAATTGATTCGGCACAAGATCTAGCTTATGATTCTGATTAATTAATCTTAGCTGATGATTTTTTAAAAAAAAATTGTCAATCTAGAATTAAACCGGATTACAAATTAACCACGTTAAATTGAATCAATTTTAAATTGATTTTTTTTATATACTAGTTTTAAAACTAGATCATAAATAAATAGACATATTGAATCGAGTTAAATAATAATGATATTTATTGTGGAAATTAAAGATTAATTAGTGATTTATCTTTAATTGTTCTATTTATCACACTCGACATCGTCAGATTACAGGTTAGGGATTGCCTTATATAAACCATGGTGAATTTATATTATATACAGAGGCACATGATCATCCACGTGCATTTGCCTTTGCTGTGGGATCAACGCACCTTATCATGTCACGTGATTCAAGGTCTTCTCCCATCAATGCCAAAGCCTTGTTAAGTATTTCTTATTCTGACTTTTTCTATACTATAAACATGGATCTCCGACTACCGGTTCTGTGTGGCAGTGCTAATAGACAAAGAGACAATTTATGCAAGAAGAGTTGTAATTCAGGGCTAGATTGTCTCTTGATTATTTTAAAGTGGGCTTGCATTATCGTCAAAAAAAAAAAAAATTCAAGGAATCACTTACTTGATATTGAAAACTCAAAATTAAGGTTCCATGGAGGCAGCCAAGCATTAGTTGTAGGAAATGGGGCTAGCAAATTTTGCGTGGAGGTTAAGAAAGGAAGAAAGAATCCATGGAAGGAGCTCAAATCTATATCAATGTCAGGTTCTATGCCAAATTAAGAAAAGAGAAAGCAGCTGAAACTACAATTTTTTCTTTTAGTTTCAAATTAGAGTTGAAAGAATTGTGCATGTCGTTGTTTTGTGGCCATCATGTAACAAATTGCAAAACTTCTCTGCGATCACTTCTGCTTGGAAGGGGACAAGACTGACTCGCATGCATGTCTGAGCTCTAAAACAATTCCAAAGTTAGCTGCAAAGTCTTCTAGCATCTACATGCAGACAGACGAACACTCGGTATTTTAATTATCGAAACCCAAGCTCGAGGGACTCGATATATAGAACTCGGGAAATAGTCTTTAAGTTTAGTGCCAATCAATAATCTTGCTAGCTTATGGCAAGGCTAGATTAGTGCTGATACTGCGCATATGTAATTTATTCTTACACGTATGCACTTTTATTTTTTTTATACCATCTAGAATACCAAAGTTATTCAAAGAATTCAACAATTTCAAAATCGAATAATTCTCATAACACATCACCACCACTTCAAACTCTAGACAAAGACAGTGCTAGCTGGTAGCAGTTGTAAGGATATTGATTCTATTTCGATAAATTATACAATTAGCATATATATAAAATTAAAAATATTGGTGTATTACTATAGAAGTAAAAAGTTTAGGTGAAATATGATAGTTTTATCATATTATGCATCTGAAAAGTAAAATGAATAAATTATATTATTTTTGTTTTGATCAATTGACCGGTTTCAAAAATAACAAAGAAAATATCAAAACTAACAAAATCAAGTGGCTTAACAAGATTTTTTATATCTAAATAAATATTCTATGATGTGTATAATGATGTAGTGACTACTATAAATTAAAAAAAAAGGGTGAGGGGGTGTTAAATTAAAGGTTTTCCAAACCTTTTTTTATCCAGATAAAACATCAATATTTCACTTTGTTGGTATGTTTTAAATTTCCCATGCTAATTCCAGAAACTCCCAATGACTCCTTCCCATCAAACACTTAATAGATTATCTAGCTAAACTTGTCTGGTATAGATGAAATCCACATTGGTTTGCCTCGTAGTTAGCTCCCTACTCATGTAATTCTATCCGAAAACTAGTAGCTCAAGGAAAATTCAAAACATAATTTAAAAAGTGGATCCTCCTTTTAAAGAACCAGCTGCTGGGGCCAACGGAAGACAAGGATCGAAACTGGACTATAAAGATCAAAAGGGAGCATCGGTCAAACTATTTTGATGAAAATGTACGTAGTTGGGAAAGACAGGACTGGCATGATGGCGTAGGCATCCATAAAGCTGAACACAACGGCAATGGACACAGGCTCGTTTGCTTCGTTAAGAGCTCCTATTCAATTCGGAGCAGGCAGGGTTCCTTCTTCTTGTTTCATCTGGTGAGTCCAGTCAACTCTGCTACTCTGGGGGCAGTGACAGATTTTTGAGAGCACTGAAAATGTAGTCGAATTTATGCGAAGTCGATTGATTAGTGGAACATAATCGTTAACATAGCATGGAGAACGTAATGCATGTTGCTGCAATGTCCAACATTTGTTGCAGACTTCAAATTCCTGAGATTGTTCACGAGACATTGTTTCAAAAAAGAGGATGGTACTGAGGTTTTTTGCCTAATTAGTTGTTACAGATTATATATATATATGATCATGCAGTGGTTGGTAGCGAATGATTTTTAATTAAATTGTATTTGTTTTCTAGAAAAAAGTACATTAAGGTTATGTTTTCGACAGTGGTAAGATTTATTTTTTAAAATATTTTATTAAAATTATATATTTTTTAATTTTTATAATTTATCTTGACACAAAACATTAAGACTATTTATTATCGGTAAAAAAACTAATTTAAAAATAAAAAACATGATTCAACCGCTGCCAACACCTCCTAGTAAAATATAGCTTGTTACTGTCGTTGTATATGATGATTACTTCTAAATCCCCGACAGTAAATGTTTAATGAAGTAAAATTACACATACGTACGTTGTTGTACAAGAAGTATGGCCTCCTAAATTCTATAGCCAGCCGACGCAAGAAAGGTATATGAATAGCGGGTGATTAATAATAAGATAAGCAACAAGGGAGATGGAGTGAGCGCAGAAAATATATAACTGCCACGATAAAGTTTTAATGCCTTGTAATCTTTTTTTTTTCTATGTTTTTTAAAAATATATTTATCTTAATAAAATTAAATTAATATTTTTTTACAGTGTTTACTAATAATTTTAATGTATTAATATCAAAAATAAAAAAAATTAATTTAATATAATTTTAGATAACAAATACTTTTAAAAAACATTCTACTATATAATAAAAAAAAAAAGGAAAAGAACTCGCTGGTTTCTTTATTTTCTTGGACACTTCTTGTAGGTGCACTTAGATCCATCCCCCATTTCTCAATTGGTAAGTATCCTTTTAAGCTGGAGAGGGGAGGCATCAATATGATTAAAACGATGCGTTTCATGTTTGCTCCAACATGTTTATTTAATACTAACACAAGCGAAAATTAAGAATCTCATGAACCCTCTAGTCTCAAGCAAGGTGAATGGTTTTCTTTCAATTAGATTAAAGATGTAGCAGCTAGATTTAAAAGTGATGGCAATACGTACCGCTCCATTAAATAGTATTATTTAAGCTTATAATAAAATAAAATCACACCTACAAATGCTATTACCTTTATTGTATTTAATCCTCCTGCATAAAAATCCACTCGAAAACACCACTAAACCATAATTAAGTCAGCTCATAGACTGGCATCCGCAGTTAAAAATGTACAGACCACCATATTTTGAGCAAAAACTACAGCCTAACCCTCAATGGCAACACTGCCTATAGCCAATCAGCGACCATTGTTTTCAGTGCTTATATTTAAGTAACTAATTAATTATATAATCACAGAAACTAATGCCACCCATAACTGGCATTACACCGTAATCAAGTCAGCTCATAAACTAAAATAATTAAAAAGCCTGCCTAGAGGCAGCATAAATGCATTAACCACCGTACCTTCACATTAGTCAAGCCAGCATGTGTATCCATGTGTCCATCGTTGCATGAAAAACTCCACTCTTACCTCACCCTTTAAAATTCCTCCAATCTCTCTGCCATCTTGCACCCCTCAGAGAGAGATAGAGAGAGAGAGAGAGAGAGAGAGAGAGAGCAGCCCATCTTCAGTTTTCTCTGGCTAATCTCTCTTCTGGGTTTCTCTCTTCCTCGCTTGTCTTTCTTCTCCAAAAAGGAAAGAGCTAGAGGGAGAGAAAATTAAGCCCGCGTCAATAAAAACACCAAAAATGGATGTCTATGGAGGATTGTCTACCACCACTGCACCTGATTATTTCCACATTGATGACCTTTTAGACTTCTCTAATGACGACCTCCTCTCCTCACCCTCCTCCTCCATCGACCACCACCACCACCTTCCTCCACCTGAAACCCCCTCCATCCATCACCACCACTTCCCCTCCTCCACCTATATTAATAACCCTTCTTCTCTCTCCACTGACTTCACTGACCATCTCTCAGTCCCAGTAGGCCACTCCTCGTCTCTTTTTTAATTAAACTATATATAACAATATAATTTTACTGAAATGTTTTTATAATTATCTCTGTTTTTTTTTCTGCGCAGACCGATGACGTGGCAGAGCTAGAGTGGCTATCGCAATTCGTGGAGGACTCGTTCTCCGACTTTCCGAGCATCATTAATATCCCAACCGACACGTCGTTTTGCAACAAATCTCGCAGCAAACGCTCACGAGCCACCGCCCCCACCGCGACGTCCTCCTCGCCGGAGCTCGAAACTGCGGTGACCGGCAAATCGAGATTGAAGAAGGAAAACGACGGAGCGCCGCATTCTCCGGCGGAGGAGGGGACAGTGCGGAGGTGCACTCACTGCGCGTCTGAGAAGACTCCTCAGTGGAGGACGGGTCCGCTGGGTCCAAAAACGCTATGCAATGCCTGTGGAGTCAGGTATAAGTCGGGCCGGCTTGTACCAGAATATCGACCCGCAGCGAGTCCGACTTTTGTGTTGACTCGGCATTCGAACTCGCACCGTAAAGTTTTGGAGCTCCGAAGACAGAAAGAGATGACGGTGAGGCAGCAGCAGCAGCAACAGCACGGTTACCAAGGCTATGAAGTTTGCTAGCGTGTCATGATCTCAGCGGCTTGAAATCTGTAGGGTAGTAACTGGCTAACTGCTGGTTATTTTATCAAGCTGCTTTCTATTGTTAAAAGAATTGAGAAAGAAAATACTCTAGTGTTGTTAGTTGTTGGTAATTGGATCTTGAACTTAATCATTTCTAACATAATTTTGGTTTTAAAGTTTCAACTCTTATTTATGATGGCAGCTCTACTCGGACGGAAATGGATTTGCTCTGCAAGTGATCGATTCCAATACAACAACCTTTAACAGTCACAATAAAGAAAGTTGGTGTAGAAATTGATGGTGTTGTTTAAAAACTCTTTAATTTTTTTTTAAGTTGCTATGAGTTAGAAAGTGTAAAGAGCTGAACTTTAACAATTGAAACATCTACAGAGTAAAACAGTCTTTTATTTTTCAAGAGAATAATATCACTTTTACATTGGGTTATTGCTATCTAAATAGCTTTGAATTCATGTCAATGTGTTCATGCAATTATCAATATGTTTTTCATTTGTAGTTTTGAACTACTTAAAAAGAGTATGTAGTGACATCAAGCCCAGTGGATCAAAGTTTGATCATGAAGCAATACATTTAGATGTAGCAAATTTTTTTTAAAGTTTAACGTGGGTGTCCGGGTCAGCTTGCACATACCTCGACTAATCTCACGGGCTCTGAAGTTAACGACCATGTAAGCCTCCAGTAGCCATCATATGAGCAACCACAAGGTTCGAACCTAATACCACAGAAGGAGCAAACCTCTTAATCCCAAGTTTTTACCACTATACCACCACCTAAATAATTACATTTAGATGTAGCAATTATTCTCAGTATATTAGTTTGTCAAAAATTCAATCTATCTATAAGATTTCATCTAGTAGATGAAAGTAGTATATTCAGGTGTAGTAGAGCGACTAGTTTCAAGTATATCCATATGTCTTATACAAGTATTTAGAAATATGGTAGAAATTATTTTTTAAAGTATTTTTTTTAAAAAAATATATCAAAATAATATATTTTTTATTTTAAAAAGATTATTTTTGATATTAATATATTAAAAAAATAAATTTTAAAAACATTTCTAAAACGCGTTATATCTTAGGGTGTCTATAACATCTCAGCTAGTATATGAACGTCAAAATAGACCAAAACCAGCATGCGTCTTACGTTAGAGTAGGAAACCTGTTTTGAGAGAGGGTGGTTGTCATAGGGTAGAAGGGAAATATGCTTGCATGAGTTAATTAACAACAACTGCATCTCATTTATGCCTGTACATGTTTTTCAATAACAGTAATAGCGTGATAGAAATATTTTGATTCTGGAAGACAGAAATTCCAAATTTCCCATGCCCTTTAGGATAGGCAACCTCAAGAAGCTCTCCAGCCAGAAATATAAATTACAAAGAACAACATGTCTCAAAACAAAGAAATATTAATACATGCTTGAAACATCAATCATGCCGTAATATGATTTTTTTATATAAAAAAAAACATGATTTTATTTATGAGAATATAAAAAAAAATGAAAATGGCAGGTTGATTAAAACTTTTTTAACCATCTTGCTGACAGATCTCTTCCACACGCATGGTATTCAAAAGTACAAGCGTGCGTACCTACCATGTCTGAGATGTTTTATACACTTTTCTCCCACATAAAAATATAATTTTTATAACAGATCTGGGCTTTCAGACTACAAAATACACTAACATAACTATTGAAGCCTGCCGAAGCATCGCGCCTGATATTATTGGACCAGTAGCAAGTTGAAACATCCACCGGAATGTTCAGGTACGAACGCTAAAATACAATTTGGGAAAGACAGACTACGCTGTACTCCTGTAGTCTATCCATTCGCAATGGAATTCTTTCACGTCTGTATTCATCCAATGTATATACTGAAATAATTCCCGGCCGATGAAAGATGTGCCATCGACAGTGCTTTTGCTTCTAACAAAAAGCAGAATCAAAACTCAAAAATCTCAAGAAGTGATGCCATATCTTGCATGGAAGATACGTGATTGTGAATTGTGATGTTAAAATTCCAATACATTGCAAACATAGACAGCGAGCAAATAGCATTCTCAAACTGAGATTCTATAGTTACTGATTTTTGTGATCATCTTGGACAAAGCATTCCTTTCTTGCTTTGCCTCGGAAGCTAAGCTGGAAACCTGCAAGCCGATCAGATCATCCATTAAAAACAAATTTAATAGCTTAGATTTAAAAATAAATAAATAAAAAGGAAAAGAAAAGAAAAGTGTAAGCCAAATCAACTTGCAGTTTTATTTATACCAGCTTGAGAAGCTATAGTGTTGTTGAATAAAAAAAAAATGCTATCTTAATACAAAATTATATTAAAAAAAATGTAAATCAAATGTTTTTATGATGAGCATGATTTTATATATTTTTTATGAGCTTTAAACTATTTATGTACTTGTAAATTAAAATCTATTATAATAATTTTCAAAAATAACTTGACTAATTAAAACATCACATTAAATATCATTTACTAAACTACGCATATTACTAATTTTTTGTTGGGCCTATACATTTAGAATTGATATGAATAAAATCTTAACTGTAGTTAAAGATTGCAAGTTGATATTAAAAAAAAAAAGTTAGTTAAAATGAAGGGTAATTACTAATTAGTCATTCCATAAAAGTATAGGGTAGGATTTAACAACTGCTGGAGTCAAAACAAAACCAACGTTTACATTTTAGTAGTTTGTTTTCAGGATGGCATTTATTCTATTAGAGTATTTAAATTAGATCTATTCCTTAAGGCCCAAATAGGTTTTACCTGGAATTCTAAAATCTTGCCTTTTAGCGGTACTGCAATGGAGCGATATGTAAGAAAAATCTGTATAGACGGGAAACTTAGGGTAATGCATTTGCACATAAATGCACCGTCACTTATCCCATGATGTTATAACATATTTATGTGCAAATGCATACCTAACAGATTTTTCGTGCATTTTAACTTCACTGCAGAGTATAAGAATATGAGTTCAGCAAGATTGTTTTCTTTTTCAATCAAATTAAGATATAAACCATGATAAATTACAAACACGCAACCCCCTCCCCTATTATGTATGCGAGCCAACAGCAACAAGAAGACCTCTATGAAAGGCTCTTTTTCCCATAGCAGCAATAACAGAACACCAAGCATGAGTTTTGTATACCCTTTTCAAATCTTGATAGAGTATATATATATACATGTGGAAAGCATGTCTAGGGTTATTATCTGAAATACTTACTTGTGACTGAAATCTAGATGCATCTGCTCTAGGCAACTCCCCAAGAATATCCCTCAAACCTGATGCAACAAAGCATATTTGAATTAACAAATGTTTTATCCGTCCAACTTTTTTGCTTAATGACAACACTAAGGGGGCTGTGGCATTTACATACCGGTAGCTTGTCTTTCAATCTTGTAAGCTGAGCAAATTACACCTTGGATCTGCTTCCCTGCATGCCTGTAACAATAAAGAACAAAGTTTCCACAGGATAGATCAGCCAGATGGAAAATTTCCCTTCCATGCTTTTCAAAAGTGAACATCAGAAACCCTTTCACTGAAATCACAAACCTGAGCTTCGTCCTTCCCCTAATCAATTCTTCTTCAGCTAACGATGCCCTCCTCTGAAAATCAGTAACTGTATGTCACGGGATACTAGTTGAAGAGGATAGCTAAGAATAGCAGCAGACAGATTGAGATGAGGAATCCCCACCCCTATTCTCAACTCTTTTCCCATCCTCATCCTATACTATGTCCCCAGCAGGTACAGGGCAAAGACTGGAATTCCTCACCAACATAAATCTAATAACTAATTAATTCTTAAGAGTTCAATTGTCAACTAGCACCCCCAAAGAGAGACCACGTTAATTTTCCCCTATGTACTGTATCCCATCAGAGCCCATTCCCAACACCAAGCCCTATCAGGAGCAATCTTGTCTTCCATCCCTCCTGGTAGGGCAAAGAATTTCCCTCAAATCTGTTTATATTGCAAGAACGCTGTTGAGATGGAGCATCTTTCCATTCCTGCTGATATTTTGACGTGATTGCAAATACTAATGCATTATCTTAATGTATGCACATGTATTTGGTATAATGACATCTTCCATACAGATTAATGACAGAGCTCTGTTGGTATATAAAACTTCTTCAGCAGTTTGTTTTTCTGTCAAAATGTGTTCTTCGTTCGTCTTTTCTTATTGAAATGGGGAGGTTGCAACAGATAAAAATCAGTATATTTGGCTCCTGTCAAATTTTCACTGAGGCATACAATGCATCAAAAATTCATGATGCGATGGAATGTAAATTCCATTTTCTCCATTAAATGTAATTATAGTTCATAAGTGGAGCCCTCACTTCCATGAATAGCCATAAATAAATGTCCGAGTGCATAGTTGATGTCACCATCCATTGGTTGTTCTTAAAAATTAAAATGAAAAGAATGTTGAGAGGGAGATATTTTTGAACTAAGGAAAAATCTCACAGGAAACAGCTATCTGCTTTTAGAGTTCAGACACGATGGAACCAAAAAGATTAAAAGGAAAAAAAAAAAGGCACTTTGAACACAAAATTAATAACATATCATGAAAAATTGAAAGGTGAGGGAAAGATTACCTTCAAATTCTCACTTTCAGCCTTCAGGAGGCTAATCGACTGTTGCAATTCCTTTACTTTAGCATCAGCTTGGGAAAGCAAGGCCTGCGGCAAGAAATAGGGTTGCAAGTAAAGTTCTGTTCAGTACAGACATGTTTGCTGCACTCACCACAACTGCTTACACATTAGGATGGTGCTTCTGCACTTGTAGAGTTGTAAACATAACGGATAGCAAGTTGAATTATTGGATCAAAAGTATATCAGAATAGTAATCAGTAAAGAAATATTGACTAGAGTGATAAAGTCACCCAAACTAATGTCCCATCATCAATAAGGGAATTTGAAAAACATTGTGTAAGATGCAGTGAACTCCATTTTGTAGCATAGCATTAATGGTTAACATAATGCAAACATTGGTAGTTTTAGTTACATTTGCAGGGAGATGTCTACTCAAGCCTAGTATCCTTTACATGGAGCCTTACATATCCTACTGTCACATATCCTATACAAGTGTGCATGTACATGTTCAAGAGTTACAAGTTCACAATGGAGGAGCTGAGATCCAGATGACTCGTGACCATCTTAGCAACCTTTGGAGTGTAAGTCCTCGCCTTAGCAGGTTTGCCATCTGCCAGTGAAGGGGTGCGGAGAAACCCCATTACAACAGGTTACTAAACAAAGAAGTTGTTATTGGAGGAGCACGATGGGAGTTAATTAGGCTATTTAGAGCCTAATTGGTTGCCTTTTTTGTTACATGCCTCTTACAGGGACAGAAAAAAGAAAACAAAAGGCAGGGAAGTCTTGTGCTCACCTCTTCACTCGTAAAAAGACGCAAGGTCTTGTAATACAAAATTTGTCTTGGTCCTGCATGGCATGAATTGTAGCAATAAGCATCAGAGTGAGAGAACCAACAAGTTTCGGAGACAATCAGAGAAAAAAACAGACTGCTTCTTATATGTTCTTGAACCTAATCATTCTTTGACACTAAATTACAAATCGGAAACATTATCTAACTTCAAAGTTTCAGTACATTTCACATTCAATCTTAGCCAGCTTTGTTCCAGCTCCTTACACAACAAATTAACAACTCGTTGCATTATATGGCAGATATCTCATAAAATAACAAAAAAAGGTAAGCTCTGATTCATTGAGCAAATAACTTGAGGATCATACTTTTAAGAGCCACAAGTCCCAATCCAACAGCAACAGCGCTCGTAATCAACGGATGCGAAGCTGCAACATTAATCTCCTCTACCAAAAAAAAAATTCACCAAACTTTAAAACCTCAAAAAATAAATAAAAATCCTGAACTCCAATTACAACGTTAACGGTGAATTCTTTTATACCTTTAACCTTGCCAAATAATTTACCCTCATAAACACCAATCTCTGACTTAACATGTTGCAAAGAATCATACGATTAATTCACAGTCAAGTAAAAAAATGCGTGTATATATAATGTACATTTATGAGTGCAAATTTTATGAATGAAATAATGAGCTTACAATCGTTTGGCTGAAATGAGCTTGAGAAGTCGAGGTGATTTCAGAAAAGCGAGATTTTGAAGCTTCTATGGCAGTGTCAAGGGAGTCTTGGATGTTTTTATGGTAAATAAGAGCTTGTTGCATTGCGTTATCGATCCATGGCGCTGTTTCTTCTACTGGCTTCGATTTTATTATCGAAGTCAAATAAGTTTCTGCTGGTGGTGGTGGAGGTGGTGGCCGCTGGGTGCTAGGCTTCTCCTGCGGTGATGGTGATTCGACGTCTGTCGCCATTTTGGGAGCGATGGTTGGCTTCGATCAAACACGATGTTCTGAGTTTATTTTATCGATTCGCTTGCGTTAGTGGTGATTTGGGCCTGGATGACCCGCCCTCGTTTTTATTCGGGTCTAGATGATATTTTGGGCCATAAATTAGTTCGTGAGCCCGTGAACGACCATTTTTCGCTCATCTGCACGGACCAGACGGACTTTGACTAAAATTCAGATTTTTTCATAGATTCACCCGTATTACACGGTGGATCAAGATCAAAAAACTTCTATACGTAAAAAAATATTCAAACATTTTTAGTATATTTTTTAATAAAAATAAAAATTAAAGTATGTAACAATTGATGTAATGTAATTTAATTGACTTGATGATTTAAATATAAATTGAACAATAAAAATATAGTTTGACAAAAAAAATCAATATATTATCATTATTTTTTTAATATTAAAATAATAATATATTTAATTAACTCGAGTTAATTTACTAAATTCACGATTCAAATCATGAGGTAATAATAACCTCATATAAAGTATATGCAAAACAAATTATAAAGTTCAATTCTCATTCAACTCCATATTTATGAATGAAATTGAAAAAAAATCAATTAAAAAATGACAAGAAACAACCCGAGTCAATTTGTAAAATCCATAACTTAAGTCATGAGACTATAATAACATCATAAAAAATAAATTGAAACAAATTTGGAGCTTGGTTCTTGATTAACCCAGTGTTGAGAGATAAAATTAAAAAAAAATAATGAAGAAAAGAACACAAAAACAACTCATATAAACTTGGATTAACTCGTTAAACTCATGATCCATGGGATTGTGATAACCTTATAGAAAATAAATTGAAAAAATAACCCAAATCAATTCAGGTTATCTTATCAAATCCGTAACTTGAATCATGAGACTAGGATAACCTTGTATAAAGCAGGTTGAAACAAATTATAAAGCACAATTCGCAACTAACTAATTATTGATGGATAAAGTTAAAAAAAAAAACTAAAAAAAGACACAATGAAATGATCAAACTCAACCCATGTTAACCAGCAACATAATCCTAGTTACAAGACCGAGACGACCTAATATAAAGCAAAAAAAATCACAAAATTTAATCCCTGATCAACCTAATGTTTAAAGAAAAATTGAAAAAAAAGAAAAAAAACGAGTCAACCAGGTTAACTTGTTAAACCCACAAAACAGGTCATGAGACTAAGATAACCACGTATAAAATAAACTGCAACAAATCATGAAGATCATTCTCTAATAAATTGAATATTAAATAATAAAATAGTAATTAAAGAAAACTAGAGGCAAAAACAAAAAAAATCATTACAACCAATAGTGTCTTCTAAGATAGTATATGTTAAAAGCATCACCCTTTTAAAAAAAATTTTAATTAATTGGAGGATTACTTTTTTTTTACTCTACCACTGTTTCTTTATAAATTATAGTTTACATCATACATCAACACAATTTTTAAATTTAAACCAAAAAGATGAATCTACCCAAGCTGTAATGTCACTTGGTATTCCATATGACATCTCAATTCATCATGCCTCATATGTTATATTCCTCTCTCGAATTCAAGATCCCATTTTCCCTCGATTAATTCAATTTTCTTTGTCTATATCTATCAAATATACTACTGAGAATTAAAATCTATTTTGCATATACAAGTGGAGAAAAAATGAAGGCATGCCTAGTGGCATGTAAGATTTTCCTCAAACGCATGAAAATGTTGTTTGAAATTGAAAAACTCATTTCGTGGAAATTTGAAAAACTCATTTCACAAATTGAAGACCAATTAAAAAATAGAGGAGAATTTAGGTGAAGAGGAAATGAGAGAGTCTAGCCTAATAGACAAGGAAGAAAAGAAGGTGTTGTCGCCAATGTAGATATAAAGGAAAACTTACTTGTGATGTGAGAATTCACTTTCTTATCCCTGGATTGCTTCAATGTTATTTTGATTACTAGAACCGGAGAGATATTTCACAATACGAACATATTTGTACATCTTGTCAAGTTAATGCAGAGAGTCCAAGATGGGAGAAAATAAAGAAAAAACTATATCCTTTCAATAATGAATAAAACTACTTTTCATATGAGTTATGTCCCTATATATACAACCAAAGAGACTGATTACTTCCTTTAATAACTCCTTTAAATACTTAGACCAGGCCCATCCCTCATAGACGGACCATACCTAACCCAATAACAACATCTCACACTCACACCAAGGAAGACTAAATCTATCTAATACATTATATTTCAAACTTGTACAAGAATTTCATACTTGACGAACAAATTGTGCAACCCGAAGCACATAATGAAATGAGCTCCAATATATAAACCTAATACGAGTCTCATAGGAGACATCAACCTCATAATTAATCATTCATTAAAGTGTACTAATATACCCCAAATATTTTTAGTTACACATGACTGAATATAATTCAATCACTCGAGAATTTCATACTCAATCTATCATTACAATTATAAGTATTCTAAATTATATCAAAGTTATTCAAGTGATATGATCTCGTTTGGTGAATACAAGTAACAGGTGTAGAGCTAAAATTACATTTTCTTTCGCACTTATATCAATTAGGTTTGAATTAACTTGTTTTCCTAATAGTATTTCTTTAAGTCGAATCATTCTTTGACCATAGGATATACTCCTAAAATAGCGATCATTTATACATCACCTCTTGATACAATCAAAAGTCACAAAAGGGTAAGATTTTGAAATTTTAGATATGATCTCCAAGGCTCATATAATAAAGAAGCAAGGATCCATTCTTTATTCTTGTAATGGTCATTAACACTTGTAGTATGAAATACATGCTATAACATAGCTTACTCTTTTCTTTTTTGAAGATAAAAAGTGTATGTTATTGCTCTTTTTGTTATACATCATATGAGTCTTAGTCTTGTCGTTAAACAATATAGACTTCAAATTAGAAATTTTTATTTGCTCATTGTCATTAGTGGCAGATGAATAATTTAATACTTAGCTTCAATCATAATAGACACATGAATGATGAGAATTCATTTATATCGATTCTTTTATTTAAGAACCTCATCGTGGTCCCAATCAAGGTGACTTTTTAATAACAACTTTGAATTAAAATTGCTCCTATTGCACCCAAGTCGCTTATTAAGCATTAAAACTCAAATAGTCTCATCTCTACTCACCTTACAAGTGCTAAAGGTAATTGCTCGTGTGAGTGAGCCAATTTAAGTATATCAACATACTTTAATAAATTATATTATATGATACTCACAATATATTTCATAAAATAAATAATGAATAACATGATATACTAATGGCATTTATTCATTATTCAATCATTGTAAGCTTTCGTATGTTTCTTTTTACTGTTATTTAGTGTTTCTGATCAGAGTTTAATTGATATCGGCTAACCAATTAAACGACATAACATATATTAAGACGTGTTACATATATCAAACTACCGATGACACTGACATAGGGTACTTTGGATATTTTCTCTTTTTTTCTGGAGTTTTGGGACACATATTATGCCTTAAGCTTAAGTTTTTATCAACAGGGGTGTCCATTTGATGTAAGTCTTTAGAGTTAAATCCAAAAGTCTTTTAGCGTGATCTTTTATGATTTTCACACCAAGAACATAGTTGGCCTCACACATGTTTTTTATTTCAAAATATAATGATAACCACCTTTTAGTAGTATCAATTATTTCTTTGTTATTTCCAGCTATTAAGATGTCGTCAACATACAAAGACAATATTATAAAACTATTTTTAGAACATTTTAAATACATGCAATGGTCTTCTTCCATCATTGTAAAACCATCATTAAGGATAGCTCGATGAAACTTGATGTTCAATTATCTAGAAGCTTGCTTAAGACCATGTATGGATTTTTTAAGCTTGAAAATTTTGCGCTTATGTCCTTTAGTCTTAAATCCTAAAGGTCGATCCATATATATATCCTCATTTAGTTATCTATTGAGAAATGTAGTTCTAACACCCATTTGGTATAACTCTAAGTCCATATATGCGACTATAACTAAAATGAGGCGAACTGAAGTAATCCTCATAATTGGTGAGAATGTATCTTCATAATCAATTCGTTCTTTTTTAATGTAACCTTTCGCTACTAGTCGAGCCTTAAAGTGTTATAATGAACTATCCGTCTTATGTTTAATTTTAAGAACTTATTTATTTCTATTGAATCTTCGTCCTGATGGTAAATCGATTAAATCTCAGACTTGATTAGTTTTCATCAACTCTATTTCTTCTTCCATAACTTTAATCAATTCTCTTGCTTTAGGACCAAATAGAGCATGACTAAATGTTTTAGGCTCTTCATCATCTTGTGAAGCAATCATGAACACTTCCCTCTCAACCTCAAATCGACAATGAGAAATTGGTTTACAAATGCTTCTACAAGGTTGAGATTGCTCATGATCTTACTATATTTTCTTGAGGATTAAGAGTTTCCTTTAGCCTTCTATTGAATGGCTTATTGTGCCATAGTTTAGATTTTTTATTTCATGTAATTGAAAATCTTTATTAACCTCACCTATCGTTGAAAATTTATTTTCTAAGAATACAACATCATACGATTCAATCTCCGTCACTTTTCCATCAGTTTTTTCACCAATAAATATAAATTCTTTGGAATGTTCAAAATATCTTTCCCCTAGGACAAAGTTTCCTATATTTATGAGAATTATTGTGGATATAAGTTGCACACCCCTATTGATGCAAATAACATATATTAAGTTTGTCGTTATTCTATAGGCAGCAGCTAACAATGCATCTTCCTAAAAGAAAATTGGTAAGTTAGCATACGTCATCATTGACCTAACCATGTTAAATAGGGTCTTGTTATTTCTTTCTATCGAATGAAGCAATCTAATACTTCAGACTTGTTTGAGATCAAATAAACACAACCAAATCGTGTGAAATTATTTATAAATATGATAAAATAATTCGCACCATGTCTTGCCCTCACATTCATTGGGCCATAAATATCTGATGAACAAGCTGTAATGGACTACTGGTTTTTTTAGCTTTGCGAAGTGGTAATTCAGTTGCTTTTTCCGCAAGACAATAGTTACAAATGGGCAATTCTTGTTTGGTAAGTGATCCTAAAAGACCAACTCCTACCAATCAACGTAATCGGTCTTACTTAATGTTTTTTAATCTAGCATGTCAAGTTATGATATCATTATTATTAGTAATGTTGGAATTTTGAACAACATAAATAAAAGCATCATCCTTAATAGATACATTAACGTTGTTTAACATCATAACACCATTTAACACAAAAACCAAAACCATAAAAAATATTATCCAGACATATTTTCACACAACACCACAACCAACAAATATAATATAAAAGCCTAATTATAGTGAAACAAGAATAGACACAAGATATCATCGAACTTCTGAAGTGTAGAGTACATCATGAAGATAAAATGTGCGATCGCCCCATAAATCCAGTTTGCAAATACCAATCCCAAACATATCAATGAAAGCATTATTCCCCATGTATATGTATACACTCCTCTTTAAAATTTGATAAAATTTCACAAAGGTTTTTCGATCCCTTGATATGTGGTTGGTTGCTCTTGGGTATCTGGCTTACTACAATCATGAGCAAAGTGACTATGTTTACCACAATTAAAACAATTCATATTCTAGCCTTTCTTATCATTGTGTTTTCCACACCTGCGCTTATATCCAATACTACTTACTTTTATTCCTTTCTTGTCATATTTGGGATCCTTAGTCCCTTACCTTTGTCCTTTTATGTTTAGAGCCATATGCTCCTCGTATCTTAGTCTCAAATATGAAAACCTTGTTTGCAGGCTTTTTAGCGAGAAGTCAATCTTCTTTAAGCTCAACATGAAGAGCTACATCATCAAATATCTTGATGTTGTCATTGTGGGTAAGGTTACCACATATGTGTTTCCAATTACTTGGCAAACACCAGATCATAGCTTGGACTTATTGTTTATTAGTCATCTCATGCCCAACACCCTTTAATTCACTAGTTGTCAACACCCTTTAATTCACTAATTGTCAACACCCTTTAATTCACTAGTTGTATTAGATATGACTATTAGATGTTGCCTCATCATCTTATTTTAATGCTTCTTGTAACCATTAAATTTGACCTTCAACTAATGAAGTCTAGTAGTAGAGGTTCTCCCATAATGAATCTTCACCACGTCACAAACTATTTGGGCTGAACAATGCCTTTCAAAACGCAACATTTTATCATCACTCATACTGCTCAACATCAGAATGTGAGCTACACAATACTTGTGTTTATAGGTTTGATATGTTTCTATATCAAATATGTGATGAGCAGTGTTTTCTTGCTCGGGTTTAGCCATCAGTTGTGTGATTGTGTCTAATATTTCTTATTATTCCAGAAGATACTCAATCTTACGATGCCAAACATCGTAATTCTTTTTATTTAGTTTGTCTCTATGGTTTAAATCAGCGATAATATTCTTAGATGCAGCCATATTAAGCTTTATTGACACCAATTATAAATATTAGTATCTAGTAAAATTTAAATGATATTTATTTCCACTTCATTCTAAATTAAATAAATAATAATCCAACATGTACAATAGGAATGAAAAGAATGATAAACATTTAACAAATTTTCATTTGTATGGTCTAATTATTATTGAAAATTTAAATGAGTGCATAATTATAGTTATTAATTCCAACTAACAACTCCTATTGATCAAATTACATATATATTTATATATATGCACATAATGTAATTAAAACTTAAATTACATAAAATATACAGTTCAAAATAAACAACCAATTATCTTAACAAAAATATAATAATGAAATTAAAAAAATTAAGAATACTAAATTTTAGAATTATTTTATATTGCAGGTGCATTAGTAGGGTTTCCAATTACGTCATTTACTTCATCAAAGTTCATTATGCTTGAACCATGAAATGAATTTAGTAGCAACATCCAAATGACCTACGCTTATTATAGTGCATTGTATACCCTTTTCGGTATACTGACGTTCTCTCTCGAGCAACAGTATATCAGTGAGATTGTTGAAATCCAAGAATTTCAGCCTATATTCCAACGATAGTCGCATCAATATCCATTCCTCATGTAGAGAATTGAGAACAATTAACATTTGATGTTCCATATAGAACTCGTAAACACCACTCATAGCCAGTCTACTCATATAATGATACATATAATGATACATATAATCAATGTACTCTTGAATTTGTTGAACAAGATTAATGGTATAACCTAAAAATAATTAATTTATTGTTGTTTATTCACTACAACAAAAAAAAATTCCAAAAGCACATAAATATAATAATCAAGGGTATAAGAAATAAGCTTTGAGGCGTGGAGATGATTATCTTTAAGGTATTAATTGCCCCCATTATATTTGTTGTAGGGTTAAAGCAATATACCTTCAGGACACAACAAAGCCTTAAATTCTTAAACAATAACTTCTATAAGTTTATTAACATGTTCTATTTTGTTTCTAATAAATATAAATAGAGAATTTGTAGAGAAAAAATAGGAAGAGAATAATATTTTTTTTATCAACATCAAACTGGTATTTATAAATAAAATAACACATTTTCATACCAATGTGTTTATAAAGTTTAGAGGCACGCCCCTTCAAACTAATGTGTCTGTGGAGTTTAAAGACACATCTCTTCGGACCAATATGTATGTAGAGTTAAAAGTCACACATCTATAAGCAGAGTTAACTTGTTCATGAGGGATGAACCTGGTCCAAGTATTTAGAGGAGTTACTAAAAGAAGAAACCACTTCCTCTACTTATATATATAGGGACATAACCTATATGAAAATTAGTTTTGTTCATTATCGAAAGAATATAGTTTTCTCTTCCTCTTCTCCCACCTTGAACTCTTTGCATTAACTTGATAAGATTTACAAAGACGTTCGTACAGTGAAATACCTATTTGGTTGTAGTAATTAAAGTAGTACTGAAGCAATTGATACAGGGACAAGAAAACAAATTCCCACATCATAAATAAGTTTTCCTTTAAATTTATAATGGTATCAGAGCATGGTTTTGAGATGTGCATTCTGCTAGATTCTATGCAATATATCTATTACTGTACAAATGTTTTTTTTATTGATATATATATGAATATATGCTAGTTCTTTGTTTGCATTGATGACTGCACCATGTATTATTTAAAAGAGGGATTCTAAAAACATATGTCAAGTTTGCATTTATGAAGACAAAGACATTATGTTTTATAATATTGATTGTGTCATAAATTTTTTTGTTTCCAATTTGTTTTTTTAAAATGGTTATGATGACATTTGACATTATGTAACATAAATGCTCTTATTATTATTTTGAAATTCATCAATTTGAGATAATTTATTAAATTTTTAGAGTTAACTTACTATGAAAGATGGGTATGATCCATAATATTTAGAAGAGTTACTAAAAGAAGTAGTCCTTTCCAAATGAGCGATTATACCACATGCACATTATACAACATACCTATCTCTCATAAACAAACCAAGCCCAATAACCAGCAGTCAGAGATGGAAAACTTTGTGTAACTGCAAAGAATTGAAAAACCCACTTGTTTGTTTTGGTACACGAAGAACAATCAATCGTTTTGGATATGGAATTTCTTATGATGGCTGTAACAACATGGATTCACTCCTCTGGTGAATCTAAATCATGAAAATCTCGAGGATGGGGGAGATCATTAACAACAATCTTACATGCGATTAAACCACTAGTTGCCTTTACATCACCTTTAGCCAGTCTAAATCACAAAGCATGCAACACCTTTCACAGCATCAATACACATTGAAATCACCATACCTGCGAACTTCTCACCAATAATCATCGTATTTGCAAGCAAGTATTTGGATTTGTGGTTTTTGCTTGCAAATTTTATAAGGCAAAAGACACCAAGATGAAAACCTAGTGAGATCGTGTTGCTGTTTTGGTTTGTTGGGTGTGGATGGCTTAGATTTTGACAATAAGAGAAAACCAAGCCATTTTTTAAAAAGAAAATAAAAACTTCATGGCAATTTTATAATTCTAACACTACAACGCTATTTATTCATTACTTTGAATATAATGACGATCTTTAAAAATTTTTGAACTTTTTTATTTTGTAGATTCTTTATATCATGCATCAAAAAAGATGTAGATGTAGAGTGTTATGTAAATTGTAAATTTTTTTCAAAAAATAAAAATAAAGGTGTACTAAAAAAATGATCGGATCATAAAAGGGTAAACTTTTTTGGGGTTTATTTCATGTATCTCTTTGTTTCATACACACAAGTTTTATTTATTCCTGGTTGTTGTGATTTATGAACCTAAATGCATTTATTTTGTGTAGTTTTAAACAATGCTTTACACAAAAAAATTAACCCAAGTATTAGTGATTATCTAATAAATAAAAACAAATTATTTTCAATTGAATTTAATTTACTCAAGAACATTGTTAATAAAAATGTTAGGTATTTCACTAAAAAACAATTGTATATAAACTTTGTTACAAATTCATTATCATCCATAATTTGAGAAGTGACAAAAGAAAATGATTGAAGTTGTCCGATATAATTTATATTAGGTACTTAACCTGTGCTTTATCATGGATCATAAATTTTTCCTTTAAAAAAACTAGATATGCATGCTATTTTAATATTTTTTAAACATAAAAAATTCAAAGTGTAAATCAAAACGTTTATGCAAACATATAATCAAATAAATTGATAATTATTAATGCAGATAAACAAAAAAAAATTAACAATAACTATAAGATAAACTGAAAAATTGAAAGATAAATGTAGATCAAAATATTTGATTCTATAAAATTATATATTTTATCTGTTTGTGACTACTAAATTTGTTTATTAAAATCAATAAAAATTAATAAAAATTAAAACACATATGGAATTGACTGGATAAAATAAAAGGAAAAAATTATAATGCAATGCCAAACATATTATAAATATTTTTTAAATAAAATTAATCTCATCTATATAAAATAAAAAAGTTAAAAAATTAAATACAAACAAAAGAATTTTTGTAGAAAAACCTATATTAAAAAATAGCATATAAAATTTATAGTATTGATGATGAGATCAGGATAAACTGACAATAAAGAAATCAAAAATAACCACGAAACAATTTTTTTTTATAAATAACGTAGAATGATAAAATCATAAAATAAAACAATAAAAAAAGATTTTGAGCAACATTAAATTTTCAAACTTATAACCTGTGTTATTAGATCGAAAGCACCATAAGTGGATAAACTGTGAAGTCAATCCTTATCAGATCAAACATCGAATGATGAAATCGGAAAAAAAACCAACAACACAAAAAATTATAATTAAAAGAACAAGGGTAAAAATCAAAATAAAAAATAGATTATAGAACATAAAAAATATTTAAATTGAAGGGTTCAATTGAAAAAAAAAACAACACAAACTTTAATTGAATGATGAAATTGAAAACTAATAAAACTTTAACAAAAGAGCCAAGAAAAAAAACACAAATCAAAAGAATAGTGAGAAAATTGAAAAAAATAATGTATGAAAAATTGTGATTTAAAAACTAAATTGAAAATATAAAAAACTTTTATAAAAGAACCGAAGATTAAAACAAACAATAAAAAACACAAGAACTGAAATTGAAAAGCTAAAAAAAAAGAGGAGAGACGTGTAATTTCCTTAGAAAAAGTTAAAAAAAGAAAAAAATAATAATCGCTAGCGCCAAACTATCCATTATTCACCATAACACACCACACCATAAATAAAAGAGCACAATGACGGCTTTAAAAACATGGTGAAAGAGAATGTTTGGTCACATGAGTTATTGAAAAAAATCAAAATACTCTCCCCATAAAAACACCCATTTTTTCATAAAAAAATAATAATTTCATTATAACAATTCACAATAAATAATTTATAGTACTATAATAAAAAAAACTCATACCCTATATATATTTTCTATTAATTTTAATCCTCGAACAAAAAAATACTGCTTTTAAATTTTCTTAACATTAAAAGTAAACACCAACCATTGGTCATACAATTTTTAAACCCATTTTTTAAAGTTTTGAAAATCTCACCAATTCAATTTTTTATATTTTATAAAATAAAAATTATATCAACGTAGCCCTTTTATAAAAGAAAAAGATCTTTAATTTTAGATTTGAACCTTGTGGTTACTAATATGATGATCATTGAAGATTTATATGATCATTAACTTCAAGGCCCGTGAGATTAGTCGAGGTATGTGTAAGCTGGTCTGCACATCCATATTAATAATAATTAAAAAAAAGAGCAAAACCCTAATCATATTCACTTGCGACGTGGCATGTAAACAACTCGACATATTCATCCCTACCTACACCTAACGGTGACCAGCGCGTAACCCAGACAAACACCACACTTGTCTCTTACTCTAAAATATTCCGCTCGACACGAAAAAAAATCCACTTTCCCTCATCAATTCTCAGTGTAAATCTTCAAAATCACCGACATCTTGCTTTCTCTCTTACTGCAAAACCAAAAAAACTAAATAAAACCCTAATTTATCTATCACTCACCGAGTCACTCGCCATGATCGAGCTATCTTCAACAATACCGAGTCAGATTCGGTTCCTTCTTCACACCTTGAACGAAGCCAACGTCGACTCCGTGTTTCGCGACCTCTGTCAGGTACTCTCTTTACATTACTTCATTTCCCCTAATTCTGCAATCGATCGTTTATTATCTATCTCTATCATCTTTTATTTTTTCAAAAAAACCTTAACATTCCACTCTTTGCTTGACCGGATTATATTTGGATTAAAATAAAAAAAAATTTTAGGTTTTGCAATTTTAATTTCGTTATTACTGGGTTAAAATTGAGGTTTTTTTTTTTTAAATTTTATTGTTTGTTGGTGACTCAAAGGTCGACGCGTTGTTTGGGTGTTGTTGATGTATTGCAGTTCATGGAGTATGGATTTGAAGGAAGTGTTCTGACGCTCCAAACATGTTTGGAATATTTGAAGACTGACTTGAAAAACATGCAGTTGGAACCCGTACTGGTTTCGGTTTTCAAGTTTGTTTTGGACAAACCGAATTCCACTACTGTGTTTTGTCAGTCTTTAAGAAGTTTGGAGATCACTGAAAATTTCTTAGAGAAGTTGTCTAATTCGCTGAAGCTATCTGTGGCTGAGAAAATTGGCATTGGTCTCGCGCTCACCGATGCGGAGAACGCTGATACCAGGATGTTTGGTGAGTTGTTTGTTTATTCCTCCTTTTTTGCCCCTTTAATGGCTTGGAAGCCTGGACTGCATTTGTTGATGGGTTTGTTGTTTTTCCAGCAAAGAAGTTTTGTATGGCTCAAATTGAGGAATTGTGTGCGAATCCTGTTCTGATAAGTTCAGTTGATCAAGTTCAGAATATTGTTATGTTCCTACAGCGGTCGGAGGGGCTATCCAAGCATGTTGATAGCTTTATGCAGATGTTGTCGTTAATGCAGTCAAAAGATGTTACCCCATTTGTTTTAACTCCACTGATTTCTGATGAACTGCGCGAGGCCAATTTTTGGAGGTGATCTCCTCTCTTTCCTGGCTTTGTAATTGAATGAGGGTAAAGCTCTGTGGTCTGTAACACATGCAACGTGCTCACTTTTTTTTTGTATTGCAGGAATATGGATCTCTTCCATGGAAGTACAGAGAGTGAATTTGATGCTATTTTAGCTGAAATGGAAAAGGAGATGAGCTTGGGAGATATTGTGAAAGAGTTAGGCTATGGATGCACATTTGATGCATTGCACTGCAAAGAAATATTATCTCCTTTTCTGCCACTGTCAGAAGTTACAATCTCTAAGATACTTGGAACAATTGCCCGCAACCTTACCGGGCTTGAGGACAACCAGAGCACATTTTCAACGTTTGGCTTGGCTCTTGGTTGTGACATTACAACTGATCTTCAACAGTTAAGCTCCTGGGACGTTGACATCCTTGTAAAAACAATCAAGCAACTTGTGAGTCCAGTTCTGTTCTTATTATCCTAGTTTTTTTTTAAATGTGAAAATTGCTAGTATTTAAAATAAAAAATTCCTTGATTTATTGCATACGGATGTTTTTTACAGGCTCCTGGTACTAACTGGATTCAAGTTATTGAAAATCTGGATCATGAAGGATTTTACATACCTAATGAGGAGGCATTCTCCTTTCTGATGTCTGCATATAGACAGGCATGCCAGGTATATCTTCATAATATGTGAAATACATGCACTGTTAGATAAGTTTCAATATCTTTGTTTGCTTTTTCCGAATTTTTATCTTTGATCTTTGCAGAATCCTTTCCCTCTCCATGCAATCTGTGGGTCTCTTTGGAAGAATACTGAAGGTCAACTATCTTTTCTGAAACATGCAGTACTTGCACCACCAGAAGTGTTCACCTTTGCTCATTCTGGAAGGCAGCTGGTATGGTGCTTTTCTATCAGTTTTTCACTTCCATTCTGAGGCAACCCCCTGTTCTGATTATGACTAGTTATCTGCTATTGTTGCAGAACTATATGGATGCTGTGCATGGCCATAAATTCCAAGTTGGGCATGCTAATCATGCATGGCTGTGTCTTGACCTTTTGGATGTGCTTTGTCAACTTGCTGAGACAGGTCATGCTAGTTCTGTTCGATCAATTCTCGAGTATCCTCTTAAACACTGTCCGGAATTGTTGCTTTTTGGGATGTTCAATATCAATGTACTTCTCATACTTCATTCATGATTTGTGGAATTATACCCTACATGTTTATTTGGCTGATCAATTTTACCTCTCTTCTTGCAGACTGCCTACAGCCTCCTCCAATACGAAGTGTCTTTTAGGGTTTTCCCCCTTATACTCAAAAGCCCTGCTTGTGGTGGTATGATGCTTTACCTTTGGCATCTGAACCCTAATCTTGTGTTGCGGGGATTTGTAGAGGCTGGCAATGTTGAATCAAACATCATGACCAAGATATTGGATGTATGTCAAGAGCTAAAGGTAAACGGAGAGAATTTGTGACTTGATTTTTGTTCTAATCATCCCTTTTGCAGTGTTTTGCTTTAATAATAATGCATATGTTCCATCATCTCCTCCAAAATTTTAAAGCTGCCATTTTGTTGGAACTTTTACCATAACCTTGCGGTGTTCGTACTGATCTGATCATCCTTGGATTCATCTTTTAGTTATGTTTGTTTGTTGCTTGTTTTGGTGTATTTCATTTTGAGCTCAATTTTCTGGTTCCTTAATGCAGATTTTTTCATCAGTATTAGACATGATTCCCTTTCCTTCTGGTATCCGATTGGCAGCCCTTGCTTCAAGAAAAGAGCTTATAGACCTTGAAAAGTGGCTGAGTAATAATTTAATTACATACAAGGATTCATTCTTCGAGGTAATGTTCAGCTGCCCTTCCAAACTCTTCATTAAGGTGCCAATACTCAGTGGCCGTGTCAAATCATATCTTGGGATTTTTGTTACTATGACATAGTAAAATTACAGTTGAGTTATGGACATGGTGATACATGACATGTTGGTGTGTATTTTCAAATCTGCAGGAATGTCTCAGGTTTCTGAAGGAGATTCAGCTCGGTGGATCACAGGATTTTTCTGCGAAACCTTTTCATCATCAAAGCAATATTGTGAACCATTATTCAGAAACTAGTTCATCCTTCCTGAAGGTTCCAACTTCTACAATTCATTTATTCTGGTCTTCTCCATACAATTGCATAGTGATTTTCTAATTCTCTGCATATTTTGCAGGTCCTTCAAGCTCACACCAGCTTAATTATCTCTACCGAACTGTCTGAGGAAATGGAAAGGTTGCATGTGACAGCAATGGACTCTAATCCAAGGCTGCAAAATGGTAGCTCAGCAGATTCATCTACCCCTGATGGGTTTTCAGATGATGTTGAGGCAGAGGCAAACTCTTATTTCCATCAAATGTTTTCTGGTCAGCTGACAATTGATGCAATGGTTCAAATGCTTGCTAGATTCAAGGAATCTTCAGTGAAAAGGTATAATGTTAATCTTTAGAAGTGCTTACTTTTTTTGGTATCTTACTATGCCTTGTTCATTAGGAGTCTAAATCACTGAACTACGTCCTAGTCTTTCTCTGATGATAATTATAATAACATAGCCTTTATAGTGTTGGAAGTTAGCTTTGAATTATTCTACCTGGAATAATTTTCGGGGATTTTATTCGTATATCCTAAATCGAATATTTTACGTTGTCTGTATCTCCTCCAAGCAATTGGAATGATTGTAGTTATTTTATTAGTGTTTTTTGACTGACAAGTATGGGCAATAGTCTCGACCTTGCGTGGATGTGAAAGCCAATGATACTTTTCAGACCAGTACCATCTTAGTTTTAGATGATTTTATGTGATATTCATTTGAGAGTTTGGGTGTTTAATATTTTACTTTGTTGGTGGACCCATCAGAGAGTTTGGATTTCAGTGGTAAGACTAATCTCTTGTTGAAATCACTGACAGGGAACAATTGATTTTCGAGTGCATGATTGGCAATCTATTTGAAGAATATAGATTCTTCCCTAAGTATCCAGAAAGGCAACTAAAAATTGCTGCTCTTCTTTTTGGTGAGATTTATTACAGAGATTAAAGTTAATAGCATGGCTTATTTTTCTAGCCTTCTAGTCCAATGCTTGATATCAAGTTACCTCGATTGGCTCTGGTCTTAACAATTATGCTTTAGAGCTTGAGTGTGCATGCTGCCTGTACAATTTTAACTGTGCTATCATTTACATCATTGTTTGCTATAATATCAAACCTACTCCTTTTGTCCTTTCATGAGCTTTGATTTTTTGCATGTATTCCCTTGTTCAGAGTAGGGTCCCTATGTAGAAAAATGTTATGGTATTTGGTTTCTGATATAGGTAATTCAAAACTGCAATGCTGATTTTATTATTTTTCTGTCAATCATTTTTTTTAAAATTATTGTGATGGGTCCTACATAGTTTAAACTGATATAAATTTGAATTGCAGCATTAATGCTAGGACATTGTTTGTTATTTGTTAGCTTACGACTTGATTGAAAGAATTTGATCTGCTTGCCTGTGATTGCTACTTGTATTTGCATTTTGTAGCATGAGGCATAAAGCTGTGAAAATCTGCATGATTAACTTGTCAAGTAATCTTGAGATTTATGTGATTATTCGAACAAGTGTAATTTGGAATGTCTTCAGCAGATTTATGTGGTCATGTTTGTGAATTGTATTTCAGGTTCTGTTATCAAGCACCAGCTTGTTACTCATCTCACTCTTGGGATTGCTTTGCGTGGTGTTTTAGATGCACTTCGCAAACCTCCAGATTCCAAAGTTTGTACCATCCCTAAGCAACCTTCAAACTGTATATGTATAAATTTGTGTATATAATGTTTCCAATGACTGCTCTTTGCAGATGTTTGTGTTTGGTACCAAGTCTTTGGAGCAGTTTGTGGATCGTTTGATTGAATGGCCACAGTATTGCAATCATATCTTACAAATATCTCATCTGCGTGGTACTCATAATGAGCTTGTTGCTTTCATTGAACGAGCACTTGCCAGGATTTCATCAGGGCATTTGGAATCAGATGGAACTAACAATGCTTCTGCTGCTCATCACCATGGTTTGTTACAGGCTGCCTCAGTAAATGGAGAGGTTAGAAATTGTTTTTTGTTTATGGTACTTTTTGTGCCCTCTCCTCCTGTCTTGTGCATCCATATTTTTAACTAGATCCATGAATGTTTGACAAGGCTACCATCTGAGATGTGCAGAAGATATTGACATCGAACTTTGTTGAAAGTGATGGAAACCAGATACATTAATGATGAATGTTTGGCAAGGGTTCAATATGAGATATTCAGAAAAAAAATTCACATCAAACTTAGTTTGTTGAATGTGTTGGAGTCTATTAAAGCATAAACCTTTTATTTTCAATACACAAACATATTTGCAATAGAAGCAGCAATTTGATGGTAAGTCAGTGCAATAGTGTCAGGGAGCTAGAGTTTGGGCACAAACACATGCTCATTGCTTTATGTGAAATATATAAATCATTGCACATCTGATTCTCCTTTCCATTTTATTTTCAACCATTGATTGCAGCCATGATCAATCCCTGCATTTTCTATTGTCTAATGTGAATGTACTAGTTGCACCAGATCTTTCATAACATTCGTCCAGGATGTTTAGTGCTCCAACTAATATCCTGTATTTCAACTATCCTCTTAAAGAAATAAAATTAAGGTGATTGAGGACATCTTGAGCTGGTTTGCGATGATCAGGAAAAAAACTTCTAATTTGCATGTTACGGACACACTTGGCATCATCATCTCTGCATCTGCTTCTCACTGGGACCATCGCACCTCCAGCTCTCTAACACTACTGCACTGATCTTTCGACACATCACTGCTTTTATTGCAAATATATGTGGACTGGGAGCTATTTGACATTGTTATATCATAGTTTGGTCCTATGACATTGTAACTTTGATTAGGGGCCAAACTAGTTGGTTAAACTAAGCAGTAGTCTCAACAGCCTTTGTTTTTCTAACCTTGTGCCATTATTGCAGTCAAATAGCATTAACATTCCACAGCTTGGGCAGCAACTTTCATCTACACTCCACAGTCAACAGAGACATGAAAGTTCTCTTGATGACCGCCTGAAGGCATCTGCAGCTCCATTTAATGACACTAAACCATTTCTATCTTCCGGTGGGCAATCTTCAGCTGCTTCAAGTGATGCTTCTAGCATTCAGAAGGTAGCTTTCACAACTGATTCGTTTGGTGTCAATATTTGAATTTCATTCCCGTAGTTCTTCACTTTTGGTAAGTTGTGATTGCAGAATACAGTTACTTCTTCATCTTTGTTGTCTTCTTCACCTGGTTTTGTCCGTCCTTCCCGTGCAGTTACCTCTACCAGTAAGCTCATTAATGATCCTAATATTTTCTTGTTTACTTTAAGCTGCCATGCCTTGAATTGTTTTAAAAATGCCTTTATCAGCATTACATACGAATCGTTATTTAATACAGGGTTTGGCTCTGCATTGAACATCGAAACACTTGTAGCTGCTGCTGAGAGAAGAGAAACACAAATAGAGGTACAATGTTTTATTTTAAAATCATGTAAGTGGTAGCATTTTTTACATAGATGCGTGGGGTCTATGGTAGCTTTCATTTGTTTCTATAGAGATGTATAGAAGCCTCTATGAGTATAAAACTCGACTCATCAGCTACTGCCTGGTTTATCCTTATTAATTTTAGCTATCAAGAGATGTTATTTTACAAGCAACTACTATCCTCGTACCTTATTTTTGCTGATAACTTATCTGGGAAAGAAAAAATTTCTTGGCCATTTAAGCATCAAACTTTGAATGGAGCTATTTGTTATTCAAAAGTTGTGGTTATTTGAAGTCTTCAAAGTCTACAAGGGTCGTGCTTTGACCAATCTATTTAATTGTTAGCAGGTGAGTCCCCCTGAAATCTTATGTTTCAACGGGCCATGGTTATTGGTGGTCTAGCAATTGTGAAATATGAGGTGCACTGCATGTTGTGTAATGATAAATGTCATCTTTATGTATTGTTTGGGTGGCCTTCCTGTATGGTTGGATTATAAGGTTATTGCATAGGTAGCTCTTTACCTCGGATAAATAGGTGGGTGTTCTCTAGCGGGTATAGGATTTTTTATCCCGTGCATTAGTGGGCCATAAGAAAGAAAATACTTCTTAAATCTGGGATATTTCTACAGGTGAAAATAGAGACTTTTCAATGAATTGCTCTTAAAGAAGCTGTTATGGGATATTTTCTAAGTTCAGCCTTCTAACGGGGTTCTGCTTCCTGGAACTTTTCCAGTGATAGCCTTTAACATTGCAAAGTTCTTTTTCTTATTATTTTCTACTGATATTGTTCTGTTTTCTTATTTGTTCCTGATATGAAGGATTGCGTAGCCTTTAATTTGTAACTTCTCTTTCTAATAATTTATTATTCAAAGATAAAAAGTAGTGAGGCTCGTTGGATGGATTCATTTTTCTTGTGTGCTGTAGTTATCTGGTTTCACTTTTTGTTTCCAGGCTCCAGGATCAGAGATTCAGGACAAAATATCGTTCATAATTAATAATATTTCAGTTGCAAATGTTGAAGCTAAAGCAAAAGAATTCACTGAAATACTGAAGGAGCAGCACTATCCCTGGTTTGCTCAGTACATGGTCATGAAAAGGTGAGAAGTCTTTTTAAATTACCTTTCCCGATTCTTTAGTGTGTGTAAATGTTTCTAAGCATATTTGTGTTCGTGTCTATGTAATATATTAATTCTTTGTGCTGTTGCCCTTCCTTGTTGGTCTTTGTTAATGTCTTTGTGCAGAGCAAGCATTGAGCCCAATTTTCACGATTTGTACTTGAAGTTCCTTGATAAAGTTTATTCAAAAGCTTTAAGTAAGGAGATTGTCCAAAACTCATATGAGAACTGCAAGGTTTGTGTCATCACATGTATCTTTGTGCATTGGACATTGTTGAGCAACATCCTTTTCAGAAAATCAAGTGGCATGGACAAGTCTTTTTCAGTTTAAAAGTAGAATAGATCAGCATTACTTTTTGTTCTGTTTCAGGTTCTTTTGGGATCAGAGCTCATAAAATCTAGTTCCGAAGAACGTTCATTGCTAAAAAATTTGGGAAGCTGGCTTGGAAAATTAACTATTGGAAGGAACCAAGTTCTGAGGGCACGTGAAATAGATCCTAAATCTTTGATCATAGAGGTGATTCTTATACATGGAGACAATGTGTGCTTCAATGTTAACAAGTCTGATTAGATCTTTCTTTTTCATCATTGTTTTTTGTCATTTGAGAATCATAAGTTCACTTGAGTTAATCTTGTAATTGGGCAGGCATATGAGAAGGGATTGATGATTGCAGTTATACCATTTACATCCAAGGTACACATGTTGACAATTAGATGTCTCTGAAGTTAATTGTCATGTAATTCTTATATTTTCTTTTACTTGCTGTAGGTTCTGGAGCCATGTCAAAGCAGTCTAGCATACCAACCTCCTAATCCTTGGACTATGGGCATTCTTGGATTGCTGGCTGAGATCTACTCAATGCCAAACTTGAAAATGAACCTCAAATTTGACATAGAGGTAAAGGGATACCATGAGCACTGACTTGCGCAAGTGTGCGGACTTTTTTCTGCTATGAAAGCCTTACTAACATAGGCTATATTTGGTTGATTATCAATAATTTTCTTGTGGCACTCCAGGTCTTGTTCAAGAATCTTGGCGTAGATATGAAGGACATTGCACCAACTTCTCTCCTGAAGGATCGGAAAAGGGAAATTGAAGGGAATCCTGATTTTTCCAACAAAGATGTTGGAGCATCCCAACCACAGCTGGTTCCTGAAGTTAAATCTGGAATTATATCTCCACTAAATCATGTTGAGCTACCGCTTGAGGTTGCAAGCCCACCTAATTCTGGTGGTCATGCTCATTTGTTATCTCAGGTTTGTGTGCATTTTGTTTTCTATTTTTTGTCTAGCAGTTGTTGATATATATATATATATATATTTATATATATATATCTGAAGTTAATCTGCTTGGTGTCTTCAGTATACCTCTCCTGTTCATGCATTGATGGAGGATGACAAACTAGCTGCATTAGGCTTGTCTGATCAGCTCCCTTCTGCTCAAGGTCTATTCCAAGCGACTCCGTCCCAGTCAACATTTTCTGCTAGTCAGGTGTGGTTTAATATCACATGCTCATAGTTGAACAATAGACTGACTTCTTTGTTCTCTAATTTGCAAGTTCTCTGTTGTTGGCAGCTTCCCACAGCAATACCCAACATCGGAACTCATGTTATTATCAATCAGAAACTAAATTCTTGGGGCTTACATGTGCATTTTCAAAGGTTCAAACTGTTTTTACATTACTCTCATGATGCCTTGTAGTTACATTGGTTTGTGTTTCTCTGATGATCTATATCCCATTAACAATTGACAGACTGGTTCCTGCTGTAATGGATAGAGCTATCAAAGATATCGTTTCTGGTATTGTTCAACGAAGTGTTTCTATTGCAACACAGACAACAAAAGAGCTTGTTCTGAAGGTCTGGATGCTGAAATAAACAAAGCATTTGGTCCCTTGTATTGGGGCTTGCTGCATCTACCTTGGCAGCAAGTTCTATAGGCACTTCTTCTTTTAGTTAATGCCTTGTTGTCTTTGCTTGCTAAATCATACATATTTTGTATCTAATCATAGTATTGTTTGTTTAAATCAAATATCTCCACATCTTATAGAAACTTTTACCAGTCTTATTTCCCAGACATTTCTGATACCTTCCCATCATATTGCACTCAATTATAGGATTATGCCATGGAATCCGATGAAACAAGAATATATAATGCAGCACACTTAATGGTTGCCAGTTTGGCTGGAAGCTTAGCTCATGTAACATGCAAGGTTTTTTCTGTCACAGAACTTTTTAGCTTCTCTCTTCTTTATTTGTTTGGAACTTGAAATCATTTTTCTGATTTACTAAACTTTTCATTCTTCTCAGTTTAGTAAACTGGTGTTCTGTCTGTTTGCCAGGAGCCATTACGTAGTTCAATATCAAGTCAGCTAAGGAATTCAGTTCAGAGTTTCTCTTTAACAAGTGAAATTCTGGAGCACGCTGTGCAACTTGTTACCAATGATAACCTTGATCTTGGGTGTGCAGTGATTGAACAGGCTGCCACAGATAAGGTTCCATTTTTAGCTTTGATATATACCTATTGCACTATCCTCTTCCTTCTTTTGAGGGTGTTTGTAGTCTTGAGTGATGTGCAATGTGTGTAAATTATATCTCATGTCTGCTCTGGCTCTCTCCTATTTCCGGTGCTCATGTCAGATCCCAGAAGTAGCTTAGAGTAGGCAAGGGTTTGTTAGGTTGTTCCTTGGTAACACCTTTTGTTCTGTGTTTGATGAACAGTCTGACATGTATCCTTGGCTATGTTGCGTGGACTTGGGTATGTGTGTCTGGTGTCGGACTGTGATCCAAGTGTCAGAACTGTCAAATTTTAAATTTTAGGATATGGTGATTTAAACACTGAGTAAGGGAATATGTTTACAATAAGTATTCATATATAGATCTATCTTTAAAATATTGGATTTTGTACTTGTGGGGAAAAAACTCGTTATGAATTGGGCTTTTCTAACACTTGGGCTGTTTTACTTAGGTTGGTCCAAAAGTGTCGTGCTTCCTTCTTTATGATACTAAACTCGATTCCTGGGCCATTTTAAATCACAAAACAGCTGGGCTTTGTCATCCAAATAGTTGGTTTAAATGCTGCTATTTTATTTACACTCTTTACCACTGGCCCTATTTGTTATTGAGTATCTTGCCCCTCCCCCTTACTCACGCTCATGCTCAATGCCTAAAGCGTTTTATTGAGTCTATGCCAATTGATAAGCGAGTTGTCAGTGTCCAAAGTCACTCGTGCCGTGTTGACACAGGTATTACTGGACAAAGTGGTGAGTCCGAGCAACATAGCATGGCTGTATATGAAGTTACTCCAGGAGAGTAGGATATGTTTAGCTGCTTGATTTCTTAGGAGCACTAAACAGTTTGCTTGATGGAATGAAATTCCAGAATCTTAAAAATTAGTCACATTGGAGGCAACTGTAGTATTCAGTAGTCTTTTTGGCTTCCATGTGGAACTTTGCTTCAACAACGCTTTCAGGAGTTTGCAGAATTTAAGTTCTATTTTGTAACGGTTTTGCTTTGGTGTTGCTTGTTGTTGGGTAGTGTTCTCTGTTCTTGGTCCCTGACATGAAGGTTGCTTTTCATTCTAGTAATGTACTTTATTTTTTATAGAAATAACCAAACTTGGTATGCAAGGAATCATTATTTGATTAGACTTATTTTTAAGAAATAATATGAAAAATAGCACTACTAAATGGCTTCCACCATTTGATCAGAAATGTGGTAGATTAATTCTGTCCTCTTGTCACTGGTTTTTAATGGAACAGTATTTCATGCAGGCCATACAAACCATTGACACTGAAATAGCTCAACAACTAGTAAGAAGGAAGCATAGAGATGGTGTTGGCCAAACATTTTTTGACGCAAACATGTACACCCAAAGTTCTATGGGTGTTGTACCTGAGGCCCTTCGCCCCAAGCCTGGTCACTTGTCTGTTTCTCAACAGCGAGTTTACGAGGTATATACCTGTTGATCTTCTCCATGTGGTACATTTGGTTCTGAGAAAGAAAGCACTTAAAAAAGTTATTTATCTCCTTAACACCCCCCTGTGTTCTTGTATTCAGGATTTTGTTCGTCTTCCATGGCAAAACCAATCTAGCCATAGCTCACATGTCATTCCTGCGGGTTCTGCTTCTTCTGGTGCTTCTGGTCTTGCTAGTGCATATGGTTCAGTTTCATCAGATGTGGCTTCTGAAGCTATTGAATCTAATTCAGCTGCACTTCTTAGGTGCTTTATTGCTATTGATTAGTGCTTGATATTTTTGATTTTCAAAATTTTGAATTGCTGAAGTTTTGAATTTCTGCATGTTCTGTTTCAGTGCTTCTTCAATTCATAGTGCAGCAGCTGATGGTGTTATCCCACAAAGTTCTGAAAACAATTCAATCAGTGCTTCATTCTCTGCTACTGCTGCTTCCTCTGAACTTCACCCAGTGGAATCCTCAGATGTAAAGGTTGGAAGAATTTCTGCTGCTTCTGTTTTTATGTGCTTGGGTTCATTCTTTTTTTTTTTTTGAATTTGTGGCTCTCTTTTTGTTTGAAGGAATCGGGAGTTTCTTCTGAGCCATCTTTAGCTGCTTCTGAGCGTGCTGGGAGTAGCGTTGCAGATGCTTCCCTGAACACTAGGGATGCATTGGACAAGTACCAGATTATTGCGCAGAAGGTTGCTTTTTGAATCCTTTTGCTTGTGTCTCATTTGCGACATCCATTCTATTAATTCTTATGTCTGAGCAAGGGGATAATTGAATGCATAGTATGCATGTTCATTTTTATGTTAGATGTGTTTGTCCTTTCTTTTGGACTTGCGTTTGGGAGGATATATATATACTTTATCCTTCCAATTAGGTTAAGGGACAGGGAATGTAATTGTAAACAGAAGCCTCGGTGATGTGAGTGTTGCAAATATGTTTCTTCTCTCTTTTTTTCTTGTATTTTTAGTTTTTGCATTAAAAGTGGTTATATACTTCTGCTGAAATCCCGTCTTAAATGGTTTCAGTTGGAGACTTTAGTGGCTAGTGATTCTAGAGAAGCTGAAATCCAGGTACTGTTTTTTCCCTTCCTGTTGGTATGTATTGCCACCAAATTACTCGTCCTTGAGCTTCACCTAAGTTTGTATCTTTTTCCACTGTGGTGATATTGTTTTATGTGAATTTTCCTGTTTCGAGTTTTTGTTATCTAATGTATAACTGTCCTTTTGGTGTTCAGGGGGTAGTTACAGAGGTTCCTGAAATCATACTCAGATGTGTCAGTCGAGATGAGGCTGCATTGGCTGTGGCACAAAAGGTGTGCTTGCTTTGATGACTAGTTATGTGATGGTTTATTGTCAGGCCATCTTTGTTGCTTGTTATCTATTGATTTCAGTTGGCTGCTGCTTAATGCCCATTGAAATGAACAATTGCTCATAGTTTTTTCTATGTTTTTCACAAAATGAGTTTTTCTAATTATGATACAGGTATTCAAGGGTCTATATGAGAATGCATCGAACAGTTTTCACGTTAATGCTTGCCTTGCAATTCTGGCTGCTATTCGTGATGTGTGCAAGCTTGTGGTTAAAGAACTCACTAGTTGGGTATGCCTTTGTGAATTTTTACATAATTTTAGGTTATGCATAACATTATCTGGCTCTGCTGTATGTTAGTCATGAACTTGGGTAGCAGAATGAGTTAAATGTCCTGATGCAGTAACCTGTATTCTTTCTTGGTTATTTCGGATAATATCAAGATTTTCTTGTCTTGATACTGTTTACTTGTTCTTCTATTTGCATTTGTGCATGTTACTTAATCAGTTTTCAACCTTTTCTTACAGGTGATTTACTCAGATGAGGAGCGAAAGTTCAATAAAGATATTACTCTTGGCCTGATAAGCAGTGAATTGCTCAATCTTGCAGAGTACAATGTTCATATGGCAAAACTTATTGATGGGGGAAGGAATAGTACGTCCAAGGAATTCTTCTTGTATAGAGTAGGCATTCTTGCACTTGATTTGATTACTAATTCCATAAATTGTACAGAAGCTGCAACGGACTTTGCCATTTCCCTTGTCCAAGCTTTGGTTGTTGAAGAATCCAATGTCATCTCTGAACTCCACAATCTTGTTGATGCACTGGCCAAGGTTATATTTTTACATCTTTATGTTAGAGTTCATTACATACTGTTTTGTTTGACTTTTCTTATTGATTCTGATTTGCAGCTAGCCACAAAATCTGGATCTGCCGAGTCATTACAACAGCTGATTGAGATTGTCAGGAATCCTGGTGCCAATGCGGCTTCTCTAACTAGTTTAACTCTTGGAAAGGAGGACAAGGCAAGACAGTCTAGAGACAAGAAGGTCAGTGAAGATGCAATGGTTTATAACTCACTCCCTTGTTTGCTTGTTCTGATTCTAAAACTTAATATTTTTGTTGAAACAGCCTATCAGTCAGCTGATAGCTAACAGGGAAGACTATGGCAACATCGAATCTGTGGAACCAGAAGGTTTTCGTGAGCAGGTATCCTGAGCTTAATTTGTTTTATGAGAAGTTGTGGACTCTTAGATTTTTCTCCAACTGGCATATGCAAGTTTTTTTTTTATTAACACTTTAAGAGTTTGCCTTGTTATCTTGCTGTAATTCTGAGAAACTTCACATGTTGGTCTCTAATAGAGTTCAATGCAAGGCCACTTGTTTTCTGAGATTGATCGAAGTTGCAAACTTCTCTAAGGAGTTCTTGGAAGATCATTGAAATTTTAAGGGACCATGCGATCTTCCTGAGAGTAGAGGAATTTAAAGATTACATTTGTCTCTCTCTCTTTCTTATGCAACCCATTCCTCACATATTGATGACTTCTATCTTCCTTGTTTTGTCATCTTCTGTTTACGTTAATAGTTGGGGAGGGTGTATAAGAAAATTCGTATACTTTTCTGATATTTTCAAATGCTTAAATTGTTCTTATGTAATGTAGGTTTCCATGCTTTTTGCGGAATGGTACCGGATATGTGAACTTCCTGGTGCAAATGATGCAGCTTCTACCCATTACATCTTTCAGCTGCATCAAAATGGATTATTGAAGGGGGATGAAATGACAGATCGCTTTTTCCGTGTACTCACGGTACTCTCTCTTCCCTTTGAACTTATATTGCAGGAATAATGTTGAATATGCTCATTTATAATTTCTACAAAATATTTCAGGAGCTTTCTGTTGCGCACTGCTTGTCCTCTGAGGTGAATTCCAGTGCACTGCAATCACCTCAGCAAGTGCAGAGTCTCTCCTTCCTTGCTATTGATATTTATGCAAAATTGGTCCTTTCAATCCTAAAGGTAAACTTTTCTGCTGATTAACAGCATTTTCACAGTTTTCCCCTTGATTTTGTATTTAGTTTATGATGCTGTAACATCTTTCAATTTATATTTCTTTCTGTCAGGTGGAGCAGGGATCAAGTAAACTTTTTCTTTTGTCAAAGGTAAATCTTATCCATAGGGGCTTGTATTTTTGAGTTACACATAGACCATAAGAATTCTCTCTTTGGGAAAAATCACTACTGTTGCTTTGTTTCTTCTTAGCCTTGTATGTTTTATATGATATTTATGGTATTTCAACAGATTTTGAGTGTCACTATGAAACTCGTACAAAAGGATTCAGAGGAGAGGAAAAATTCTTTTAATGCAAGACCATATTTCAGATTGTTTATAAGCTGGCTTCAAGACCTCCTTTCCCCAGAGCCTGTTATTGATGGTGTAAACTTCCAGGTATTACTTATTTGGATTCATTTAGACATCATTTTGTCTGTTCAAAAAGTGTTTGCTCAGTGATGTTGATTGCATGTGCGACAGATCTTGACAGCCTTTGCTGGTGTATTCCATAATCTGCAGCCTCTTAAAGTTCCTGGTTTCAGGTCAGTATTATGAACTGTGCAGCTAATAGCAAATGCTAATGATAAGCTCTTCGACAATGCGTTAATATCCTGAACATATATTCAAGTTTCTGGCTTATCTGAAACAGAAATATATGGATTGGATACTGTGGCTAAAATTAGGATACTAGGATAAAATTGCGCTAACTTGCAAGTCACCTCTTTCAGAACTTTCAGTCACACCCTCAACATACTGGGAAGGTTTTTGTGCAAAACTGTTCTGTTTCTGAACCTTAGGTTTGTTCCATGAATAGTAAATTTCTTTGTTTGCATCTAGACCATCAGTGTTTGGCCATGGCCAATGATCCTTCCAATTTTTAATCTTACAAGACTATCCCTTCCCTTCCTACTCCTTCCAAACAGAAACAAAAAGAAGATGAAGGGGGCGAATAGAGCTCAAAATTGACCCTAGGAAAAAATTCCATTTAACAAAACCATGAGTTGTAAAACAATGTTTTCAAGAATGACGATAACCACCTAAAAATACAAAGCACAGAAATTGCTTTCTGAATTTCTCGTAACTTCAAGATGATAAGCAGGATTAACTACCATCAATATTAGAAATTCTAAACCCTAAACATTCTTGAAACTTATGAGCAAGAGATCTAGTTTTTTAACCATCCTACTTGTAGTTGCTATGCCTAGGACATTAGCATTTCAGAATTGGAAATTTATTTTCAGAAAGTTATTTTTCCCCTGCTCTCTGTGCATCACTTATGTGATTAAAATGCCTCTGCAGCTATGTGTGGCTCTCATTAGTGAGTCATAGGAGTTTCATGCCAAGATTGCTCACAGGAAACGCGCAGAAGGGCTGGCCTTATGTCCAGCGGTTGCTGGTGGACTTGTTCCAGTTCCTGGAGCCATATTTGAGGAACGCCGAGCTAGCAGTGCCAGTATGCCACTTCTATTTACTTGTTTGCAGCTCATTATAAGCTTAAGATGATGTGTCTGATCTAGTTCTTTGTAGGTTCACTTGCTTTATAAAGGTACGCTTAGGGTGCTTTTGGTGCTGCTGCATGATTTCCCAGAGTTCCTTTGTGATTACCATTTCACTTTCTGTGATGTGATTCCTCCAAGCTGCATACAAATGCGTAATATTATTCTCAGTGCTTTCCCTCTCAATATGAGGCTGCCGGATCCATCTACTCCCAACTTAAAGGTCTATTAATTATAGTCTGTCAATAATCAATTACTCATCTAACAGATCCCATCTTGAGTTTAATGGTTGTGAAAATTGATGCCAGAGGGTTTGGTTCTTTGTTTAATTTTTTTTCCAGATTGATTTGCTACCGGAAATTATGGAACCTCCTCGCATTTTCTCTGAGGTTGATGCTGCTCTTAAAGCAAAGCAGATGAAAGCTGATGTAGATGAGTATCTCAAGGTATTTTATAATTTCTCTTGTTTCTGTGCTTTGAGTCTTGGTTCATGAATTACATAACACCTTTGATGCATCTTCATTTACATCTATTACTATTTTCACTCGCTGTAATCACTTGTAACCAGGCATTTCTGTTCTATTCTTTACACTACATACCATTCTAAGTATTCACATTCTGATCTGCAGTATATTGTTTTGATGTCACCCTTGCTAGTATTATCTTCTCAGCTATTTAATTTGGAGTTCTTTGCAGACGAGGCAACAGGGTTCTTCATTCCTGACTGAATTGAAGCAGAGATTGCTCCTTATACCCAGTGAAGCTGCGTCTGCTGGAACCCGCTATAATGTACCGTTGATCAACTCCCTTGTGCTTTATGCTGGAATGCAGGTAATCCTCTGTTCTGTTGGCCATTTTCTTGTATTTTCTTGTTGTCTCACAGACTATCTGCTGCTATCTATGCATATAGTATGGTGTATTTTGTCTTTAGATGTTTATATGAGGATTGATAATTTTAGTTTTTCTTGCCGTGAGATAAATATACTTGAATTTTTCTAATGCACAGGACAATACCATACTAAGAAAATAATATAATACCTTAAGAATGCTTGCATTTCTTTTTTCCTCTTGATGTCCCTTATTCTCATTTTAGTTCTGTTTAGATTCAGAAGTTGTGCTTGATTGTTTGGTTAGATGGGATGGTATAATAAAGGGTCAGGAAACAATTAAATGATTTTTTTTTTAATTTGGAATTATTATACAGGCCATCCAGCAGCTTCAGGCAAGAACACCTCATGGACAATCGGCGGGAAATACTGTTCCTTTAGCTGTATTTTTGGTGGATGCTGCTTTAGATATTTACCAGACGCTAATACTGGACCTAGACACTGAAGGCCGATACCTCTTTCTAAATGCCGTTGCCAATCAACTACGCTATCCGAACAACCATACACATTACTTCTCTTTTGTCTTGCTTTACTTGTTTGCTGAATCAAACCAGGTAAAACATGGTTTTGTTTGATGGTCAATGTGCCTTCTATTTTGTCCTGTCACATACACTTGTAAATCACTCTGAATCTTGCTGGATAACTTGATAAATGGCACTTAAATATGAATCAGTGTCCATTCTAGATCTTCAATGCCAAAGAAGATGAATTTGTTTTTTTACGAGGGATGCATTTGACTGTGGGACTTGCTTAGGTTTTATCACAACTCCCTGTGTGTGTGTGTGTGTGTGTGTGTGTGTATAATCAAGGAGAGTGCTTAATGAGAATGTCTTTGGTAACATGTATGACAACAGCACTTCAAAGACCTCTTTTCCAGATTCCAGACATGTGAAATAGGCTTTTCAGTATATGAAGAATTAAGTGGTTTATTGAGTTATTTCGGTGGGCATGAAATGCATGTATTTGATACTTGTGTTTTTTCCGTTGGCAGGAAATTATCCAAGAGCAGATTACAAGAGTGCTTTTGGAACGCCTAATTGTTAATCGACCACATCCATGGGGCCTTCTGATTACTTTCATCGAGCTCATCAAGGTGAACCACACTTCAGAATATTGCCTTGTGTGATCTGAATTGACTGCAAGTTTCTTATGTAGATTGATACGTGTATTTTGCAGAATCCTAGGTACAACTTTTGGAATCGATCATTCATAAGGTGCGCACCGGAGATAGAGAAACTTTTTGAATCGGTTGCAAGATCATGCGGAGGCTTAAAGCCCATGGATGACAGTATGGTCTCCAGTTGGGTTTCTGAGAGCGCACATTGAAGTGTACTGATTATGCATTATGCCTCCTTAAAGTTTTCAAATTACAAATTAGTCTGCGACTAAAATCATTTTGTAAACATATTTAGAGGTCTCAAAATTCCCCTTTTGTACATGTACTATTTCATCATGGATCAATTCCCTTTGGTAATGCTCCAAGGCTCTGCGGTCAGAGATCTCTCTCACATCATGTTGACGTGTAATATACTGTACAAATGTATGGCGTAATAGGAAGTTGTCAATATTGGCCTTTGCCAAAATTGATTCATCTTACCCTGGATGTGCTACGAGCTCTTGTAATAGTTGATATTTTCTTGAATGTTGATTTTTCACGTTTGCAACCATGTCATCTATCTCCTAGATTCTGAAAGGTGATGCTGTCTGTCGACAGATCCTCCGTCTAGACGACGGTATACAGGAAAATGGCCAGGAATCCCGATTTATGCCTCCAATCAAAAGTGAATCCTGATGGTCAATTAATCAATACTTATGTGTTTTATACAAAAAAAAAATGTCACATTGTTCAGTGCAAGGAAAGCTTGTATTCATATCTGGTGGAGGACACGAGAATAGAACAGATCAGTTTCATAAAAAGGAGAGGCTGCAGGAAACAAAGTGATTTCTAATATCAGGGACATAAGTTCATAAGCCTCTGCCAAATTGGGTTTTTGGTGCCTTGGATTTCAGATTCTTTTGCAATATTTGTTCCTTTCTTCATTGCTGATTCAATCACCTTGCCCGCCGCCATATTTGCCTCCTTCCTTGCTTTGTTTATTCTCTTCTGTGCTCTCTCTAGTGCCTCAGCCCGCTTCCTTTCGAGTTTGTTCTGCGCCCATAAGAAAAACAGATGCCTCAGTAAAATATGATATAATACTAATCAGAGTATCAGCATTGTAGATTTTGACAGTCTTGTGACTCGTCATTGCAGATTTTGTGTGCAAGGAGCACGAGTTTTTTTTTTTATATATATAAAAAACAATTTCATTAGTAATTATTACTCATCCATTACTCTCTGAGATTTTATGAAGCAGACACCGTGGACCATTTAGGGCATGAATAAGTATCTTGGTGTAAGGACATTGTATATACCTCTACTTTCCTCATGTCCTTCAATGCCTTTTGTGTCTGTTTATACTCCCAGTCACGAATAACAGATTCGTTTCTTCTCAACCTGCAAAAGAATGCACGGGAAGATAGAAAATTAGTGTACAAAAGAGTTTTTTAGATTGATGAACATGAATTACTGGCAAGCTGCTTCTCACTTGTTCATCAGTTCCCTATGTTTAGCCTTCTTCCATGCACCCATCTGAGCTTCAAGCTCCTGGGCCTTGATTTCATCTAAGAAATCACTGTAAGGTTTTGGTCGAGTCATCACTTTGCGGTTTCCACAATCCACGCTGTCAGCATCTGAGCTGTTTATGTTGTAGTTGCATTTTGGGTCGGAATCATCATGCTTCTTCTCGTTGTAGTCATCAAGAAAAGAAGATAATGTCCTGCTATGAACTTCTGCATCTGCCACCGCAGATTGCCTCGAGCGGTATTTTGAGAGGCAATTTTGCGTTGCGATTCCATCGTCTAATGAAACATAGAAATGAAAACTAGAACACGGAACTTGCATAGACACACAAAAAGTCGCATGCAGAAAGAGGGACCTGTGAGACGATGGAAGCCATTCAAATTCTTGCCACTCTGAACCCATTCCTCTATTTCGATATTGCTTGATACGGGTGGTTTACTAAAGTTGGACCTGGCACTCTGACAATTTAAGCTAGAACAACAGGACATCTCTTTATGAATTAGTAAATTCATCAAGGAAAGAATACAGTTGACCAGGGCAAAAAGAACCTTCTTTAAATCAAAGACGACATGCATTAGAAATACGATGATCAAAACTTTGTAGAACACAAGCAAGGATATCATTTCAAATCAAGGTAACAGATAATCCTTTGAATAATTATTCAAGAAAGCAAGAGTTTATGTTATTCATGAAATGAGAAACCAGTTTCTTGAAGGAAAACCTGGAATCTTGAAGTGGAGAGCACAGTACGAGCCAAAGAATAGAATATTGTGGCAGAACTACGAGGGGGGCTAGAGCAGTCACTGCAAATGGGTGGTGGGGATTCTGGCACTGCTGATAGAGGACTGAGGCTCCATACTGGGCGATCAACAGAAATAGTACTGTCATGAAGTGCAGCGGCCCCTATAGGCCACGGGTTTCCAAGTGCTGTTGCGGAGGAAAAAGAGTACCGAGAAGCCTTGTTCTTGGCGATGGACAATGGATTGATGGTGGGTTTTGCTCTATGGGTAGTGGTGTTGTACTGAGAGATGTTTTTGCATGCTGTTGTTCTCATTATCTTTTGTCTTCTTGGAGTTCCTTTTTGGGTCTCTTGATTGAACAACAGAGAGAGGGAGGGAGGGAAAGCATAAACAGTCTAAATTTTATTTATTTCACTGGATATATAGATTCCTAAAGCATGGAAGAAGATTCAAATGCGATGAGAAACGGCATGGCCTGTCAATTCAATACATGATTGAATATCCTTCATTATATATGATCTGATTTCTCGAAAGAGAAAACTCGAAGACAGTTCAAGGCTAGAGGTGTCATTGGCAGTGGATGGATTAAGTGGGCTGAGGTTGCTGCTTCTGGAATTCAAATACAATACAGGAGAGACGAGGACTCGTCTTCGACATTTTTTTTATAGAAATTTTCATTGATCAAAGAAAAACTTATAGGGAAGTTATCCCTATTACATGCTTGTACGATTACAAAATGAAATCAGGGAAATCACCGTCAGTTACAAAGACAAGGAATCTTGGATTGTGCAAACATCCCCAGAAATCTTAGTTTTAACAATCAGCACAGGCTAAAGTGACGCATGATTTTGATTTTGCAAGAAGAAATTTTTTATATATTTTGAATTCTTGCTATCAAAAATAAATTTAAAAAAATAAAAAAATATATTATTTTGATATATTTTTAAATAAAATATTTTAAAAAACAATCACTATCACAATATCAAACAAAATTCGTTGTCACAATCTATTTAGTCAATCACCAAAACCCATAATGGAAAGAGCAGTTAAGAAAACCATTTAATAGGTGGTCTAGTGGTAAGAGCTTGGGAGAAAGAGATTTGCTTTCCCTGTGATCTCAGATTCGAACCATGTGGTTGCTAATATAATGGCCACTGAAGGCTTACATGGTCGTTAACTTCAGGACCCGTAGAATTAGTTGAGGTATGCGCAAGCTAACCCGGACACCCACATTAATAAAAAAATACAGTTAAGAATTCAAAAATAATCAATTTATTGTTTTTTTTTTAATCTAAACATGCTTTCAACAATATTCTCAAACATACTAAATATTGTGTATGGCATAAAACTCTTCTTGAAACATTGTAACCTTAAGTACAATGTATTTTGAGGATTTGTTTTTGAAAAATTACATAGTTTAGTAAACAATTTAAGAGAATAATATAAGTTAGAAAATAATCAGTTTGAACACAGTTGCATTTTTTAATATCAATTTTGTACACAATTATTATTGAAAATAACGGTTGAACACAATCGTGTTTTCTAATATCAATTCTATATACAACCCTTATTAAGAATAACTGTTGTACACTGATTTTTTTTATTCAAAATAATTAACCTTATCAAAAGTCAACTCAAAATTTTATGAAAATTCAATGGCTAAAATATAAGATTTAAGATATAATGGCTAAGGTGATATGACAGGAGAGAGAGATTAAGGAAAAAATGAAAAGAAAACATGGGTTACGAGGATTTGTTTTTGACATACTCGATTCCGTTAAAAAGTTTTGATGAGACGATTATAACTGCATATTGGAAGATCGCTAAACAAGGTATTAATTAACCCTAAATTAACTCCGAACAAAACCCCTAACAAATCACGACCATGTTTAATGGTCTTTTTGTGGAGTGGTTAGAATCGTTTCGTTTAGATCTTTCTAAGAGTATTGAATGTGTCGAAAACAATGCTCTGGTGTGTCCTTGATGACCCTTTTTTTCTTGACTATTAGATCTTGAATTTATTTCTTGGCTATTGGATCTTCATAAAAATTTAAATTGACTTTTGTAATTGTCAATTAATTTGATTGGAAAATGACTTTTGAAACAATCACTATTTCTAATAGCGGTTGTGTTTAAATTGTGATGTTTTTCAATTACTTTTTCCACATATTTTATTTTTAAAAAAATTATCATTAAACTGTGTTAGAAATACAAAAGAATTGCATTGTGGGTGGGAATAGTGTTTTCACCAGTTTGCCCTTGAAAAAAAACTCATATGCTAATGCTTGAGGGTGAAATGAACTTTGTACAGGGACATTTTAGGCATTTTAAAGTTGATCATAGATAACTCGAGACTTTTCGTTTTTGTGAACAATAAAATTACAACAATAACCTTAAAAGTAAAAAACTATAAAGCCTAAATGAAAGGATGTTTTTGTAATTTCACCTTTTAATGGACAATAAAATGACATATTTTCCCTTGAATTAATAAATAAATAAATGGCTATTAGGGGTTTTATTATCTTCTTTTACTATTAAATGCACAATGAAGAGACCTAATTACCCTTATAATTAAAATTTGCAAGTCTTATGGATAAGGGTAGTTTTGTAATTGCACGATTGACTTTTTTGTTGTTATCAGTTGGGTTATGGATAATTTGAAAGTTTAATATATATAAAATATTTAAAAAAAAAAAATGGTTAACGCGTCCAGCGCACGCCTCAACCACTCCATCATCTTTCGATAACACATCCGATTGACTCTAATGGTGAAAATGGGATTCCAATGTAGCATTTGATTCTTCTCGATCTCCGCTCCATCCTTGAGTGGAGTGTGACACAAACATACCTTTAGTATGGCGTCGACAACTCTTTTTTCTCTTTTTTCTTTTTCTTTCTTCTCTCTTCCTCTTGATTTTCACGTCGCCCTTCAATTTTGTTTTCTTAGAGTTTAATCCATGATTTTTTTATTACTATTTATTTTATTTTAAATAATCTATAAAATTGAGATTCTTTTTAATTTTCATCCCTATTCAATTTTTTTAATTTTTTAGATTTCATTTTCATTCATTTAATTTATATTTGTCTAATTTGAGATAATTTCTAAAATTGATTTTTTTTTCAATTTCATCCTCCTCTATGTTTTTTTTTCTATCAAATTTTATCATTATTCTTTCTATTGCAATTTTTTTTCTTTGGATTTTTTTTGAAAATTATTTTTTTTTTCAATTTTATCCTTTAACATTAAATTGGTTGGAAATTAACTTTCATTGAACCTGAATTTCACTGGGTTGTAGGCTTGGGGAGATTAACCCAGCTTTAGAAGATTCACTCGAGTTTACTATGGTTTTTTATCCTTTTTTTTAAATTCATGTTCTTTCAATTTTATCATCAAACATTTATTTAATTGGGGAATGAGTTCAGTTATTTTTTATATGCTTTCTATATCCTTTGTTTTATCCTTAATTTTTTAGTTTAAGTGGGTTAGCTCAGAATTTTTTTTTATTAAATTAAATATAATTAATTGATTGAATATAGCCAAGAGATGCTCATTTTATAATAATTTGTTTGCTTTGCTTTTTAGGTCGTTATTCTAGCAATGCGTGCGACTTCTTTCATTATCGTTCGACTTCTTTCATTATCGTTACGTAACCTTTTCTAGTAGCATTTGAACCATCTTAACAAACTCTTCTTGTGGAGAAGCGGTATCCGCGGAGGAATGACAAGAAGTTTCCTTCAAAAAAGAGTTTCTTTTCTTTTCAAGTATGGTATTAACATCTTATTTTTTTCTAGTTAATTATTATCAAATGACCAAAGTCTTATGGCTTAGTACTTCTTTAAAAAAACCCACCATCATTTGAAAAAAAAAATATATTAAGAAAATTAATCTTATTCCAATACATGCTTTTTGTATGGACCCCCAAAAAAAGTTAAAATCACCTCCAAACCAAACACTCACCCGTCAGAGTATGAGATTATTCCTGGTCAAATCTGCAAGCTGAGACGATGCTGCAAGGTCTAGATAAAGTGATTCTATATCACTGTCCAGAACTGCATCACAAGAATTAACTCCAATATTCAGTCGAATAAGTATTCGAATACAGTCATTCAGGTTAAAAGAATGATTCTATCATCATGTGAATTTGGCTAGAAAATTCCTAAAACAGTAAGGATCATATAACTTCAGAGAGTTCCCAGAGACCTCAGACCATTATAGCCTCATCAAAGTTTCTTTTTGCTTCCTCACAATAGAAGGATAGTTAATCCGGCTCAGTCACTACCAGCATAGAGGGTTTTTCTTCCAAGACGTTTAACTTAGCATGGCTTGTTTAATTTATTTTCTGTAACTGAATTACATAAACAAAAAAGTGAAGGCACCAATGACTTGTAGCCATTAGAACAATCATGTGCTGTGAAATTATGTCAAAAGATGATATATCATAATCGTGATTAAACCACCATAAATACGAAAATAAAAAACTTAGGTTCTCTAAGTGTAGTAAACAAAGAATGTGATAATTGCAACAACGATTAGCCTATTGATTCAAAACAGACATCCATTGCTTAAGACATTAGTCTATTGATTCAATATCCAAAATTCAAGATACCAGACTGAGCTTCGTGTACTAATTAAGCATCCCGACGAACAAGGTAAAGCTTTCCGACAACATGGAGAATGGCAACAAAAGCAATGAAACCAATGCTCATAACAAGCACGACATTTGGAGAGATCTTGAGTCCTGGAGCATCATCAGTATAAAACTGAAGCATGGTCCCAGCTGCTCCTCCTGAAGCTCCACCACTTGTTGTCCTCCTCCTTCGCATGCTTGCAGCTGCTGCTGCACTTCCTCTAGGGGGAGCAGTTCCACCTACCGCCATATCTGTAAGAAACCCACCAAACAAACAACTATTTTAGCCCCTTAAACGACAACCCGGTTAATTATCTCACTTTTCAGCCCCCATTAGTATTACTTTAAACACACAAATCAGCGATATCATGAACTAATATATCACTAATTAACAAAACTACTATACATCAAAGGCGTAAACAAAAGAAGCACACAAAGCATGGCTACTATCAAAATCCATGAAAACCCAGAAAACCTCAAACAAATCTATCTAAAATTCAACGCTATCAATCAATATTTTGTTCCATTTTTACTACTCAACAAATTAGCCCTTGCAAAAACCAATTTTCAGTATTTTCTTCCCCATATCATCATACACTAAAACCATCATATAAACCACGAATAAAAGCATTTATCCAGATACCAAAACAGACACCAACAAATTACTTATGAAATTTAATACATTAAGTCTTTTTGCAAAATTGAGATCTTGATTATCAAGAGAGAAAAAAAAATAGATCCAGTCATGCCTAAGATCTACAAGATACAAATAATTAGGATAAAAAACCTAATTGTTTTTCACTCAAATAAAAAATTAATCCAAAACAGAAGTAGCAAACAAATCTCAACAATTCGATGCAAAGACAAGCACAGATCTATAAAGGAATTCAAGAAATTAAATGCAAATCGAAACCTTAATTGATTTGAAGAAGAGAGAGATCGGTGAGGGGATTTTAACTGGAATTTGGACGACTTCTTTTCTTCTCTTCTCTTCTCTTTACTTTTTGCGGTTTCTAGGGTGTAAAAATCTAGGTTTTTATACACGGGGTTACGTGTTTAAACACATGCACTTCCACGCATGGGTACCCAATCGTGTTTAGCCACATCAGATTTCAGACAATTTAGATGTCAAATTCGCCGTTCGTTTACTACTAGGATGCCTCGGAAATAAGTTTGGGAGAATCTCACATTAGTCCCCTAATCATAAATGAATTCTTAGTGTGATCCCCAATCTATCATATGTTTCTCAATTGGGTTCCCTGTTTAGAATCTTCCCGTTTTCTGACGGAAAATGTTGACATTTTCTCAAAACATGTCGTTTCCATCCAGGATATAATAATATATAGACGGAAAATATTAAGGATATTGACAGGAGGACACGATTGAGAAGGGTCGAATACTTTAGAATCAAATTGAGAAAATCGATAGTTTGAGACTAATTTGAGAATTACTAAATAGTTTGCAGACTAATCCGAGGTTTGCCCAATTAGTTTGGTCAGCTTCTTGGAAATTGGGCCTCCCTTTTTTCTTCTTTCGTCTCTCTGGTTACAAGAAGGGCCCATCCAGTAGGCCCAAAACACAGAAGGCTAACCATGATTAGCAGCCGTTAATAACACAAGATTTAATTAGGCCAATTCAACCACTTGATCTGAAATCAATTCATTATGTTAGTTAGTAGATGATTAAATAATTTGAGTTAATAATAGTATTTTATTTGAGAAGAAATCCTAGCCTGTGAACATGATGTATCCTTGCCAAAGCTATAATCCCATCCCACAAGAAAAAAAAAAAAAAAACCAAACCTGTACAGCCCTAAAAATTCCAGCTTGTGTCTCCATATTTGCCGCTTCACACAGTCAATTCATCGAGCCATTATTAGGGTTCTCAACTATGGTCTATAGCCACTGCATATTGCACAGCAGGCTCTTGCTAGCATTATTCATCTTACAACAGTTTTCTCTGATTTAATATCTTCTACAGTGAAACAATATCTTGCACTTCTCACTTCACCCGTTTTGCTACAATTTTCTTTGGCAGTCCTCTCCAAGCTCCTTTCTGTGTAAATCAATCAAGAGTTGCCTTAGAAACTGTATTTATCCAGTCTTCTGAAATCAAGGTATCACCAGCAATATACAGCAAGGAGTTCTCGCAATCGCGTTCTGCCCTCTGCTTAATCAGTTTCTTCCATGGTCCATCATTCGAGTTCATACACTATGACGATAAGTTATTGGACCTTCTTTTTCTCCTATCTAGCTGCCAATAGCCCACTACAACATCAGCCTGTACATTAGTTTTCACTCCATCATTGTCCTTCAACATATCTAGCATGCATTAGACAATAATCAAGTACTAGGTTAAGACTGATACCTTGATCCGATTGACAAATAAGCAACATGAAATCTGCAGACAAGCGGCAAACAATTTGTACCCCTGGCCCTGTCACTGCAGAACTGAAACTTCTGAAAGTTTTTCTGAGGGAAGACATCCAATAGATACCTCTTGTCATTGCTTAATGATGTTGGTCATTTCTGCAAGATAAAGAAAACAAAGAGATCCAAAAAAAAAAACAGAGGCTGGAAGGATCCTGTATTGAATGACAATTTAGTATTAAAACAGTAGACATTACCTTCCAAAATGTTTTCGATAACAAGATATGATAAAAAGCTCCTTGGACCTATATTGAAGCTGTAGCATCGCCAATAATCTGTATAATGATTAAGCACTTCATGAATCATGCATAGAGATCCACAAAAATAAAAGCATAAAAAATTGTTGTATTAGCAGGCCCATCAATCTTGCACTTGTTCTAATTCCTAGCAACTAACTAGCTGAGTTAGAATATCTGGCCTATTTGAACGTTGGAGAAAACTTCTCCAGTTATAAACTGACAAAAGATATTCAATTTGACATAGATTTCACCCCCATAAATCAAAGGGGGTTCTAGGGTATTGGAATGCTTCTCATAAGCTCTGCTTTAGCAGGCTCTTTGAGAAATACACTGACAAGTCCTCCTCTACCACCGCAGTGCTAAATTGTCTAAATTAGATATGAAAATTGCTACAATCTACAGCGTACACTTTATCGTCAAATTAGTTTGTAGCTGCCAAGAAATCATCAAATGTTCTTCAAATTGAAACCAATATACTAGCCATCAAATGGTCCAGTCAGACTTTCAATCCCTTGAAAAATCTGCCACCTTTATTTCCCACTCCAGTCCCTGCAAGACCTGCTGACAGGAGAGATTTGGAATCTGGTCGCCATTTCAACTCTTTCAGAACAGAAAACAGAGTTGCCAGATCAGGAGTTATTTCACTGTCTTTTACATTTTTACAGGAAATTACTGTTAGTCTTTCAAGTTCCTTCCAATTCAGAATAACCGACTCCAAACAACCTGTCGTCAGCAATGAGCACCCTTCCAATGACAAAAGCCTTGCCCTCCTATCAAGAAAGGAAACAAAGAGGCCCATCAAAAGACTGATGGAAAGTGCTACATTAAGTAATATGCCAAATTTCAGATTGTTTCCATCCTTGAAATTCTTTGAATAATTATTATGCTAACAACATGTGTTATCATGCTTGCTCATTGTAATGCTAAAGTTGGCAAGCTAAGGATAACCACCACAAAATTCCATCGGTTGTCATCCATGTCAAAGTCCTTTTTCTAGCATGTTCAGATAGACTTTAAGCTTCCAAATGAAGAAAGGTACCAAGTAAAGAGAATGGAAAGGATAATCGTTATTTTACATGATGAAATAAATAAAGCTACATGTGGAAATCTTGTATAGCATACACGTTGAAATTGCGCAGTTTAAGTTCACCTTTTGGAGGTTGAATTTCCTTCATCCTCTGGCTCTTATCAATATCAAGTGTATAATTTAAAATGCATCAACAAACAAGGAGACAATAGCAAAAACCAAGTGACAAAACTCATACCTACAAACAGTTGCAGTTGCAAATACTTCGGGCCTATTTGTTTCTGCGTTTTAAAAGCGCTTTTGATAAAATTTGAAAATTTTTTATTTTTTTATTAACTTCAAATTAATATGTTTTTAGTTTTTTTAAATTATTTTGATGTGCTGATGTCAAAAATAATTTTTAAAAAATAAAAAAATATCATTGACATGCATTTTGACACGAAAAACTATTTAAAAAGCAACCGCAACCATACATAGCTTGCAAAACAATTTCCCTAACAGTCTTGCAAATTAAAAACAAAGCCTTCACCGCTTGCTTATTCCTCATCTGACACTGCTGCAAGTGCAACTCTTCAAGTGTAGGACAAGACCCCAAATGCTCAGGCAGACCAGGACTTGAATCAATACTCTTACATGACTGCAACCTCAAAGTCTTCAAATTTTCACAAAACAATAATGCAGCCAGCCAACCACCATCCATTCTATGATCTCTAATAGTCAATTCTTCAAGCATTTGACAACACTGCCCTATCGCCTTAATCCCATCATAGCTCCCTTCACACCCACGTAGCTCAAGCTTCACTAACCTCCTACACCCTTGAGCTAATATCGTCAACCCAATATCACTCACCATCGAATTAAAAAATCCATCAATGCATCCAGGAGCGGAGTTAGGATTATTTATTAGGGGGGGTCAAAATTAATATAATAAGATATAATATTTGTTCAGTAATTATTACTGAAACAGGAAGAATCAAAATAAGTTGAATCAACCTATCAACTAGTGGATAAATTATTGATTTTTCTGTTTCAACCAATCCTTGATATAAATCAATAATCGATAACATGTTCTTTAATTTTGGATGATTGAGTACATGATTGGATGACATGTTCTAAAATCAAAACATATATCATGAGAAAAAATTGATAATTTTGGTGGCTCTGTTTAAAATAAAATATAAAAAAAATCTAAGCATAATCAAAACAAACCAATAAAATATATCTAATTAATTAAAAAAATCTCCATAACAAGAATTCAAAAAACAGTTGATAGAACTAGCAGATCTGAGAGAAAAAATAAGCAAAAATGGTGGAATTATTAACAAACATCGCAAAACAAAATAAAAATATATTTTAAATTTAAGTTATCTTGTTTTATTTGATGAAAGATAAATTAATTGGTAACTTTGCTTCAATTTTTTTATAGAAAAATTTTACTCGTGATTTGTATTTTTATCAGCTATAATATTTATATTAGGGCTACACAAGATAATAACCTTATATTTTTTTCTTTCCACATTGGTCAAGAGTAAATAAAAAATCAAAAGTACAGTTAAATTTAATTATTGTTAATAAAGCATCTTTTTAAAATAAAAAAATATCATACCTCTAACTCACAATTAATTACCTAGCTCATAATTAATTATCTAATCTAATTACCTAATGAAAAAATTTTAAATGGCTCCCCCCCCCCCCTCCCCCCCCCCCGAACGCACCCAATCAATATCCCCACAACAATGCAACTCCAATTCTTGCAACATTTTGCACTTACTCGAAACACACAACAATCCATTTTCACTGCTGCCAAATACAGCAATTCTCCTCAAATTAGGATACCATTTACTAATCAATTCGAGCCCATTATCAATCAAATCCGACGATAATAAATCTCTCTTCAATAAACACATCAGGCAACAACTTAGTACCAATATAAACAGATGAATTATTCCTAGTAATCAACATCCCAGAATTCCTAGGCATTTTAATACAAGCATGGGCAATATCAATATTTTCCAAATTTGGAAACCGGGTAAAAACCGGACCCGAATTAACGAAACGAAAATCTATTACCTTTATTGATTGCACCAAACGTCCGTGAATGAACAACCATCTTTTGCAAACAAGAGAGCTGGAAACATGGTGTGGAACTGGGACTTTACTGAAGACTTGAAGGAGAATCTCATCATTGAGAAGAGAGGTGTAATCGGGTCCGGTCGGTTCATGAGAATGGAAGCCTAAAGTTCTTTGTGGGACAGATCGAGGCGATGCTACAGGTCGAGGTGATGCAAACGGGCTATTTGACCGAGATTTCATTATCGAAGTCCCATGCTTTAGTGCTCGCTCTTTGAACAACATCGCTGGTAAGCTTGAGGTTCTGGTTTTTCTGTTTAAGGATGTTGGTGTTGGTGTTGGTGTTGGTATTGGTAGTGTCTTGGAATTGATATTAGGGTTAGGGTTTGCTGTTTCTTCCTCTAGTGAAAGTGACATTTTTCTTTCGGGTTAAAAATCTTTTCTTTTCTCTCTGTAATTGGAGGGAATTTTGCCTTTCCTCCTGCTATATTTTTTTTCTCCTTCACGTCTGTCTTTGGTTCTTTAAATAGAACATTAATTTTGTTAAGATTTGTTGGATTTTTATGGGTTGTGGATTTTTTTCCTCATTCATTTGGTAATGATTTTGCTACGGTGGCTGATATTCAGTGTGGAGATGTCAAGCAAAGTGAATCCTTTTGGTTGGATTGTGTTTGTTTAGTGGGGCCCTTGTGATGACGTGGGTTAATGATATTGGATAGATGGAGATGAAGGAATAGTGCTTTGTTCAGAAGATTGACACACTTTTAGGACATGAATTGTTTCTCGTACCATAATCATTGAGGGAGCAGGTAAAATCTGTCTTATGTGGAGTGTGCGTGATAATACATTTGTGACTATCTGGCATGTTTTTGGCATAGTTATCAACCCGTCTGCGAGTTGACCTGGTTAAGAATGTCGAGTTTTAAATTTTATGGATCAGGTCAATTTAAATTAATTTTAAAAATTTTAAAAAAATATATTTAAAATTTTAATATTTTATATAAAAAAATCAAGAAAAAAATTATATAAATATAAATTATACATATTGTAAATAATGAAATTTTTTTAAAAAAATTAATTCATATTAAAAAAACATAATATTTTTTCTTTTAAATATAGAGTATATATATTAAAGGAATTCAAATCCCATATTAAAAAGATATTATGTTATTCTTTTAAGTTGAAGAATTTAAGCCAAATTTTTTTTATCCCACGTTAAAAAAACATAACTTTTTTCTTGTGAATATAGAGTATATATATGAAAGGGTTTTAAATTTCACATTGAAAAAATAATTTTTTTCTTGAAAACATAAAATATATATACTAAAGACTTTCAAATCCTATATTTAAAAAACATAAATTTTTTCTTGTGAATATAGAGTATATATATGAAAGGGATTCAAATCCCACATTGAAAAAATAAAACATTTTTCTAATATTTATATAGTGAACTTTAAAAAGTGTTAATAACCAACTAAAAAAATATAAAAAAAGAGGAGTATAGGAGAAAAACCATATTTTTTGAAAAAAAAAACACATCGGGTCTCGCCCGAGTCATGGGTCGATTGGGTTTGACCGGGTCGTTGCACCGACCAGTCTTTTGACAAACTTCGACCAGTCTAGCCATCGAGTCGATCGGGTCCCAGGTCGACCCGTCGGGCTGATCCGGATTTAATAACTATGATTTTTGGTATTATAGAAATTATTTTTAAGTATTTTTTATTAAAAAATATTTTTATTTTTATTTTTATTTTTTTAAAATTGTTTTTGATATAAATATATAAATAAATAAATAATTTTTTATTACTTTTTATTTGAACCGGACACCCTGAAGACTATGAACTGTTTGTAAATGCAGTGTAAACTTGAATTTCAAATTTATTTTTGCTTAAGTAAAAATAATTTTAAAAAAATAAAAATATATATTAGTTTAATATATTTCTAGATAAAAAATAATTTAACACTACCACGCTTTTAAACAATTTAAATGATGAATCACTAGCAGTAAACGTTGCGAAAAAAAAGGGATGGATAAAGATGAACAGAACAGTCCAACGTTGTGGATGGATAAAGATGTACGATCAAACCTTCCCAGAAGGTTTGTGATTTTCCAAATAAACAGAACTGATGATGTTCAAAAATAAGTTTATCCTTTCCTGGGTGGACAGGGAGAAAGAAGAAGGAGGACATGATTGGTGGCTGTTGTATGATGTGTTTGATAATAATGTGTTTTAAAAAATATTTATTTTTTATAATTTTAATAAAAAATATATTTTAATATATTTTATTGAACGGTATGATTAGTAATGCATCTGAATCTTTTTTAATTTTTTTTAATTATTTTTTGTTTTTAAATTATTAAATTATTATTTTTTTTATGATTTTAATATATTATTATTAAAAAAATATATTATATTTTAAACTATTTGGATTATTTATATTTTAAACCGGCTGAGACAACGATTTCCATGGCTACTTGAAGCCATTGTATTACAGTGGCTTCAAGTTATAGATTGTTAAATACTTTCATTTATTGTAATGCAATGGATCATTACAACTACATTGACTTGTTACATTACAAACATTATAAAAAGAAAAACATGCGATGAATCATAGTTTTAAGACCCGGTCTGGTAGCTGACCTGATCCAAGATCTGAGTTTCATGTTTTGACCGGTTCAGTTTTTTTTTTTAAATCAAAACAACGTCATTTTAATAAAAAAAATCGACGAGTTTGTAACCGGGTCAACCCGCCAGGTCAGTCAGGTCACATCAGGTTTTTTCTTCTCCCGTTTTTCCTTCAACCTAGCCCGGTTCCAGCCCCGGATCGGTCGGGATCCCGGGTCGACCTGCTAGGCCGGGTTTCAAAACTATGCGATGAATAATCACATGATGAAGAGTTATATTATAGAGATTTAATTGCAAAAAGTTTTTCATTATAAATACTGAGTTGTAAATAATTAAAATAAAAGGACCAATTTATAAATAAAAATATAAGAACTAAGGTAATATTTTAAAAAAATTACATAGACTAAAATAAAACTTCATGCATGCGTGTTTGTATTACTAAAATAAGTTCTGCAGCCAGATAAAATAACCATTCCATTGCATTACATCGGGAGGAGATTTACTTTATTGCTAGTTGAGCTACATTAGTAAAAAAAAATGTTTTTTTTATATACATAGTCATTATTTGACAGTTAATACCCAGTAAAAAAAAATTATGCCATGTAATTGCTAATTTTTACCATAACTATCATACGTGGTTGAATATAAATGTTCAACGTGTAAATCTAGCAATGAATTTATTTTACAATAGTTCTTTTAAAAAAAATATACACGAAGAAAATACCAAAAAAACTAAACTGTGAAGAAATAATTAATCACCGAAGAGAATATAACGCCATTTTATTCTGGAGCAGTCCCAAACTAATTAATAGCAGTTCTTATTCTCAAGATACTACATGTGTGTTTGTTTTTTCATATTATTATCTTGGATTTTAATTCAAAAACACATGTAATCTATTTTTTTTATATGAATGCATCATAAATATACATGAATGGCTTATCCAATACCCATACAGAAAAAAAGCATTTCTAACTATATTTTGAGCAACCACCATATTTTAGTTGCCACAAAGGATATGTAGTGTATATTATCACAAAGAATATGCCGCAATTATTATATTTTTAGTTGCTGCCACAAGGTAAACCATCACTACAGGGTAAACCACCGCCTCTCAGGCCCCACTGATTCTACCATAGAGGTCTACAATAAACAATAACTCCCCCGCCAAACACCGCTTACAACTTTCGTTGTACTGTGCTCTCTTTAAAGAGCAACTCTTCTTAAAATCTCAAGAGGTGTTAAGTTGAAATCCCATTCTAACTAAGGATTCCCCTCCAATGCACGCACACATTTTTTTTATATTAAGAATGTTTTATTTTTGGGTAATCCAGGGTGTTCGGGCCAGCTTATACACACCACAACTAATTTTCGGATCCACTGAACACCCTGTAAGTCTAGTAGGCAGGTGAAACAACGTAGGAGTGACAGACATACACACTGAGTCTCGAACCCAGGTAACAGAAGCAAGGAAACCTTACCTCTGCCGCTGGGCCAGAAAGCTCGGTGCTATATTAAGAATGTTGGTTCTAAGAATGAGTGACTGTCCTTCTCCGATCTCACTATCCAACCTGAGAGCGAACAACTAATGTGTTCTACTTATCAAATAGGGTTCTATAATCGGTCCGCAACCCCTAAATACCAAAGATATTTTTGGGGCGATCTTATATTTCCCACAGAAAAAAAAAAGCCTAAACACTAGATCTTTTAAAGGAAGAAAGATTGTTTGTCGTGGAGCAAGACTCAAAATCCCAACGACCATGATTCATAATACTTCCAAGAATTAATTTTTTTTTTCCACTTAATTGTTTACTATTTATTCTTATTATTGTATGTTGGTAATTTGGTAACTCTCCTATTGATCATTTACTAAACGATAGTAAATAGCTAATAAGTCCTGGTCACCTTGTCTGAATGTAGAGCTGCAGCTGACCTTATGGTTATAATCTCATTATTTCATTAGAACATTCTGTCGGACACCTCCATTAAACAAAAAACTGAAATCTTGAAAACGTTTTTCGAGAAGAACACATCAAGGCCCATACAACGATAATTTGAAAATGGCCCAAACAAACATGAGCTAGGCACATCTTTTTATTTGTTAAATGGGCTTCGAAACCAGGCCCCTAATCATTCCAGGCCGAAGCTGACTTGAAACTCGAGGAAATCCAATCTCAAACACAAGTGTACAGTTAGATTCAGATGGTAATTCGGAAGGAATTATATAAACCGACTTAAAACCAGTCCCTAACTCCCTATAAATGACAGCAGTATTCCACAATCTTCTTGTCTTCAGTTTCTCCTTTGCCTATATTTCTCTCTCTCTAATCTTCGATTTCCGCACTGCTCAGGTACACAACACAGGCCTTCTCCCTAGCTTTTTCTCTAATCCCCTCCCTTTAGTTTCCATGAAAAGAAAGGAATATATATATATAAAGAAAATCCTAAAGGAATTTAGGGTTTTTCGCCAAATTTTGTTTTTAGTAATCTGTTTATTTGAAGTAGCAATATCTAATTTTACTTAAAAAATCTTTTGTGTGAATTGACCCACAAGTGATATCGATAACTCATTCCATAGATAGTTTTTTTCTCTCCCTACAATAACTAGTTATTTGGGGAAAATCCCTTAATCAGCTGCTCATGTATCTGTGTCATCTGGCAAAAGACTTCCTAAAAATATTCATCAAACGTACCCAGTGGCTATTGAGGGTAAATTCCGGAGGTTCTTCCAAGAATCTTTCCATAAATTAGCATTACTCTTTGATTTTTCTAATTGATTTTATATATGTGATACAGATTCGCAAGTTGATCACTAGCTAGCTGTCACGATGAAGCCAGAGTCCAAGAAAAACCGCAATAAAAGCACCAACAAATCAGAAGGCAGTACTGCTTCACCTTCATGTTACGATTTAACAGCTCTTTCACAGGCCCTTGATGATCAAGAACGTGTAAATAAAAATAAAAATAAAGATAAATCTTCTTTTGACTTGAGCAATTTATCAGAGGCACTTAATAATGTAGCTAAAGAGGGGAATAGAAAGGAGATAAAAAGGCTGGGAGTACTGAGATCAATTGCCCAGTCACAGGAAGAAGTGAAAACGAGGCAAATGAGAGCAAGGAGACAACGGTATATTTGTGAAACATGGAGCACGAGGGAGATGGCTGGTGGGAGAGTGCATGGAGGGAGGAGTTTTTTTCCTATTCCTATCTTTAGTGTGGGTGGTACGAGGAGAGGGAGGGTTGCACATTGGTTTGTGCGTGGATTTTACAGAACAGAGAACACTGTAGAGGAAGCATTGGATGATATTTCTTAAGTAGGTTGATGTGGTAGTGGATATTTGGCAGGATTGCTATAAATGGTGGCATTAACTTTTACTTTCAATTTTGTGATTAATGAAGAGTGCTCAATTTTCAGTCATCTTGTCTAAGATCGCATGCAATGCATATGCATTTAATTATATCTGACAATCACGATAATAATTCTACGTCTACTAGTTTTGAATCCCAGTAATTGGTTGATTCTTGCAAATTACCATAAACTCTCTAGAGGTTGGATTCATTCTATGAAGTTGTAATTAAATCGACTCTTGGGCAGAAACAAATCACAGCATCAAAGACTGGAGCAAGGCAGCTAGCTAGATTGCTAAATTTTGAGGAAGTCTTTGATATTAATGGTCAAGTCTCGCGCAATGGTATTGGCCATTATTCGAATCCATAGCTGCTAGGCTCGCTATAGGCTGTAGCAAACATTTTCTGGGTGCCTGCCTGTACATGGTAAAAACTAAACCGGGCTGCTCATGGAGCTTAGGCACTTGGTGAAGCACTTTTAAAAGCTAATAATAAATCTTGTTTTGGTTCGAGCATGGTATCAGAGGCAGTTAACGTGTACGTAGCTGAAAAGGAGAAGGAAAAGGAAAAGGGAGGAAAAAGAGAGGCTAGAAACATTAAGATGGGCTCTGCTTAGTTAGGGAAAATAACGGAGGGATGAGGCAAATGAGAGAAAGGAGACCGCGCTCTCTTAGTGAAACACTGGGTTTGAAAAGAAGAGATTTTTTAACTTCCTTGTTATTAGACATCGGGGATTGAACAGAGGATGATGGTCTTTTCGTACTGTCAGGATTTTAAAAATCAATGAACAAATAAAGGCTTCATATTCCACCATTAGAGATGGGGTTTAGGTTTACGTGTTTGAAGATATATTTATTTGACAGAAATGGGCTCTGCTGACATTAGCTTTGAGTTTATTTGTTCAATGTTGTCGCATGGACTGCACTCCATGGCTAACTAAAAACAACTTTTTACTGCGATTGTCAGGACTATTCCATAAAAAAAATTCGGATCATTGACTTGTTATGTTAATTTACAGGTCATCCAATTAACTTGGATTTATAATTTTTGTTCAAAATAATATTTGCTTTAATTGTAAAGTTATCTGGATATAACTAAATGAATGTTAAAATTAATTTAAATTAAACTCGAACCGAGTCAGTTTCATATCAGGAATTTGTCCTATCAATCCATGTTGGGTTTCATAGCCATCATAAACTATCATCATATATCGATTTTGGGGTGCACTGTTACAAAATTTGTGCTCTAGGAAGGACAAAATGGTGGGGGTATATTGGTAGGTGTTTGGCTACGTGGCATTACAGTGGTGGGGGTATATTGGTAGGTGTTTGGCTACATGGCATTACAGTGGTGGGTACAATTAGTGTACGAAATTGGTTTGCATAATTGAAATGTTCTGACTTCCAAAGAAGATAGTATACAGCAATATTAAAGAGCCTCCTTAATTTAATTGTGACTCAATGAAAAAAACAAACAATTTTATTTCGGCTCAGCGAATTAATTGATTGAATCAATGATTCAACAATCATGAATTTCGCTTAAGCCCGGTCCATATTTAATAATATTGGTATTAACAAAAGATGACACGGCAGAGAAAACGGTACTAAATAATTTTTATTATTAAAATGATGTTATTTTTAATTTTTTTATAAAATAAAAAAATTTTAAATTATTTTATTAATCTAAAGGAGTGTTTGTAAGTGTAATTGTAGTTGTTTTTTAAAGTATATTTTATTTAAAAATGTATTAAAATAATATTTTTTTTATTTTTTTAAAATTATTTTTGACATTAAATAATCTAAAAACATAAAAAAAATATTTTTAAAATATAAAAACAAGAACAGTCGACCTTATCTAACCCAAAATAAGGGATTTATTCGGGGTAAGCTCTCGGAATGAGTTCTAAAATTATGTTAGGTCATATCATCACAATTGACAATGCTGGTCTCGGAAGAAGGCCCAGAAACCTGGATTCAAATGGTCCATGGGTTATAATCCCAACATGAGAGAGTACGAGCCAGCGTATGAGAATGCAACCTCACTGTACAGTCCTGAGCCAGAGGAGATTCATGTGTCTACGTCGCTTAGCTTAAAACCATCAGCTTCCGTCTCCAATGATTTCACTGTCATGGTTTGAATTTTCATCTCTTTAATGTTTGTGAAAAAATTAAATTAAAAATCAACTATAAGGAATTATCACGAGACCAAGACACCACAAATTAGGACTTCTACCCAAGAAGTGCATGATACTCTCTAATATACTCACCATCACCATGGGAGTTTGTGGTCCCTTGGTGCAAAAAAAATAGCTGTAAGAGAGAGACCAATGCCAACTAGAACTGACTATAGTTTCTTGATTATCCTTTAAATGCACAACGTCGGTATGCTTAGAAGCTGCCCTCGGAGGGGTACAAAGACATGTCCTATGGGCCATGTGTAGACACAACAAAAGCCAAAAATGTAACTACATAATAATGCCTCTGCTTCATGATGCATCGGCAGGGTTCGGTGATCCATATATACCTGCCAAACACTTGTCTTTATGTCAGATATATGATGGCTACAAGAGTCTTAAATGTGTGATTGCACCATCACAAGTGGACTCCCCCACGGCTGCTCCCTCAGCTGGGAAATTTGTTACGACAGCCAGTGTATAGGTGAACAATTCCGTCAGCCATCGAGTGTCTTTTCATTTGTTGTCATGATTCGAGAAAGGTGGTCTTCAAGGGCAATGAAATAAGAACTCGGTGATGTAAATGCATCGGTTTGGATGCAAATTATCTGATTAGGAAGAGGTTTTTAGTCTCGATTTGATATGCAAAAACTGACAGGCAAGCCGAGCGAAAAAAACATGAGGCAAGAAAACTATTAGAGGATAGAGTGGGAACATGCTGCAAATCTTCCGAAAGATTTTGCCTATGGGTAAGGCTTTAATGCTAGCCACCCCTCCCCACTCCAAATAATCAATGGCCTTCCCAAGCCATTTATTAGTCCTACCTGTGAAAGTACTTTTTGACGAAAAATTATTGACATAAATTCTTCCTGGTGGGGTATATGAGAGAAATGTCATGCTTAATTCGACAGCTTGTTTGGTTTTCTCCATAAAAATAAACTGCTCCTATAATGGACGTGGAAAGATGATGATGTATACCTAACCGTTGGTGTATCCAAAATTCCTCTCATCACAACATACACAACCTCCTCGGCATGAAAAAAAAATTCCTCGTTTCTTCTACAGTCTGATAAGAACACAGTACCGAGGTTTGCCTGCAGACCAGGGGCAGTGGAAAAATTAATCTTGTTTCTCGCCGCTTTGGAACTTGACGTGCATGAAGAGACATGTGAGGTTCTACCAAAATTGAAACAAATTAAACGAGTTCAGTTGACCCTGATGCCTTACGTATTACTATGTCAAGAATCAAGTCTTTAACATTTATTTGTTTGTGTGTATGGATATAACAGCCCCTTTTTATTAAAGGATAGAATATTTTATAGAAATTGAGAGTAAGTAAATAATGATCAAGAACATTGGGAGGGGAGCAAGCTAGCATAAATCATCGATTAACACAGCCCATCGATCTTGTCTCCATGGTGTCCTAGGGAAGAAGAAAAGAACGAAAAGGAGGGAAATAATTAACGAGCAAAAGACAGCATGTAGTGGAGGGAGGGCTTGCAGTTCTAGGACCTCTCATAAATACATTTTATTTGTTACTCCAGTCTTTTTCTAGATTAGTTTACCAGTCCAGTAATGCTCTACTTTTTGTCACATTCTTTTCCTTCTTATGAAAAACTTCTGGCACGTTCATTTGCGTGAAAATCAATTTACCGACTAGTTTTTACATGCCCTTTAGCCCCCCTAGTTTATCATATCCAAATATCTTCCCAACAATTGTTCAAAAATTTAAAAAATTTCCAGGAATTAAGTAACATCAGGTAGTAGTAATCTATTTTTGCTTGAAAATTCATTAAAATACACAAAAACAAACAACATTTTACCAAAAAAAACCAGGATTTCGAGGCTGAGAAAATTAACACGTCTGCGATTCAATCTGTTCTTGAATCAAAAACATTAGGCACACTACATTCTCAAACCAACACTAAATAGTTTCGTCGTGTCAAATAAAAGTGCAAAACCATCCGTGACATGCAATGATATGAAACTAATAAGTGGCACTTGAAAGGAGGACCTTTGATAGCTATAAAAGTATAAAAAGGAACTGATAATTGGCAATGTGTGAATGACAATTACCCCATCAGTCAGGAGAAAAGGCGATAAAAACAGGGTCCTCTTGTCACTATTACTTACTGTAGTAACTCTATAGTAAAGGGAGGGATAAAAAAAGGCAGCACTGATAGAGCCCTCAACAAAATTGGAAGAATTTCATTTTCATTCCCATTTTCCTAACCCCAAATTTACCCTTCAATAAACAACAAATTACCAAATTCTAGGCAATCATCGGGCCCCTTGCCATCTTCTTCACTCCCTGTGTAGCATGAGCAGTAGGCCGTAGATGGTTTAATAAAGAGGAGCCCGGCACGGTGCCTTCTTTCTCCGGTTCATTAAATTAGACGATATCTCGGTAATTCTTGGAAACATCGTCCGGCATGAATTTGTTAAGCTGCTCCTTTTCTTTCTCACAATCTCTGTTGTGGCAGTACAAGCAAGTGTCTTACAATCAACCCCACCATACCCACCTGAACTAGAGCTTGTCTTGGCCGAACCGGTAGGTTCAAGAACCGAGTCAGGGGTCATTAAACCGTCATCTGAACCCGGTTCAGACAAAGGTAAGAACTTGCAATCACAAAAGAAACTTGAAAGCCCACTAACACCTTTTGTAGTCAAAATATGATCAACCTGTAAAGAAAAGAGAAGTGAAGGAAACCCGGATGAGGAAATGTTGCGAAATGATATGGGTTAGACTTCAGAGGCAGGATTCTGAAAGAGTGAAGTTTTGAACATGGTAATTAATATAACTACCTTGCAAGAAATGGAGCAAAAGAGATAAGGATACTGGAGACCTCTGTCACAGGTGCTACAATTGTTGCCTCTGATATTCACTATCCTTGTTTGTGGCCTGTGATTTAAAAATATCACCTTTGCACTGTTTGTAGTATAGGACTGCAAACACACAGAATTGAAACTGGTTAGGGACAAAATATTGGGTGCAATTTGCTTTTCAAAAAAAGGGAGGCATAAAAAATGTAGCTAAATATTCTGTCTGTGAAGACAAGAAAGAATCTATATAAACAGCAATGAATGTGTGTACGGACAGAACTAGCAAAGAACTATAACAAGAAGGTTGCGTATCCATATGTTTAACTCTTGTGTTTCATGAATTTCATCATAATCTCATCAAAATTTTACTTACTTGAACAAAAGCACAGTCGAATAATTTCTGAGCATCATCTAGCCTTAAAACATCATTATATACATATCTTCTTATCTGAAACACACAAAGAAGAGATTGTCAAAACCTAGTAAAACACATGAAAAGCATGTAAGTGCAAAACCTGATCTTTGGCAGGTAAATTTTGAAGGAACCTGCAGGAGACGGTGAGAGTTGTGCGGAGACAGACAGTGAGGGCAAATACTGATGCAGCAGTCCAAGCAAAATATGTTCTTTTCATTCTTTCTTGCGCCTTTGTGAGTTAAACAAGCATCGAAGAATTTTTCTGCGAGAAGAGCTTGAAGCCAAGGAGGTAGTAATAGATTTGAAGAAATCAACTGTAAACAAAAGCATGAAAATTAGTACTACTACCACTACCACTGATTCAAGAAAAAAGAAAAACAAGACATCCATGAAACAAAACACACCATTTTGAATTTTGATGAGAAAGAGTTTGTGTTCAGGGCTTGTAAAGATAGTGGTGGACTAACTATTACTGCACACAGAGAGAGAAACGGCGCCTGGTAAATTGGTAATGGTACTGGTGCAGTGTGTTACTGTTACCAATGAGAGAACAGTCAGAGAGAGGGGGGGGGGAGGGCGGCCACATCTAAAGGGGTGTGTCCTATTATTGTGTTTTGTTTTGGACAAGAGAAATACACTAGCTATCCTTTTCTTTTTAAAAAATAAAATACACCATACCTAGCTAGTGGTAGTATATTATACACTAGGCCAGTGCAAGCAGGGTTTGGAAAGTGAAAGCACAAAAGGGAGGACAAAATTTTTGTAGTTAGATGATAAAAGAAAGGATAAAAAATTAAGGGAACTCAAATCAAAATCTAAAACTTTCCTTTCTAGCTCATAACCCAAAAAACCTCTAACCATTTGTTCCTTTGTAAATGGGTGGTTTGGCCTGGCTACAGGTGCCTGCTCTTTCCCTTTTTTCTTTTTGTTTTTCTCTGCACTGTGCTAAGTGCTAAATGACAAGACTAGAAACAGCGGCTTTTCTCGGTTCTCGGTGGAAACGGTAAAAAGGAATCGCAAGTGGCCCTAATAAGATCTTCACATAAGTCACCATTTGTATCTCTATGGTTAGAATTAATAAGTTTTATACAGTATTTTACGAGACATGCACAAATGCTCAGAGTAACTTGGTTGTAGATACGAACAGGTGTTCAGATGGCGGTCTACATGAACAATATCTTCTTCTTTCTCTCCATAAAATGAGAAAATGGGAGACAAATAGACCATCCAACTTCCTCGCAAGATATATCATGTCCACAACAGTTTCAATTATTCGAAAGGATCTCCATATTTTACATTTTCGTTGCTCAAATTTAGTCTTAAGGTGTCTTGGAAGATAGATCTAATTGTCAAGGAGACTAGAGATTGTCCTTCTTCTTTTCTATGTCTTCTTGTTTGCCGTTTGGGGAGAAGGGCCAGTAGCATAGCAGATTGAGTAACTAAAGAGGGATTGGGAGTCCGTCCTTCTATCTGGGTAATGAAACCACCACCACCACCCCAGCTATATGTAAAGCTGCTTATCAGTAACTGCCCTGATTTGAGGTCGTCTTGGTGAAATCCATCCTTCTGAATAGAGAGAGAGACTGGGAAAACATTGCTGCTAGTATTGCTAGTAGTAAAAGGAGAAGGAAAAGAAAAGAAAAGGCTTGGCATAATACTACTGCGAGTATCATAATGGTTAGGCCTGGCTCCATTCGGTGAATTGACATGGGAACTTAATGTTGGGTGCTTTCTGGTGTTGGGTATTAGTTGTTTTTTAATTTTTTAAAAAAATATATTAAAATAATATTTATTTTTATTTTTAAAATATTATTTTTTATATTAGTCCATGAAAAATTAAAAAATAATTTAAAATAAAAAATAAAAATAAATTCAATTTTTTTAAGCATTTTTAAAATACAAAAATAAACGACCTCTTAATGTATATTAAATTTTTAATTGAATTAAATGACACATTAAGATGATAAAATTTATTTTAATAGATCAAATATTTAGATCTCGTTTTAATAATTGGGTCACGAATAAGATGGGTTGACCTAAAAAAACCAATACAACACTTATAGAAAAAACCTAACTAGTTACAATGCAACACTTGTATAAATCAAATTTAAATTTTAAACCAACAATATAAATTTAATTCAATATTCAAAACATAAACCAAATATAAATTCTAAAATATTTAAAACAAAACATCCAAAAATATAAATTCTAAATCAAAAACACATTCACTTTTATTGAATGAACACATTAAGTTCTTTTGTGTCCATAGAAGCAAAATTTGAATCAAATGTCAATGGAATTGAGCCAATCTCGTCAATATCTAATAAATCATCAGCATGCTCCTTTGAAACTTCATCGTCACAATCATCTTCAATCTCATTAATATTTATGACATCTACATTTCAAACACAATTAACAAATAAATATTATGTGTTAAACAATACTTTATTTTAAATAATATTTATCACTAAATAATCAATCATTAATTACCATCATCTAAAGTATCTTATATGGTCATTGTTGATAGAGCTTGGTGAAAACTCTCTACTTCTTCAGTTGTCAAAATTGACAGGTCATCTTCCACTACCCAATTTTCAATGTCACAAGTTGTCTCAAAATTAATTGAATCATAATTTCATCATTTCCCAGTAATTCCTATATATTAAAAGAGAAGGTAAACATAATATACATATTAATAATGCTTATAAATAAGATAAAATAATATTTAAGGAATTAGAGAAAAGAAAAATACTTTTATTTCAATCTTAGATTACAGTGGATGTAAACAAGGTTATTAAGCCTTTGGTGATCCAATCTATTTATCTTTTTGGAGTGAATATGTTCAAACATACTCCAATTTCTCTTGCATCCCGAAGAACTACAAGTTTGACTTAACACTTGTATAGTCAAATGTTGTAGATTTGGAGCACCAGTTCCATGTCATCCACCATTCATTTATACAAAAAAATAATAAGTAAGACTATGTCAAATAATATTTTTAAATATAAAAATTATATACCTGGAGACATAAGGGTGTGATTATTTATTGCCAATACTCGACCAAAGTCATGTTCAGCATTCCTAAACAACTTCATCTCACTTGTAATCTTACCTTACAATGATAGATTTCCATATATATATTTCTCAAGAAAATCTAGAAGTCCATAAATGGTGCTCATATGTTTATCCATTATATTTACATCATATTGAAATTGAGGACTCAACTAAAATACCGTTGCATAAAGATTTCTATATAGATGTCAATCCCATCGATTATTGATAATATCTATGAAATGTTTCACTCTAGCTTTTCTCTTTTGAAATCTTCTCAACATTTTTTCTTTTGCATGATGAATAACATCATTCAAATATCCCATCGAAGATCTATCATCACCATCAACCATTCGTAAAACTCGAACTAAAGATTCACTCATTCACATAATTATTGCACATTCTTCCCAAAACAGAGCGTCTAACACATTCTCAACAAACTTTTTTCCTTCGCTATGTTTAGCATAAGCGGATGAGATCCATTCCCTAGATGTCACCATAGCTCTCAACTCATGTTTATGAGCTAAAATGCTTTGCAATGCAATGAAATTGGTAGCAAAACGAGTAGGAGTTGGACGAAATATTTTTTTCATCATCTTTTCATGCTCAATTTGTTATGCATTAGATGGATTGAAATCTGTTTGCATTTCTTTAACTCTTTTTTTTTCAACATTTCCTTTAAGATTCAAGAGCATTTGATGTCGAACATCAGGAGGATATTTGCACCATTGTTCAACTTCTCCTTTAGCTCCAGCTAAATATTGCTTAAATCGATTAATGCCACCACCCGCAAATACTTTAGCACAATATAAACATATTAATTTAGTTTTTTTACATCTAACACTAAGTTCAAGAGCTTATCTACAATGACCCCATGTCAAATCTGTTCTTCCTCTACTACCACTTGACATAAAAATTGAAGGTTGAGATGATTAGGTCGTTGAAGGATCGCTAATTGGAGTACTACCATCATGTGAAGACATTTTAAGGACCTGACATAAGTTATAAACACAGAACAATAACGAACCTGACAAAATAGAAAGTTGCATTTGACTACAATAAATAGATATACTATGATAGAAGAAACATATCTAGCAGTTAGAACTACAAGATAATTTATTCTAAAGATTTGGGAAAACAGGCTTCTTACTCTCCCTTTTTCTACCAAAAAATCAAAGCAATTTATTCTTATCATACAAGAAAAAGACATTCTGTGCTAGATATATTTCCATAGGCATTGAATTTAGAAGTCAAGCTTGGGCAATTGGGAAAAAATCAATAATTACAGGTGCTTAAAGTTCAGGTCACTAGACAATTACAAACACAACAAGGAAGAACTATAAACATATTTAAAGAAATGCAGAAACAGAGAAATATCATAAAACAAATTTAAACAGTTCTTATTGTTGCAAAGCGTATAAGTTACCGATAAAAAGTAACCTAATTTCATAAACCAATGTTATAGTTATGCATCTTGCTTGTTAAGATTACTCCAACCGCTCCATCTGGGATATCCATTTCTCAATCTAACCATAGAAAAGGAAGGCAAAAGGGTGCATCAGGCTTCACACATTCATTCAATGTTTTATATGGTTGAGATCAAGATAAATATGGTTCCAAAACAAAACAAGACAAATATAGTTCAGGAACATCATCCCATGCACAATGTCTTACACAATCCATTACTTCTTCACGATATTCATTACGAGCTTCTTTCAAGCGTCTTAATTTCTCACAACAAGCACGTTCTTTTATTTGTTTCTCAGTTTCTTCACTACTTCCCAATTCATTTTCTACATGTCTTCATTGCTTCAATAAACTATAAAGCAGTACTGAGGAGTTGATATTTGATATAGTTTCTAATATACAGCTTAACTAATATGCAGCTTACGAAGAAATAACTGAAATAAATCAAGAAAAATAAGGTAGAGGCTTTATTAAGTTGCAGAAAAGAAAAGAACAGAGAGACATACATGTGGATGTGAGAATAGAAAAGAATCGATGTCAGATCAAGAACTGCGAATGAATCGATGCAAGATCAAGAATTGCAAGTTCAAAAAAAGACAAAATAAAGAAAAGAGAGAGTAAAAAAGGAGATTCATGAAGAGGAACAAGAGTCTAACCTTATTTGCAGATTTGAAACAGTGATCAAGAGTCTTCTGCTCCTTTGCTTTTCGCGATTGAAATTGCTTTTTCTTTAATTAGGTTTTATCTATGTATGCAATTCTGCATTGTTCATCATTTTGACCTTTTAAAAAGCTAAAACGACATCATTTCACGTCTATGTATATATATATAAAAAGAGGCTAACCGAGGTTTTACTTAGACCTGGACCGGTCCCGGGCCCAGATCGGCCGGATCCCGGGTCGACCCGCCAGGCTGATCCGGGTTTCAAAACTATGATTAGCACACTCAAATAAAAAAAATCTTGACTCGATAATTTACGAATTAACATGGAATTTCAATAATTCAAATAGTAATATTTCTTTAAAGTAAATAGTAAATATTAATGATAATTGAACGAGGAGATAATAATACCATACTAAGCAACTACTATATTTTGGATCAAATTAAACTCCCATGACAAAGTGGATTACCTATCTGGCCTTTTTTTTTCCAATCAATATTACCCGGCTATTTACCATGTAAGTTTGCACATGCCATGCAGGCAAGCAGCGTGCATGATATGAAACATCATGAACATGGAGGTGGTCTTCAATTAAAATTCCTCAGTGACAGGTTATTTAAGGGTGCTTCATGAACATGGAATAGCAGTAACTGGGTTCTTCCATTTAGAAAGGATGCTAACAGGACTCCAGCTGAAACCATGAATGATCTACCGGTTTGAATTTTGTATCAACAGGACTACACGTAATTTTGTATGCTTTTCACAGCTGTAATAATGATTTTAGGTGATGCGTTTATGTTCCATGACAATAATTCGTATATCTTGATGCAGCGAAAGCAACATGGAAAACTGAGCAGCCATTAATAGGCTGACTTGAGGTCCATGTTACTTGTGGTTCAGTATAGAGACCGGTTTGGAAAACACAAAACCAAGCGCATCTGGCAATCAGTCATCTTGTCTAGTTCTTGATCATGTAGAAGCTCCCTTGCTGGATGCTAATAATTAGCAAATCGGACAGTAAATTCTGGGCTTATAGAAAAGAAAGGCACGCACGCACGTAAGTTCTGGACACAACGAGCTTTTTTATGCTAGACCAGTCAATAAAGTTTCCCCGAATCAAGACATAGCACTTGCAATTATACGATTCCAAGATAATATACCTGCCTACAAAAAATAATCACAAGGTGTTGATGCTGATTAGCCAGCCGAGGTTGGTTGTTAATTACGTGCTCCGAGGAGCATGAATTACGAGCAATGCAAAGGGTGATAGAGGAATGGGCCCAAGAGAGAGAAAGGGAGAGAGTTAGGTCGAAGGAGATGACAGACGAAATTAAAATGTGAAAGAGATAGGTGTACCGCAAGACGCAGACAAGGAGGGAAGAGAGGAATTGGCATCTAAAATGGTACGAATATGAAACAGCAAAGCAATGCATGCAGCAGCTGTTTCATTGAAAATGGCAGGACAGCTATCTGACTCCAGCAGCCCTTGCCCCCAGAAAATTATAATCCATCAGCTAGCATAGGCTCAGCCTCAGGTACTAGTATCATCTCCACAGGGTACTATTCAGATTCGCCTTTATTCCGTGAAAACTAATGACTCGTTTATTGTCATGTTCTTGCCCAGTTTAGCTCTTGTGCCTGACGCTCTCGATGTATATGATCATGTTCTCGCCGAGTTTAGCTTGTGTCTTACGTTCTTGATGCACATGTCTTCCACCAGTTACACAGATAAACCATGGAGTAAAAAGGATCGATACAAATTAATTCAATATAGTATATTAAAATAATTTAAAAATATTAATTTAAAATAAAAAAAATTAAAAATTAAAATGTTAAAAAATTTTAAAAATACTTTTAAAACACAACCTTAAATTTCTACTTGGAAACAACATCCATCCATTTTTTTTTTAAAAAAATATACTCTTTGATGGTTTTGAAATTAAATGGGGATTGCAATTACTTTTGTTTTGTTTTTATACAAGGATATCGTCATTTATTTTTTCAAGGAGATATATGATTTATTATATTTACATTCTTTTCAGTGTATATCTAAAAATAATTTTTATAGTTTTTTTAATATTAATTTAATCAATTCTTTCAATATATATAAATATTTTATGTTTTTAACAAGTTCGGAATTAATCTTAAAAAAGTCAATCAAACAAACTTTTATTTGAAAATGACAATGAGAATTGGGAAATATATTTTTATTGTAAAAATATCTATTATTTTTACTTTTAGTTGAAGATAATATTTATATTATATCTATTATTTATAACGTAAAATAATTATCGAAAAAAACTCGATCATGGGTAATGTTAAATTATATTTTTTTTATTAATGTGGATGTTCGGATTGGCTTGCATGTACCTCAATTAATTCCACGGGCCCTAAAATTAACAACCATATAAATTTTTAATGATTATCATATTAACAACTACAAAAATTAAATTTAAAATAATAAAAAAATAAATATTTTAATCTTAAATTCTTGCCAACATATCTTTATCTATCATGACCTTTATTTGAAGGTGGGTGTTCATGATATTAACAACAAACAATTAGGTTGGTGATCCCTTGTAAAAAAATTAATGGAAAAGCCTAACAAATCAAGAAATTAAAACTCCCGTCTTAACCTCACCAACCGTTGAACCTTCACACATAACAACCCCGCTGAACCCAATACTATCACAACGTTTCTTAAAATCAAACGGTTAACGTTAGTCACCCAAATCACCATCATCGTGATTTTACTCTCTACCCAAATCTCAAAACATAATTTTTTATTTTTTTTCCCTCCTCCCTCCCACTGTTTTACTTTCCTTCCTATATCACATTAAAAAAAAAAAAATCATTTTCTCTTAAAGAACAAAATAAAAGGCCCTAATTTTGATACAAATTTTTTGATTTTCACAAATTAAATTCCTACTTCGCACTGAAATAAATTAGCAAGCATGAGTGCTGGAGATCTTCTTAATATCCCACTCAATAGAGCTCAAATTTCCATCTAAGTTCCTTTCTTGCTCTCTATCTCTCCTTTTCTTTTTCCTGTTTGCTTTCCGAGAAAATGGAAACAAAAGAAAATATCTAAATTTATTGATTTTGTGTCGAAATTACGCGAGAGCGGCTCTAACTAGGAGCCAAATTGTTTGTTGCTTCAAATCCATAGCTGGTAATGCATTTTGGCTTCTAATGTTATATGTGATGATAGCGACTCGTGTAAATTATGGTTGTTTTCCTCAAGTGGATGGCTTTTCGTTTCATTTTGTTTTGCTTTAATGACGCATTGTAGACATGTATGTTTGGGCATATAATGGTTTTATGAGCTTTCTACTTGTTCTTGATTGGATTGTGTTAGTTACAATGCAAGGCCAAAAGGAGTCACCGCCAGATATGCAATGCAAGGCCAAGTTCCTGCTTCAGAGTGTTGTTGCACCTGATGGTACAACTACCAAAGACATAACTTCTGATATGGTGGGGTGGCTTCTTTGTATCTTCCTTTGCTTATTCCTGTTTAAAGATTGACGGTTATGTTTTCTCAATATAGAATTATTGTTTATTCCTGTTTAAAGATTGACGGTTTTGTTTGCTCAATATAGAATTAAAGATGGGAGTGATTGGTTTTGCAGTTTAATAAGGAGGATGGTAGGGTTGTGGAGGATTTCAAATTGACGGTTTTATACATCCCTTGCAAATCTTCCCTCTCCTGTTGCAGAAGAATCTGATGAAGGATCTTCTCCTTCTAGGCCTTCTGTGTTTGAGAACGGTAATCAGGATACTTCATTGCTTGATGCTGTAAGTGTTCCATCTTGTTTCTGTTTTGAGATCTTCTTTCCTCCTTTTTGCTTTTATTGTACGCATATATGCTTATTGGAGTCCAGGTAGCTATGGTATTTTTCATTTATTTGGGACCGTTTTTCAGGTATCAAGATCTTTAGAGGAGCCTACAGAAAAATCTTCTGAGGTAAACTATCTTTCTGCCCTGTTTTCCTTAAAATTCTGTGACTTCGATCGTGAAAATTTACTTAAATCTGACGTTCCTAATTTACTCAATGACAAATATGTTGTTTTCGAAATGATTTCTTGAACTTCATTACATGAAATCTGAAATACACAGGTCCATAATGATTCTATAAACTATAGCCATTGACATAAGCTGTTCAGCTCGAGTGTTATTTCTTGCAAAAAACTGATGACAGCTTTAATTTTGTGCTTGTTGTTCTGTTTGTATTTTGAAATTCCTCTGATGAAATTTAGAATATGCAAGTATATTGGGAATGCTCCGGTATACTGGATTTTTAGGAATTTAATGTGTTACTACAATTTAAATAGAAGGATATGTTGGGACTGTGAAGCTATGTGCCTTTTCATTCTTTTGGTTTTTGTTCTTGGCGGGGAAAGCATTGCTCTGAGGACGATTTACAGGGTACATGTGTGGCATTTGAAATATCCAGCCATGTACCTGTAGGATTAATCACCAATTAGAGCTTCCATAAATAAACATTTTAAAGCTAAATGCTGCCTATTTACTCTTGAAAGTATTTTGCTTTATGGAACACCTTTGTTTTTGCAATTTTGGGTCAATTTTCTGACCCATGTTTGTATATCAGACATGGTCAGTGATTTCAAGGTTGACTGAGGAGAAAACTCCTGCCATGCCTGCAGCAAAATCAGAAGCTTCGGCATGAACTGGTATGAATTGAATGTTAATGTCATTGTTTTAGTCTAGATAATTGGTTTATGAAAGTTTGGCAAAGTGCGGTTTTCCTTTTCCTATATCTTATGTTGGTTTGATTCTCGAATGATTGTGCTATGCATTTCTGAGATTGGTTTTGCATTAAAATACACAGCATACTTTCATGTGAAATATTTTTATCTTCTGTCGATGAGATACCGTATGGTGAAAGTAGGAAGGATAGTTGTGTTGTTGAATCCTCTTTTGCCTGCATGAACTCCTTCTAGTGATGCATTCTCAAGTTTCTTGTCAGTGAAACGCATTAGTTATTTAATGGTGTTTTGTCACTGTTAGTGCTCACCGATCTTGCTATTGTGTGCTTTTTCCTGCAACAGGAACTGATGAGAAAACAGATCAGGAAAAAACATGCTGGGGGTGTCTCTTTATTGGTTGTTTTTCTGGTTTGTTTTGTTTGGCATCTTGGTTGGCTATATCTTCAAGTGAATATCCAAGTGACTGAGATTATAGTTTGAGTTGACAGAGTGTGCACCCTTCCCAGAGGTTTTGAAACTTTTTAGGACTTCCTCACGTAGTTTGTAAAATTATAGTCAGATGCATTGTTGACACTTTTGATTATTGATTTGTCAGGTGTTTGAGCAAGAACTAGATCGGTTTGGATGATAGTTAGACTGGCTAATAGCCTGTTAAACTTAGGATCTCTTGTGAATGGATTGATTTGTAATCTAGTGACTGCCATTTCTCGTGCTATGAATGGATTCATTTCTCTTACTGAAGCTGAACCTACTAATTACTGCTCACTAGTCTTCTTCCTAAACCCCAAAATGTACAATTTTTTGCTTTCCATCTCTGATTCTTTGCCTGTATATCTGTGGTTTTTTCAACGTGCCCATGCAATTTATATCAATCCCCTGGTAGAATTCTGAATGCTTAAAAAGCTGTGGGTTTTCATAAATCATTGAGACTAATCCTGAGACTTGAAAGAAATGCTCTGCTAGGCAATGTGAGATTATGGAATTGCTGCAGTCTGGAAAATAACAGATTGAGCTATATTGGACGCTAGTTATTGAATGATAAACTTTCAGCCTATGCAATCTTTAGTTTTAGTAATAGAGTAAGGGTACATGTTGCTTTATCAAATGAAAACCGATAGACCGTTTCCACTAGGGCACTAACCCCAAGCATAAAAGTAAGACAATCACTCATAAAGATGGGAAAGGGGGGCAAAAAACTATAGGCTAATACATGGAAACATAAGCTCCCCGATTTTGCAAATAATTCATATAGATCTTCATATGAATAAGACTAGAGTTGCTCAAGATGGGATCATAATATAGGTTCGAACCCTGTCATGGTGATGGATCGATCAATCATTCTGAAACATCATCTCTGTCTTTCTTGTTGCTGGGTTTGCGATGGGTTTCTTCCATCTGTTTGGCCTTGGAAAGGCCAAATTCAGCAAGTTTTTTTATGTTAGGCACGTTGTAGTTCTGGGCTATGTAGATCCCAGACAGTGTCCCGAACATGAACGTGAAGGAGCTCCTTATTAAACCCATTTGGCTCCCAAAAACTCTTTAGTATGCAGCTAGCTATGTAGAGTATGAGAAAGAGACTTGGCTTGATCTGAGAGATGTGAATCAGGAACTTGACGGTCTTGAGAAATCAAAGATGGGTGTGCAGGGGATTCATAAAGCCGTGATGTCGTAGTTCCCAAGACTCAGAACGAGCCCTCCTTTTGTGTACATGGTGACTCCTCCTCCAAGGGTCAACCCTTCTTGGCTAAGCAACAATTGTTTTCGAAGGATAGCGACAATTTAAAAGATAGACGACAACATCGCGTTGCTTTGACTTTGTTTTAAGAAAAAAAAATCTCAAATTATCTTGTTTAAAATAGATTATGTAAAACTATTTACCCTTAGTGTTTGCTGAACTAGAAATGAAAAAATAAATTTTTATTAATATTTTTGTATTGTTTGATATATTAATATCATACATAAATTTTAAAAAAACATTTTAATATATTTTTAAATAAAAATAATTTTAAAAAATAATTTTTACCATACTACCAAGCAAACTCTTTAAAAATCAATTTAAAGGTAGATAAATAAAAATTTCTACTTAGATTTTAATTTCTTTTAATTATTACATAGTTAAAGGGAAAGAGAAAAATGGTATTGAATATCTACTTTCAAGTTCCTTGAGGATATGGTAAAATTAGATGTTAGTCCCTAACTTTCTAAAATTCTAAATTGAATCCCTCGAAGTCACATAAGATTTAAGACTTCAAATCTCATTAAATGCAAAATTATTTGAGGATAAAATGTGATTAGAGAAATTTTTGTCGTTGAGCAAACACGACCCAAGAAATCAATGATAGTAGCAGACAAAGGACCAATCTGTTAATTTATTTGAGAATTGATTCATCAACTAAAAAGGTTAAAATTGACCTCCTGCAATTTCGCTCATTTAAAATTGGATCCGTTTGTTAAATTTTTTAGGGTTTTTTTTCCCTATTAATTAACGTTTAAAAATCACCTCTGTAAATAATTTGAGCATGCTGTACCCTTTACTTCTAGTTTTTGGTTATTTTAAACCTCCCGTCTATTTTTATGTACAAATTGATCTAAACCCGTTGATTTATTGACTTGTTTCTTAGCCTTTAGATGAATTTGACTTTTAAGTAAAAAAATAAAAAATATATTTAAAAATGATACAAAAATATCCATAAATAGGAAAAATATCCATGAAAAATAAAAACCAACAAAGAAAATCTCAGAAAATTCTGAAAACAAAAACAAATCTCAATTTTCATCTTTGGACTTTTTATTTTTTTCTGTAATTAGATTTATTGCTAAATTTTTTATTTTACCTCACAATCATTTTAACGGAAAAAAAATAAAATGGAGGGGAGGGGAGGTTTAAAGTAAAAAATAAAGAATAAAAATAGAAGTGAAGGGTTCAATGCGATCAAATTATTTGTGGAGAGTTCAATTTGATGAATTTCAATAATAGGGGGGCAATTTGTGAAACCTACAAAATCTAACTTGAAGTACTCAATTTCAAACGAATCATAGTATATATGGCATTACATGGAGCAGGAGTCGTCCTATTACTAATTGTGATGAGTTAAATCATTCAGGAACGTCATCGCTCTCTTTCTGGTTTCTGGGTTTGCGATGGGTTCTTTCAATTTGTCTGGCCAAAGAAAGGCCTGTCTCGGCAAGTTTTTTGACGTCTGGCACGTTGTAGTTCTGGGATATGTAGATCCCAGCCAGTGTCCCCAACATGAATGAGAAGCTTCTCCTTATCAGACCCATGGCTGCCTCTTTTCTTCAAGGAACGATGCTTCACTTGACTGAGCTAGCTACAGAAAAAGAAAATTAAGCAGTACTGAAGCAGGAACTAATTCGGTAGTTTGGAGAAGGCAAGGTTGTTTGGCAGAGGATTTATATATAACTTGTGGGCGGTCCTGGCGTATTTCTCAAGACATGAAGAAGGAAAGAGTGGCTCCTCCTCCAAGGGTCTCCTTGACAATTTATTTTTTTTTCTTTAAATTGTAACTAAGGCCATGTTTGTTTCCCGAAATTCATTTTTCGGGAAACTACTTTCCAAACTTTCCTGTGTTTGTTTGCCATTAGAAAAGTTGGTCAACGGAAAACATTTTCCGGTCAACGGAAAACACTTTCTGGTCAACAGAAACACTTTTCGGTCAACGGAAAACACTTTCCAGTCAAAGAAAAATTTGGTTTGGTTTATAGGAAAGTGTTTTTCCTTTTGGCTGTGTTTGTTTTCCGGAAAGTGGTTTCCGGGAAACCACTTTCCAAACTTTCATGTGTTTGTTTGCCATTGGAAAAGTTGGTCAACGGAAAACACTTTCCAGTCAAAGGAAAATTTGGCTTGGTTTTAAGGAAAGTGTTTTCCTGAAAAATTTGGGCGGAAAACACTTTCCGGAAGTTGTGAAAAATTTAGAAATGTCATTATTTGCTGATTTTATCAAATTTGATCCTCAAACTTTTGATTGCTATATATAATTTGTTTTGAATATTTATTTTTTAATTTCATCTCTTAAAATTTAATTTTTATATTAATTTTGGTCCTTATTTTTATAATTGCTATTTGCTTTTTCCTTATCATTTTTTTATTGAAATTTTTTATCTATCACATTTGGTCCTCATTCTTTTGATTTTTACTTATTTTATTTGAAATAATTTATGAAATGTTAATTATTATTATTTTAATTTCTTCACCTTTCATTTTTTTTTAATTTTTTAGATTTAATCTCTATTATTTTGATTATTATTTATTTTATTTGAGATAATTTATGAAATTATATTTTTTTTTCAATTTCATTCTCATTCAACTTTTTAATTTGTAAGATTTGTTCCTCATTATTTTAATAAACTTGAAAAAATAAAACATTAATAAGTTATTTTCCAGCTCATTTTTCATAACATAACCAAACACTGGAAAGTGTTTTCCAGCTCATTTTCCATTACACTACCAAACATCGGAAAATACTTTCCCGGAATTCACTTTCCTGGAATTCACTTTCCCCGGAATTCACTTTCCAAAAGGAAACTACTTTCCTGCAAACAAACGGGGCCTAAGAAAAAAGGTTTGAATATTTATTTTTCAGTCATGAGGTCTTGGTGAAATTATATGTTAGTCCTCGACTTTTAAAAAGTTACTATTGAATATTAAAAGAACTTAATAATTATATCTTTTCTTTTATATTTTTTCCAATGTTTAGAATATAAAACAAAAAGTCTCTTTATAAGAAAAGAAAATGAGAACATTAATGAACACTAAAAAATCTAAGTGTCATGGAAAATTAAAAGACTAAACTCAAGGGTCATAAAGTCTAAAAGATTTTAATGGGCTTTTAATATATATAATTGTAGATTTTATAATACTTTCTCTTGAATGACCATGTACTAAAAATGTGTCTCATTAAAACCTTGCAAAAAAAAAAAATTCCAATAGAAAGAAAAACCTAAGCGAAGGAAAAAGAGTACAACATTCTTGTATGATTTCTGAATACTTCAGAATTCAATAGAAGGTTTTATATAGATACTTCAAGTTCACTTTAATTTGTTCCTTATCAAAATGAGATAACTTCGGGTTATTTCAAGTAGTTTTTTTCGTGCTTCAAGCAGTAACTTTTCTTTCCTTGATGATGGGAAAATATTCTCATCAAAATAACAGTGTTCAAAACGTACCTTAAAAACATCACCAGTTAAAGGTTCAAGGAATCTAATAATAGATGGAGAATCAAAACCAACATAAATTCCTATTCTATATTGTGGAGCCATTTTAGTCTTTTGTAGGGGCACTATTGACGCATATACGACACAACCAAAAGCTTGTAAATGAAATATATTTTGTGGTATACCAAAAACAAGTTGCAAATAAGAATATCTATGGTAAACACTTGGTCTAATTCTAACTAATAATACAACATGTAATATAGCATGTCCATAAATAGACGTAGGCAATTTTTATTTCAAAAGTAATGGCTTAACAATTAATTGAAGGCGCTTATAAATGATTCTGCTAAACCATTTTGATGATGTACATGAGCAACAGGATGTTTAACATCAAATCTAATAGAAGTGCAAAAATTATCAAATGCTTGAGTATGCAAAGATTATCAAACTCATCAGCATTGTCCAATCAAATTTTCTTAATTAAATAATTAGGAAATTGTGTCCGTGGTCTGATAATATGTGTTATTAATTTAGCAAATACAATATTTTGACTAGAAAGTTAACAAACATGTGACCATTTATTTGATGCATCAATTAATACCATAAAATATCTAAAAGGTTTGCATGGTAGATAAATAGGTTCACATATATCTCCTTGAATTCTTTCGAGAAAAGATAGTGATTCTATAACAATCTTTGATGGAGATGGTTTGGTAATTAATTTACCTTGAGAACATGACCGCATGATTTTTCATTTGGTAAAAGAATCTTCAGATTCTTTAAAGGATGCCCATGTGAATTTTCAATAATTCAGCGCATCATTATTGTACCTAGATGTTCAAGTCAATCATGCCAAAGCATAAATATTTTTGGGTTAGAACACTTCTAGTGTGTCACAACATTTATTTCAATATATTTCATGATTGTGTAATAAATTCTATAAGAGAAAGCAGATAATTTTTCAAGTATAAGCTTTTGGCCTGAAATACATGAAAAAAATATAAAGATATTATTTTTTGTCTTCATCTATTATTTCAATATGATAACCATTAGCACGTGTATCTTTAAAATCGAGTGAATTTCTTCGAGACTCGGGTGAATATAATGCATCTTTACTGTCCAATTTTGTGTTATTTGGTAACAAAATATTAGTTTTTCTAGAGGCTTTAATCATGTCTATTGGACCTAATATTATAGTGACATTAGCTTTAGTTAATGTCAAATATTTAAAGTATTTTTTTCTTGAAAATTATGTGCATTGTTACACTGTTTGCCAGACATAAATTTCCATCATAAAAAGTAATGCCTCTTTTTAAAATATAATTAAAGTTCATTATTAACTAAAATGAAACTGACATTATTTATTGAAAATACAATAAGATAAATATCCTAATACAAATAAAAATATTAATCATCCCCAAGGATTTCACCACTAAATATATCATCTGTTTTATCTAGTGTTTTTAAACCCAGTCCGGTGGCTGACCCGACCCAAGGCCCGAGTCACGGGTTTTAACTGAGTCACCCGGGTCAACTTTATTTTTTTATAAATCAAAACGACATCATTTTGGTAAAAAATAAAAAAATAATCAATGGGTTGCAACCGAGTTTTTGATCGGGTCTTGCCAGGTCAACCTGCCGGGTTTGTCTGGTTTTTAACTACCCCTATTTTTTCATAAAATCAGCCCGGTTCCAGTTCCGGGTCAGCCGGGTCCCGGGCCGACCTGCCGGGCTGAGTTTTAAAACTATGATTTTATCAGGGTTTCAAAGAAATCAGATATTTATTTTCCAATTCCCGAGGTCTTGGTAAAAATTAAATGTTAGTCCTTGATGTTGGTTTTAATAACTCCACTCATCATAATATTTTTATACTTTCCATTTTGTTTCTTCTTATAAAATCTTTTATCAGTTACATCCTCAATCCAACTATTATATTTCAAGATGATGGTGCAGGAAGATTTTCATATGATGTGATTCGTAATCTACATGCCAAGATCTGAAAGTAGAACGACAATTAAAAAAAATAAAGTAACTATTTAATTAAAAACCATAGTAAATCAAATTAACACAGTACATCATCAAACCATTTATAAGCAAAACTGACCTCCAAACAACAATACAGGATTCTAACAAGTAACACAATATAAATCTTCATTAGCGTTCTAATTATTATTTCAATTACTAGCATGTGGCATATCCGAGGTTGTTGCCTGTTCAGTTCCTGGGCTTGCAGCCCTGCGTGCTTGACGAGGACAAGTCCGTTTCCGGTGAGCTTCAGGATTTTCCCAACGTTGTGCTCCTCTCGTAACGAAGGCTCCAAACACAGTTCCCATAAAGAAGGCAAAAACAGGCCTCATCTCCCTTGTTGTTTGTTTATAAACTCTTCTCTAGATATTGTGTAAAAGCAAGAGCAAGAATAGATATGGTGTTGGGAACTAGGCGATTGAGCTGGTGGGATTTATAAAGGTTGTTGACTTTAGAACACAACTTGATGCCCAAGTTGTCTTTGCAAATGATTTCACTAAATAAACCTAGCCTCTACTCCAAGGGTCAACCCCGCTGTCTTGCCGTGTTAAATATTTTATTCTAGATGGCGGCATCCATACTTGGTGGATAAGGTGAAAATTTAACTGGGTCAGTTAGCATTTGTGGTCTAAACCAGCCCCTAACAATCAATGAATTTGCGTTAGCATTTGTGGTCTAAACCAGCCCCTAACAATCAACCAGCCCCTAACAATCAATGAATTTGCGTTAGCATTTGTGGTCTAAACCAGCCCCTAACAATCAATGAATTTGCTCTCATTAATGGGACTTCCTCGGAAATAAAATGAAGAATGAATCAATAAAGGAAAAGAAAATTAACTTTTTTTTTTTTATGTTTTCCTTAAATCGTATCTTTGATATGTGTAAATGATCATGCTTTAGGTGATGTTAAACTTGTTATGTTCTTAAACTATTATCCATTCATATGGGATTTTATTTATTTTTCTCAGATTTGTTTTTGAAGAATTGAATGAATTGGATTAAAAATATAAATATCATAGTATTAGTTGAGGTGCGTGCAAGTTGGCCCGGATATTCATGTTAAACTAAAAAAAAATAGATATCATATGCTAGCGAGAGAATGTATGAGAGATAGGGACAATGATGGTTGATACTTTCTATTAAAAAATATGTTTTTGTCCTAATTGTATTCTTGTATTGTCAAATAACTGGTAGATAGTGTTGATGCAAAAGAAATTATCGTTCTTTTTTTAATTGAGAAAAGATGTATTTCTTCAATGATTTTTCAATTTCAGTTTTTTTTTTTTTTTGTTCTTACCTTTTGATTTATATTGAGATATCCCATAAACTTTGGAGATGAAATTAAAATTTACACACAGCGGAACAAAAATAAAGATTGTAGGTCTAATCGAAACAAATCAAAAGTTTTAGATGAAACTGAAAAAATACATGAACCGGAGATTAAAATCTACCCTAAATTGGCTGACGACCATGAAGGTCAAATCAGAAGATAGGGACCCTGTTTTCTTTAGCTGTTCCGAGGTGAAAGGAGTTTGGTGCCAGCTATATCTATTCTGCTTGCAAGAGGGAGATAAGAAAGCGCGTGAGAATGTTGCTTCGGATTTCTCTACTTTGCCAAGGCAAATTATCCAATATTCCAATCTGTTGAGTACAGATTACGTAAGACAACGCTGCTGAGAAATGCTATGAACAGTAATCCCAGATATGATTTGTTACATAATCACTGGGATTTTGCTGATAATTTTCTCGGTCAGAGTCTGTAAATGGACTTAGTCTTCTGTCGTGTATGCTTCCCAGGATAGTATCCTGTTTTTAAGCTCTTGTAGGAGGGCGAGCACCTACCTAGTGTTTTTTTTAGTAATAAAATTCTCGATAATCAAGACTGGGACCTTGAGATACCTGGAATGTTAATTTCTGCTAGGACAGAACAAAGAGGACGAATGTAAACACCAAATAGAATGCAAAATGATAAGCAAGAAGTTATCTCGGCCACACAATTACTGCACATGGCGATGGGCCAAAGATTTTGCTACTTTGAGTCATGCCATTCACACAATTGAATAAAAATCCAGCTTCAAGCACACATCATTAATTCATGGCTTAACATTGGCCACTGCTCCTGTAGTGGCTGCCTGCTATTTTCAGTATTTAATTGTCTATGCATTTGTATTTCTCTATATAAAGCTTCTTTTGGAGCACTGAAAGTTCCATAACGTGTGTGTTGCATGAAAGAAATGGCCTTCAAGGGTTCTAAGGCAGCAGCTATTTTTGTTCTGCTCAATGTCATTTTTTTCACTTGTGTCTCATCTCATAACGTACCGGCCTGTCCTCCAAAAGCTCCCCCAGCCCCAAAGAAGCCAGCCAAATGCCCTAAAGATACCCTTAAATTCGGTGTTTGTGGCAGCTGGTTAGGGTTGGTTCACGAGGCTCTTGGGACCCCTCCAAGCGAGGAATGCTGTACCCTTATCAAGGGTCTTGCTGATCTTGAAGCCGCATTGTGTTTATGCACGGCTATTAAGGCCAATGTCTTGGGAGTTGTCAAGCTCAAAGTTCCCGTTGCAGTTAGCTTGCTCCTAAGTGCTTGTGGAAAGAAAGTTCCTGAAGGCTTTAAATGCGCATAGAACTCCTTTATTTCTGTTCATTGATGTTTGTTTTACGTTTGAAACTTGTTTGCTCTTGTAAAACTCGCTTTCCTATAAGAAGCGAAGCTGAATACCTTTCAATAAAATGTGTTTTGAGTGTCTTCCTTTTGCTTTGCATCTGTTTTAAAGAGTTGAGACAAATAATGGCAAAATGCAAAAACATGTCGAAGCTGGATTACAGCTTAAGAGCTGCAAAGCATTTTGGTTAATTCATTCACTTTAAACGTGTAAAGGTGCAGGAGAATCAGTAGAATCCTCATCATCTACCCTGTTTTATAATAATAATTTTTATTTTATTTTAAAAAAGCTAATAACATCCTGTAAAACCTTTCAGCAAAGCGTCGCAAAAGAAACATACGGCCCCCAGCACCAAGGGGTTTAAATCTTGTAGAACATGCCCGTAGGAGGCATCATAGTCCGTTGAATCACCAAAGGAGCACTCCTTTTCCAGTGCAGCAGCTAAGGTTTGAAGCTTTGACTCAATTGTGCAAACGGATTTTTGTAGCAGGGCTTTCTCTAATCGAAAGCATGTTTTTGAAATGATAATTGTGTATGATAATGTACAATTTGACATGTTTTTAAGTTTGGGGCTTAAAGAATGATTACAGTATGATAATGTCCAATTGCAGTCTCAACGGTGACGAAGAACCCATAAAGCACCAAAATGCACATTTCAATGACAGAACTTGATTACAAAAGTCAGTGTCTTTTTGTGGCTAGTGCAATTCCAGAGAGAAGCATTCAACGAAAGGTTCCATTTCTGGCCTTGTCAAAACGTCAGTGTCTTTTCTTTCTTCTTTCTTTTCTTTTTTTTATCTCTGTGTGATCTCCACCTCACACTTCCCCACCCAAAATCCAATCCGTAAAACCGAAGCGCTGGCCACCAAGCAACCCCAAACTTCAGCACTTCTGGTCCCATTTGCTTCAACGTTGCAATCCTCACCTTTGCTCCTTGAAAAGGTTCCTCGTCCAATCCATTTATGAAATCACTAAGCTTCTCTGAAATAATAGCAACCCCATTTTCCTCCATAAAAGGTCATGCTTCTGTAACCATGCAACTGGGAAGAATGCGTTTTAGTTCTACAGAACTTGAGGGTTCAAGCGACTCCTAAAATCCTCCAAACACACTAAGCAAACCCTTTTGTTGCTATCAGCTCTTACTGCTCTCACCAGACAAACCAATACAAGAGCGCACGTAAAAGACGATTAGCTGATACTTAGATGACTGTACAAAGAAGGAGATAGTTTTATAGAAAAGAAAGAATGTAAAAAATGATAAATAAAGTAACAAATTAAGGAAATTTTCCTTTGGGTCAGGGATCTATTTTTGGATTTGGTATGGATAAATGAAGCAAATATGAGGACAGGCGAAGTTTTTTTTGGTACGCTTCAACCTTGCCGCTGGTAACATGATGGCATCACAAGGCAACTGAAACGCGGTTCGAACCAAGTTGGGTCTACAGGATTTGTTAGCATTTAAATCCACACTTGATAACCGAGTTCAAGTCTGCAGCTGGTGTGGCTAGCCAGTAGTTCAAGCATGCGGACTCTAGCCCAGCTGGAACATTGATAGCCGCGCAGTTGAGAGAGGGGGTTAGTACTTAGTTCAGGCAGTAAGGGTTTTTACTTTTTTGATGTTTTGCATATGCATTGATGAACATAGAGACGCGTTTTCCATCAGGCACAGTATGGTTTCGAGTCACGCCAATACAAAATCCTTTATTAGTTAAAAAAGTGAAGTGCAAAGCCAGCGATGATACAACCGAGTCAGATACTAGCAACTCGTACATGATACAATAACTTCACTGATTCCACTGTCTGCAAAGCGACCATAACCTGCATTAGACTCGGCAAGTGTAGGTGAAACTATGAAAGAATTATTTTACGTAAGTTGAGATAGTTTTTAATTCTATTATTAAAATTTTATTGATTAAATGGTCATGAATTTAAATTTTATCATTTTTATTCTATTTAATAAAAATTAAACACAATATAATATAAGTTTATACAAATTTTATATTAAAAAATTATATGAATTATATTTTAGAATTTTACATAACAACTCAAGATTTTTAATTTGGGACCGTTTTTTCTTTCCAGAAAAAGCATCATTTGGAGAGTAAACAAGATGGGTTTGGGAGAGTTAGAGGGCCAAGTGAGGCGTTCAGCAGGGAGGAGACTTCTAGTATTTTCACTGGGTCGAGGGATGCTATGAAGTCAGAAAAATAAGAAAGAGTCGGAGAAAGTAATATATATGAGCACCCGGTGATGATCGAACGATGTCTGGCTTCTTTCGGTGACATGTAGCTACAGGGATACAGACTTGTAATATTTATGGCATTATCGATGGCATATCTACTATTTTCAGACTTTGTTTTCAACGGTAAAAGAGTTAGACCAACTCTCACGCACCACGATTAAACACTTACTCCATTATAAAGAAAGCAAAGAAAGATTTAATTGATTCTATCCATAGCACATGTATAACTAATTGAGCAAATGCAATGCTGCAATCAGTTCACATAACCTTCAATGCAGTAATGGGATAGAGGCCTCTCCATTCAAGGAAATGGAAAAGGATTGCAGGTGGCTTCAGGAAATGCAGTAGCCTCGCAGGATTGATAAAGGGACATCTATTATTGGAAGCCAGTAGGGATCTGAGGCTGGAGCAGGGTCTATAACTATCCATGCCACGAACTGCTTGTGAAAACAAAGAAGACAATGATAAAATAGAGGAAACGAGCAAGAGAGTTCTTGAAGCCAGAGACTCAAGAAATTGTAAAATATGATGAGCAACAAAAGCAGGGAACTGAAGATGTTATTCATAGAGGGTGCATAGCCTGCCTTGACCACGGTTCTGTATTTTTTCACATATGAAACACACACTTACATTCCTTGAAGTTATTATATTCATGATGTGTTTCATACTTTAGATGTCATCAAGTTTGAGGCTTCGAAAGAATGATAACACGATGATGCCCAATTCGAGTCTCACTGATGCGACCAAGGTGGCGAAGAACCTGTAAAAGACCAGAATGAATCTACTGTAACAGGTATGAATCTACTGAACAGTGTTTACCATTTTATGCTGTCAAAATAACAGCATAACAAGTTTCCAAGAATTTTAAGTTTTGGATCTATTTCCCTAATGCCAAGTAAACCGTGTATCAAAGTTCATGCCATGTATCTGACAAATTTATAGTTAATATAGAAAAGGAACTGCAGTTACTGTTATTTGACTTTCTTAAGCATGCAACTAGTCATTGTATTCCGTGATTAGATTATGGGTAGAAAATTTATCTAGCAAAAGGAGAAAAAGAAAAGAGGCATAACTTACAGTCAAAATCGCTTTTCCTGTATTGTCAAGCTTCATGCTAGGTCCTTTCATGTCAGTTTCAAGAAAAAAGTGTTTTCCCTTTATTGATTCTGTCATCGCAATATCCCTTAGTTCCTGTTGTCAAGGAGACACTAAAATCAACTGCATATAACAGTCAGTTTGCCTATGAATACAAAACAATGCTGAATGCCAACTATTTGAAATAAATCACAGACACATCGTGTAATTTTGACTCCGCATATTTTTTTACTAAGCACCTCCTAGTTTAGGAAAACCTTATCGTGTAACAACTCGGGAGGTAACTGCTATTCAAAGAAATATTTAACCTTCAAAGGGGAACAAAGAAATTTTAGGGTTATACTACCCAGCAGTAAAGTTCACTCACCAATGCTTTTTCCCAGAGATTCTCTGCCAGCTTCACAGCGGAAAGTTGAAAAAAATCAGAATAGTTGCAAAATTAAGCATGTACTAATGGAAGTCAGATAAAAGTACTGAATTGAGACCTTCTTCTTTGGGGCTGTAATAAGCTGAGAATTTGAATCAGCATATGCTGCCATGTCATTAATAGCTGCATTGACCTTATCTAGGGTGAGCCTTCCTCTCATGTATCTGCAATCAGCAATAGCACTGGAGTTGGTCGGGAGCTTTATAATATGAATGCTAGACGGGATTCTTCATTCCCAACATTTCCCCACTAATCTATGTTATGAAACCTCATATACTGGCCTCGGTTTTAGTATCTGTGCAAAAGTACTCAGACCAAGATCGTGCCACGCCTCAAACTCAGTTGAGACACTAGTGTAAACACTAGTCCTATACTTGCAGAAATACACTACTACTGCTTTGTGTGAAATTTGATATGTCATTGGAAAGCTAGAGCCATGTCAAAAGACTCAAAACAGAGACCTTGCTCGGAGTGACATATCAAGGAATGGCACTGAGTGGCATGTAAGTAGTCTATGAATGGAATATGGATTCTTCAAAGAAAAACCATATAATTAGAAAGAAAAGAAAGATTAACTTACGAAGATAGGGAATCCAGCTCAGCAGCAGTTATATACCACAATGGTGGAGAGCTACGACCCTTTTTCTCCTGAAATTTAACAAAATCTTGATCAGTGATTTAAATAGTTCCCTCGCACTCAAGCTGCAGCAAAAATTTATGAAAATTATAGCAACTGAACATTTGCAAACTACTTTCCCCTTATTTCAGTTATACATTATCCATCTAGTTTTTCCAGGTTCATTAAATTCAAAATGAGAATGAAAGTGAATTTATTGGTCTGAGCCATACAAAACGTCAACAATCCGTATCCCCATAGATTTACGGATTGAAATTAAAACGTAAATTTTCCATTACAGTCACATACCTTGTGTGTTGCTACAGGCTCCTCAGGTTTCAATGGACCAAAACCAGGAAGTTGATTAGATGCTTCTGGCAGAATGCTGACAATACATAATAAAATAAGCACATTTGCAGCTCAAAACCTTAGACTCGCAGACTTGTAATATACGCATAAAAACACCAGTACCTTCTATTATTAATTTCCGAATTCGAGAAGGTTGTTCTTTCTGGCACATGTACAGACATACTTTGCAATTTTTTCTGCTGCCTTAGTGATGCTTCAATTAGTTTCTGAATCCATAAAACAAAACAAAACAAAAAACAATTACAACAACAAAATATAAATGCGCATGCTTAATTAACATAACTAAAACAGCTCCCCCTCTATTTTATAACCCTAGAGACAATAAAATTCTGTTTTATTCAAGTTTTTTTCTTCGAGATAATGTTGTGTTCCACTTAAATAAACCACAATGATTGTATTGAGCCTAATTAATTATTTTTTTTATTAATTCTTTAATCCGTATATGACTTCCAGCAAAATCAATTTCAAAAAATCAAAAAACATATTATTTCTTTTTCTTTTTCTTTTTCTTTTTTGAAATCATGCACGCTTCCAATGCTTCTTAAATTCTCTCGATTCCTTAACATTCAAGCAGAGCAGAAAAACTATAATCATAAATAATTCAACTTAACCTAAATGATTAACCGTAATTAGATGATACTCGATTTCGGTTATTCAATTTTACAATCAACAAAACAAATCTCGGACTGAAAAAACAAAGACAGGGAATTCAGAGCAAAGGTGTAGTACTTTAGCTTTAGGGATCGCCAAGGTCTCCTCACGCAAGCGGTCTTTGATGGCTTGCACTTGCAGCTCCATCGCCTTCAATGCTGCGTCCACCGCCTTCAAATCGGTGACGCTGCTCGCTGGATACACTGCACGAACAAAAAATTTCAGTTCCGTGTATGAGAAAATGAAACACAAAATGTCACAGGAGAATTTTATATCGAGTTCGGTGACTCACTGTTTCGGGCAATAACGAGTTCTTGTAACTCAGCGATTCGAGTATTGAATGAAGAAATCAGTGAATCGAGTGATGAACCAGCTTGCTTCACATCCATTTCTCTCTACAGGATTAGGTTTTCTTTCAATTTTGCAGTTTCTCTCTCTAGTATTTGGATTTGTATTTCTAGGATTTCATAAAAATGATTTTGGTGGGAACTGGATGTTTTGTTTTCAAAAATTTTGGGATAAACGCAGTCAAGGGTGCCGTTTTATGAAAATTAGTTATGTTTTTTTTTCCTTATAAATATGGGGTTTCTTCAGGAAAACATATTGAAAAGCATACCAAAATCAAATTAAAATTTCCGACTCAGTCAAATAGCATTGAATTAATGAAAACTTTTCTTATTGGACCGAATGTTTGGGCGGAGGAAGTTAGAATTATCATTATACTTGAGAAATATTATTAAATATTTGAAAATTTGTGGAGGGAGCAAGTAATCATTTTCGAGGGACAAATATAAAAATAAACTTAAGGTTTGAGGACTATATTTGATTTTGGAAATGGATAAGCTTAAGCTTTGTTGATATGCGGACTGATCTAGTAAAACTTGAATGTTAGACTTTGATGGAAATGGATTCTATCCAAGAAAAATGACAAATCATGGTTTTTTTTCAAAAAAAAAAAAGAAATAACAATTAAAAAAATTAAATAATTACCCAAGTCGTTTGTTTTTCATACAGTTTGAAAAAAATTATTATCTAAATTAGTTACAATAATTAAATAAATCTATTTTTTTCAATGGAAATCATCCTAGACATATATAAGACTTTTAAGAGCATGTTTGGAAACGCGGTTCAACCCGCGTTCTTAAAAAATTTAAATTTTTTTTATTAAAATTTAATATGATTTGTATGTTTTGAATCGTTTTGATGTGCTGATATCAAAAATAATTTTAAAAAAATAAAAAAAAACATCATTGACATATATTTTAGTATGAAAAATTATTTAAAAAACACCCGCAACCACACTGTCAAACAAGCTTTAAAACTATATGAACTGGACTTATAATATAAACATCAAAACAACATTTTAGTCATCAACCTCAGGAGCTAAGCAAATGTTTGTTCATACTCTGTACTTTTGTGTGACGAGCCTAAACTCTTGTAGTGTTGCTCGATGTTTATTCATAAGCAATTATCTAAGATATAGGTTTCTTATGATGCTTTTTTATTCCTATAAATAGTAAAGTTTTTTTTATATATTTTCTTTTTTCAATTGAATTTTTATATAGCCTAATTAAATAAAATTAAGCTTAAAATTATGAAAAACAAATACCAAATTAAAAAAATAGAGTACTGAAAAGTAAAACACAAAGAAAATACATTACTTCCTTTATATTCACGTTAATTTTCATTTTAATTCAAAAAATTTTATTTTTCAATTATAATTTTTAAAAAGGAGAAAAATTTGTTACAAGATGACAATGGAAAGGAAAGGGTTGTTGATTATCATGTTTGCGACAATCAAAATAAGCAAGCTTTGTATCAAGGAGCTTTATTTAATGAGAGGAGCTAGACGTAATGGTTTTTGGCCTTCACCTAGCTTGAAAAACTAGATCGGCCTTGAGAGATAAAAAAAACTTTTGATCTAATAATTGAATAGTATAACATATAAAGAACATTTATTCATTCGAAATCCAAAAACAGATTCCTGATTTTGTATTTTTGTTGCTGCTTTTATGTTTCTTATTTCTTAATAAATTGGTTTTGGATGGTTTTAAGAATGTTACTAGGTTTGTTTTTTTTTGGAAAAAAAATAAATTGAAAATAATTTTCTAGGTAAAAAACCAAGCTTTTTATTTTTTAACCACTATAATGATGGTCAGATTTTTAAAAGCAAATGATGTATCATTTGTCATAACAAGTGACATGTTAGGTGTGTTTTTTGTTTTCAAAAAATAAGGGTTGTCCATTTCTTATAAAAGAAAAAATAATAAAAGAAGGTCCAGGTTAGTGAGGTAACCTCGTAAAAGATAGGCTAAAATAAATCACGAAACCTAATTTTTGATCAATCTAATATTGAAATATAAAATTGAGAATAAAAAATAGAAAAAGAGGAAAAACAACTTGAGTTAGCTCACTAAACTCGTGATTTGGATCATAAGACTAAGATAACCTCACAAAAAAAATAATGAACCTCGATCTTCGATAAACCTAATGCTAAATGATGTAATTAAAATTAAAAAAAAAGAAAAAAAATTGTTATAGTGAATAGTATTTTGTGATGATAGGCATATTGAAACCCTTACTCTTTTAGTTTTTTATAATTATTAAAATAAAATATGAAGTTTAATTCTCAACCAACTTAGTGTTTAAAAATAAAATTAAGACTTTTTTTTAAAAAATGACTAAAAAAATAACTCGAGCCAATTCGGGTTAGTCCGTAAAATTCATAACCCGAGTTATAAGACGAAGATAACCTCATAAAAAAAAATAAAAACAAGTCATGAAGCCTAATTCTCAATTAATCCAATGTTGAACGATGAAATTGAGAAAAAAAGGAAAAAAACTCAAGTTAGCCAATTTAATTTATTAAACTCGCGGTCTAGGTCATGTGACTATGATAACCTAATAAAAAAATAAATTGAAATAAATTATAAATCTTAATTTCCAATAAATATAATGTTGAATGATGTAATTAAAATAAAAAAAAATCAAAAAAAAAATTATTACAATGAGTAATGTCTTGCAAGGAGGGGTATAATAAAATCCCCTTCTCTTTAAGTTTTTGTTAATTGCTAGACAGGTGCCCCACGCCTCGTCATAAGTCAAGTTAATTTCTTTTATATTTTAAAAAATAATGTTAAAATACTGCCAGCATGTTTTATTAAAAAAATATAAGTTACTTAATGCTAAATAACAAATAAAAATTGAAAAATTGAATAAAAAACCCTTAAGAATTATTGTATATGTGTATGTGTTGTGTCGGATAATTTGCTCTCTTGGTGTGTTGTCTATGCATCGTAAATAACAAAAGAAAGTAGAATCAATAGGTTGCACTGCAATCTAATTTACTTAAAGCACTTGTTTGCAAGATTAAATGCCCTTTAATGCAACTACTAAATACTCTTTTATTGTTTTTGCTAATGTATTTGCCGACATGGTTTAACGATTGCTCCCTGTTTTTTTAAAAGTATTTTTAAAAAAAATTAAATTTTTTTTATTTTTTTCTTTACTTCAAATAATTAATATTTTTTTGATATTCTTAGATCATTTTGATGCGTTGATATTAAAAATAAAAAAAATATTATTTTAATATATTTCTGAATAAAAATTATTTTTAAAAAAAACAACCGAACTATATTCTTAAACACGTGAATTCATAATAAGCAACAAGTATTTAATTACGAAATCCAATTTTCTTTTTACAGTTAAGAGAATTCCTTGATCATAATCTAATAAAAATATTAAAAAACAACAAACCTTAATCGTTTCAAGAAAAATAACAATATGGGTTCATGACTTGTTTATTAATTATCTCAATTTTAGAGTTTCATGGCAATTATGAGTTAAGATCTCACCAATCAAATGCTGACTAGTTTTTCTACAGAGAAGCACCATATTATGTCATGAGATGGATTGCAAGGTTAGATCACAACGATGGACTTGGAAGAACTGTCATTGCATCCCTTCATCAGCCTAGCAGTGAAGTTTCTCAGCTTTTTAGCAATCTTTGCATTTTTAGCATCGTATTTCTCACAAGTTAATTGAATAGTTGGAGCAACCAATCATGAGACAACTAATCACTCTTTACTGTAATAGTGTTTCATCAGTATTTCTAACTTCTTCTAGTGCAATTAGGATCTTGAACAAGGCTTAGACGATGCAATCCCCACAGAAGAAATGACTGACATCCTTGTAAATCCTACAAGTCCTCCGAATATTGGCAACATGTTCAAGTAAAGGTAACAGAAACATGTAAAGAGGTAAGCCAACACTAAACCAGACACAGATATGTTTACTAGACATGTTTAAGGAATGTCGAAAAGAGTATTTAATCTCTGTGGTTTTCTGCATCTTGAAGCACCGGTGAGCAGGAGAAACCATGCCGGATTTCCGACTCAATCTCTTGTCCTAACAAAAAGACCTTCCGTGAACTTGTTTCGTGATCTAGGATGGAAGATATAACTGATCGTAGGGAAGGATTGGAATTTCTAAACGAAGATCCGTTTGATTATGCGTTCCCAACTATATTCTTCTAAATATTAATTTTTTTTATGTTTATAATTAATTTTTATATTTTTAAATTTTTTTGATATATTATAAAAAATAATTTTTTAAAAATATTATTTTAATATATTTCTAAAAAAAAGTTTTTCAAAATCAACTATTACCACACCCCCTCTTAAAATATATCTCAACAACAATAAATTTGTTTTGTTAGGTATATCAATTATGAAATAATTATAATAATTATTAAGAATTTATTTTTTTAATTAATTTTATTCATGTAAAACTTTTTATCAACACACTTTAACAATGAAAAAATTATATTGTTATGTTTATTCTTGTTCTTATTTAATTTAATTATGTGAAAATATTTTTTAAAATAATAACAAATAATAATAATAAAATATTTGTGTATGTTAAAATGTAAAAATATAATAAGAACACGATTTATATTTTATTGTTTTTTCCTAAATGGAAAACAATATAATTTTTATTAAAGAAGAAAAACTAGAAAAGAAGAAGAAAACTGAAAATAAAAAAGAAAAATTGTTTTTTTGTTTTTGTTACTTCACAGCACCTCAGTATTCTGGGGACTTAGAATTAAGAAATAATTCTTGAGACTCAGAAGAGACCATCCCGCTGTGGCGATCTTTACGAGGTTTACACACATTAGGATTTCACTATGCGACGCGCAGTACACAACGCGTCCAATACATTGCCAACCTCACTATCTCTATTCTCTATCAAAATATCCCCTCATATAATCTTAAAAAAAATAAATAAAAAAATCAGCATGCTTACAAAATTTTGACCTAATTTAATTTTCTCTGCTTTAAAATTTTAATTATTCCAATTTCCATGGCGTCCTCCTCGTTTGTAGAAATTGAGCGGTTCCATTTGATACCAGTACTGTCAGTAACTTGCCCCTGCCACCGTCCTCTATTATCTAAAAATTCCCTAATTCTCAATCGAAAGAAACTCAATTTCGATCTCCTCTTAAATGGATCCAAAACCGCAGTTCCGGTTCACGCTAAGAGGGCGACGGCGAAGCGGTGGTTAATTACGTCCGTGGCCAGAGCTGAGGCTGACAGCGTCGACGAAGACAGCAGCAAAGAGGTAATAAAAATGTTCCTATAACTGACGCTCATTGATAACTGGGAATTCTGTAATTAAGTTTATTCTAGCAATTGTTAGACTTTAATAGTGTTATGTCGAGGAAGACGAGTTGGAGTGGGGGAGGTATTGTGTTTTTTGATGGTAAAAATTGCTATGTAAAGTAAAGCTGAGCCTGAAATCACTTATCATCACTATTGCCCAGTGCCAAGGCAATAATATAGTTAAGCTAAGAAACATGAATTTTAAGTCAATAAAACTAGCATGCGGATGAAATCAAGGAATTGCTATGAATCAAGGAATTTCTTGTACCGACAAGAACACACGCGCTTCCTACCTAGTTGCTAAGTCAATAAACAAAATGCAGCAAATGACCCTTTTTCATATTTCTACATCCAAAGTTAGCACGCGGATGAATCAAGGAATTGCTATTGTATGCCACATAAAGAATACCCTCCTTCCTTATGACCTGGAAGTGCTAAGAGTTGCTAGTAGTTATTACTCATAATTCTTTTCACTTCTGTATTATTCCTGATGGAGAGTATTACGTGGTGACAGACTCTGCTAATTCCTATGACTCTGAGTTTTGACGGAAAAGTATTGAAAGGGTTTTGGTTGTGTTTGTTATCACTAGTATTTCTCTAGGATGGTAACATATATGGCATTCTGTTTTATTGACCTGGTAGTTTTATGAGATTTTCTGTCTGCCCATGTGATTGTAAGTGCTTTAATATATGCAATCTGTGTTGCAAATTTATTTTTTGGATAGTAATTGTCTTGCACACCTCATACATGTCTTTCCTGCTGTAAAATCATTTTAGAATCCTTGTCAGGATCCCAATGATTTTACTACATGTTAGAGGTGCCTCTGCAAAAAGGCAAAAATAAACTTGATAAAGGGGTCTGGGTGTTAATCTCTAGTTTCTGGAATTGCTAAAATCATCTCTGTCATTAACAAAATCACTCTCAGATTCAAGTGTGCTAATTTTCAAATTGGAAAAGGACATTGATTGGGTACAAAAGAGTTTTCTATTTCCATAAGTGTCATAATTTGCCACACCTTCCACCATCCAAAGTAAGAGTAATATGCAATTTACAAGAAACAAATGTTAAAAATGGTGAGGTACAAAGAAACTAGCAAATTTGAGATTTCAGGATACTTAAAAGTAAATTTAGTGCCTTTTGTGTGCATGTTATTTATTTATTTTGTTCTTATATTGCTTGTGTGCAAGGTTAAATGGAACTGTTGAAATATTTATGTTATAGGAAATCGAGAAAGATCATATTTCACCTGCAAAGGAGGATTCTGTTTCACAACTTCAACAAAAAGCGACTCAACTGAAGAAAAGAATCATTTTTGGACTTGGGATTGGGATTTCTGCTGGAGGCATAGTATTAGCTGGAGGATGGGTTTTCACTGTAGCTTTAGCAGCCGTTGTATTTGTTGGTGCGCGTGAGTACTTTGAATTGGTTAGAAGTCGTGGAATCACTGCAGGAATGACTCCACCTCCTCGATATGTGTCACGAGTTTGCTCTGTTATTTGTGCTTTCATGCCTGTTCTTACCTTGTAAAGATCGTGATTTATCTTTATTTATATTTCGAACATGCATTTAACTTGTGATAATCGTATGATTCTTGCAAGTATTAATTTTTTTTTTTTCAGTTGCTAATTAGTATTTCTAAAATTTGGTCAGGTGTTTTGGTCAGATTGATATTCCAGTGACATTTGCTGCTTTTGTTGTGGCAATGGCATTGCTTCTACAGAGAGGGAATCCTCGTTTTTCTCAGCTTAGTAGTACTATATTTGGGCTATTTTATTGTGGATATCTTCCTTGTTTCTGGGTGAAGCTTCGATGTGGTTTAGCAGCCCCTGCCTTGAACACAAGTAAGAAGCTGCACTGTTATGCTTATGTAATGATAATGCTAGATTTTAGTAAGCTTATCAAATAATGAACGTGTATGCCATATTGTCAAATTGAGATGTCATATGACATGCTATGCTGATGAATTAAGGACTATCCATTTATTTTACTGATATTTGTGACACATGAAAATGAATATGGTATCTTGCATTAAATGTAAGTCTCCAGATAGAAGGGTAATAACTGAAACAACATATGGAGCAATCTAAATACGGAGATGTTCACATCCAACTCGAGATTTTAGATTTTTGTGTTAGTATGGCATTAGACTTTAGTTTATGGACTCCCATGTCAGACTAGTTTATGTCTGTGGGGCCTGAACCTTTCTCTCTTTCATTTATGACTTTTAGGTTCTGTGGGCCTGCATCCAAGTGTAAATTGACAACTTCACCTGTTATAAATGGAACATGATATGGCTTAGGAAAATGCATGGACTTCTCCTTCTACGTTTGAGTGTTTTAGGAGTATCCTCAAGCACTAGCTATATTTTACGTAAAATCAACCTATTGCCATATTGTGAGCCCAGTTCTCCTATATGCATATGTGAGACCTGATCTAGGACTTGGTGCTTTTAGCAAAGTGATTTTGTACTTTTTATTTTTGGCAGGAATAGGAACAACATGGCCTGTTCTTCTTGGAGGACAAGCTCATTGGACTGTGGGTCTTGTAGCAACCTTGATTTCTATGAGCAGCATCATTGCAGCCGATACATATGCTTTTATAGGTGGCAAGGTACTGGATTGCTGTTCAGCCAAGTTCTATTTTCTATTAGAATGTTAATGGACAACTATTGTTTAACAGTTAACACATTTGGTGTTATATGCAAGTTTCTATTCCGAAAGGCATTAAGCATAGATTGCTTCTGATTTATAGTTTCCATATTGGTGCATATGCTTCAAATAACTAAAAATCAACCTAAGCACGGAAGTGTTGTATGCATATGTGTTTGTTGGATATCTTGTAACATAAACTCATGAGTCTGCCATTCTGTCATAATTTGCTGAAGTTGTGGCTTCTGCAGTTCTGAGCTTTTAGCAATTATGAATCCTTTTGTTTTCTGGATTTAAGCAGACAGTTTTCAAGGAATTACTGAGTTTGTAAATCATTAAAAAATTAGAAAAGAAAAGAAAAATCTTGCTTTTAGACATAAATACATACTGTAGTATCAAGATGTGATGCTTCTTTCCAGAAAATAAATAAGCAAGTCAGTTTCAATGTTTCATACATCCTCACAGAATTTACTCTCCTTTCGTCTTTGAGTTTTGTAGAAAGATGTTGATATTCCATTAATAAGGTTGCTGGATACAAGATTGTGATGAGCTTTCTCAAGAACCTGAGTTTCTAGCAATGTTATTTGTTTTCAAATTCTGCCTTGTCCTATCAACAAAGCAGCATGAGATAGTTTTGCTAATCCGATACAGGCATTTGGCAGGACACTCCTAACTAGAATTAGTCCAAAGAAGACATGGGAAGGAACAATTGTAGGCTTGGGTGGCTGTATAGCCACTTCGGTGGTATTGTCAAAGTTTTTTTGCTGGCCAACATCCTTGCTAAGGTATTCACTAGCTTTTGATCAAAAGCAGGACCAGTATGTTCTCTCATGTTTATACTTTTCAGTCCATTATTCATGTGTCTCAACTCCATAGAATTGGAGGCTAATAAAAATTATCAATTATGTAGCAGAAATGTTGGATCATCTTAACCAGGATTACTATTCATGGATTTCTCACTGATTGATATTAGTGTATAAACAAGGTTCATGTATTTATTATTTGGAATCCCAATTTTTTTCTAATCTCTAACCATCACAAAATGAAATTATGAACAATGCAAATGAACTAGAGGAATGTTGGGTGGACTTTCTTAAATAAACTGTTCTTGGTACTTGGGAGTGAGACATGTATTCTCATTTTTAATTTAGTGTTGCAAGGCTTTGTTTTTGTTATGAGTTATTGCTTTATTTATGTTTTTCTTATGTCCCTCCATAGAGTTGGGGTGGGTTGCTGTTTCAGAAAAAGTGTCTTGGCAGTTCAATTCTCTTCTCTTTTACAACATTTAATGGTAGATATAGATGGCTTTTGGCAACGAACAAAACGACATGCAGCTTAATTGTAATGAGATTATCTGTCAACTGACTAGAATGTGCAGCCCATTTGCACATCTTTAAATGGATTGAAAATGTAATGAGGTTATCTATGACTGACTGGCATATGCATCTCATTCGCTCATCTTGAGAGGTCAATAAAATAAACTGTGGCTTCTTCTTTGTTCTTGGAAAATAATAGCTAAATTTTTTGTTATGTCTTTCATTAGAACAGCTTGAATCAACATAAAAGATAGTTGAAATATGTACTACTTTTTGCTGTACATATTGTTTTTATGTGAATATGCATCATTGGTAATTTTAGAGTTTGTTAATGTGAAACTGACTTTCTCTTGATTGGCTTTCAGTGCAATTGCTTTTGGGTTTCTAAATTTCTTCGGATCTATTTTTGGTGATCTCACGGAGTCAATGATCAAACGTGATGCAGGAGTCAAGGACTCTGGCTCATTAATACCTGGACATGGTAGTATGTTTTTGCTCATGCTTTTGTTATCTGATAAGACACCAATTCATTTTCTCCACTCTTTATTGACGTGCCGAACCTACCTGGCTGCATTTTTTTGTGTTGCCCCTTTTATTTGAGTTATTTAGATGATTGGTGCAACTTTGTGAGGGTTTTTTTTCTTCTTCTTTCAATAGTTATCATTCTTTCAGCTTGTGCGTGCCTGGCTGTTTCTAGAATCTCCCTTGGGCACTATTTCCCAATCCTTTTATCCTATCCCCAAGTTTTTCACCTGTCAACTCTTTCAAGTAATTTGTAATATGGTTTAAAAATTGGTCATTACCATCATATATCAGCATTGTTTTACAGGGTTTCAGTTTTCCTATACATTGAACCTTCTTATGTTGGTGATTCATTTCTATAATGGTCATTATCTCCATGGCAGCTGCGCAAGCAGATCTCGCCCATTCATTTTTTAACTTATTTAAATTTACAACAAAAATTCCACCCAGCATACATTATTACGACCATTTCTCATTATCTAATTTTGCACCATTAATCTTATCCCTGGACATAGAGATTCTGAACAGATGCTTTTTGTTTATTGAGTTCTTCTTTCGATCTTGATTGTAACTCAAGTTAGATATTGCTTCCCCCCCTTTTTTCAAATGATTGTCTAACATCTGATACTGCCCGCAGGTGGGATTCTGGACAGATCAGACAGTTACATTTTCACTGGTGCACTTGCGTACTCCTTCGTTAAAGCCTTCCTGCCACTTTATGGAGTTTGAGATAATTTTTTATCAACACAAGAGAAGAGAACAGAGCCAAAGCTTTTAGGTTTTCTTAACTCCAGAAATCCAGGAGCATGAAGAAGCCCGTACATGAAAGTAGGAATTTGTGCGGGGCAGATGAAAATAATTTTTGTTCTGAAAACCTCAGAGAAGGACGATGAGGCTAAACTTGCAACTCTACCAGGTCTCTTCAACATTTCTCCCTGGAAACCCTTGCAAGAGAATGCTTTTCTTATATACTAATGTTTCAATTTTCCCTGTACTTCACTGTTTATTCATACATTGCGTACCTCTGCGTTACCATGGATTTATGTTGATCTCCAGGATAGAGCTGCCTTCCATTGATTTCATGCAAGGCAGCCCTCACCAGAGTTGATGCAAGTATTTCTGAGCAATAATGAAGTTCACAGTTCATTCATTCTCTTAAGTCCAATACTATTTCCATTTCGTACATGATACATCAAGTTATACTGCATTTACAAATTTATCAAAATTCCCCATTTTATTCATATGAACAGTGAACTCTACTAAATTGTCATTGATCACGGAGCCTAAGCTAACCATCATTGTAATTTTAGTTGTCGCGTAACCTATAGAATTTCTCTCCATCAGTCCAGGTAGGAGTGTTGCGAATCATGCAGCTTTGAGGACTTTGTTTGCCATGGATGCAGTTGAGTTATAACTAGATTTTGTATTCTGTTGTATTTTCATTATAAAGCCTGACGAATGGTGACCTGACTGAGATCATCTAGTTTTTGCCCCCTGAACCTGGTGATCTTTCTGCTGGAAAAAAAATAGAATTTCTTACTTGTTTATTCTCCTGTTCACCACTTGTCCACTAGTTTTCCGGCAGCATGGAAATTACTGGTCATGGCATGTTTTTTTTTTTAAGTGAATTTCAGGAAAGTGAATTCAAGGAAAATATTTTTTAATATTTAGTAGTGTAATAAAAAATAAGTTGGAAAACACTTTTCAGTGTTTGATTATGTTATGAAAAATAAACTGGAAAATAATTTATTAATTTTTTATTTTTTTCAAGTTTATTAAAATAATAAGGAATAAATTTTGCAAATTAAAAAGTTAAATGAGAATAAAATTGAAAAAAAAATATAATTTCATAAATTATCTCAGATAAAATAAATAATAGAGATCAAATAAAAAATTAAAAAAATTAAAAGATGAAAAAATTAAAATAATAATAATTAACATTTCATAAATTATTTCAAATAAAATAAGTAACCATCAAAAGAATGAGGATTAAATTTGATAAATAAAAAATTTTAATAAAAAAATGATAAGGAATATGTAAATAACAATTATAAAAATAAAAATCAAAGTTAATATAAAAATTAAATTTTAAGAGATTAAATTAAAAAATAAATATTCAAAACAAAATATATGTAGCAATCAAAAGTTTGAGGATCAAATTTGATATAATCAACAAATAATAACATTTCTAAATTTGTGATAACTTCCTGAAAATGTTTTTTACTCAAATTTTTCAGGAAAACACTTTTCTGAAAACCGAGCTAAATTTTCTTTGACTGAAAAGTGTTTTTCGTTGACCAACTTTCCTAATGACAAATAAACACATGAAAGTTTGGAAAGTGATTTTCAGGAAACTATTTTCTGGAAAACAAATACAGACAAAAAGGAAAACACGTTCTTGAAACCAAGTAAAATCTTTTTTTGATTGGAAAGTGTTTTACTTTGACTGGAAAGTATTTTTCTTTAACCAAAAACTTTTTTCCGTTGATCACTTTTTTTAATAGTAAATAAATAAAAAAAATAATTTAAAAAATAATTTTTCAAAAACTCCTTTTCAAAAAATAAACATGTCTGAGATACATCAATTAATCCAATGATAATAAATAAAATTTTAATTGGTAATACGTCGATTTCAAGTAATAATTGCGGGACGAGATTCAGTTGACCTGGTCGCTTCTGTATGCGTGAAGGTCCAATAGAATGCATTTTATTCTTTGGATTTAGACATTGCACTCTCACGGGCTAATTTTTTCAATGGATACCACAGATATCATCTGATGTTAAAAATTAAATATAAAAAATCATTTGGGTTTTCTTGTTCTTGTATTTATTTATAACCCACCTGGATTAGAAAATTAACATGGTAATTTCAATTATAACTCTGTTTTGTACGGTTTCCAAAATACATTCTTAATTTAAATCTAAAATAAATAAATTATTTGTAAAATAAGAATTTATCATGCTCTCCGAATGATTGAAACTGGACTGTGATGCCCTGACAATTCGAATTCAAAAAATATGACCATAAAACGATTCCAATGCTGATCATGGTAGTAACAATAACAATAATAATTTATCCTGGTGGTTACGATAATGACTTTGATAAAACACAACAAGGCCATGCCGTCTATTCCAACGCTAAAAACGACATGACATCGGCCCCGTCTCCGTGACACCACTTATGTCACGTTGTCACTCAGCTTCAAATTGTTGACCATCAGATTTTTGTCTATACCATCACTTTCCTCATTGAAAGAAAAATGGCTTCAACCATGTCAACCTCATCAATCCCGAAAGAAATTGAAGAGGCCCACAAGGGACAACCCTAAAGAAATCCCACCAACCTATTCTTGTTTGCAGAGGCAAAATGAAGTCAATATCGCTGCTTCTTCAACCTTTTAGTGCCGTCGGAATTATCATAAAAGCGAGGAAAATCAAGTCATGATGACTACATCTCTTATCCCATAGCCGAAAGAGTTCTTCTACTGTTATAATCCATTGTTATCCAATTATTTCTCAAGGCAACCACCACATAAAGACATGGTCCAAAGAGGTTTGAGAGTTGCAAGTGATCTTGTAATTTCATGTGGACTTGTTTGTTTAATTTCTCCCTCTTGGCCTTTTGTATGCTTCTGCTTTTAATCTTCTATCCAATAATAGATAACACATGGCATGCCTGGAATGTCTAGCCCATAGTATGTTCGTCTGCATCCTCTTATTTGCTTTCTCTTTCTCTTTTTACTTTTAAAACTTGGCCACAAAACAAAAGACTTCCAAAACCCAGTGGTTCATTGCACTACTGGCTTACGCTCCTGTTAGTTTTTATGGACTCAATTTAATTATCAACTCTTTTGAGATACTGGAAGAATTGTCACACATGCATGTTTTAGTACTGAATTCGCATTATATTTATACGTACATTGACCTATCAAAATTTGATAGCGCCGTGGGCGTGGCAATTTGCATGTATTTCAGGGATTGACACTGCAAGCTAAGTTTCTGAAGCACCAAGGCTGCTAATCATAAAACTAGAACAGAAAAACAATTTGCAAACACTTCGCAATAAAAAAATAATCCCTGGAAGCTTACGAATCGTAATAGACTGGATTATACTTTTTTTGCGTAAAAACTTTGTTCGGATGCACGATGATCTCATCATCAATATTTAAAACATATATACATTTCCCTTAATTTAATCTTATTAAGGAATTGACAGAAACAAGGAAGAAACAACTAGAATTAACCAGGCTTGACCAAGTCTGATTTTTTCAGGAGAAAGAATGACAAATAATCAAGGAGGGAGGAATAAAAAAGAAAGAAAACATGAAAGAGACATGAGAAATGAAAGTTGGGTTGACCACGATGAGATAGCCATAAAACAAAAGGACGGGGATAAGACAAGAAGATGGGGATAGAAAGAAAAATCAAAACCCTTGGTTTGGACACTAGCCAGCAAATCCATGCAAAAGTCCCTGTGGAGCTAAATCTCCACCAAATATATGAGACAGGGAGTCTTGAGCATGAAGAGAGGTGGGAGACCAATAAGATCATTTGGGTTTTTCTTATTGGAGGGCCTACCGAAGTGGCTTTTGACAAGAATGAGTGCTTATTTACCCAAAAAAAGGCAAGAATGAGTGCTTACTTTTGGGTTTTTGGAGAGAAAAAAGTCGTGACAACAAAATATGTGGGATTCAAAGAATGCGTTGTTTCTAAGCTGCATAAAGAAATTGAAGAAGGAAAAGGATAGGAAGAGTGAAAATAAAAACAATGAAGGAAACTTAAAGAAGAGTTTGGGAAGATATGGATGGCAAGCATCTATAAAAGTATGCATAGAAAGAGATCGAATTAGACAAGGAAAAGATTGCATGAATTTTTGTTGCACCCGCACACCATATCTGATCTTGCTTTTCTTTTCATTACCTCTCCCATACAAATGTTTTTGGCGTTGGCCTTACATTGTATTTTGATTTTTCTTTTTACTATTAACGCACTATGATTTTCGAATTCAATGAGAGGATGCGATAAGAGAATTTCTCAGTAAAAAAACTATCCTGTATAAATATTAAATAAAGCCCCAAAAGGATATGATACAGGTAGCATAAATCCGAGTAACAATATTGTTGTATAAAAAACGTAAATTAATTAGAAATTATAAATACTGCACTTCGATTCTCGAGAAAATGCGTCGAATGTAGAAAATATTCGTTCTTTAATTTTAGAGTCTTAACACGCAATAGCTAGCATGAGTAAATATCTATAGAAGCACCTAGCTATTTATCAAATCGCACCTATATATATAATCTAGCTATAAGGGATGATTATGAATTTTTTAAAGGGTAAATATCTAATTAACTATGACTTGTCTTTCAACAAAAAAATCAACTTCTTTCGGTTCTTGATTGAAAGCAATACTTCTGACAATATACTCTTAAAAAGACTTGGATTCGAACCCATCGACTTAAAGGGGTTTTAGAAAAGCAGTGGGCAATGTTAATTAGGTAGAAAGAGGAAAATATATAGGAAACTTATTTTTTGAAGAAAAAAAGAAGAAGAAATGATTGGCTATAAGTTTCTAAAATCTAAGTATAGTGGGGATCCCATTGGCTATCCAGTAGAATAATTTGTTTTTAGATTAACCAGAAATGGATGACCAATTAGGGTTTGGTCAATGACCGACCAAAGAGTTTTTGGAGATAACAAAGCTGCCTATATATATAGCATATTTTTATTCGGCTAATTCTACAGTACCGTGACTTTACAGTCCCACTTGTTATTCATAATGCATATTGCGATGCTAAATATTTATAATAAAGTAGAATATTAAATGTTTATGATAAAATGAATACATCATATAAATATCTATAATAAAGTAGAACGTTAATTAAATAAAAAAAACTAAAAAAATCACTTTACACAGTAAAATATGTGTATTTATAGTCAAATAATAAACCGTGACATTTTTATCATAAAAAATAGTAAAAAGGAGAGGTTTGAACCTTAGACCTTTTCAAAGAGGTGGATGCGTGTTCATTTATTACTGGTAAACAAATTGTTGTATTAATTTTCAGTCCCAATTGAATACTTAAAATTAAATACTTTTTTTAAAATTATGAAAAAAATATTATTATTATTATTATTGCATATTTGGGAAATGGAAGCGAATGGTTTACATGGGGTCGCTGGCTCTCTTGTTTTAAAAGATAAAATCGAATGATTCTCATCCAACAATATTAAAAGGGAGGGACATTGTAAGAGGCACCTTTTGCCCTTCAAGTTTATTTATTAGCTGATAAAATCCCTGACTCCTAGGAGGCTTCTTGAAGACAAAAGTGCTTCCCTCAATTTCTTAATGGAAAGTTGTGTATCATTATATACTTTTCCAAGGAAGGGCGTTTTTCTTTTCCATCCTTTTTATTTACAGCTTCAGAAAAGCCTTGTGCTTTCTTAGGCTTCCACATCTGAAAGATGCTTGCATGGTGCTCTCTCTCTCTCTCTGTTCCCCTCCGAATCTGCTTTTCAGCTCTTGAAGTGACCCGAGGCAACATTGCTTCGGAGGTCCATGCATGGGGGCTTTGAATTTGGTTTTGTGAGAGAATGATAGGATAGGGAAAAAAGCCTCTTTTTTTAACACATTTGCTCTCATGTTCTTTGGTTTGAAGCTACTATTCCAGTCCGCAGTCAATTCTCTCTTTTACTGTTCATTTTTTAACTGTAACCCTCCCACAAAAGCACGATGTTATTTTAGTTGAATTTTCACCTTCGTCTTTCTTTTTAGCACAGCCACTTTTGATTCTTTTACATGAATTAGCCGGTGTATGAACATATCTCTGGTTGGAGCGAGAGGCAGTTCCCTGTCAGAAAAATGAACAAGGAGATAAAAGCTAGCTGAAAAGCCAGTTTTCGACAACTATTGAGGTCGTTGTAACCTCCATTTGATAAATCTTGGCCTCCCGACTCAAATATATGTCTTCTTCTTCCTTATCTAACTCTTGATTCCTCAAGTTAATTACTATATTAATTATTATTTTAATTTATTATTTGTTTTTTGCTTCTACTTGAACTTCATCATTGTTCATTGGACATAGATCGATGGTCAAGTTATGCTTGTATACGAATCAAATGCTACATTTAGTAAAAATTCCTTGAGCTGATAATGACTCTACAATCTACTTTGCTGTTCTTGAAAAGCCTGCTTGCATATATCAGGATAATTATTCCCCATTGCTCAATGTTTTTCTGAAACTTATCCGGTTATCCTCCTGGATAATATATAATTATGACACCACACACAAATACTCGTGTCGGTAACGAAAAATCATTAATATAAATAATTAAGTTGTGAGGTGAAGGGTATATTCATGAAACAATTATCTCCGTTCAAAAACTTAAATATTTAGACGGTATTTAGAGACGCAGTTCAAATACTATTCGGTAAATAAATAAAAACATTACGTTGATATAACAAAAAATCTTTGAAAAAAAACTATTATTACAATATCATACACTAATTTAAATAAATAAAATTATGATATTAAAAAACAATCTCGACTCAAAATAAATTAATCTAAACAGAATGAGAAAAATGATTGCTGTTCTTTTCTTCTAGATGCTTGTCTGGAATTTGGATAAGCCGGTACAAATAAATTGAATGGGGACCGAGCAGATTTGATGAAGAAGAAGAGCCAAAAGAAAATCATCACATGCACCAAACTGCCTCTCCTTTAAATTCTTCCATGTACAGAAATTGGAATCTCTGAAAAGAGAACACTGCAAGAAAACACGACCAGCTGGTTTAGCTTAAACAAGAGCAAAGACATGAAGGAACAAGGAAGAAACAAAAGGAACCCCACCAGCTTGAATTTAGTAGGAAATAGTATGCCACAGAAACATAGAGAAAACCAGCTCATTCTTGTTCATATGGGGGGGTATGAAGAGGACAAGAGAGAGAAAATCAAGTCGTCAGGGCCCATATTATCCTTTCCTGAAGGACTTTCCTTCCAATTCTAAAGGGCAAAATAAACATCGTTATAGACTTAAACATTCCTGGATTATGTCTATAATTATTATCCATTAAAATTAATTGAGTAATTTTCAATTTGGACCACCGGCCTCCACCTCTCATAATCCTTGATTAGCCAATGAAATATATAAAATTAATCGTGTCTAATTGCATATCAGCTATTCTATTAATTCTTCGTTTTCAATGGCTAGATTCACCGCATAAAACATCTTCTCGAAACAAACTAGGTGGTCATAGCTACCACCAATCAAAATATGAATAGAATTAAGAGAAATTAATATTAGATACTGTGAATTTCATACTTCCCTTCTCATATATATCGATCGTCAATGAATGGGCAAACTTTAATTTTACCTCTATACATTAATATTTCAATAATATTCTACTTCTGATTACCAAAAAAAACACAATATATGTTCTACTTCTATATTTATAGTTTAATGTTTTTCGATTTTACCCTTCTATTTTTCAAAGAGTTTTAACGTTACCTCTAATCATTAAATAACCTATTTTCTAAATTAGGTTTTTGAGTCATTTTAGCTTTCTAAATGTTTGTAAATATTATATCATATATATATTTGAACTTCAAAGAAAAAAAATGTTAGAAAAGTGAGTAAAATAACAATATAAAAAATTGGTTATATTTTTACCTAGTTAGCAGTGAAGGGTAAATTTGAATTAAAAAAAAAAACAACAAAGGAGTAAACTTGAAGATTTTCAAATTATAAAAGATAAAGTTGAAACATCGGTGAATTTATAAGGGAAAACATATAGTTTACCCTCATCAAAATCTGTAATTTCATACTAGAGAAGAGAGTGCAATATGAGAATATATAGTTAATAATTGCTCTTCGAATAAGTTCGATATTATTTATATATTCTAGGAAAATCTTAGAGGAATCGTTGTATCATACAATGAAATCTTTGGCTTTGGACCCAAGTATTAAACACTCATAATTTAGACTTTTAATTAATTTTAGTTGAGAAGTTAGGAAAACTTCATGGTGATTAAGAAATAATTAATAGGTTATTTTTTAAAGTACAACACGAAATATATATATATAACTCATTAAAAATAATAAGAATATTTTTATTTAGAATTTCTCTATTTTATTTATATTTTTTTAATGTAAATTTTAAAAATAATCATTAATATATCACTAATTATTAGTAGAGCATCATGAAACTTCCTGAGGAGTTATAATTCAAAATTTATATTTAGAAAATAATCATATAAATCACTTTTTTGAAAAATCCCTCATATAAGTTATCTTAAAGCAGCACATGCAGTCAGATCACTTGATCATATGACGTTTCACCATGTAGGTGTGATATATCTAATCGGACAGTAAATGTAAATGTATCCGTCTTCATTTTAATATGGTGGACAGGCAGGTGTGGGAGCCACAATCTGTTCCCATTTTTTTTGGTCCGTAGATTTTGGATTTTAGTGATCAAAGTATAGGTACTCTTGACCGTACACGTGGCCCGACGTGGGATTATGACCCTTCATTCTTCTTTTGTGGGTCCCAATTTGCTTGATGAAAGAGGGAAGGATATGTATCTATCCCACTTGTCATCTTTCAGTGTCACTGTCCCCTAGCAGTGGCGACGCATGAGACAATAGGTCACAGTCGTTGGATCCATGTTCGGTACACTCACTGGAATATGGTGGTTTAAAAAAAAAAAAAAAAGTTAAATTGCTAAAAACTTAAATGTTTGAGAATTAGATTCCTGTGCTCTCAATTTTATTCTTATTTTTTAGTACATTTGAATTAGTTTTTATTTTTTAATATACTTGAATTAAATGTTTAAGAATTAAATTTTAAAAATAAATTCAATATCATAATTTTAGTTCTACCTGTAGAAAGATTGATTTTAAAATTAAAAAAAAAAACAAAGAAGAGATTTTGAGGCTACTGGGTTTTTTTTTAAGATGAACAAGAAAGAGTATCTAGGCTACTGGATTTTACAAAAAAAAAAGATAAATTAAAATTTTTGAATAGATAATTAAAATTAAGATATTAAATATTAAATCTATTTATTTTATTTTAAACATTTAAGAATAACTATAGTGAATAAATAACCAACCAGGTTGAAGATTATTGATTTCAAGGATATTTAAGTTATTCCATGATTTTACATGTAAGATAGAGAGAACCACGAAAAATATTTTTAAAAAAAGACTTGATTTTAAATATATGAAACTACAAGAAAGTAAAAAAATGAAAGTGAGAGCATATGGATTAATTATATAAATATAAATTAAAAGGTTTTTCTTTTCTTAAGTTTTCCATGTTAGCACAACCGTTGACCATTCCAACAGTTTCAGGTACTTTTTGGAGGGGGGAAAGAAACCTTCGAGGTTCTTTGAAATGGAAGAATTGTCAGCTAGCAAAAACACTTATGTTGGAGATGGAGAGTCCTGGAGACAGCCAGCTTGGAAGCTGTAAATAAAACTGCTGGCTAGTACATGGATGGCTATTGGCTACACGCAATCGATCACTTGATGATTAAAAAGGGAAAAGCCCTTTTGTTTATAGGGCGGTGACGCTGGCTAAACGCAAGCCCTGATTTGCTAGATGCACCCTGCATGGAAGGTAACTTGGCAGCCATTGCTACGCAAGGAATAAATTTATCTAAAGCCATTAATTTGGGTCAGTTTACTCTTGAAGGCAAGTATACTAATATTTTTGGGATTTAACTATACATTTGATTAAAAAAAAGAATTGACATTTGATATTTTATTGCTCTGCAAATTATAGTATTATTTATGTTTTTTTTAAAAGGAATTGCCTTCTGTCCAGAGCAATTGTGTAGTTATCATGCCACACATAACAGCTAATAACATGGATAAACAGCAGACACAATCATTTTAATAATTAATAATGACAACTTGAATGGATTTACTCTTTATATTTTTTAAAGAATTTTTTATTTAAAAATATATTAAAATAATTTTTTTATTTTTTAATATTAACACAATAAAATTATATAAAAAAAAACACTAAGCGGGCTTATTTGAAAATACAAAGATTATTTTACAAAATATTTTTTATTTAAAAATATATCAAAATATTATTTTTTTTATTTTTCAAGATTTATTTTTAATATAAATACATTTTAAAAACACTAAAAAAATAATTAAAAATTATAAAAACACGGTTGTCTGCTGCATGTCAATTTTTTCTAGCTACCCCATACCTTTATTGAACATGGGGTGCCCTCTAGCTATGGTGAAATGGTAGCAATGCTTTCCCAATTGGACCACCGCTTTTTCTCCAACATTGGACCACAATTAAGAACACTAATTAATTATCCCTAGTTAGCACAATAATATTAACAATCATAGGCTGTTAATCTGCAGGGTTATTAACATGGAGTCCACAGAGCCGACGATTTTCGCTTTTCCTAGCAATCTTTTTTTCGGACGTAATATTAATAATGGGACCGAACCATACCCCTCGCTCCTTTTCAAATGCAACATGGAATTTATCATATAATAATGTGATTGGAGCTCAACTAAAGTGTATTAATAACTCATGTTAATGAAGATGATGAAAAAGAAACGGACTTAGAATAATCACGCAACGGTCCAATGGTACAAGACCCATGTGACTTGATGAGGGGTGGGAATTAAAAACCAAGAGCAAATTCAGTGTAAAATAATACAAGTGCTAGGATGAATACATAAATATCATGATAAAAAAATAGCCCTCAGTACTAAATTAAGCATCGATTGCACCCCCGTAACAGACATCTGGTGAATAATATAATAATACTCTTCGATAAAGTTGTATCAAGCATCAATTTGTTGCAATCCTTGTGGCCTTCAATGGCGCAAATCCATGAACCTAGTACACTGTAATCTTATCATATTCGGAGACCATACAACTACATATAAACTTAGGTTTGTGAGAAGGGTGGGATTATTACCAAGACGGAAAGAGATGTCCGGCAGAGTCAAATTTTTAATCCAAAGTGGGGATTGAAGCATACAAAAGGGGTAACATTCAGATTCTGATAGCATTAACCAAAGATTCTAAGTACTATGTGGGCATGCAAAGTGATTGAAGCAGATGAGATGTGGAGATCAAGAATCATTGTCTTGATGCTTTTCTTGAACCATGGCATGAAAGGATATGATTACTGTGAACATGAGAGACAATCAAGGAAAAAATTACTCCAGCAGATCTGGCAAAGAATGATTTAAAAAGGGTTGATTATGTCTTCCACATTTGGGATTTGCCTTCTTGTCAAGTGTGCAACAAACAATTACCAACTTAAAACAAGAAAAGCACCATAACCAGCTAGAAGCAATAACTGAAGTGACAGAAAATAAGAACTGTACACCCATCCAGTTAGTCAAATGTTCAGTTTCTTGATTGGAAATAATAGGAGGCCTAGAGCACATAGACAATAAGCGAATGAGTACCAGGGACAACAAGATTCAAAAAAGATCAGAAATTAAACCGGGGATTACGAGCTCGGCACCATAGAAACAATATCCAAAATGCTATTTTTTTTTGTTCTTTAACACCTCCAAGCAGAAGCCGATATCAGGTCCTTCCGTTGCCAGCAAAGAACAAGAGAAGATTGTCTCGTTTCAACATGGAAACCCCTAACTGGAGTACGTTGCACCAAATACTCGGCTTGTGACTCGGTGAAGTTACTGAAAGTCAATGGAGTGAAACCAGACTGCAAAAAGAGATTCCTCCAAGAAGGAGTCCTATCAGGGCAACGATGACGACCCAGAACAATTTTCTCAATGCCTGGTTGGACCAAAAACCTCTCAATCTTTTGTAATATATCCAAGTTCACATTCACAGCATCCAGTGATTCCAGCAGGCCTGAATAAGATTGAATGGCATGGTTGATATGGTGCCCAAATGGGAGGTCGCTTCGGTCACAGCCTCTGTCCAAAGAGACCACAACTTTGGGTGACAGTTGCTTTACAAAGCGAAGAGCCAGAGGAAGAGTTGATGGGTCATTTGAAAAGGAGCCAATTGGAAGATTCACAGCAGTTACTTCCTTTTCCGATGTGCGCGGAGGCATTGGCCAAGAACCAGAACCCAAGGATTCAAGGCTTAAAATTTCAAGCTCGAATGGCATGTTCATTTCACTTGCAAAGATTCTTAAATTTTCTTGAGTGAAACCAAGCTCGAGCTCATCATGTGAGGAAGGAGAAGCAAAAGCAGTGATTTTAAGAGAAGGGGCACCTCCAGTCTTCAAAGCCAGTTCTTGCATAAGAGAAGCCCATTGTCCACCATATCCAATATCAAAATCAACAATATGAATTCTCTCGAACCCCTCAAAAGCCTCGAGAAGAACTTGGTTGCAAGTAAAATTCGCAAACTGGAGGATTGGTGAGATCTCGGAGAAAGATTTATAAGCACCAATCTTGAAAATCAGGTTACAAGCAGTATCAATTGAGTTGTTGCTGCTCGAGTGGAGAAGCAACTGCAAGGCATCCTTGAAATAAAAAGCAGTCCTTTGGTAAGGCTTACCGATAGGAAGAGAGAGCTGGTGATTGAGCCGCGCCAATATCCCTTGCGCAAGTACCGGATTCCTATTTTCGATCAGCTCTGCTGCTTGACATATCGGGTTTATTATTGCCTGTTGAAGCTGCTGCTGGTTTGCCAATTCATCGCTTGCAATTTTCTGATTCATGATCACTCCCTGCCTCTGCTGCTGCTGCTGCTGTTGCTGCAACATTTGAAACTGATGATTCTGCTGCTGTTGTTGATGTTGTCGTGGAAGAAACAACTCTGGAGGCCTCGAATCAAAGACTTTTGGCACATAATTGACTCCAACAAGCCCAGAATTAAGCCTTTTCGACGGCGGTGGTGATAAGAAATGCTGGTTATTATGATGCTCTTGTAATTGTGAATATGAGAATGGCAAAAACATAGCTGGATTTTGCACAGACTGGTGTTGGTTCTGGTTGCTTATCATCCCTGGATTCAAAATCTGCGGCTTCTCATCTTGATCAAATGCTGCCTGCTGCTGTTGTTGCTGAAACAAACCTGGCAAAAGATTGATCCCTGAATTAAACAAAACAGGATTTGGTTCAATACCCATATTAGAAATTCTAGTAACATTGCGGTTATTATGAGGGAAATCAGGCTAAATACCATGGATTGAAGAAGGATCAATGTTGTTGTTGTTGGCAACGAAGTTGGCACTTGCAGAACTCATATTGGATATATCAAAGCCAAAAACTTGATCTACAACACCAAAACCTGATGCATGCTCCATATCTAGAGACCTACTTCCACCTTGTAACAGCTTGTTGAGTCCCACGGATGGGTCCTCGATATCACCCATAATTAGCCTTAAAATTGACTGCTCTTGACTAGGAGAACCTGGCAACACACTCTCCCAATCCTCCATTCCAAGTTGCTGTCCACATTCTTCATCTATACAAGGGATGCTTCCACCAGCTGCTGCCACGTCGTTGGTGGTGTCGGTGGAGGCTCCTCCGCCACCACCTCCTCCGCCTTGAGAAGAAGACAGTGTTGAGGACGATGTTGGTGGGCTTCGTCTGCTTATTGTGTCAAGCACAGATGTGGGCTCAGCACCGCCCACAAAAAAACCACAACTTTCTTTGCTGTTGTTGTTCTGCCACTTGTGGTGGTATTGATACAGTGAATCTGGAGAGGAAGTAGTAGACGAAGAGAAATCTAACACCCCCTTCCCTTGAAAGTCCTCAGAGGGTAGGGGCATGGCCTTCATTTAACAAAACCAAGAAACTAAGAATTCAAGAAACCCGGATATATCCAGTTTATTTTCACGAAAATCAAGAAACCACCCCCACCACTACCCCCTTCAGGGTTTAAAGCTTTGCAGAAGCAAGTAACTGAAAGGCAAAATACTTATGGGATTAGTTTGTATATAACAAAACAAGAAGTTGGACCTTGCAACAAGAGACAAAAAAAAAACTTCCAAAATCAAAATCAATTTTTTTTCAGAGGAGACAAGTTGTTAAATGCACAAAGAGAGGTCTGGCAAAAAGAAAAAAAAATCCCATTTTAGAACACACAGAAAGCTTGTAAAAGAGTTCTTCTTCTTCTTCTTCTTCTTGGGTACTCGTCTAGCTAGCTACCTCGTTTTTTGTACCATATTTTATCTCCATGGTTCTTCCAAGCTAGTTAACTTCGTTCGGTTTTTTTGTGTTTTTCTCTCTCCCCCCTCTCAGCTTCTTCTCTTGCCTTCTTGTTGTGGCTTTGCAGTACTCTGTCTTCCTTCTATTTTCTGCTGTAGATGCGCGCAGCATGTAAAAGTGGTAAAGTGCCCTCCAAACCCCCCTCTCTCTTCTTATTGTCTCTCTCCTCCTTTCCTCTCTCTCTATAGTCTATAGTTTTTTTTTTTTTTCAATTTTTAATTTGTAATTTTTCATGTGGCTTTTGTCTGTAGATGTGGTTATCTCTCTCGTAGGGTTTTCTTTGATTGATTGTCACTCCACTCTCCCTTCCATGGCTCGTGTGAAAGAAGAAAGGTGATTTGAAAGAAAAAAAAAACAGTGAAGAGTTTTTTCATAATGATATGTTTAATAGTGAGCTAGAGATCTTTATATCATTATTGATGTTTTCACATAAATAGATAAATTTTATTTTTCCATTATCATCTTATTCTCATACGAGTTAATTGAAAATTCATTATATTAATAATGATATGTTCATTTAAATAGACAATTTGCTATATTTTTAATATATATATATATATATAATATGTACTTCCACTTTTTAATTCAATACTAAATAAAAATATATTTTATTCGGGATGCAGTGATACATGTATACATTTAAAAATATTAAATCATGTAAAATATCCAGTAAATGCAGAATTTAAATGTAAATATAAATAATCTGTTTAAAATTCAAACAAAGAATTAATATATATATATATATATATGAAAAAAAAACTAGCGAGAACACATTGATGCAACAAAAAAAGGGAGGGTAAAGTAAACTTTAAACATGAAAATATTTTAACAGTTAGTTTAAATATTTCATACTTGTTTTTTTTTATCATTTCAGTTTTTTTTAACGGTAGGTAATGCACGTTTATACACTCGAATGAAAGCGCGTGAGCTTCTCATTCTGCGTCGTCTTTTGTTGATGATTTTCTTTTACAGAGATCAATGAGACAGGGAAAAGGTGATCTAGCTCAGATAGTTTTTGTAATTTATCCTATTACCCATAACACCCCTGCCATTCCCAAGTGGTTGCAGGACGGACGGATAGCTGACATAGGGTCATTTAAATAATTATGAGAGAACAGGCTCTGCTGGCCAGGATTTCGAAACTAAATCTGACGGGCACGAGACAATGAGTGAAGGCATTTGTGGGGTTTTGAAAATATCGAGACTAATTCAACGGCCATGATCTTTTGTTATAGTCAAGTATGTGTGGCTGTGCTCTTTCTTTCTTTCTTTCTTTTTTTTCTTGTTGTTTTTGGCTCAAATAGAAAAACAAGGAAAAATCAGTTATTGGGGTCCAAATCCCGTAGTTGGAGCTTTGATTAACCAATGGGTTTGTGGTCGTTTGATGGATTGTCACTTTCTAGTTGCTGGTAAAAAGTAAAAAAAAAGCACGGTAAATTACATGTCTAGTCAATTCAACAGGATGATTTTTCCTTGCTATTAAATTAAAAAGAAATTATTTTTCCTATCCAAGAAACAAAATGGCTTTTCTAATATAGCGAGGAAGTCCATCCACGCAAGATAAATTGTGCAATTAGCATGTAAAATCCAAATAAATAATGAAATAATACGGAAGCAAAAAGTTTTATCAAATAGCATATCTTTTTTATGTCATGGTTGGAAACTGTAATAAAAATATTAATTGATGATGTGATTAACAACTGTAATATTTATTTAAATTTAGAGTTAACCAGTTAGCTAACTTGTTAAATTAATCGACTAGTTTATTATAAAAATCATAAAATTATCAAAACCAAGATCCCGGTATGAGATTTTAGAAGCATGAAAATTCGACGGATGGAGTAGCAATCCAATAACTACTCTAAAAAAAACACTGTCCATAAATTCCTGTAAAAATTTGAGTGCAATTCAACAGTTAGATCAGAAGTTATTGTTATTTTGAGCTATTACTTTAGTTTAGCATGGTTAGACCTCCTCTTATACCTGGACCTATACCACTGGTTCATGAATGCACATGTTATGTCATCTCATGTAATATGTATTGAGCAAATCCTCATTTAGCTATGACAAACCCGCATCTGAGTATTCATAATCACCCGTTATCGTAAGCTCAACTACATCATTGACATTGAAAAACAGAGGATAGTTGTTGTGTGAACAATGACTTTTTAAGATTTTAACCGGAGCCTATTTTTAAATCTACACGGCAGAAAAAGATGCATATTTTGACTCACAAAATATATTTGGAAATTTTTTTTTATAAAATTATGATTTTTGTATGAATATATTGAGTGTTTCATACAACTAGATCCTTTGATCAACTGGTTGAGTTAGATAATTTGAGTTTCATCTTATCGCGCTTTAGAAGCGTGATTTTTACTAAATATCGTTATTTTGAAGCGCAACAATTATCTTGTCACGTTTAGAAGTAACAATATTTAGTAAAGATCACGTTTCTGAAGTGCAACAAGATGAAAATGTGCTATTTCATCAAATATCTAATGATTTTTAAAGGTAGTTTATATTTAAAAATATATGAAAATAATTTTTATTATGTTTCATACAAGGACATCGTAAAAATATTAAAAAATATCAATTTAATATTTTCTAAGTAAAATATATTTTAAAAAAACATTAAAAAATATAAATCAACACACCCTCAAAACTCAAAAGCGATTTTTTATTTAGTGAAAAAAAGAAGATGGTTTTTTTTTACGAGTAGAATTCATAAAATAAAATTGTCTTGTGGATCCAGCTAGTCTATAAATAATTTATTTTTTATCGGACTTGAAATGTGATTGATCTCGACACACAAAGATTCAAACCCTGCAGCATTTTGAAAGAATCTTAAATACGAGTATCGGCAGGAAAGGTCATTTTAATTTCCTTAAAATTGAATCAGCGTTGTTTCTATTAATCCAATCAGCTCATAACTCGGGTACGGAACCGAGTGTAATGACTTTTAAGGTTGTCTTGAAAATGAAAACCGAGGTCGATGCAAAAGACAGGACTGAAGAGAGGATGAATTCGTAGAATTATTGTTGGATTTTTAGTGTTCATTGAATAAGGACAAATGAATGATAAAAATGCATCAATTGACAGGAAAAGGAATGTTATAATCGCTGATTATCTGTAGAGCACCTTGTGACCTTCACGTAATTGACAAGCAACGAGAAATGTCAATCTGTCCACCAGCATTTTTCTACCGAGAATAGTAGTTTTTTATACTTTTCACGTGTGTTCCAGTACCGATCAACCTTTGATTGGAGCAGGTTTCTTCCACTTGGAACTCGGTTTACTCACTTGTGTCTTGCTGGGGTGCTTCATGTGTTTTCTTTTTAATTTATTTTAAAATACATTAAAATATTTTTGTTATCAATTAATAAAAAAAATAATCTATTTAATGTTTTATTGAATTAAAGATGTGTTTAGAATTGTAGTAATGATGGTGGTTCAAAATAGTTTTCACTTAGAAATATATTAAAATAATTTTTTTTATTTTTTTAAAATTATTTTTGATATCAACACATCAAAATGATATGAAAATGTAAAAAAAATTATTTTCAGCAAAAGTAATTAAAATTTAAGGAAACATGGCTATTTCCAGATAGGATGTAAATATATTTGAAAATACAATTTTAAATATAAAAATTAAGCAGATAGAAGTAGTTATTAGTTAGTCAAAAGTGCATGATTAAGGTAGATTGGTCATGGTTATTGCAGTAAACTGTGTATTGCTAGCCATCTAGCCATCTAGCAAGGCAATTTTGAAAAATCAGCTAACCACTCCACGCTTCGATAGACTAATTAATCTACCTTGTGAATTTAGTTTTTTATTCTTGTTTTGAAGTGTTTCTGTAAGATATTTAAATGAGATCTGGAATGACAAGGAAAGAGGAAAAATTTATTGTTTGTTGAAAGGTGAAATCCAAACACACCTTAAGAGGTATAGGGTGAAATTGAGAGATTTTCAAAGTACAGGGATAGAAATGAAATATTGATGAATCTATAGAGCCAAAAAACAATAAGTTCCTTTTTAAAAAAACCGAGTCGCTTCAATGAAACGGCTCGTCACTTGTAAAATCTCGGAGATAAAGTATCTATTTCTCACACCAATCATCAAACTAACCCAAATCATAAAGGATTTAATTGTATATGACCCAGAACTTCAAGGGTTTAACTAAAATTAACCACAAATCACAGGTACTTAAGGACCAAATCCACAACTACTTCATTGATATATTTCTTCACCTGACTTGATCTCTAGTTTTTATTATTCAACGGGTTATGAACATCCTTGAGCAGATCTATATATAAATCAATATTATTTTTTAATGGATTTTATAAATTAATGTACCATCTCACATTGTTTAGTGTATTAAAAAATAATATCTCTTGAATACTGGTTTTAAAGTTCGAACTCGGAAAATTAAGGGAGAAAGCAAACCAGCTCATCGACTTAATTTGAAAGTATTAGTGATGTTATTAGAAGATTAAGAGCGTAAGTGCCTAATTGACAAAAAAAAAAAACAGTTGTTATTCACCTTAAAATGAAATATAAAAAAGAGCTGAACCTGTATTGTTAATTACCTTTATGTATTAAAAGAATAAACCTTTTATTTTTTGAGTTCCATTGTTAATGTGAAAAAATAAGGTATTTTTTTTAATTCAGTATTTTTTTTTTAAATTGTGTTTGTTAGGATTGTCTTTAAACTAGGTAAATCATCTAGATCATGTTAGAACAACTCTAACGTGTTTTAATTTTAAACATGGACTAAGCAAAAAATTGAGCCAATATTTTTTTTTTAATTTCATCATTAAACTTTTTTTAACCAGTTAATTGCGGTGGTTTTTAAACTGATCAAGTCAATTGAATCATGTTAAGTCAATTTATATGTAATTTAATTTTAAACCTGCCATGGACAAGGAGTCAGACTGTGAAGGTTCCAAAGTTTACCCGTTAAGCTAAATTTAATAATAATATCTGATAATTTTTCACAATTTATATATTTTTTATTGCGTAAAAAAGAATTTTTTTTATTAATGTGAGTGTCCGGGTAGCTTGCGTGCACCTCGACTAATCTCACGGACCATAAAGTTAACGACCATGTAAGCTTTCAGCCATGAGGTTTGTGAAATTCGAACTAGTGATTTTTACGAAGCAAATTTAGAATATGACAAGTTGAAGTACACCGCCCAGGATTTTTTTTAATATATAAAAAAACCTTGATTTGATTTGTAGCAGCTATGCAAACCAACTAGGATTAAGATGTCGTTTGCTAACGTGGCTGCGGACTCACCCGCAACTACGTTAATAAACGTTTGATAACCAAAATAAAAATGCTTTCAATGGGTAGGACCCATATGGCACCGCAGGTTCTCGTCTGGGAAAAACATCAACAGTGGAGCATGTTCAGTGAATAGTGGAGCTATGCTCCACTGCAGCACTGTTCACTAAAGTGAACAGTTTTGTTTTTTTTTTTAAAGTTCAAAAAACCAGTGCGAGTGAATTAATTCACTCACACTGTTCACATGAAAAGTTTAGGTTTTTTTTTTCTGAAAAACCAGTGCAATTAATTGATTTCATTCGTACTATTCACGTGAACATGAACAATATATTTTTTTGTTTGTTAAAAAAAGTAGTTTAAGGTGAATTAAATTTACTCGTACTATAATCTCAACTTTATTCCTGATAATATTTTACCTAATTTTATTGCACGCTCAAAAAATCATGAAAACTGTAGTTCTTGTCGAATGAATTTTGTACGTGATGAAATTATAAAAAAAAATTTAAAAAATTGAGTTCTACTCGAAAAACTAATATTTAATATTATTTAATAACACTATATAAATTAGAAGGATATCTCATGATGATATAACATTTGTGGAATTTGATCGCAATTCCAATTATGTTCTTGCCGGGCCCGACTTAGTTAAAAAAAATTAGTTTTTATTTTTATTTTAATCGTGTCTTATTCAAAAAATTAGAAGGAGATCGCTTGATGACGTAACAAAAACTTCAGTTTTTGTTGTTGCGCGCTTAAGAAACCATGGAAAATATAGTCCTTGTTGGATAGATTTCGTATGTGATGACATTGCACATAGTTTAATGGAATAATAAAAAATATTTGATATCAATATTATTTATTTCATGATGTAATAACAGTAGTTAAATCTACAATATTTAAATTAAAAATCATTAATATATATATATTAATTATTTTATAACCTCAATTTGAAAAGTATTTTTTTAATCAAATACATTAAATTACTTTTTGTTTAACCTCAATTTCAACTAAACATATATTTTTCCAAATCAACCTCAACTAAAAATACTTTTTATAAAATAATTTTTTTAAAATCACAACCATAACAGCAATCTCAATACCAAACAAAAACCTAGTTGATAAAGTTACGAGGACACCGGCACGGATCAATGGAAACAAACAATAATGCTCACCAACAAGAAGTAGATGAATAGTGACTACACACAAAAAAAGAAGAAGCAGGGCCTCGACAATATCTTTTTGAAATGCAGAGAAAAATGTACATCAACAACACTGCTTTAAAATTTCTGAAATAATATACCAGCAGCCATCAGCTCACCATCTTAGTGCATATTTGTTTTTGCAGTAAAAATGGGTGTTTTTAAAAAATTTAATTTTTTTTTATTGTTTGGATGCATTTATATAAAAATAAATTTTAAAAAATAAAAAATATATATTATTTTAATATATTTCTCAATAAAAACCACTTAAAAAAAACAGTAACAACAAAGCAAAAAAGGACACTAAAAGCACATAAGCTAATGGCCGCAAAGTGATCAAAGATAACATTGCTCCTTTGCCTGCACTCTTTCCTAGCTAATTATTAATATTATATTGATCTCATTAATTAAAAAAAATAAAATTCTGGCATATAATTTCCCGTTGCCCAAGTACCCAGGAAGCCGCTTCGATGAAACTATGTAAACACACATGAGGATGATTAAAAAAAATTGATACCAGTACAGGCACCGAATTACAAGAGTGGAATATTGATGGAACTTTATTGCTTTTTGTGTTTCGAGATATTTTAGTTCGAAATGGTTTTTTTTTTTCTTTTTTCTCCGAGTCATCCGTAATTAACAGATGTTTATTGCATTTATTTAATTTTTTCCTGTTTAACAATTGAGTGATCCTTTTGAAATACTAGTTTTTACACTTTAAAACTAAGTCTACCTCTATAGTTAATAAAAAAAGGTATAGTGCATAGATCTGAGGAATTTGACTTGGTAATTTAAAAGTTTACTTTCTTAAATGAATTCCCAGTTTAAACATCGAAACCAACATGTAAAAAATTTAATTCATTTGCATAAATCATGTCACTATAGAACACATACTTCAGATTATTAATGAAAAAAACCATAATTAACTTGTAAAAAAAGAAGAACAGTGTACAATCTTAATAAATAGTGGTAATTATTGTTTATATATATATATTGCTTTTGAATTTCTTGATACACTACAAGATATAAAAAAACAATATACTTGCTCCTCTGGGCATATCGTATAAGTTCAAAGTAAAGGTTTTGAGTTCTCGTTTTAGGGTACTCAAGAGGCAAAATTCCAGACTAGAAAACTAATCCCACCTTAGAACAAATTTCACTGCTAGCAAGAATTCAAACCGCGTTCGTTTGACGAGAAGAACTAGGCAGTTGCTGCCAGACCCAACCCTCGCTCGTACTCAAGAGGCAAATAATACGTGACCCTGTGAATAGGCAGTGCAGTGGTCAACATGTGGGTCAAATAATATAATGAAGAAACAGTCCTTTTATAGGGTGGGACATAATTCAGAGCACAGGTAGACTTTGAATGTTTTCTGTATCTTTTTCTAGAACCATGCTTCGACACATTACTGCTAGCCTCATCAACATGTTAATTTTCATCTCAGCGTTGCTTTCAATTTTCCATGTTTACTCATTTTCACTCCCTCCAGAATTCAGAATAGGTCTGTCCAAATTTGTAAAAATGGGGCACGTTCAATCAATATAGTGTCACTTTCCTCATCCACCCATGTACTTAAATTGATAATTCCACACGTGTACAGATCATGAACATGAAGGAGGGCATGATCACGCTGAGACAATAATAGGAACCAGTACTGCGGGCATTAAAGGAACTCGAAGAAGGGAGTAGTTTTATTGTCTGGAGAAGATTGCAGTATTTGGGTGATGAATTGGGAAGATAGAGGGGGGCATGCTTAGGTTTGTCAAGAATTTTTTAGGGCAACCATGATTTGGACATGTCAGGAAGAAGGCTTAGTTTATCCTTTCCATCCCATGTGAAGGCTCAACAACAACCTCTCTTCTTCCTGTTATGAAGTGTAAAGTGACCCCTCAAATCACTTTGCTTGCCTCTCTCTTCCCTCGTCTTAGTTTTCTATTCAAAATTTTAAATTTTTTTATATCCCTCTCTTTATCTTTCTCTACAAATTTTGTTTCTTTGTTTGCCAAAAAGGAAGGTGGTCGCAAGTTCTCTCTCTTGTCAGGACACCCCACGCCTCAAGCAAGCGAAAACACACAAGAATATTTGCCTACCCTAATCCACCACATATAGCAGAGCTAAAAGAGCACTTTAAAGTTTAAAGCCCGATACTTTTTCATTGAGCAATAGTAAGAACTTGTTACTATTGTTTCATCGAAGGCTCCTCGTCGTCGTCATGCTAAAATCATATATATGTAACAAACGTATTTGTTAGGCTAGCCACATGCTTGGTTGATCAGATTGCTTTGAAGTCTAACCAGCCTGGGTCAGCACGCAAGGGTTGGGCACAGTGGTCCTGACTGGTTACGAGGGCCTTGTTGTTCCAGGCTCTTCTGGCGTGGTGGAAAATCAATACCTCGCTATCTTATCAAACAAGAGAAAAACCAAGATCAAATTGGCAAGATGTATTTTTTTAAAAATCTAAATAAAGAGAATTAGCAGTGCAAATGGTATAACTTTCATATTTCAATCTAAAAACCCCATAAATCTCAGAATTTGAGCTGTAGAGAGCACTGTAAATGAATGCCTCCTCAGTTCAAACAAGATTTATTTCAAGGACATGAAATTAGGTGCACCCAAGAATATCATTTACCTTATTTAACACTAATACCAATGTTTTTTTCTTACCAATTTTTAATTCTATAGTTGGCAGACCATGATTAGAGAACAAAATTTAGATGGCCGGCGGCACTCATAGGCCACGAGATCGATTAAGTGTAACTGCTTAATAAAATAGAAATTGCACCATATATGTACACAATGCATGCATGCATTTGCATTTGCAAATGCATATATCTTATTAGATGTGCGTTGTCTTTTGACTTCTATTTCTCCATTACTCTTATTATGGACAAAGTCTTTTATCAGCAGCTGTTTGTATATATTCTATACTGGTAAACGGTGCTTTACATTTATTTTTTCGGCGATGGTTTCTATTAAAAGAAAATTAAACTTGAGGTCTCCATGTCTTCGTGTTTTTGCTCAATTAAAATATTAAGCAAGTAGAGTTCAGGACGGCGAGAAAATAGCCCTGCATATAAGGGTGAGTAAAAAATTCAAAAAATCAATTAAACTGAGAAAATAAAAAAAAATAACTAAAAAAACTGAACCGTGAAAAAAAACCCGATTAAAATTTTAAAAAAACTGACTGGTTTGGTTTTGGTTTTACAAGTCTGAAATTGAAAAAACCCAGCCAAAACTAAAAAAAAACCAGCAAAACTGAAAAAACCGAGTCAAACCGGTTTGAATTGGTTTTTATCTAAAAAAACAAACTGAAACCGGTTGGTTTAATCCGGTTCCAGTTTGATTTTTTTTTTTAATAAAAATCGAATCGAACAGAAAATAATCACTCCTATATCTAGTTGCTGAAAGTATTGCAGGGTCAAATTTCAATAATGATTTCAATGAGCTATAAAATCATTCCACCCTTCATATCTAACTAGTAGTAATAATAAAAATCCATAAAATCAATGTTAATAAATTTGACCTAGCTAGCTTGATGTGTCAATTTCAAAACTCCATGGAGCCAAGATTGGATCTAAAATATTAGAGTTATTCAATTAAACTTATGTAGTTGGATGGAAATTTAGTTTGATTTTTAAAAATAAAAATAAAAATAATATTATTTTAATTTTTAAATAAATCTTTGAATGACATTGTTTTGTTCTGAATGGTTACCGGTAAACTTAATTAACTCACCCAACTCATAATTCAAAAATTATATCAGATCATGTTTAATAATTTTATGGAGTGAAAAAAAAAAAACGACAGTCATTTTTGCTTATTGATGGTCTTTCAAAGCCCAGTTTGGCGCTCAATCTTGTCGCCGAGCCGATGGGCCAGACTTAATTAGCCCTTTTACGAGAAACTGTAGGCCTGGGTTCATAGTACATGGGCAGCCTGCAAGATTGAGTGTAAACTCACAATACATGGCCTGATTTGCTTTGAACTCCAAGACAACCAGTGAGGTGGAGAAAGGGATTAAAACTTTTGAAACGTTGTACATGCTCCAAGCAATTTTGTGAGTTTAATCCCATGTACAACGTACAGTGAATACAAGTAAGACTGCAGTTCTTTTAACAAGAGGGTATAGCAGTCATATTTTAAATTTATTATCTAAAATTATCACTTTAAATTTTATAAATTTTAAAATCATTAAAAACTTATATAATCATTAACTTTAAAAGTTATGAGATTAATTAAGATACACGCTATAAATTAATCTATACACCGTATTAATGTTAAAAAAAAACCAATCCTTTTAGCTATATTTCATTTCCAGCTGTTTTCAACAGTTGATTTTTATTTTATTACGAGATTGACGTGACATAATCCCATAAACTTCCGATTCTTATGTTGAAAATGACATTATTTCAACATCTTCCTGGATAATGACATCGCACCGACCCATAAAAGATTAAAGATTATACGTGTATTTAGAAATGTGATATATGATATTTTTTTTATTTATAATATCAACACGTGAAATTAATCATCTAAAACAATTAATTTTGATTTTTTTTTCATAAAAAAACATAGAAACAAATACTCGCTTCTTTGTATGTTACGCGGATATTAATCATACATGTAGTTCAACAAAGAAAGACTCAAACTCTTAATAGCTTCATGATTGTTAGCCTACAACTTCAAGCACTAATCCAGGGAAAAGAAAAATTATATACCTAAAAAGACACTGTGATTTAATAGGGTTCCATTGTTATTGAACATGAACTGGACTGGTCGGTCTGATTGTAGGTTCGATGGCCTAGCCATCCAACCAATCTAGGTTGACACTAAATACTGGAACCCCTATGACCTGGTTCGGGGAAAAAAGGTTATGCCTTGCTAGGTTTGACCTCGATACCTCCATTTTTAAAAATATATACTTCACCACTTCACCACTTCTTATTTATATTATATATGTTGTAATGCATATAACCAATGCAATTATTTAATTCGGTGATTTAATAGCTTGACTAATTTGTTACCAAAGTCGAGCTTCAAAATATTGAATAGAAGCAGCGATAGGCAACACTGGAGATGGCTGGAAAGGAGCATTGGCGCAATTCAAGGATAGAGATCTGGCGCCATTCAAGGACAGAGATCTTTCTTCTTCTTCTTCTTCTTCTTCTTCTTCTTTTAAAATGCTATATGGCTTAAATATACATGTGATGAGAACATAAAGAGTCCCCGCATTTTTTTCAAGACTTTATCTGATATTGTAGTAATATTTATTTTTTAAATACAAAAATATTTAGAACATATTTATTTTTGTAATGGCTTTAAAAAGTATTTGGTAGTGTGGTTGCGGTTATTTTTCAAATAACTTTTCGTGCTAAAATGCATGTCAATGATTTTTTTTATTTTTTAAAAATTATTTTTGAAATTAGCACATTTAAACGATCTAAAACCTACAAAATACATTAAATTTTAACAAAATAAATTTAAAAAAACATTTTTAGAAACGAGGTTTGCACGCGTTCTCAAATATATTCTTAATGTTTTGAAAGAACCACAGTTTTGGTAGAACTGGTGGGATTCATCTTGAGTTCCAACATGCGATTCACAAAAAAAACATCTAATACCATTTTACTATGAAGTTCACGTGTTAGTCTTTTTATTTTTTAAAAATTATTGATAAGTTTGTTTGAGAGTGTGATTGTAATTGTTTTTTAAAGTATTTTTTATTTAGAAATTTATCAAAATTATTTTTGATATTAACGCATTAAAATGATCTAAAAACACTAAAAAAAATATTAATTTGAAGTAAGAAAAAAAAATAAAAAAATTTAAAATTTTTTAAATTTTTTTAAAAATATGAAAACAAATATAATCTCAGTATAGTTGTTACATAGAAGAGAGAGCAATAAAACACTCAAACTAGATCTGTTGTAGAGCACAAAACAAGATACACCACAATTATTCTGTTTCTGATAATTTGTTAATAGATATCGTTTCACGTTTATTCACGTTTATAAAGTCGTGAATACTAACTTCAGGAAGAAAACAGCTGGCCACATTATTCTACCCCTTCTCTCTACGGTGATTGGCTCCCAAGTTCCTTCACTCAACCAAACACACAAGACCACGTATCCAAAACTCTACTTCCCCCTCCATCTTATTCACGTGGCAATCACTCATCTGCATACCTTTCCTTCACTCAACCAAACACACAATACCACGTATCTAAAACTCTACTTCCCCCTCCACTTTATTCACGTGGCAATCACTCATTGGCATACCTGACACAAATTAATCGGAGAGGAACCGAAATTTAATAAAATCATCACTTCAAACTCCAAACAAAAAAATCTGTCTGTGTAAGTCTTCGTCAACTTCTGTTTGGTTGCCGAGGAAATTTAATTACTTCTTGGATTTTGATATTCTCGTCCTTTTGATTCTATTGATCGATTTTAGTTTCGTAATCAGCGGATAATCTTGTGTTTGCAGAATTTCTGATAAAAATTATGACTAAGAGCCGTTTCAAGCAAGAGCATGATTTCGGTATTTTTCATGTTTTTTTTTAATCATGCCTGATTCTGTGTTATTACGAAACCCTAATTTTCGATTTCTTTTTCTCTAGAGAAGAGGAGGGCTGAAACTGCGAGAATCAGGGAGAAATACCCGGACAGGATTCCGGTAAGGGTGTTTTTTTAATTGTTGCTCATTAGCTGACGGAGTTCGGGCTAGAGTTATTTTTGCTGGTGCTGAATTTTTTTTTTGATGAATATTGGCATTGTTGTCAATGGGGCTTGAGTTGTTCTCGCTACTTAGACATGATGATTTATGATGGTTGTTTTTGCATCTAGCGATTGATTGAAGCTTCTATCTCTACTCTGTGACTGTTGGTAATAAATGTGGGCTAGGTCGATTTATTAATCTGATTGAACTTCCTAAAATTTTGCTGTTCATTCTGGAAAGCAGAACACAAGATCTTGCTTGCCTTTTATTTCTCTTGTTGAAAGAAGCTTTTTGCATTTTGAAACAATTTATGTGGTAGAACATGCTTTAATTTTGTACATATTGTATCTGTTTCGATGTGGGTTTTATGGTGCTTTAATAATGCGAGCTTGCTTGTTGCTTTGGGCTGAAATCCATGATCATCACACCATTTACCCATTCAATTTTAATTACATGTGTTCAGGATTGATGCATGGTGCTCCATTTGCACGTTGAATGATATTATTTCCTTGAATTTTGTTACTGTTTAAGTTATATATGTTCTACAATGGATAACCTAATTTCAATAAGGGGTAAAGTCTTTTGGCACCTTTCTCATCCCAGTTAGCCTCTATTACTTACCAACTAGGTCATTGTGGAGAAGGCTGAGAGAAGCGATATTCCCAACATTGACAAGATAAAGTAAGAATCGCTTTCATACTGCAAATGTTTTCTCCCTTGGTTTCGTACATGATATGGTTCGGGTCTTCCTTTAGTATTGTTAGTTAGAGAATGCATCTTTCTTGTCCTCCAAAAATTCAGCTGATGGGTTTTTTCCCTTACAATTCAAATTGCATCATATGGTTGTTTATGTCCCGTACTTCTGTTTATTTATACATTTTGAAGTGCAAAAGATAATATTTATTTGGTTTGAGTTTTACAGATACCTAGTCCCGGCTGACCTGACAGTCGGTCAATTTGTTTATGTGATCCGGAAGAGAATTAAACTGAGTGCAGAAAAGGCAATTTTTATATTTGTGGACAATGTCCTCCCACCAACTGGTATCAATCACTTTCTCTCTTCCCCCTCCTAATGAAATGTGCATAATACATCTATGAACTCATCAAAAATAGCTTGAATCTCAAACTAGTGATACAGATATGTATATTTATTTTATATATATAATAGTGACTGTGGGTGTGAAATGGTTTTTAGATACTGCTATTAAACTGATTTTTTGACAATGAATCTCTACTGCATGGAATAACTTTTCCTTTAAAACTAACCAATTGAACTAGTCCATCACAAATTAAATGGATCAAGGAAATGTTTTTTCAACCGAAACTAAATTATCAATTAAAGCATCTAATGATCATTTTGTTTACTGAAATTGTTAAGTTGCTCATTGAAAATGCACGATCATGAAGATGCACGAACATTAATTTCTATAGAAATCTAAACTTTGTTTAGCACAAATTAGTTCATATGCAGGGCAACTGGTGTGTATTTAGTCTGTGTTTGCTTGTTGTATAACTGGCGTCTTCCCTTTAAAATGGTGGATAGTTTTATAATAGCGGGCAAAAGTGTTTTAACATTTTTTAGAAACCTGGGAGTAATAATTGTGTAAATTCAAACACATCGCAGGAGCAATAATGTCGTCAATCTATGATGAAAAGAAGGATGAGGATGCATTTCTCTATGTCACATACAGTGGGGAAAACACATTTGGGTGCCAGATCTTGCCATAGCCGAGTTCTTTCAGTGTCTTCCATTCTTTGTCATTACGAGTTAAAATCTATCTCTCGTTTCCTAGGACTTGAACAGTCCTGGTATTATGCCCTGTGGTTTATGGCCTTGTTGTCTTTCTTGTACATGTGTATAGCTCTTCGGAAATTGAAATGGTGTCAACTACTGAAAGTAATTAAAAATTTCGAAACATGTTTTCTTTTCCTCGCTTACTACTTGTCTATTAATTGGTTTCTAGTTTTTGCCTCCACATAAATGCGGAGCAGGCGTCTTGGTTTACTTTGGAGTAAATCTTGAAGCTTGCCTAGAAATATTACTGTGAAGTGAATGCAGTGGTAACAAAATGGGAGAGAGTGAGGATTGGGTATATCTGGAGAAAAGGTTGAATTGGCTTCCAATGTGGGACACCGCACATCTCAGGTTTGGAGAGTGAGAAGCTCTCAGTAGTAAAGGAGAAGGGGAGAAGGGGAGATCCATCGAAGTGGTATCAACGGATTTGAAAGTCTCTCGGGTTTAGAGAAGCAGCCTTGAAAGAAAAACTGCATCTACGGCACACGGGGAGGGTAAAATCAATCCATAGTTTATATCAAAAGAAAATTTTTTTAACGAGGTGATTGCTCAATCAGAACAATAGACAGTCAAGCCAACCCCATGAATTCTCTATCAAGGCTCCTGACTTTCCAAGTGGTGGTTTTGTTGAGAAATCAATTTAGACCTCAATTATTTTTATACTTGTTGAAAAATGTTGAATCTAAAACTTTACAGATATGAAATTTCAAATTTCACCACCAAACCACCTAAGCCTCGGCCCTCTAAAGTTCGAAATGGTCTTCAGAATTTAATAATTATTTCACATAAGCTTTATCTATTTCTATACAAAAGCCCCTTTTAGATAAAAGAGAGTGACATTAGTTCAAAATTTACAGCCATTTTATACATTTTTTTTTTGTGTGAATAATTTTTCATTGATAGAATATGAATTCATTTAACATGATAGTTGTAAAATCCAAAAGAAATCGACTTGGAATAAAACCGGTTACGGGTTAAAATAATTAATCTTTAAATTTTTCTAAAAATAATAAAAACAACATTTTTTGATAAATATTTTTTTTAAAAAATCAACAATAAAAGCTGGATCCTGATCAAATTAGATTCGATCAACCTGAATTTTTAATAAAATTAAGCAAGTTTTTTTTTTTTTTTTTAATCCGGATGGATTCAGGATTAACTGTATACTTAAGTGGCATGGACACGGGAATGATGGGGCATTTGATTTCAGATACAGAGAAGAAGTCAAACTGGACTGTTTATGTTGGAAGTCTCAACATAGAAACCATTACAAGCTTTCAGTATTAACTTCTACAACCGACCGACATGGTCTTACCGAACTTACTCTGACATTATTAATTCTCGTAGATATTGGACCGCCTTCACTTCGATAAGCCGATGATGCGCAGATTAAGCGAGGATGCCGTGGGGACAACTGAGCGAGCCGACCGAGACTGCTCTGCTTTTACAGGACACAACCAGTTGAGCTGGCTGTCAACGCCAAGCCCGAATCCCTAGCCATTTTTGATAGCCGAGCCTGTCGCGCCGTCGATCATATCCACCATAAACACTCCACGTGAGGAGGCCATCAACGCCTACAAATTTACACGGGGAAGCTACAACTCGCCAAACCAACATACAAACAAACAGGAGAGTCGAGTTCGTGCTTGTGATCTTCTTCCCATATCATTTTAATATATATTTTTTCTAAGAAAAAGCATATATTTCCGAATCAATTTTTATATATTATAATTGCTTAAGGAAAATATTTATTAAAATTAAAATTTAAAAATACAAGTGACAAATCTTTTGATAAATTTTACTAGATTTTGAAAATACATCGAAGACATCATGTCCGATAACCCATACATATTAAATAAATTTTAATTTAAATTGGATAAAAATAGGAATTAAATCCAAGAAAAACATTTGGTCCCAAGTACAGCTTGTACAATCTCTTGATTATCGTATAAACGGATGGAATATTGTAATCCGTAGACTAAAATTATTGGTTCAAGAGACCATGAAGAAATCATTACATTTAGTCCCGAATCAACCAGAAGTGTTACATTTAGTCAATTTTTGTCAATTCTCAATTCAATAAAATTTTTACATGTATTCTATAATCAAATATATGAACTGTTTTCACGGCTTTTAAATTAATTAAGATATATATAAATTAACTCAAACATTCACGTGTATATATATATATATACTGTTACATAAACTTCATGGAGTTTAGTGATTTAAAAATCGGTACTTTGAAAAACATTTTATTGTGCTAAAAACTAATTTAAAAGAAGGGAAGAAAAATGCTACAAACCATTTTAGAGAGTCCAAAACAGAATCTTCATTCAAAATCTCTCCCATTTCTATTTTTTGTCGTCAGATTGAGTCACCATCAACGGTCATCCTGGGCCTTGGCGATCACAATGCCCGCACCTGACCTATGGTGTGTTTTTCTTGGACCACCGGGGCATCAATATGGGCAAGCCTTTGGCGGACATGGTTGTAAAATCTGGAGGGACTTCATGGGTTGACTTGAAATCCAGATAATTTAAGATCTTCGCGGAGTTTTATACATAAAAAAATTAAATTTATAATTAAATTATTTAAACCTAGACAATCGAGTAATTACATAACCTAAATGATCTTGTTCGTTTGTTTTTTTCTCTTTTTTTTTTCAGTAACTTTCATGGCACCTTGTGCCTTCTCATTTTCAGTAATATTTTTAGGTTTTGGTATCTTTGAATATATACATGTCTATTTCCAGCAAGGTCCCTGGTGATAAAGAATCGTCTTTGCATCTTGATCAGATCTACTTCTTAAAAGAAACAAGAGTAAAAGGAGTAATTAAGAAGAATACTACCCATGAATTAAATTGAAAAGAGGAGGCGATGAAGTGGATACAGAAAAAAGAGTTCTGATATGCGGGTAATTCTTGGTTTTATGCCTCGGAGATGGTAGCTGGTGTGCCGAAGATTTTCCTTCCCTTTTAATGGTGAACCAGGGTTTAATTACCATGTTGGGATACAGGTGCATCGGACATTTTCCACGTGGCAGTTGAATGAATCACATGGGTGTTCTCCACGTGTCCTGTATGGCCGGTGTTGACGGTTAGGACACTCTTACCTGTTCCTTGTGAAAGGTACAGAGAAGGGCCGAGTTCATGCACCAGTGTCCCCTCCTGTCTCTCTCCCCTTCGTGTCCCTGCTTTTCACAGGGCCCACCTATGTTTGGCTGATCATGTGGCTACTAGTCAACGATCGTTGATCAGCCGATTAAACTGTTTTAGGATTTATTCGTGTTTTAACTTTTAAGATTTCATGGAGAGAGAATCAATTCTTCGTCTGCAACATATACAATATCCTCATTAAAGATCCAAAAAACTCACATGAATTTTCTGATTTTAATTTAAAAAACAAAATTCACGAATTTATTTTTTCAAATTGAATTTCTCAATAAAAATGCACACAATATATAATTATAGTTCTCTTTATAATCAAATGGAATTTAATTCTGAAAACATAAATAAGAGAGTTCTTGTAGTTCTGATAAAAATTAGATTATTCCAAATCGAAATCTAACTTCATTCCTTTTTTCATTTAGAAGAGTACTCTCATTGGATTTAAAAAGATTTTTATATTACTTTTGAAATAATTTATTTTTTTAATAAACACATATACACACTGCTCTGTTAATTTCTTTATTTGGATTTGAAACCTTTAGGCGTTTCATTTGAATTTTATCATGTTAATTTTTCATGACGGGATAAAGGGAAGTTCTTAATCTATTTTACAAAATAGATTTTAGTATGACTTATTATTATTATTATCATTATTATTATTATTATTATTATCAATTAAAATATGTTGGGATATTTTGATTTCTCAACAAAAACTTTGCTAATACCATATTTAAAAGTGTTTGAAATTGTGGTGCATGATATATTTTTTTAAAATAATTTTTTATTTAAAAATATATTAAAATAATTTTTTTAATTTTTTATATTTTTAATATCAACACATTAAAATTATAGAAAAACACTAAAAAAATTCATTTAATATTTTTTTAAACTTAAAACACCTAAAAATAAACATAAAAATTATGTCAAACATCCCTTTTAAAAACTTTCTCTATGAGCAGAGGCAACAACTCCTTTTTGTGTATTTTTATATACATTTTTTTTATCATTTTTTTCTACAATACATTTTGAAGTACTCTTTATACACAATAAATTTCATTATACAATTCAATATACAAAATATTTAAACCTATACTTTTGAATGGACGAATAACCCGCCAATCAAGCATTTTTTATTTCACAAGGTAAGGGTTTGTTTAGCATAAATCACTTTACTGGGTAAGCTATAAATAGCCTTTACGCCTCTACATCTGACCTTTGTCTTGGAAAAGTTAAGTCTTCTATAAGATTTATTGATTTAATCACTATCAAGCGGTAAAAAGACTCTCATTTCTTGACCACACATTAAAAAAAATCCATCTATTTCACCAACTAAAATAATTTGGTACTTGCTTTTCCCTTCAATAATAAAAACTTAAAAACTGAGAATTATTTTGCAGATGATCCACCATCACAACTCTCGTCAGGACAACCCAATCCATTATTAGCAGCCATTGAGATTTTTAACCCATTTCATAAGACTTGTGAAGAAATATGAGTGGAATATTCCCATCCCGGTGCCCACCTATTTCTCATCGGAAAACTACTGAAAAGACATGTATCAAAAGGCACATTGCATTTACCAAGACTTTCGAGGACTGATATTTCACGGTTCTTCAAATTTTATTGATTCTTGGTACTTCAAAAAATGGTGCACGCATCAAACAATGTCATGCATGTGCTTCTACCTTCTTCTTCTTCTTTTTTTTCCCTATATATTAAGGTAATATAAAGTATAATACACAGATTGACAAACAAGGAGAGAAAATATAAGAACACAAGCAAAAAAGGTAACCTACTTTCAATAATATATGACTCATAAAATATTCATAACTAGTTTTTCAAGGTGAAAAAAGGCAGGGAAGGCCCAGGGGCAAGAAACAAGGAAGCAGAAACTATGCAATAATATATGACTTATTCATTGAGTTTTTCCTCTCTTGACACACAAGTGAAGATTTAACACAGACAAAGAATGGAGTTCTTCGGTAGAAACAATGAGGGGTGCGCGCACTTTCTCGAATTTGTTTAATGTTAATTTAACGTTGCATATTAATTCCAGCACCCCTGCTTCCATTTGCTTCGTAATTATATATTGTGATATATTTTAAGGAAAATCTCTCCTTTGGACTCTCCCTCTTCTTCTCTCCCCCATATATATATCTACAGGAAGAGTTCTAAGCTTCTTCTCTTTCCCTGGTGGGGACAGTGTCATCCAATCGATTGAATTGTGAAAGAGAAGGGACAAAAAAACAAACCATTTCTTTTCACTTTCCCCTTTCTTTTCCCCACCCATACACTTGCATGTTCTGCAATACAAAGACTTTATACTTGCATTTAATGCTCTTCCTACAAATAACACCATTGCTACTGCCCTAACCACTACCACGCTACTCTCCAAATCTCCAAGGAAGCTTTTTTTTTTTTTGTTATTTTTGAAACCTTAAAACACTCTTTCTAGCTAGCTAAAGCTTGTCTTCCTTAATATGTCAGTGATCACATATTCTTGCTATTTTCTGCTTTCAATTTTATGCATTTCCTTGCATGCATGTAATGCCAGACCACTTGCTGATATTGATAAGAAACCTGAGAAGAAATTTCAGATAATTTCTAATCAGGTTGGTGCACCCAGTTGCTAGTTTTTCTTGTATTTTTAAATTCCATTTGCTTGGTATAACATGGTAGTTGTTTTTAATAACATATTTCCTGGGTTTTGTACAGACTAGTGATCAGAAGGAGATTTCAGTTACCATAGTATCCAAAGCCGATTCCTCTTCGTCAAATGAATTTGAAGCGGCAAAAGAAGATAGCATTGCAAAGACTGATCAGTTGGATGATAATTCTCAGAAGCTGAAGGACTCGAAAGCCAAACAGAAGTCAATGAGTGACGAGAAAGTAAAAGATTCAGGTGCTGCTCACAAAGAGTCTCTTGTTTCAGTTTCTTGGCCTGTGCCTCAAAAGAAACGTGGCGAAACGCATCCTGGTTTCAACTTGGATTATTCTCCACCAAAGACACACCCTCCTTCCCATAACTGAATACTTGCCTTTTTCTAGGTTATCTTGTGAACCTATTTCTCTTCTTGTTTCTCTAATCCTTGAGCGCTTCAACCAAAAAAAATAATTTAATTGCCATATATAGAGCAATGAAGAATATGAAGTCAGATGGAGTATTCATGACTATCAGAACCCTAGGGTTCTAACAATCGCTGCATTTTGCATAGCTATAAAGTCATATATTATATTACATGGCACAGGCTGCTAGATTTACTGTACTGGCAAGAGCCTCTCTCTATCTTTGTAGCTGATGTACAATATCAAAATGTAAATTTGCTTCACTAACTTACAATGTCATGATCATGGCTGGCCATCTCTTCTTATATTAGACATGTTTTTTTTTTCTTTTTATCATTTTCATGCTAGCATTTCCTGCGCGGGGTAATTATTGCACCGACTTATTTGGTCAGCTAAGTTAGATTAGTTTGGTGTTGTAATTTAAGTGTCTTAATTCATATATGCCAATTATATATCTAGGTGATTGAAGATCAGTAATTCACTACAACATATATTTACTTTGTCATTGATCAATTAATGTCTTCATCTTTATGCACGCAATCACTGAGGTTTCAGTGGTTTGGTGTAGTAGCTTGATATATAATTATTAATATGTGCAAAAAATGTTATGATCGGAGATTCATATGATCACCAGGGAGCACAAACACAAACATCAAAATGGTTCATCTCTAATTTCACACCAAGATCCTAATTCGGCGACTGTCACGATTCATCGCATGCAATCCAAACATGCATCTGTAGCTAATTGTAAATGCAGTGTGTTTGTTTAGATAGTAGCGAGATATAGCTAGAATATATTGGACAGAGATATGATTTCTTGTTCATTTTCATCCAAGTCAATTTCTATGCATATGAATTTACAAGTTCAAGGGTTTTAAACGAACCATTGATATAAGGGTAAGTAACCAGACGAGGTATCATATTTTTGAGGAGTGGTAGTTGATCTCTTCATAAATGAGGGGCGGCTGGTTTATCTCCAGTCGCTAAAGTTACAATCAATGTTTGAAATTCTCCCCTCACATGGTATTTGGTATTTTGGTCGCAAGCAAACGAATTTCTTTATCTACGCAATGAATGAGGGGATTTAATGTTTTTGTATGACTGACTGCTTTTTGGAAAACTTGGCAAGTCATGCGAAGTTAAATTGACTTCTTTGATCCATTAGACCAACCTAGGCTAGTCCCCTCACTTGTTTTCTTTTTACACAGCAATTTAGTTCGTATGGACATGGACATGAATTTGTTTCGTGAAAAGTATTTCTCATATATTTGGTGAAGAAATAATTTATGCTCATCACTCGTCACCAAAAAGAATTCCCTGCCCTTAAAACTTGGATTCATACTCAGAAAACTCCCACAGGCAAAAGAAGATACAGTCAAAATACACGAACGAAATGTCGTTTATTTATTTAATCATGTCTTTAATGATGGTTGACCAAGTCGTTTCTTGTTCTTAGAGTAGTTTTGACATGCATGTCAAAGCAAAGCCAATAGGGATCTTCATTCCCATTTTCATGTTCTTTACGAGAAACTATCCCAGACTGAATTCCTTCCTAGCAGATAGATTTGGGTTAATTAATTAGCAACAAGCTAAATGTAGGCGGGTTCACGTACGGGGGCAGGCAGGCTCGGGACCTAACAAGAGACATAAGATGCATCAATTCCTAGATTGTTCCCAAAAGAAATAGACTCCACACTAGTAATTTGAACCTTACTTTAAAATCCCAATAAAGAAGATCTAGAAAAACAACATAAATTTTCTTGCTGTAATGGAAACAACAAACATCCCATAGTTGAAACTTTAGCATGAGCAATGTGCCGGCGAATGAAACATTTTCTCATGCAATCGAAGGGATGGAAGTGCACTCCAACTAGTTCCCACTTCCCAATTGACAGCCATGTAAGGCTCGGTTTTCTTTGATTTTAGTTTAAGATGGAAAGGGCGACCCTCATTTCAAAATGGTTAAAAAATATCCTAATTGGTCCCTCTAGGATCGTATTTTTGTTGATCCAGCCCCTCATCAATTTAATATGTTAAATGCAACCCTCCTATTAATTTCATGATTTTTTTGTCACGTGATCCTTCTATCCATTTCAATCGAAGTCAAAGATAATTTTGATTAAATCTGTCCACATGCATATATATATCATTAAATTGCGCAAGTGAGTTTTTGGCCGATACAAAGAGATGTGAAATTAATTAAAGATGGAAGGGATTAATAAGAAAAATGGAGGGTTGCCTTTTATTAATTATAAAAGCCACGTGAATCTCTCTTAACGCATATATATCAAGTAGTTCTTCCTGTTAGGATACTGACATGCAAACCCGACAAGATAAAAGACAAAGAATAGGATAAAATGAGAAATTAGACACACAAGAATTTACGTGGTTCACCCAATTTGGCTACGTCCACGGGCAAGTATAGAAGGATTTTACTAAGTAATGTGGGAATTACAACCTCTCTCTACTAATAGGAGAACAACTGAAATCTCTCTATTAATAGGAGAAAACACCTCACTTACTCTCTCGCAAATACCTCACAATTTTGTGGGATTACTTTCCCTCTCTCACTCTTCTCTTCCTCTCTTGTGGTGTGTTTACAATGCTTGGATGCATTGCCTATTTATAGGCAAGCATCCATGTAAATACAAGGGGTAAGGCAAGTGGCACAAGTTTGGTGCCTACAATTTATGACTAAGGAAGGATGGCTTCACCACCATTGTTGACTCCCACCATTGTTGACTCCTTAGGTGGCTGGTTTCACATTCTCTAATTCAATCTTGGTGGCTGGTGGTGGCTGGCTTCACATTCTCCCACTTGAAGACTTTGATGATTTAATCAAGTCTTCACACATGATCTTCTGTGATTCTTCTATCCTTTCTATACTTGCCATCTTCATGCTGCTTACGTTTCTGCTAGGCCATAGGAGGATTTGCACCATATATATTTATCAGTGTTGACTGGTTTAGTCAAAGCATCTGCTGAGTTTTCCTTTGTGTGAACCTTTTGAAAATCTACACTTCCATCTTCCACCACTTCGCGAACAAAGTGATACTGAACATCTATGTGTTTTGTTCTTGAATGAAACGCGAGATTCCTTGCAATATGCAAAGCACTCTGACTATCACAATACAAAAAAATGTTCTCTTGTTTGTACCCGAGCTCCTCCATAAGTTTTTTCATCCATATTGCTTCTTTACAAGCTTGTGTAGCTGCCATGTACTCAGCTTCTGTTGTGGATAAAGCTACAACAGTCTGAAGTTTAGAGACCCAGCTCACAGCTCCTCCTGCAATTATGAACACATAGCTTGTCGTGGATTTTCTTTTCTCAAGGTCGCCAGCAAAATCTGAATCAACATAACCCTTCACAGTAAATTTTGATCCTCCATAACATAAGGCAGCATCTGAGGTACCCTTGATGTATCTCAAGATCCTCTTAATAGTATTCTAATGCTCTCTACCAAGATTTGCCATGTATCGACTAGCTGCTCCCACTGCTTGTGCAATGTCTGGTCTTGTACATATCATGGCAAACATTAAACTTCCCACTGCTGATGCATACGGTACTCGAGACATCTCCATCCTCTCTGCTTTATTGCTAGGAGACATACTTGAGGATAATTTGAAGTTAACAGGAAGTGGGGTGGAAATTGGCTTACAATCTTGCATGTTGAAGCGTCGCAAGATCTTCTTCAAATAATTCTTCTGAGAAAGCCAAATCTTCCTCTTACTTCTATCTCGGTGAATTTGCATCCCTAGAATCTTGTTTGCTGGTCCCAAGTCCTTCATATCAAACTCCCTAGCCAACTGTGCCTTCAATTCTTGGACTCGATCTTTGTTGGGGCCTATTACCAACATGTCATCCACGTACAACAACAAAATGATGAAAACATCATCTTCTTCAAACCTCTTGTAATACGTACAATGGTCTGAACTGAGTCTGTTGTACCCAAGGCTAATTATGAAGGAATCAAATCTCTTGTACCAACACCTCGGCGCCTGTTTGAGACCGTATAGAGATTTGTTCAACCTGCAAACCAAGTTCTCTTTGCCTGTTTCAGCAAAACCCTCTGGTTGGAGCATATAAATTTCTTCTTCAAGTTCTCCATGAAGAAATGCAGTTTTCACATCTAACTGCTCTAAGTGAAGATCAAATATAGCACACATCGCCAAGACTACTCTGATTGTAGTAAGTCGTACCACCGGAGAAAATATCTCATTGAAGTCTATCCCTTCTTTCTGAGCATACCCTTTCACCACCAATCTTGCACGATACCGCTCCACTTGATCATTGCCATCACGCTTTATCTTGTAAACCCATTTGTTGCCAATGGCATTTCTTCCTTGTGGTAGCGGAACAAGATCCCAAGTGTTATTCTTGTGCAAAGCTTCAATCTCCTCTTGCATTGCTGTCATCCACATAGATACATCTGTGCTTTTGATAGCCTCATGGAAAGTTGATGGCTCTCCATCCTCTGTTAGAAGACAGTATGCAATATTGCTCTCAGTAACATATTCTGAGTGCCAAGCCGGTGGTCTTCTTTCACGAGTCGACCGCCGAACTTCAGGAGTTTCAGACTCTATTTGTTCTTGCTCTTCATGCTCTGGTGCAGCTTCAGAAGAAGTACGATTCTGAGTATTTTCCATCTGGACTTCTGTAGTCTCCTTTAAAATGCTATTATTTTCTTCCATTTGCATTTTATCTTCTGCAAATATAACATCTCTGCTGATGACTACCTTGTGGGCAGTGGGATCCCACAAGCGATACCCCTTCACTCCATCAGCATATCCCAAGAATATACATTTTCTGGATTTTGAATCCAGCTTGCTGACTTCTTGAGTATTGTACATCACGTACACAGGACTTCCAAATATATGCAATCGAGAATAATCAGTTGGCTTTCCAGTCCACATCTCCATCGGTGTCTTCAGCTCAATTGCAGTTGATGGAGATCGATTTATCACATAACAGGCGGTATTGACTGCTTCTGCCCAGAATGACTTTCCTAGACCTGCAGTCTTCAACATTGCTCTTGTTCTTTCTAATAGGGTTCTGTTCATCCGCTCTGCCACTCCATTTTGCTGTGGAGTGTATGCCGTTGTGAACTGCCTTTTGATACCTTCATGTTGACAGAAGTTATCAAATTCATCACTGGTATATTCTCCTCCATTATCAGTCCTCAAACACTTGATCTTCTTTTCAGATTCAAGTTCCACCCGCGCTTTGAAAATTTTAAAGACTGCGAACACATCTGCCTTCCTTCTAATTGGATACACCCAACATCTCCTGGAGAAGTCATCTATGAATGATACAAAGTATCTTGCTCCTCCCAAGGATACAACCGGTGCTTGCCAAACATCAGAGTGAATCAGGTCTAAGATGCATTTGCTCTTAGTTGTTGATGTGCCAAACTTCAACCTGTGCTGTTTGCTTGTAAGACAATGCTCACAAAAGGGTAAAGTAACCTTTGTAAGCCCAGGGAGTAACTTCTGATCAGAGAGAACTTTCAAACCTTTCTCTGACATGTGGCCTAGTTTTTGATGCCACATCAACGTCTTCTCTTCTGCAGGACTGACTGATGCAATTGACGCTTCTGCCCCATGATGTGTTTCTCCCATTAATACAAACATGTTTGCAACTGTCTTTCTCGCCTTTAAAACCACCAGCGCTCCTTTGACAATTTTCATTATTCCATTGTCTGTTCGGATCTTACAGCCAAGACTATCAAATTGTCCCACGGACAAAAGATTCTTCTTTAAGTCTTTCATATGTCGCACTCCTGAAATAGTGCGAATTAAGCCATCATACATCTTCAATTTGATGGTGCCAATGCCAGCAATCTCTACAGCATGATTATCACCCATGAACACTTTGCCTCCAGAGATGGGTTCATATGTTTGGAACCAATCTCGATTAGGAGTCATATGCCATGTTGCTCCTGAATCCATTAGCCAGACCTCAGTAAGCTCTTCTCTATCTATAGAGATTGTCGCTGCTTCACTATATAAAACCTCCCCATCTTCTGAGGTGCTCGCAACACATCCTTAAGGTTTTAATGACTCTGCAGTGTTCTCTATACCCTTTTTAAACCAACAATCCCTTTTGAAGTGCCCTTTTCTGCCACAGTTGTAGCATTTCACAGTCTTCTTACTTCTTAATTTGGACCTCCCCTGCCTTTGACTCCCACTGGAGCCACGCTCCGTTGATCTCCCTCTTGACACCAACAATGCCTCTGCTTGGTTTGAACTATTTCTGTCTCCTTTATTTTTGCGCCTATTTTCTTCTTCCAAGATGGCGGCTGCAACATCATCAAAGACTAAATAGTCTGTGAGGATATTATTGGTCAAGTTGATAATGAGCTGATCATACGAATCTGGAAGACTTTGAAGTAGAAGCTCTGCTCGTTCACTTTCCTCTATTTGTTGACCCAACGTAGTGAGTTGTGAAAATAGAGTTCTTATTGTGTTGATGTGGTCAGTCACCGCCGTGGTTTCTGCCATTTAAAGGGTATAAAGTCTCCGCTTTAAGAAAATCTTATTGTGCAAAGACTTGGACTCATATAGCTTTGTTAGAGTCTCCCATATCTCCTTAGCTGTTTTCTTCTCCGCCACACTTGATAACACTTCATCGGCTAATGCTAAATGTATGTTAGCAATAGCATTGCCATCCATTTCATTCCATTTTGCATTATCAGTGATCTCCGCGGGCCGATCCCCAATTGCTGTCAAGCAATTGTCTTTCCTTAAGATTGCCTTGATTCTCATTTTCCACAGTGAGAAATTGCTCCCCTTGAACCTCTCTATCTCGTACTTTGCTGCCATTGTATTCACCGAGATCTATTCAGCTATCACCGTTTCACAGATCTGTAACGTATATAGAAATAGTATTGTGTGAATAATACTTCACTAAGTAAGTTCCCAGGAAAGATTGGAGGGGTCACAAACGGTCCCGCTTAAAACCCAATCTCCTTAGACAGAACTTCCTAGACTGTATTTAATCACTGCACTGACTTTCTATATACGCCAACAGTAGCGTATGTGAACAGTACCGTATGGATGAATAGTGTCGTATAGGTGAATAGTGTCGTAGACGTGAATAGTACCGTATACACAAATAACTTTTGTGTATTAACAACACCAACCAGAAGGCTCTGATACCACTGTTAGGATACTGACATGCAAACCCGACAAGATAAAAGATAAAGAATAGGATAAAATGAGAAATTAGACACACAAGAATTTACATGGTTCACCCAATTTGGCTACGTCCACGGGCAAGTATAGAAGGATTTTACTAAGTAATGTGGGAATTACAACCTCTCTCTACTAATAGGAGAACAACTGAAATCTCTCTATTAATAGGAGAAAACACCTCACTTACTCTCTCACAAATACCTCACAATTTTGTGGGATTACTTTCCCTCTCTCACTCTTCTCTTCCTCTCTTGTTTCTCTCTTGTGGTGTGTTTACAATGCTTGGATGCATTGCCTATTTATAGGCAAGCATCCATGTAAATACAAGGGGTAAGGCAAGTGGCACAAGTTTGGTGCCTACAATTTATGACTAAGGAAGGATGGCTTCACCACCATTGTTGACTCCCACCATTGTTGACTCCTTAGGTGGCTGGTTTCACATTCTCTAATTCAATCTTGGTGGCTGGTGGTGGCTGGCTTCACACTTCCAATAAACCTCCCTCATATTATCGAAGCTTCTTTCTGTAATTCATGCTCGACGTAGCTTAATTACATGCATGAAAATGTTCCTGGAAGAATCTTATTATGTGATTAATTATACGTTGATGATATATAAGTTGTTGCTGATTGATTAAGGCAGATCATTGGCTGTTTATATAGAATAGAAAAATAAAACATACAATAACATGTTGAAACAACGTAATACACACCAACAACAACTTGATTAAGGTTTGGGTTGTCAGGTTTTTGACAAATTGATTTGATTTGTTTTTAGTGAACGAAAAATTACAAATCTGTTTAGTTAAATAAATTCTACTTACATCAAAAAGTAGTTACAAATTTGTGTTAGAATTTTGCTTTAATGAAAAAATTAAAGTTTTTAACCTTTAACTTTCTCATTATAACTTACACTCTCTCTCTCTCTCTTTTTCTTTTTAACTTTAGGAGATATGTTTGGTTGTAAAGAAGATTCATTGCTTTGTTTAACTTTTTTAAATCTAATTTAAATCTTGAGATCAATATTCGAGAGAATTTGTTTTTAAATGCATTAAAGAATGTAACTTTAATTAACATACAAGCTGATCAAATTAACTACAAACACTAGATATCAAAAAAAAAAAAACCTACCTTCCTTTTATACATATAGAAAAAGGGTTGTTCGAGTTAGGTTTTGCCAACATATATCCTCCAAATTTATTTTATTATCATAAAATATGATGAAAAATAAGTTTTGAAATATAATATCAAGTAAAAAATGACTCATCACATTCAGGGGCGTGGTAATGAAAATTAATTACTAACCCACGTTTTATTCATTCATCTTTAATTTGGGCAAAGAGTAGTCCTGCTTAAACTTGATCATAGCAGCAACCATTGCAAAGTGTTGATTATTGGAGCCCAATTAATAAAAGTCCAGTCTCTCTTTCCTGATGATCCGTTGAACTTCTAAAAACCATATTGGCTGCGCTCAACTGGAAGGATTCCGTAGGGATTCTGGAGGCTCAAGTCTAATCTTGAGACAATAGAGCCACCTTCATCGAACCCTGCTGCAATCGGCAATTCTGTTGCTTGCTGTCAAGATGTAATAAACTTCTCCTCCTGATCTTCTGACAAATTTGAATTAATTAGCTTCTCCTTTGGTCCCACTATGGGTGTTCACGGTTGGTTCCGTTTGGGTTTAAAAATCCAATTAAATCGAGAGTTGTAATTTTAAAAAATTTGACAGTGATTGAACTGAAAATTGATTCGAATTGAAACGATTCGGTTTAATTTGGATCCTTTTTTTTTTTTGCTTTAAAAATAAAAAAACCGATAACTCCAATAAAATTACACCAATAGAGAGGGAAGATAACTTGGTCCATTATAAGGAATAGATGCAGGGAGAATAGATAGCAACAAGAAAACAAAAATTGTGCAGATAACTTGGTCCAATAGAGTAAATCGAATAAACACCAACACCAGGCTTTGAATTACAAGCAATTTTAAGAAAACAAAAATTGTGCAGATAACTTGGTCCATTATAGGAAGTTCTCGCTATTGATCGAAGCAGAAACTCAAAAATCAACACTTTGTGCTCTTAAATCCAACACTAAATATTAAATAATTACAAGCACGTCATTAGAATTTGGTATTCATTTAAACATTTTAAGAAACAAAAACATTTTTACAGAGTGAGGAAAATCCAAAAACACCTAAGAATTCAACGAAAAAAATCCAAAACGAAGACCAAAACAACAAATGATTTCTTACTTTGAAATCCTAAACTCGTTTTGTTATTAAAACAAAAGTTAAATCAATGAACCCCCCTCTTTGACTTTGCAAGAGAGCAAAGACTACAAAGGGGAAGAGTGAGTAGAGAAACGAGTCATGACAACTATTAAGAGAGAAAAATTACATGAAATAATTATGTTAGCCGTGAATCACAAGAGAGACAGAAAGAGAAAGATGTTATATTAAACATGTTTTAGGGTTAAATTAAGGTTCTATATATGTATTTATATTTTTTACTCCATTTAAATTTGATTCAATCTGATTAAACAAAAGATGATTTTGATTTTTAAATCAATTTTTTTTAAAAACATTTCTCCCATTTTTTCAGTTAATATATTTTTTTTCAATTTTTTGTAAGACTTTTAGGTACCACTTGTTATATTATTTAAAGCACCCGAATTTCACTTTTTTTTTTTTCAATATCATTTCTTTTTATGTTATCTGCTGTCCAAGAAAGATGCAAAAATTTCTGCCTCGTTTGCTTCCAGGCCTTTGAACCACAGGCCCACAACCTTAAGGTTCTGTTACAGAGGACCTCTGAAACGACAACAAACCGGCCATCTTTGCTTACCCCATCTGGTAACCTGATTTCGTAGCAATACCGACGTTACTTGTTTGCTTCTTGAACCATATTATAACGGCCTTCTAGTCGTGTCTCCGACGAGGAATGCTTCATTGAATTGTCTGCAAACAAAGAATTTAAACAGACATGTTTGACGTGTACATCAAATGAATATGTCGACTGTCAAGTTCACCTAATTAATTATTGTTCTAAGAACAAGAAAAACCATCTGGTTATTACATAAATGAGGTTTAATTATGTGTGGTTAATTTGTCAAAGAATTACTCTACAAGGGACTGTAGGGGTAATCATACGGATAATTACTTTAAATTATTAAAAATAAAAAATCATTACCCGACCTTAATTATCTTCTCTTTTTTTTAGCCAAATTTGCTTTATCTAATTGACTAATTAATCTGGATATCTTATTCTTTGTATGGTAGTATTAGACAAGCGAGATAAGATATGAGATAGTTGATTTGTCCCATCCATGCACCAATTGTATCATTCAATCATATCTAATTTCTTATATTAAAAGGGTGTTTGTCTAATAAATATTCAAAAAACATGTATTATATAATTTCTGTGGCGTAACTCATAAACATATACTCTTTTAATGGTATTTTAATATTAATTTTTTAAAAATAATTTGCAATATATATATATCTTGCTGATTAAGAGGTGAGTGAAGAATCAATTAGACTAGCAAGATAATGATTCTATCCGATATACAACGTACTGAACATCAATATAAAGGAAATTGTTCTAATCCAGCATATCAAATGTTATCTTAGTGTCTCTTTTTTATGATAATTTGATTATTAATTGTTGATTATATGCAGCGTCTTGGAGGGAACTCATATTCTTGTAGTTAGCATATTTATTGCTGGTGTGTTTCTTGGAAGCACGGCATGAGGTTGCTTAGGAAGCTAAACTTGGATGCCGACGTCCCACATCTCATCTTGTAACACATAAATTGTTTGAGTTTTGTTAAAAAAATTATTATATTAATACTTTATATTTATAAATTATATTAAAAAAACATAACATCAAGGTTTTAGATTTAAGATTTTTAAAAAATAAAACAATCAAAGTTTTTATTTATAATATATAGCTAAATACTATCACGGGATTATAAAAAATATAAAGAAATTGTTGAGCAGTGCAGTCCTATTTTTATGTTTATTGAATTGACTATAAAAAATTAAAAACAATAATTTACAAATTTTATGAATTGTTTTTTCTCTATGATGTTTTGATGTACATTTAAAATCAAATGTTCTTCTATATATAGTGATGTTTGAAAAAGAAAGAGTTCATAACATTATATATATATATATAAAAGTTAGATAGAAAACGCGTGTTTAATATATTATATAGAAAGCACAATTTTGAGTATTGAATCAGAAAAAAGGAAAAAGATAGAAAAATTAGTACAATAAGAAAAAGGAAAAAGAAAACTCCACAAAAAGCACATACTAGAGAAAGTGAAAAAAAAGTTAAAAGGGAAACACGTATTCAAAAAAATTATATTAAAAATATATAAAAAAACATTCATTTATTAATTAGTACGAAGCTGTTAATGAAGCGGGGAGGGAACGCGCGCTTTGGTTTTTTCTTTGCTTTATGCAACGAAGCTGTTATTTAAATGAATAAATAAACAAGAATGAAGCATTTAGGCTCAAATAAATTGAATAAAATACAATTTCATAATGCTTAAACTCTCGTCTAAGTCCTAAAAACTCTATAAAAAGTTGAAAACGAGCTAGATACGAGCCTGTACTGATATTAACATAACGAGTTCGTGGCAATCCAGGCGTGTTGGTGTTCTTCAACCATCCCAACATTCTTAATTTTATCTGGTATCCGTCTTCCTGTTACATCAGCCCTCAGAATCGCTTCACGTAAGGAGGGAGAGAGGAAAGAGAAACAAGATCTCCACTGTGCTGGATACAACTATATATACACCCTCTAACAATCCCCTTGTGACCAACGCTCGCTCACCTTGATTACTCATTGAAGCTTGTAGTGCATTGAGCTTTTACCTTATGGTTTTTTTGTGGGGTGTGGCTTTTTTGTGGGGTGTGGCGCTAGCAGCATGAAGATATTCGGCTGACAACAGCTCCCAAGCCCAAATCCAAATCCTTTTGCTGATCAGCGAATTCACTCGTCATCATATGTTTTATACGTTGAACCAGCAAAATACAGGTTCATTGGAGACCTTTTGTCAGACTGGGGACATGTCTCGGAATCATGCATTGCATCAGAGTTCCTCATCTGTAGCTGATCCACACTAGGCAGGTTCTTTTCATTTCTCCTCGATGTTGCTCGGCCTGGGTTAACCCACATTCCTGAAGCGGATCACGCAAGGTTCAAGCTATATGTACGTAGTTTAGATATTTAAAAAGTATTTCCAGTCCAGTTATAAATAAACTATTGATAAAGAAGTAGAGAAATCATGATTTTTTTTATAAAAAAAACAAACAGAAAACAGTATACTCTTTTTAAGTGCTTTAACCATTAGAGAAACGCTCCCACCGAGCTCAAGTCATGATTTGCCAATTGTCAATCATTTCACAGAGTCGTTTCTAAGGACTTGATTGCGTTATTAGAAAAACCATTTTGTTTCTCGCAAATGAAAAATCATTTGTTGAATTGACCAGACATAATAATTTTTCCTGCGTAGTTCCAAGCTTTTTTTAACATTTTTACCAGCAACCAGAAAGGGACAGTCCATCAAGAAGCCATCGCTAAATCAACTCAGTGTGCTGTACTACATTTTTTAAAATTTGTTTTTGAAAAACTTTAAATTAAATTTTATTTTATTTTAATGGTCTAATATCAGTAAAAGAAATTATTTTAAAAAACATCCCAGAACTCGGAACCAAGGACTTGGAACCCGAAAACTGATTTTTCTTCTGTCTTGTTCCTATTTGAGCCAAAAACAAGTAAAAAGAAAAAAGAACAGAAAGTAAGATCACAGCCTCCCATTTTTAATTCTAACAAAAGATCATGACCGTTGAGCTTGTCTCGATATCTTCCAAACCCCACACAGAGCCTTCACTCATTATCTCGCGACGTCAGATTCAGTTTAAGAAATCCTGGCCAGAAGAACCTGTTTTGTCATGGTTACTTAAATACCCCTGTACATGCCTATCTGTCCTCGTAGCAAAAAGATTCAGGAAAGGGTACTATTGGAAACTACAATAAATTACAGAAACAATCTAGCTAGATTACCTTTCTCTATCTCACTGGTCGCTGTAAAAGGAAATTGTCATCGAAGGAGCACTCAGAATGAGAATCTCACGCGCTTCCATTGGGCGTATAAACATGTACTACCTGCTACCAATATCAGTAGAAAAAAATTAATTTAACTGTCAATCTAATTTTGTTTTTGCTGGTGTTGGTGTCTTAATGGTTATATTTTCTCTTATAATTTTCATACATAAGAAATTTAAACCAAAATATATTAAAACTAGAAAGTAAATTTAAATCATTACCGGGTGTTCTTCGTTATAATTTTAGCCGTGTTGTTTACATTAAATTATTCTATTTATAAGAATTTTTTTTCATTGTCCCATGTATTTAAATCTATAATAATAATAATGTGTTGCGTTTATCACTCAAATAAATATGTTAAAAATAAAAGATAGAAATACATACTGCAGCAAAATATATTAAAACTAAGAAATAAATGTAAATATATCAGGAATTTATTTAGTTATATAAATATATCAACAACAACATGAGTTATTGAATCATTTTTTAACATTCATGTTGTTATTTTGAATGAATAATCAAAATGCTAGAAAGATAGTAATTATAATAACATGTATCCCTTTTCTTTTTTTTTTTTGCATTGATTACCATGGTTTTTCTTTTAGCTAATGAATACATGGGTTTGGTTGATTAGATATCTAGCTGGTATTTTACTGTGAGTTGAATAATATAAAAAATAATAATATTAATATGTCTATTTCACTTATTTAATTGCAAATCTAGTAAATTTTTGTCTAACATTAATGAATTAATTTATAAATGTTATTAATTTTTTTTTATAGTGAATAAAAAAATACAACTGCAAATAACAAGAATGATATTTACATATACTGAAAGTGTAAAGAAAACAAATTAAAAAGAATGTATAGTAACAAAAAATATATATATATAAATAGGTCAAATGTATAGTAATAAATAATGCTTATTTATTACAAGAAACTAGATAATTTTTTCTAGAAATAAATAAAATCAATTTATCTTCCTACACAAACAGGTGCTAAAACTAATTATTTTATAATCTTTGAGATACATACAAGATTATATTCTTTGTTTTAATCTATGTTTTTTTTATTAAAAAATATAACTTCATTGATACGTAAAAAGGAGTGAAACAACATCACAATTTTCATGCTATACGAAACAATAATGAAAATTGAGCCTAATTGAAAGAAATAAAGACTTGACAATTATAAATAGCCTTCCAAATAGCAAATATTTCTTCACTTTATATATTTTAAAACATTTAAATTCTGTTTACTGAGAACTATAATATGTCACCATAAATTAGAGAATGATTATTTTCAGTTCGGTTTGATTTTTATTAAAAAAAGTAATTAAATTGAATTTTTTTAAAACCCGAAACCGGTTCAAACTGACTTGTTTTAGTTTGGTTCGGTTTATTTTTTTGAAAAAAACCGGTTTAAACTAGTTTGGCTTGTTTTTTCCCGATTTGACTCGGTTTTTTCGGTTTCAAACTTATAAAACCGAAACCAAACAAGTTAGTTTATTTAAAATTTTAATTGATTTAATTAATTTTTTTTAATTTTTCTATTTAATCAGTTATTTAATTTTTTTTCTCGTCCCTACCCCAAATCAATGAAAAAATAAGCTTCGTTATTGTATTTTATTGTTAAAAGAAACAAAGCTATCACCGAGTGTCTAACATAATTACCCCCAAAACTCTCTTGATTTGAACACCCGAGCCTTGATCAGTCATAGATTTTAAAGAGATCTTCAAACAACACAAGATGATAATAAAAACAAAAGACCTCAATGTTCAAGGGCAACTCAATATAAAATAGATGATAGAAAAAATTAAATATATTATTATATGGATGCAACTAGCATATAACTTATAATAATAAAATAAATTCAAGATTATTGAAATAAAAAAAAAATATGTATCATCAAAATTTAAACTATTAGTTAAGATTTAATTCGTTTAATAGAATATAAATTTAATTATGTCAAAAATAAATTCTTAATATTTAGAAAATAGAATAGATTGTATCACGTGGCAACCAAACCGGTACTAGTTTTTTTTCCATGCAGTCATATATTCATATTTGTTTTTTTTTTTTTGGGGGAAAAGTAACATTCTTCTTTTACACCCGCCATGGAAGTGAGAGTGGGATAGCGATCAACAAAAGAAAACCCTCCAAGAGAGATAACTCCGTCTACAGACAAAAGCCACGTAAAAAAAAATACAATTATAAAATTGAAACAAAAAAGAAATTATAGAGAGAGAAAAAAAGTGGGGAGAGAGAAACAGAGACAGCAAGACGAGAGAGAGAGGATTGAAGAGAACTTCACCACTTTTACATTCTGCACGCATCTACAGCAGACACATAGGAGGAGGACAGGGTACTGCAAAGCCACAATAAGAAGGCAAGAGTAGAAGAAGAAGAGAAGACGCTGAGAGAGAGAAAACACACACAAAAAAACTGAACGAAGTTAACTAGCTTGGAAGAACCATGGAGATAAAAGATGGTACAAAAAATGAGGTAGCTAGCTAGATGAGTACCCAAGAAGAAGAAGAAGAAGAGCTCTTTTATAAGCTTTCTGTGTGTTCTAAAATGGGATTTTTTTCCTTTTTGCCAGACCTCTCTCTTTGTGCATTTAACAACTTGTCTCCCTCCTAAAATAAAATTGATTTTGATTTTGGAAGGTTTTTTTTTTTTTTTGTCTCTTGTTGGAAGTGCCAACTTCTTGTTTTGTTATATATTCAAACTAACCCCGTAAATATTTTGTCTTTCAGTTACTTGCTTCTGCAAAGCATTAGGCCTTGACGGGGGTAGTGGTGGAGGTGGTTTCTTGATTTTCTTTAAAATCAACTGGAGATATTCGGGTTTCTTGAATTCTTAGTTTCTTGCTTTTGTTAAATGAAGGCCATGCCCCTACCCTTCGAGAACTTTCAAGGGAAGGGGGTGTTAGATTTCTCTTCGTCAACTACTTCCTCTCCAGATTCACTGCATCAACACCACCAGAAGTGGCAGAACAACAACAGCAAAGAAAGTTGTGGTTTTTTTTTGGGCAGTACTGAGCCCACATCTGTGCTTGATACAATAAGCAGACAAAGCCCACCAACATCGTCCTCAACACTGTCTTCTTCTCAAGGCGGAGGTGGTGGCGGCGGAGGAGCCTCCACCGACACCACCAACGGTGTGGCAGCAGCTGGTGGAAGCAACCCTTGTGTGGATGAAAAATGTGGACAGCAACTTGGAATGGAGGATTGGGAGAGTGTGTTGCCAGGTTCTCCTAGTCAAGAGCAGTCAATTTTAAGGCTAATTATGGGTGATATTGAGGACCCATCCGTGGGACTTCACAAACTGTTACAAAGTGGAAGTAGGTCTGAAGATATGGAGCATGCGTCGGGTTTTGGTGTTGTAGATCAAGTTTTTGGCTTTGATGTATCCAGTATGAGTTCTGCAAGTGCCAACTTGGTTGCCAACAACAGCATTGATCCTTCTTCAATCCATGGTATTTAGCCTGATTTCCCTCTTGTTAACCACAATGTTACTGGAATTTCTAATATGTGCACTGAACCAAATCCTGTTTTGTTTAATTCAGGGATCAATCTTTTACCAGGGTTGTTTCAGCAACAACAGCAGCAGGCAGCATTTGATCAAGATGAGAAGCCGCAGATTTTGAATCCAGTGATGATAAGCAACCAAAATCAACATCAGTTTGTGCAAAATCCAGCTACGCCTTTTCCATTCTCATATTCGCAATTACAAGAGCATCATAATAACCAGCATTTCTTATCACCACCGCCGTCGAAAAGGCTTAATTCTGGGTCTGTTGGAGTCAATTATGTGCCAAAAGTCTTTGATTCGAGGCCTCCAGAGTTGTTTCTTCCACGACAACATCAACATCAACAGCAGCAGCAGAATCATCAGTTTCGAATGTTGCAGCAGCTGCAGCAGAGGCAGGGAATGATCACGAGTCAGAAAATTGCAAGCGATGAATTGGCAAACCAGCAGCAGCTTCAACAGGCAATAATAAACCCGATATGTCAAGCAGCAGAGCTGATCGAAACTGGGAATCCGGTACTTGCGCAAGGGATATTGGCGCGGCTCAATCACCAGCTCTCTCTTCCAATCGGTAAGCCTTACCAAAGGACAGCGTTTTACTTCAAGGATGCCTTGCAGTTACTTCTCCATACGAGCAACAACAACTCAATTGATACTGCTTGTAGCCTGATTTTCAAGATCGGTGCTTATAAATCTTTCTCTGAGATCTCACCAATCCTTCAGTTTGCGAATTTTACTTGCAACCAAGTTCTTCTCGAGGCTTCTGAGGGTTTTGAGAGAATTCATATTGTTGATTTTGATATTGGATATGGTGGACAATGGGCTTCTCTTATGCAAGAACTGGCTTTGAGGACTGGAGGTGCCCCTTCTCTTAAAATCACAGCTTTTGCTTCTCCTTCCTCACATGATGAGCTCGAGCTTGGTTTCACTCGAGAAAATTTAAGAATCTTTGCAAGTGAAATCAACATGCCATTCGAGCTTGAAATTTTAAGCCTTGAATCCTTGGGTTCTGGTTCTTGGCCAATGCCTCTTCGCATGCCGGAAAAGGAAGTAACTGCTGTGAATCTTCCAATTGGCTCCTTTTCAAATGACACATCAACTCTTCCTTTGGCGCTTCGCTTTGTAAAGCATCTCTCGCCCAAAGTCGTGGTCTCTTTGGACAGAGGCTGTGACCGAAGCGACCTCCCATTTGCGCACCATGTAAATCATGCCATTCAATCTTATTCAACCCTGCTGGAATCACTGGATGCCGTGAATGTGAACCTAGATGCATTGCAAAAGATTGAGAGTTTTTTGGTGCAGCCAGGTATTGAGAAAATTGTATTGGGTCGTCATCGTTGCCCTGATAGGACTTCTCCTTGGAGGAGTCTCTTTTTACAGTCTGGTTTCACTCCATTGCCTTTCAGTAACTTTACCGAGTCACAAGCCGAGTATTTGGTGCAACGTACTCCAGTTAGGGGCTTCCATGTCGAAAAGAGGCAATCTTCGCTTGTTCTTTGCTGGCAACGCAAGGACCTCATAGCAGCTTCTGCTTGGAGGTGTTAAGAAACGAGAACTAACATTTTGGATAAGGTGCGCCATGCTCCTAACACCGGGTTTTAATTTCTGATCTTTTTGACTTTTGTATTGGCTCAGGTTCTCTTTCGCTAATTGTCTATGTGCTCTAGGCTTATTATTTCCAATCAAGAAACTGAACATTCTTGTAACCGGATGGGTGTACAGTTCTTATTTTCTGTCACTTTAGTTATTGCTGTGGTAATTGTTTGTTGGACACCTCACAACAAGGCAAAACAAGATGTGGAACACATGATTACCCCTTTTCAAGTTTTTTCCCTCGTTAGTTTTAACAATTTGTCCCAAGTTTCCTGATACAAGCAGTTCTACTTGCAGCTACTCTTGTTTCTGATGTTCATAATTATTATATTCTTACATGCCTTGTTTTGAGGAAGCATTGAGAGTTGAGACACCGATTCTTGATCTCTATAGCTTATACACTTCATTTACGTTGTAATACCATGCCACATAATAATCAGCTCTGCTCTCAAACTACCACCAGAATCCTTGGTTAATGCTATAGAATCTTCCATGATCTTTAGTGAATGTTATCAGAATCTGAATGTTTTTTATTATTATTATTCATATGGTATGCATCAAATCTCCACTTTTGATTAGAGATTTCACTGGACCGGACATCTTTTCATGTTGTGGTTAACGGTAACCTTAGCCGCCTTATAATTTAACGCAAGGCGGATGTGCATGTAAATTATTTTCCATGTGTGTTTATACAGCTTACCAATATGATATTTAGTTGATAAAATTACAGTGTACCAGGTTCATAGATTTGTGTCATTGAAGGCCACAGAGGTTGGATGGTGGCCTAAATTCTCTCCAATGGATGCTTAACACAACTTCATCAATGAGTATTATATTATTCACCAAATGTCTGTTGTGACGGTGCAATCCATACTTAATTTAGTATTAAGGGCTATGATTTTTATTTTTTTTATCATGATATTTATGTAATCATCCTAACACTTGTTATTATACACTGAATTTGCCCTTGGTTTTTTATTCCCACCCCTCATGAAGTCACATGGGTCTTGTACCATTGCTTGATTATTTTAAGCCCGTTTCTTTTTCGTCATCTTCATAAACACGCAAGTTATTAACCACACTTTTAGTTGAACACCAATCACATTGCATGTTGCATTTGAAAAGGAGTGAGGGAGATGGTTGGACCCATTATTAATTTGGTATGTTACATTGAATTTTGTAGTTGAGAATGATATTAGTGTGCATTGTATTTTTTTGTACATCATAAAAAAAATGACATCATTGATGTACTTCCATTATTTTATTAAATTACTTATAATTTCATCACATACATAATCCATTCAAGGCCTCTAGTTTTCTTGCCTCTGTGAACATGAAACGATGTTGGTTAAAAAATCACTAGAAAAAAATTAGGATTGCGATCCTATTTTATAAATGTCACATCTTTTTGCAACTTCCTCCTAATATAGTTGTATTGTGCAATTGATGCCACTACAATCTGAATTTGTGATTTGTAAGGATCTGAATTTGTGATTTGTAAGGATACGCGAGCATGTTCTATAAAATTCTTCTTTTTTGTTTCCATACTCCAAAGGCACATTCAATCACATTGCATAGTGACAAGTGTGCATGATTGAATCATTCTTCTTCCTAACTTGTTGATTGTCCTCGACGCTAAAAATCTTGGAAGTAATATCCCTCACCTTTATATGGACTTAGATATTCATACTCATTCGGGTATCCAATATCAACCAAATAATATTTCTCTTCGATAACAAGTAAGAATATTGTAAGTAATTTTGAATAAACTTAATTTTAGTTAAATAACACTTAATTAGTGTCATTTATTTACCTTCAGGTGGTTTCGAAAATTTTATAAGTCAATAGGCTTCATAAAAATATGAGTATCATGAACTATCTTCCCATCCTACTACCTAAACAAACCTGAATTGCATGTTAAAGTTATATGCAACCATTACATTTTACATTGGTACATCTTTTTTATTGGCAAATTTTATTTGATTTTCTTGAGATACACAAGCACGCATGTGTGTGCCATCAATCACACCAACAAAACTTTACTTGACAAAACAATAAACAACATATCATAAATAAGGCATAAAATTTTCAAAATAATTTTTATTTGTCACTAATGACTCAAAACATCATTTTATTGACTTTAAAATGAGGTATGTATCTTGGATTTATCAATATTTCTCATGGAGTGTTTATAAACTCAGGGTCTTCTAGTTCAATAATATGAACTGCAAGTGAACAAATTGTCTTCAACACTTCATTTAAAGATCCACTAACATTTTTGGTAAAATATTAAAATCTTTCATGAACTTGCCTATTTGAAGCACCTAAATGGACACTTTTTCAATAACATTCATCTTTTTTATGCTTTTAACCCATATTGCATTTCTAAATCATAATATAGGTTTTGTAATGTTAATGCATCCATCCTAAACATGTTAAGACATCGTTTCTATCCTAATACTTCAGTTAACCATCTCATTCATGTGTTATAAGAAACTATACAAGTTTTCTTATGCATATAACTAACATAATACACGTGTAAAGCTCCAACTATGCTTACAAATAGTTTTTTACGATTAAACTCTCATTACCAAGATGAATCAACATCATCATCACTAGTCATCATTATCATCATCATTTCCATTAGCACCATCTACATCATCACAAACACTGTCATCTCCACCATTACTACTAGCATCATCATAATTAATATGATCAACAACACGATTCAATACGACATCATAATTCTCGTCATAATTTCCACCTAACATAGCATTAACTCATTCATTTGTCGTATCTACATGTAGAAATTCAATTAAAAAAATATAATCTATTAAGATGTTGCTAATAAAAAAAACCTTACAGGTGACCACAACAAAGATTGTATATAATAATAACTTGTTTAAACAATTATTATAAGAAGAAAAGAGTAACAATACTTTTTTTATATAGGAGCTCCCAAGTCTAAATTTTGCCTGTAATAGTTTATGGAAACATTCTTAAAAGTGATTGTTATATTGGAGTTACAACATGTGTTGTATAGGAATTTTCAAATAATAATATTACAAAAAAAGTGGTATGTGCAAATTTTAGCAAATTATTATAATCAAACAAATGATATATAAATAAAAGCCTGCCAACACTTGGTGTAAAAATATTTTTCATAAATAACAAAAGATACTCATACCATATGCGAGCTCCATTATGGAACTACCTTGACAATAATGCATATATATATATATATATATGTGTGTGTGTGTGTGTGTGTGTGTGTGTGTTTTGTCATCTTTTCATGCACTTAGTATATTGTTTTATTGCCACTCTTCCCATGTGTGTACAAGTCATCCCCTTGGAATTTAGTTATGTACAATCATCTTATTTTGATGCTTTGATGGGGTTATAAGGAATGCATTATCATTTTTTTTATTCTTTCATTATTGTTGTCATGACCCAAAAATAAAGGTTTCTAGCCAATGAACTATAATTCAATTAATGTTCCTTTTTATTTGTTTGTGTAATTGGATGTTGTGCTGAACTAGTAAAAGAACGTTAATGGTTCATGTAGCTACAACAATGGTTCTAGTAAGCTAGTAAGTAGATTTTCCTATTTTCAAGAAAGTTAATTAGTATCAAACACAAACATGATCATCAAATCTTTTTTTATTTGCAACAACATAGATCTTATACTTTAACACATCTACCTCAAGAGTTGGTGTCTAATTAGTCCAAAAAAGTACTCTATTTGGCACCACCATAACACACCCATAACATTCATCTGTTAGGGTAAATGTATATATAAAAAAAGATCAGTAACAATTTAGATAAACCATGAAATAAATGTTTTAAACATAACAATCATTAGAAGCATCAATAAAACAATATGAACCTCTTGGTCTAAGGTTTTTGACTTTGTATTATATTCTTTGAAGCCAAAGAAACTTCCTATCAATATCTTCAATTGATGCCCACATCTCTCTTACTCCTCAAAGACAATTACTTAGTAGCAAAACAATAAGTTATCACAAAAAATAATTCTAGTTATGGAATGTAACTCCTCAATCATCTCATAAATGCTACACCCTTTCTTATCTTTACTACTAGAGGTGGAATTGTTCTTGGTCAAAATATTATCAACTAGTTGATCCTAACATGAAAGTAATTGAGCTCCAAATCTAGAAGGGTTTTTTTCTTTTCTTTCTACCTTGTCCCATCACATTGTTCTTTTATTTTTCTCTTTCCACTACTGTGTATGGTACTATTGTTTGACATATTAACTCCAATAACCAAGTTACAAACATCCTATGTATAATTAATAATGTCATCCTCCTCTGTATCACCATTTTTTCTCTCTAAATTTTCATCATCAGCAGCATTACCATCTTGAGTGTCATGAACCCCAGTATCATCATCGAATAACACTTTTAAAGATGGAGTCCAGATGTACTATCCAGTGGCCACTGAATCGCTGAATATTCTTTTAAATTTAATACAAAGTGATGGTTTGATGCCAGCACGCCTAAACTTTTTGGACCCTCTCATTCCCTACATAAAAAGAAATAGTAAATATCAAATCAAGATATCATATGGAGCATGCTCAATATTTAAAGAACCTAGACAAGACAATTAGGATTTCAAACAAATAATTTCTCAATAACTAACCTGAACCTTTTGTTTTTCCACCATTCATCACTAGAATAAATAGTTCCTAATTCACTTTTCTACCCTACACCAGTTTTAGAAATCATTTTTCCCCAAATCCTCAAGTTCTTTTTCGCACCATCCCATTTGTTTTTAAGTTAGGTCTTAGTGTAGGCATGAACGGTTTTATCTTTGAAGGCAACCATAACAAATTTTCAACAACTTTATCAAAATAAGTGTTTAGTCTCCTTCCTTTATCAATAGCTACGATACAAATATCACAAAATATATGCAGCATGTCATTAGTCTAAGGTGCTTTATTCGAGCTTTTAGGACCTTCCATTGTTTTGTTTCCTATCCTTATTCATCAACCTCAAAGAGGCACATGAGCATTTAAGAGTGGCAATAAATATTAAAGATGTGCACAATACACATCAAAAGATTGATACTAGTTAATATAACCAAATGAAAATCATGTTATTGTATTGGTACCATATATATCCCTAATTGGTTTTTGAACAACCTTATACTTTACATTTGGTTATTATGCAACTGGATATATATCCACGATCATGACATAAATTTGATTTTGGTACAACTATCCATAAAAATTAAAGATGATCAAGATGACCAAAACAAACACATGTTATTATCTATATCCAATTTAAATAATGTTCTTATTATATGAAACCACAGAATAAGGCAATCAAGGTTAGTTTTGATAGCAAAAAAAAAGAAGAAACTAGAAACCTAATATTTAGGAATGTAAGTGATCCAATATAAACAAAGGATCCATCGGTTTTAATGGTCATTAACAAGGTCTTCACAATTATAAGAGATATTAAACGATAAGTAAGATCCATGGAAAAATTTCTTGTTAAAAACCGATGGATCCCTTGTTTACAAATGCAAATCTATCTTTCTTGTTAAATTTCCAATATAAAATTAGTTGGTATCAGTATTTAACACTTGATTACAAATGCAAATCTATCTTTCTTGTTAAAAACCCGAAAAAAAAACCCTTAGTTCTAAAAAATAACTAAATCAAAATAGGATTACCAGAAATATAGTGAACTATAGAGTGGGTTTGGGATAATGATGGCTCAACCGGGTTCTCCCACCTTTTGTTATGAAATTTTGATGAGTTTGTAGATCTTCAAACAAGAAAGATAGATTTGTAGGGAGGGGACCACGAAGCAAGGTTGGAGGAGACGATATAGCAAAAAACATCTCGGGACAGATAGGTTGTAGTGTTTCGATCTTCTCTTAGGATGGAGAGACTAATTTTGTCCAACTTTGTCAATGATAATAAGCAACCACTAATTTCATTGTTTGATTAAGTGCATGGTTCACCATTTTTTCACATGAAAAGCAACTCAAAGATGCTTCTCATTAACGTAAACCAGACCTCACTTTAATCATAAGGTCCACTTGTTAGAAAATAATATAAATTATATCTTGTGACCTCACCTAATAGCTTAAACTTTTAGGTTGAATTGATTCTTTGATATGGTATCAGTGCTTTAATAATCAAGCAGTCACGAGTTCAAATCTCACTATCCCTATTTATTTAATAAAAACCAAGCACAGGGTAATGTGAGTCTATGCAAGTTTCAAGCCTAAAAGACTTTCACTTGGGGGGTGCGTTAGAAAATAATATAAATCATATATTGAGACCTCACCTAACAACTTAAACTTTTGGATTGAATTAGTTCTTTGACACCATTCATTGGACCTATGATTTAAGTTGTAACCAAACAATGATAAATTATAGGTGGAAGAAAACACATAAGTCATCACTCTTCCGAACACCATTTTAATTGTGCACTTTGGTCCAATGTTTGAGGAAAGAGGCGTTCCAATTGGGAAAGCATTACTACCATTTCACCATAACAAGAGGGCACCCTATTATTAAAAAAGTTATGGGGTAGCCAGAAAAATCGACATAATTGCAATTTGCAAATATATAAGATCGAGCACGCAACACAATTATACTAGAGAACATCCATACAAGTTCTGTTGTCTTTATTTAATTATGAAAATGATCGAGACTGTTGTTTATCCACGTTATTAGCTGTTATGTGTGGCATGATAACTACACAATTGTTCTGGACAAAAAGCAATTCCTTTTCATTTCTTTTAAAAAACCAGAAACAATACTATAATTTGTGGAGCAATAAAATATTAATTGTCGTTTTTTTTTTAATCAAATGCTATAATGTATACGTATTTCCTTTCATCCAACCTTTCAGTTGATGGGAAACTATAATTTTTGTTATGTTATAAATTGAAATGAGTAAATGGAGAATTCAAAAGGACAGTTGAATTCCAAAAATATTAGTATACTTGCCTTCCAGAGTAAACTGAGCCAAACGAATGGCTTTAGATAAATTTATTCCTTGCGTAGCAATGGCTGCCAAGTTACCTTCCATGCATCTAGCAAATTAGGGCCCGCTTTGAGCTAACATCGCCGCCCTATAAAAAAAAAAGGGTTTTTCCTGTTCCAATCATCAATTAAGTATAGCCATCAGCCAACAATTTTAGAGTTTCCAAGATGGCTGTCTCCATTCTCCAACACTAACAATGCTTCCATTGCCAAGAACTTCAGAGTCTTCCTTCTTCTTTTTTGGCTAAAAAAAAGTACCTGAAATAGCTGGAATTGTCGAGGGGGTGTCTCCAACGGGCTCGGCTAACATGTGATATGCAAACAACACAAGCCTCTCCTAACACCCATCATTCTTACATGGCAAGCTTGTAGCAAAATAAATTTTTTAAAAAAAAAATACTTGTCTACGCATTTTCTGAATAAAATTAATCATTGATGGGGTGAAAGGAAAAGAAATCCACCACCACACCACCACCTAGATCTCGTATAATTAAAAGAAAATGACCATAGTCCTTCGGGAGTACCAAACATGGATCCAACGATTGTGACTCGTTGTCTCATGCATTGCCATTGCTAGGGGACAATGACATTGAAAAATGACAAGTGGGAAAGACACCTCCTTCCCTCCTTCGGTGAGCAAATCGGGACCCGGAAAAAGAAGAACGAATGGTCACAATCCTACGGGTGCCACGTGTACGGTGAAGAGTACATATGCTTTGATCATTAAAATCCAAAATCTACGGAGAAAAAAGAAGAAGGAACAGATTGTGGCTTCCCCATGTGCCTGTCCACCATTGTAGATTGAAGATGGATACGTGTTCATTTTACAGTCCGACTACAGCTTTACCCCTCCATGGTGAAAGGTCACGATCAAGTGATCCTGACCAAATGATCTCTGCTGCTCTGGGATGGTTTTTGAAGGATTTTTTTCAAAATAACAGAAAGGGAGTTATGATAAATGCTATAAATAAATTTTGGACCAGAACCTCTCTGCTCCCATCTGTTAAAACTATGATTTTCAATCCCATTTCGGATACCATTCTAAATTCTGTTTTTCTTATTGATATACGATATCTCGTTGCCAGAGCATCTCGATGTTTTGTTTCGAACTAGTTCTTATATATAACATATAAAAAAATAATTTAAAATAATATTTCAAGATATATAATTTTCAACTCAGATCTAAAAATAAACTAGTTTTGAATAACAAAACACAAACAAAATAATAATCATCTAAAAATAAAATTTAAAGTTTACAACATTCCTAAATGTTTAATAAAAATTAACATATGATTATTATTAGAGAATAATATAAATCGACTTTACCTAACTGTTTAAATTTTTAAGTTGAGATGGTTTTTTGATATAATATTCAAACGATCATGAGTTCGAATCTCACAATCTCTATTTATTTGATAAAAATTAAATAATATAAGCTTGTACAAGTTTTAAGCTCAAAAGATTTTTATTTGAGGGGGTATGTTAAAGAATAATATAAATTATATCTTAAATCTTCACCACCACTTAAGCTTTTGGGATAAAACTTAAAATTTATTTTCTAACTATAAATAAAATTAGAAATACTTGCAATTTCACACAGAACCGGTTTAAGATGACTATAAATAATCCGCCTATTGCTTCGAACTAAATGGCGACGGCAAGAAAGAAATTAGTTAAGAACATATATATTGTATAATTGTTTTTTTTTAGAAATATACATAATGCATAATTAGGATGAAAGAAAAGAGAAGACTTATTAAAAAATAGTAAATTATATAATTTATTCCCTATGTTTTTTTTATGATTTCTTAAGTCAGTCATTCTATTTTTTTAATAAAAAAATCACAAGTTCATTCCTTGATTGAAGTTGGTTATTAATTTTCAAAATTGACACATTTGATTAAAATAACTGGATTAGTTAATAGTCTACGTGGAGAAATAATGAGTGCTTACTATTTAATATATACCTGGCCCCATGCTTGGTCAAAATATCATTTTAGTTTAAGAATTACTTTAATCCCAGCGAATAAACAGTGTACTGAATAGTTAAAAAAGTTTATTAATTTTTTTATATTTTATGAGTTTGATAATCTAGAAGTAAAGATCAAGATTTAAAACAATTTATTCTTCTAAATATATCATACCGATTTGAAATATATTTTTGTTGAAAAAAGATTTCTTAGTATGAATTGACATATACAAGATGGTTCAAGAAATAAAAAAAAAATTAAGAATTATAACTTTATTTTTTTCCAAATATATAATTATAATTAAAGCAATGAAGTTCATTCTAAGAGTATATTTTCGTTATTCTAAAATCTTATTCTCGATATTTATTACATCAGGTTTCAATTTATGTTAGAATGGAAGTACAACTTGCAGAGTATCTGATAATTTATTCTTCTAATTCTAATAAAATCCCGATTAGTTTGTAGTCATCACAGCCTAATTTGTTGTTTTATGTTAAGAATCTAGCCACCCGAATGCAACCCCCGTTTAGATAGCGGCTGATTTGCAATTGAACACAGATTTGTTTTGTCCTTTTATTTTTCATTTGTCAATGTCAGGTGATAACAGCAGACACAGTCCAGCCATGTTTAAGCGTACAAGGTGACCCTTTTCCCTTTAGAATTGGAAGGTTTGTGGTTCAGACAAGGATAATGGCCCTGAAAATTTAATTTCCATAATTTCTCTTGTCCTCTTCATGCCCCAGACGATCAAGAATGAGTTGGTTTCCTCTATGTTTATGTGGTGTACTATTTCACACTAAATTCAAGTTTGTGGGTTTTTTTTTTTTTTTGCTTTCTTCATGTCTTTGATCTTGTTTAAGTTAAACTAGGTGGTGTTTTCTAGCAACGTTCTCTTTTAGAGATTCCAATTTCTATACTTGGAAAAACTTTTAAGGAGCGGGTTTGGCCATTTGGTGGGTGTGATGATTTTTCTTTTGACATTTCTTCTTTCATCAACTCTGCTCGATCGGTCCCAGTTCCAGTTTATTTCTACTGGCTATTCCCAAAAGTCCAAGCAAATGCTGAAGAAGATGGCTATCATTTTTCTCGTTTAAATTATTTTAATTTTCTAATGTGACTAGTTAATTAGTTGACTTACAAACAGGCGGGGATAAATACATAGTTATTTGATGGATGGCATACTCAAGTGAGAAAGGGAATGCTAATTCTATAATTATTGAAAAATAATTCTAGTTTAATTGAGTAGTATTTTATGACTCATTATCAATATTCGATGACAGACATATATTACTTAATTAATTTCAATACCTATGTGTATACTCTTCCGATCACATCCGAACGAGATTTATTTGTATTGATGATTTCCTACAAACATAAATTCGAGGGATGATCGTAAGGATATATATGTGTGTGGTATCTCATAATTATCCAAGTTCTATCAGAAATTAAAACCAAGAAAAATTATGTTAATTAATTTGGGGAACAATTGTTTATGGCCGTAGCTAGCAACAAAGGGAATCATAATCCTGATAACTATATATCAGCAGGCGTTTAAAAGGCAATGTAGATTTTAGAGTTCGACTTCTTCCAGAAAAAAGAAGAAGAATTTAGAGTCATTATCAGATTAAATAATGCCTTTAAATAGAGTGCTCGAAACAGCAGGAACCATCTCCCTCCGCACAATTCTTGCGCATCCCACACGAATTTTGATCCTAATTAGTAGAGTTTGATCATACGCAAAGCGAAGATAAGAACTTGTCCATCTTGTCCAATTAAACATTGATTAATTAAGTTTCCAACAAAAAAATTAAATAAAAAACAGTGATTAAGTTCAAGAAAAAAAGTCATAATAAGTGGTTATGTGAAGAGTCATGGTGGGAGAAAAATAAAATATCGTATCATTCTCGAGAGAGTTCGATCAAAAGCTTAGAAATATCGAATCTATTTGTTATGTTTGGGTTAATTACTTTTGAAAGATTTTACAAGTTTTCTATACTACTACATGTGTGGTGGTAATTCATTCTCAATATTTCATTTTATGCTACAAAGATCTTTTAATAAATTAATAAAAAATATTAATATAAGTTGAGCAACAACAGGAAAGCAGATGTCTTATAATCTTTGCTTGTATTTATGTTTTATTTGATGTGATATTATTTTCCATCAAGAAATGCTTGCTCTCTTCGTCAATTAGAAAGGTGGCAACGGCTCGTCCTCAAGTAGTAAGTGCAGCATGAGCTTTATGCATTGTTTTTTCGAGGCGTACGTGGCCCATTCAAGATCAGCAGAAGGGGAAAGAACATGGGAAAACGTCTATAAAAAAGGCTTTGCCCCTGTCATTCTCTCACAAAACCAAATTCAAAGTCCCCTTGCATGGACCTCTTAAGCAGTGTTGTGTCTCGGGTCACTTCAAGAGCTGAAAGCAGATTCGGAGGCCAAGGGAGAGAGCACCATGAGAGCATCTTGTAGATATGGAAGCCTAAAAAAGCAGCAGGCTTTTTCGAAGTTCTAAATAAAAAGGAGAGAAAAGAAAAACACCCTTCCTATAATGAAAAACAACTTTTCATTAAGGCATTGAGGTAAGCACTTTCGTCTTCAAGAAGCATCCTCGGAGGTGAGAGAATGATCAGCTCATAAATTTGAAGAACAAAAATATGCCAAAGACACGAACACCAACAACTTTTGTTCTCCTAAAAAATTGTTTGGTGGGTCATTAACCAAACCCTCATTGGACATCCATTTTTGATTAATCTAAAAGCACAATCAGGCATAACCCTTTATGCCCAACATAAATCACAAAAAAAAAGGATCCCATATATGAAATTATTATAATTAAGTACAAAAACACGGTTTCAGTTGAATCACAAATCATAATTAATTATAATTACTCATGGATCTACCCCTTTAGAAATGCATTCTCATCTCTTGTTGATTTGTTGGGTATTTATACATAATTAGTGAAGGCTCTAAAATTTCCTAAATTTATTTTTTCCTCTAGAATCAAAGTTACGATTATGATCTTTACTTTCTTAACCTCTTTTTTTCACAGAGGTTCCTTGAGCTAGAGCTGCACTGCCTGAATCTTATCCTTCTCCCTATCTCATTGATCGAGAACTTCTTATCATTATTTTATTGGGGGTGCTGATGAGTATCTGTTAATGGTACCACTAGATTGTTCTGTTTTGCATCCCAAACGTTTATCGACTGATGAACTGTATATACACAGAATGCATAATATTAATATTCTAGCTTAAATAATTTCACAAAGGAACTCATTGTCATATATTCCTTATCGGGCATAATAATAATTGCAGCCTTTATTCATATATCTAGCTAGTAATACTATTTGTTACAATCATCAGTATATTTCCGAGACAATTTTCAAACAATCATTTGCGTTTAAATAAGGATATATATTCACGAGAAATGTTTAATCACATCCTTTCCCTCTAGTCGAATTCAAAATCCATTTGGCCTATACTAGTTTTATCTCTTGCCAGCTAGTGCAGTTATGTTGGGATTGAGCTCCCCAAAATGAATAGCATGATAAATCATGTTATAGCTGAAAATCTCATCAAGCACGCGGCAATTTATTAAAATCGTTGGATAAATCCAAGACCTCTATAGAATTTCTCCATTTTATTTACGAGGTCTTGAGGTGCGTATGGGTGTGCGTGTGCAAGAAAAGTTCATGCAATTTTTTCCTTGGCTTTGATCTCTTTCTATACTTTTATAGATGCTTGCCAACCATATCTTCCCAAACTCTCCTTTAAGTTTCCTTCGCTGTTTTTATTTTCACTCTTTCTATCCTTTTCTTTGTGCAACTTAGAAACAACGCATTCTTTGAATCCCACACATTTTCTTGCTATATTTTCTTTTTCTTTTTCTATCCAAAACCCTAAAGTAAGCACTCATAGTTGGTAGGCCCTCCAATAACAGAAACCCAAATGATCTTATTGGTCTCCCGCCTCTCTTCATGCTCAAGACTCTCTGTCTCATATATTTGGTGGAGATTTGGCTCCACGGGGACTTTTGCATGGATTTGTTGGCTAGTTTCAAAACCAAGGGTTTTAGTTTTTCTTTCTATCCCTATCTTCTTCTCTTATGGCCGTCCTTTTGATTTATGGTTGTCTCATCAAGGTCAACTCAACATCACTTCTCATGTCTTTTTCATAATTTCTTTCCTTTCTTCTCCTCCTCCTTGCTGTTTGTCATTCTTAATTTCTCCTAAGAAATAAAACTTGGTCAAGTATGGTTCGTTCTAATTGTTTCTTCCTTGTTTTTGCCAATGCCTTAATAAAATCAAAGGGAAATGTATGTTTTAAATATTGACGAGGTCATCTGAATGCATCCAAACAAAACTTTTGTCCATTGCGATTCGTAAGCTTGCTTCCGGGATTTCTTTTTTATTCTTTATTTTTGTGAAGTGAATGCACATTTTTTTTCTTTTCAAATACATGACTGGAGCTTTGGAAATTAGTTAGATATATGTCAATCCCTTAAATCAATGCAAATTGCCACGCCCACTATATCAAATCTTGTCAGGTCTATTTTAATAAAAATATAGAAAAAATTGAGAACATATAAAGAAAAAAAAAGTATCATGAGGATTCAGTACTACAACATGCATGTGTGACAATTCTTCCAATATCTCAAAAGAGTTGATAAATTGAGTCCATAAAAAACTAACAGGAGCGTAAGCCAGCTAGCGCAATGAACCACTGGGTTTTGGAAGTCTTTTATTTTGTGGCCAAGTTTTAAAAGTAAAAAAAGAGAAAGAGAAAGGAAATAAAAGGATGCAGACGAACATACCGTGGGTTAGACATTTCAGGCATGCCGTGTGTTATCTATTATTGGATAGAAGATTAAAAGCAGAAGCATACAAAAGGCCAAGAAGGAGAAATTACACAAACAAGTCCACATGAAATCACAAGAACTTGCAAGTACTCTCAAACCTCTTTGGACCATGTCTTTATGTGGTGGTTGCCCTTGAGAAATAATTGGATAACTATGGATTATTATACAATTTGAACTCTTTCGGCTATGGGATAAGAGATCAAGTCATCATGACTTGGTTTTCCTCACTTTTATGATAGTTCGGACGGCACAAAAAGGTTGAAGTAGCAATGATATTGACTGCATTTTGCCACTGAAAACCACTAAACAAGTGCTGGTTGGTGGGTTTAATTTCTTTTTGCGTTTGTCGTTCCTGGGCCTCTTTAATTTCTTCCTGGACTAGTTAAGTTTGGCGTTGTTGAGGCCATATTCTTTAAAAGAGAAATGTACAGCATAACAAAAAATTGATGGCCAACAGCTCGAAGCTGAGTGACAGTGTGATATAACTGGTGTAATTGAGGATGGGGCCGACGCCATAGTCGAGTGGACGGCATGGCCTTGTTCTGTTTTGTCAAAGTCATTATCAAAACCATCAAGATAAGAAAGAGATATGTGCATTAATTAAACCATAATTATTATTACTATAATAGGTATAAGATAGTTACATAAGACCATACTTTTAGGGTTTGGAGCATGCCCAATGTATTCTTAGACCAGTTTTCTCACGTTAATATTAAATTCCATCACAGTGAGCTTTAATCATTTACATAGCTGTATTTATGAGGATTTGTTTTTTACCATCTCTTTTTAGGTTTGAATCCTAAAACAAAAGGACGGACATAAGAGAAGTGAGAAGTGATTACACCATACTTTTGCATGTCAAAGGTAGAAATAAGTACTAGTTAGGTATGGATTGAAAATAATTAGACCCATGAGAGTGAAATGTTTAAATTCAAAGAACACGCGACAACGCAATTTATTTACAAATGAAAACTAGTAGGTGTATTTTATTTTTTTAGATTTGATATATATTCCATTAACGTTTATACCCACATTATTAATTAATTACCAATTAAAATAAAAATATCGATAGACAATAAATCCTGAATAAAATCTTGTTTGACGATGTGTTTCCATCAATAAATTCATATTATCAATATAATGATGTTTACTTGCCGACGAGATATTCCATCAATATTTTCTAGTAATGTGTTGGACCATCCCGCGGTGTAGAGAAGTGAGTGAGTCATCTGAATATCATCTTCACAATAATTACTTGAATTCAACATATTACCTTATCCCAATTTTTATTGATTATCATCTGGATTAATTAATGTATTTCATATGACATGATTTCTAAGCTCCTGGTAAACTAGTGCAGGAGTAATGAACAAGAGAATTGAAATTCGATTTTTCAGCTGGAATATCCCCTTGAGTTCAGAAACGGACACCATTTGCAGGCTTCCAGTTCATTATTTTAAAGAAAATCAAATTAAAATCAATCAGCAGATGAGTTCACTGTTCATATGAGTATGAATGGGGATGTTGATAATTCGAAAATGCAGCATAAATTAACGTAGCATCATGTCAAATGGCAATGGTGTTGGGCCTACAAGATTGAGTGGACTATGAACTTCATCGTTGCAAAGCAACACCAGTAAGGCCTGACATGGGCCTTGCATGAAAAAATATAAATTCCCAAGTCCAAAAATGACTCTTTTCCTGAATTAACTCACTCTCCGCTGAAGCTGTACTGATCTGGGGAACAGAATCCTTTTTTCCAATTGAAATATAATAACTTTTCTTGATTCCCCACAACATAACCATTTCAACAATTCCATTTCACCTCTCACATACAAGCAAAATAAGAACAAAATAAATAAGGGTAAATTTGCAAATTTACTTTCAAGTATCTTGAAATTCTGACTTCACTAGTTTCTTCTTAATCCCAATACATCATCATCTGAGTTTAATCAAATTAATTGGATGGAGATTTTAATTAGATTAATATTTCAATTGATTTAATTAAATTTTTATCTTGGATTAGAACTCGAATCTTGAAATTATCAAGTTAACACATTGGGATAAACTGAGCTTGAGGATTAAATCATACTTATTCATTGCAATGCTAAGTCATGATGAACAATAAAAAAATCAGGTAAAAAATTTAGAAGAATGCTGATATTTTTGGAATTTTTTGAGAGAGAATGATAGCAGATGGAGAACTTTTTTGGTTTTTATACGTGTTGCATTGTTTGGTAGAGATGGCGGGTCGAAAATGCTTTCCGTGCCCGCGTGCCGAGTAAAATCCAAAGTTTAGTTCTTGGGCAAACCTAAACAAGAACCCCCCAACTATAGAGATGGTATTAACTGAGTCTTCAGATGATTATTTCTTTCAATTGAGTTCCCAAGGTATTCAGACATCATGAGTTTTGAGTTTTCCGTCTATACTCTTCACAATTTCGTAAGAGATAACCTCAATTTTCCCAAATACGATGTTGTTAAATTGGATTGATTTATGTTCTTTGGCAGGATTGAATGGGAGGCTCAACTAAAGTATTTACAAAAACCTTTTGAGAGACTAAAAATCCTTTTAGGAACTTAAGCGAGACCTTTTCTATAATTGGGGGACTTGTTTAAGCTTTGCCTCGCGGCAAGTTCGAAAATATCGTTAACGAGTTGCCAAAACGGCGGTTTTTTTAGGGCAATTTTTGTCAATGGGAAAAAACCTTCAGCAAGTGCACCCTAAATAAACCCTCGCTACGCCTGTGGCTGAGATCTTTAACAGAGAGTTGAAAATCAGAATGGCGAAGCGAGATTTGTCGGGTTCGGAGCCCGATGAAAGCGAGAATTCAAGTTCGGAAGAAGAAGGAGAAGAAGTGGGGAAGCTGAAGGGGATAACGGAGTATGAGAAACAGAGACTATCGAGAATCGCGGAGAATAAAGCTAGAATGGAGGCTCTGGGTCTTAATAAAATGGCAACTTCTTTGATGGGTTCGGTTCAGAAGTCAAGGCAGCGAAAAGGGAAACAAAAATTTGTTGATGACGAGGAATATAGGCCCATTGATGAGACTGCTAGTGATGACGATGGCGATGATTTTGATGACGAAGATTTTGTGGGAGGTCAATCTTCTTCGAAGTCTCGGAGAAGTAAGGTATTGTGAATTTCCCTTGATAAGAATCGTTTCAAGTTTTTATTCACATTTTCTTGATTTTAATGTTAATGGATGATATTGGGACCGTGGAGGGTGAAAATGGGAGCTGTCCTTTTTCTCATTGATAGTAAGAGAAATGCAAAATGGGCCATTTAACCAGAAGGTGAACACCAACTCGAGTAGAAGAGGAATGCACACTACTTGTTTGAGAAAAGTCTTAAAAAAATGAGTGAAAATGGTAACAAAATTTAGAAGAAAAAATTATTCTACAAGGAAAATGAGTTGATGCAGAGACTGAATAATGAGACCTACAACTGACTGACAGAGTAAACGGGTCAACATCTTATTATCACTCGACTTTTAAAGTGATGGAGGGTGAGAAACCAAAAAAAGGGAAGGGGTGACTAACACAAGATTAGTCACGTGGTGGCATATCAAGTGCGTGTTGAATTATTAGGTACGAGGTAATCATAGACATGTGTGGCACTTGTGAAAAGAGGCTCCGGGAATGCATGTTTGGGCTTATGCATACTCTGTGCAGTGATGAGATGCCTTGGTGCTCAATGAGTTCCAATAAATTGGATGGATCATCATATGTTAAACCATCTTGTAATTTTGTTTAATCTGTGCATGTTTGTGGAACAATCTATTTTTTGTTTGAGACATGCAGGCAATACAGTGGTGCCTCACAAGTGATTCTATTTCTTATGCATTCTTAGCAGTACGTTGATATTGTATGAAGTGGATCCATTTTTGCCTCCTTTTAATAACAAGGCTAGTGTGATGTCACCCTCTATTTTCATTTTTTGATTGTACACCCTTGGAAGAAAAAATCTACGAATTTAAGAATGTTCTAATACACCCTTGAAAAAACATAGCTTACATATCTCATTTAAGAATTGAAGAGCACATCACTTTGTGAGACATGCACCCACATGTCTCATTTTGAGGTATGAACTTCTCAACTTGAGATGAGCAGTGGTAGGTCTTTATGCTTTCGGTGTGTGCCTCACTTCATTTATCTTAAGTACATTTTTTTCTACGTTTTGCTACTACCTACACTTACCTTTGGAGGCTTTTCTCAGACAGATGACATGTACTCCTCCTCTAGTAAACATGGTGTGTATCTTTGTTCCCACATGTAACCTCCCTCTTTCCTTACAATAATAATCTATAAGTTAAAATGAAATGGTCTTACATTTAACTCTCTCTTCATATCAAAATAGTTTTGATGTCACAACATCCTATATTTATTTGTTTTTTTTCTTACTCCCAAGATCGATCATTTCAAAATTTATTTGCTTACAACCATCCGTGCGCTTTGTCCTTCCCATTCAAGTACATCCAATCCCAATAACAATTAAGATTGTCCACTTCTCATCTCACTCCTCGTACTAATCTATCTGCCTCTCTATCTGAGAGTTGTTTGTACACAACTCTACCTCAGTACCTCACCCTAATATACATAAAAGAACCTGCATACATTTCATTTTTCACCCTTGTCAGAAACTATTTGATTGTGTTGTCTAGCGTGTTTCAGGTTTAGATATGCAAGGCCATGACCTTTGAGCTTTCCCTTGAAATACTTTGATTGATATGTTGGGAACTCTATTTGCTTATCTTTTTTATTCAGGATAAGAGGAAAAGTTCAAAACCTAAAAAAATTCCTGTTCAGAAGCATGTTAGTGGTGCAGATTACATTTATGGGGATGATGATGAATTAATGCAGGTAAATTTTGATGAGTATGGTGGACTTTTATTGCCAGGTTATACTATTTCTGCTTCACATTATTGTAGAGATGGTGGTAAATTAACTCTTCAGCGCTCTTATACAGGCAATTGCTCTGTCATTGCATGATTCTGCAAATGATGCAACTCCTAAAGAGAGAAAGGTAGATGCTCAGGTTCAAGAAGATGCAGGAAGGAAGAAGAGGAAAAAAGCGGTTTGTTTTCACTCGGATCGTTGTTTATGATGAGCAGATTTTTTTACTTATTTCTCTTTCCTCTTATGTTTCTTCTTTATTTCTCTTTCGTGTCAGCAGTTCAGTAGTCGGGTGCAGATGACTGAGGATGACCTTATCTTGCATTTCTTTCAGTTTGATGGTAATTTTGCGAACCTGTCTTCTGTGTGTGTGGATTGTAGGGGAAGGGAGAGGGATAAACCGAAAGTTGGGAATTTTATTTCTTTGTGAGTTTTGACATTAGCTTTGGAAGAAAGGGGATTGAGATAGAGAGGAACAATCTGGTTTAGCAAGTGTTTACATTATCATCACTCCAGAAGGCTTGATTTTACAAAGATGCCTCACTCCTTGTAAGATGACTAAGCTTCTGGACCTTAAATCTTTTATCAGGCCACCCTTGTTTAAACTTTAAAGCTTTATCACTTTAATGTTTTGAAAGCAATATTCTGTCTGTATTATTTCTTGATATTCTGAAAGAGTCTTGGAGTGATTTAGGTGGATAATGTTATTGCAGAGGCAGGAAAAGGGGCAATAACGATGAGAGATCTCCGAAGAGTAGCAATTGCTCATGATTTTACATGGACAGACAAGGAATTGGCTGATATGATACATTGCTTTGATGGTGATGGAGATGGGAAGGTCAGTTCTTGCAGTCTTCATTCTTTTTGTTGTGAAAAGGGGCTTAAAAGTATGTGGTTGTGGGCAGGCTCAAGGACTCTTTCCAAATGCCGTGGCACTTTTTGAGTGTTTTAGTTTGGAACTTTGAACAGTTTGCTGATCTGTTGCTCGAAGTGGATGCATTGTGAGTCAAGGATATTCATGTAATTGGAAACTTGTCTTATTATCAAGTACTCTTATGCCGCTCACTTTAATCTTGAATCAATGATCAAAGAACTTCTTTCCCTTATTTGTTAATTACATTATCTAGGCCTAGCGAATCACTTGATAACTTTCTACACATTCAAAGATTGCATTTTGCATGTGACTATTTCAAGAGCTTGATTCTCCATCTGTTCAACACTTGCTTCAAAGTGAATTATACTTTGCTGTCATGGCTTTCTTATCATTGTTTCATCAAAACTGCCCAATACATTGGTGGATGAGGTCTCAATTCATATGTTAAACTTTCCATATTTACTTGTAATGTTCTCATGCTAATCGATGTTGTTTGAAGATTTCCAATTGAGTAGCATGATGCTTATCTATTGTTAACTGGCTCCATTGCAGCTAAGTCTTGATGATTTTCGAAAGATTGCTGGTCGATGCAACATGATTCAGAGTTCTGAAAATCAATGATGGATACAATATTGGCATCACATTCATTGTGGAGATATGTGAGGAAGTGCATCTCTGACTCTTCATAACTTTCTGAGTTCTTTATTGTGTTTCTAAGGTACTTTCTGTTTTCTTTTTTGTCTTTGTAAGTGATGGCTACTTTAAGAATTTGTTCTGATTGGCCTTTTGCAGATACAATCTGCATCTGGGCTATGTATTAAAATGTGAAGAATTACCGTAGCTTCCCGCAATGTTGTATATATATGATGGTATAAATTTTCTCTAAAAGCACGTTGTTTATATTTTCAATTTTCTCTGTAAGCAAAGTAGATGGAGTGAGTTTTCCAGTTCGGTAGGCCTTTTAGCGTTTTGGTAGACTGACTTTTGGCAGCTAAGAGTGCAAGCATTCTCCTTCTGTATACAACAGCATCAGCTGCAAACCTATAATACAAAGCTGATCCTTGACAATCTGCACGCTGTGCGTGGCCCTTTCAGAATATAGTGCCTAAGCTTATCTGAGGAAACAATCTCATGCTAATCACTTTTGGGGACCTTGTTTATTGTGAATGTGCTGTCCTTGATTGAATGGTTTCGATATTAGCTTTATGAAAATAGCCATAGGTTTTTTAGGGTGGTGCTGGTTTTATCTGCAACAGCTAGGTTAAGCTGTCAAATGCTGCTGCTCTAAAGCCAAGCCAGTGCAACCGCACCAGGTTTATCTGGTTATTTAACAACTCAGGAATAACCCCATTTCACGATCCAATGAATGAGCTCCATGGAACCGAAGGAGGCATGTACAAGTGATTCTGTCATTACTGTTTCAGGTGTTTCATTGGTGTCGTTCGTAGCTCCAGTAACTTGCAATGACATTAGATTCATGACTTGGTAAACCCCCCCGGGTCAGGCCCAACACATAAAATTAGCTCATATTAAATGCATAATAATAATAATAATAATAATTCCAAAAGTTGTTATTTTTCAAATAATATTCAACTAGTTGGTGGTTGGCGATGATTTACTACAACGACCAAGATATTATTGAGAAATTAATTTTTTATTAGGATATTTATGATAGATGAATGAGTATCTTGAAAGCTACAAAATTGGCACACATTTCAACTTTTCATCCAAAAAAAGCCACAGAGATTTTTAAAAAAAAAATCTGAAAAGAAGAGGAGTAACCCCGTCCTCACACTCACTCTCTAATCCTATGTGGGTGGCTACGGTGCTTCCTAACCTATGTGGGTGGCTACGGTACTTCCTAAACCGGTTCCTCCGGTTCTTTCCGTTCTCACTTCTTCAAGAAACCCTAAACAAAGTTCTTTTCATTTCCGGTTCTCGTATCGACCTTTAAACCTTAAAGTTTCAGCAACAAAGCAGCAGCAGCAGCTTCCCGAGCCGAAGGCTGATAAAAAAAACCCAAGTAGTTCTGATTTAGGATGGCTCCCTGCTTTTCCTCACGTCTTGATTGCCTCTATGTCAAATTTTCTATTTGGTTATCATATAGGGTTTGTATCTCTCTCTTATCATGTTTTACAATATTTATGCTCAAATTATCTTGATGATGGGACTAGACTGGATGAGACAGCACAAGAGACGGGGCAGTTGTTCCGTTCCATTTGCAACCAAACACTAGTACAAATGAAATTTGCTTGTCCGTTCATGTCCAGTTCCTTGTGCCAAATCGTCTTGTTGATCAAGAGGTGACTGAAGATTGGACAAGACGGGACAGGATAGGATAGGAGAGTCAGGACAGTGGTTCTATCCAATGTACACACCAAACACCAACACAAAGAATGAAAATGTTCCAGTCTAGTCCCGTGTGCCAAATGTTATCTTAATCTCGCTTTTTGTGATGATTTGCATTATATATGATCAACGGTCTTGATTGTTGTTGATTATATGCAGGGTAATGAATGGTCCTATTGTTTCTGTTGCAAAAGAGTTGGGTTTTGAAGGAAATTCAACTCTTGAGGGTCTTGTGGTTAGCATTTTTATTGCTGGTGCATTTCTTGGAAGCGTGGCATCAGGTTCACTAGTTGATAAACTTGGATGTCGTCGCACGTTTCAGCTTGACACAATACCATTAATTCTGGGTGCACTTATAAGGTAATGATTCGTATGTGTAAATAATTTGATGATGAAGATATGCCTACCATTTGCAGATTGTGTCATGCTCGAAGTTTGTAGATTTTCTGATCTTATACTGTACATAATTCTAAAGTTTAGTCTAATCTATGGCACTTTGCATGATGTGACAGTGCGCAAGCGCACTCTTTGGATGAAATACTCTGGGGAAGATTTCTTGTTGGGCTTGGGATTGGTGTGAACACTGTTCTTGTTCCAATCTATATTTCAGAGGTACTTTACTTTCAATGCGCTACGTTTACTGATTTCATTTGTTAAACTCCCAGTTTTTTATGTTAGTTACAAGGGTTGGTCAATTCAAAGGTGTCGAAGAAGTGAGAGGAAAGACTTGGGATTTCTCTCTTTATCCAATCTTGAGAATATGAGAACAATGTTCTTTCAAATTTATTTTTTCATTCATTGAAGCTTGTAATATATTGAATTTTTCTATTATGGTTTGTAGGATGTGGCAAGAAGATATGTTATTGGTGTTGACAGTAACTCCCAATCATTTTTGCTCATCTAACTCCGCATTATATATGTTATAGGTTGCACCAACAAAATACAGAGGTTCATTGGGAACCTTGTGTCAGATTGGGACATGTCTTGGAATCATTGCATCATTGTTCCTTGATATTCCTTCTGAAACTGATCCACACTGGTGAGGTTCTTTTCCTCTTTGGTCCTTGTTGGTTCCGGGCCTGGGTTTGATTGATAATCTACTTTCATATGCTTGCTCTCTCTCTTAATTTCATGTGCAGGTTTTCTTTTAGCGGATGTCATTCTTTAGAATTAAGTTTTATGATATAAAGTAGGAAGCCAATGGAAGTCAGTTTTGCATGATTTAGCAGGACTTGGCGTCTGCAGTTTGCTTTTTAGCCTTGCATTCATAGGCATCTGCTTGTCTCATAGATTTTCAAAGGAGTCATTATTATTCTTTTACTTGATATGGAGGAGGCTTTGATCTTTCTTGCTTAACAAAATATCTTTTTTTCAGGTGGAGGACAGTACTCTACATTGCAAGTGCTCCTGGATTTATTCTTGCACTCGGTATGCAGTTTGCTGTGGAAAGCCCCCGCTGGCTATGTAAAGTAGGGGTCTCTTTCTTTTCTGTGCAAACATCTTTAGATGTTGCTTCTTGTCATTTCATTCCTGAAGCTTTTATGATTTGTTTGTGTAGGTAGGGAGGCTAGATGATGCTAAAACAGTTATTCGTAATATTTGGGGATCATCTGAAGTTGAAACGGCAATCCAAGATTTCCAATCAGTCATCAAGAATAATGGCGTTAATGTGGGTAGTGGATGGTTGGAACTCCTGGAGGAACCACATTCTAGAGGTTGTATGACTATGAAGGTTGTTCTTGGATATCTCATTCAGTTATATTTATAGTGAAATACAATATGGGTCATAGGACTTGTTGTGTTAGTGTGACAGTTTGTGTGATATACTTTCTCTAGAAACATTTCAATAACATTTGTAATTCATGCATTTTCTCTTCCGCATTATTAAATAGCTAGATCATTTCATATTTCAATTTTGAGTCTGTGACACACAAAATTCAGTCTGTAGACATTGATGTAGTTGTGTTGTTGCAGTTGCATTTATCGGAGGTGCCCTTTTTGTACTGCAACAGTTTGCTGGGATAAATGGAGTCCTTTATTTTTCATCGTTGACTTTTAAAGATGTCGGTATAACAAGTAGCAGTTTAGCAAGCTTATTTGTTGGACTTGCCAACTTTGCAGGTTTGAAATCTAAGGCTATTTGTCTTTTCTATATTGAGACATGTTTCTCATTTGAGTCTGAAGTTTTTGAGTTGGTGGTCATCTTCAGGTGCACTTTGTGCTGTATACCTAATGGATAAGGAAGGGAGACAAAAGCTCCTGATTGGCAGTTACTTGGGAATGGTGAGTGTGGATGATATATGCCTGTACAAAAGCAAGTGACTGGAAAAAATAATATCATCATGATCATTGTTCTTTATCTTCTTTTGAGGTTTGAAATTTCAGCTATTTTATGGTATTATTAGTTTGTTGGTCCACTGATGCACCAAAACTTACAAAAAAAAGATAGCAGCATGGATAATCTAAGTTATGAATTATTTTTCTTTATGCAGGCAGTTTCAATGTTTCTTATTGCTTGTGCTATCGGTTTTCCAGTAGATGAAGAACTCAGTCACAATTTGTCAATACTAGGAACTCTGATGTAAGTAACTTTTCCCTAGAATCCCCACATAATTTTAAAATCTGGGAAGAGATTAGACAAAGTTTTAGCCCATGGTAGTTTTGCAAGGAGAAAACAGTTCCATTTAACTGACTCCAATTAATTTAAAGTTCTTTGAACGGAGCAACATAGAGAGCTGCCTCGCTGTTTACTTTTGCTGCCTCTCCATATTTAGCAGTTTCATCTTGTTGGTCAACAGTCTGAGAGTTTTGAAAGCCATTGCATTTAGTACTTAGTACTACCCAATTAATTGAAGATTTAGCCTTTGCTTGGTTTATTTGTCACTTTCTAAATTAGTTAATAAGTTTGGCATATGAAGTGAACTTGGGCCACCTATGACCAGCAATGCTAGATTGATGACTCAAGAAAAGGCACTTTTGTGGCTTACAGATATGACCTGATGAGAGAAAAAGATTCCACCTGATTGCTGGTTATTCAGCGTGACTTTTATTTAGCAATTTTCTTATTTCAAAAGCTCATTATTCTACCTTAATGAAACTATGAAAAAACCCACTGCATATTTGAAACCCTGCATTTTGTTTGCATGCCTGTTCAACATGGTATTGTGATCCAAATAAAAGCTGAGCTACAAGTGAGACATATAGAACTATGCTGAACAGCCATATATTGCTTGCATCACTATCAACCTATCAACAAGTGAATGTTATATTAATAAGGCCATGTCATGGTTATCTTATCCATGCATATAAGCATTTGGAACATGTTATAACCTTTTCCAGTACATGCAGTATCTTTTTTCGATGTGCAATTGTTCTGGATGCTTTGCTTCATAGCATCATATAGTATGGATATGCATATGTAATAATTCATACATAAAATATCTACTTGTATTCCCTTTTAACAGACATCCCAAGTGAATCTGTTGTCCTCCAGAATACAACTCTACCTTCAGGGTTTGCTGCATTCATTTCTAGGTGGATTTTTGCAATAGTGAGTGAAAACTTGAAATGAATCTTGCATTGATTGCTTTTGAACATGTACTGCCCTTTTCTCTTGAGAATTAGAAATGAATCGCTACGCGACGATGTCAAAGCATGACATATAGCACCATCCTGATATTGCTAGACACTAGGGTGTTTTAAGGTGTCCAAAATCCTTTCCTACTAATCTGGAATATAGGAGTATTATGCATTAATGAGATCTTCATTGATAACTCTTTTGGCTCTTGCATATAGGTACATTTTCACATTTGCCATCGGAGCTGGCCCTGTAACTGGTCTCATCATACCAGAACTGAGCAGCGCCAAGATGCGAGGGAAGATTATGGGGTTCAGTTTTTCTGTTCATTGGGTAGGTACTCAAATCATTTTCCATAATTTATTCCCCAGAGAAAGGAAAAGGCAAGTTCTGCCAAGTCTTGTTGATGTTTAGGTCAAATATCTAGCATTTGTACTGTCTGGCCATTTCCCATGTTTCTAATTGGATTTGGAAGAGAGAATGGGAAAGATATAGCACCATTGCTGTTTCCATTCTTATATATTTTGATCTTCGAATCATGTAATTTCAGCTTCTTTACACCCCTTGTGAATTCACCTTGGTCATTTGATGTACCTTCTTTCAGGTTTGCAATTTCCTGGTGGGTCTATTATTTCTCGACTTGGTGGAGATTTTTGGAGTTGCTCCTGTTTATACCGGCTTTGGCAGTGTGTCCTTGTTAGCAGCAATATATGCCAAGTATTTCTTAGTTGAAACTAAAGGACGCTCTCTTGAAGAGATTGAAATGTCTCTGAACCCCGATTTCTCTGTCAGAGACAAGGGACCTTAAATTGATTTCAAAGCTAAGACAGACGGCAAAAGATGGGATTGTAATGCTGGGACAATTGCACATATGTTTCTTTGGAAGGTTGTGATTGGTGATCCTTGATGCTAATGTAGTGAAGTTGTGTTCGAGTAAACTCTTATTTCTGTGTACGCAACAGTTTTACATACCACAAGTGACCGGAAGAAAAATCATCTGGTTTTCTTCTCACATTTTGCCAATTTTGTGCAGGGAGCTCTTTCATGTAACATCAATCAAATTTCATTTGGTGCCAACTTTAATTTGCTTAGAGTGTTTATCTCGTGTTTTTTAAAAATATTTTTATTAAAAATTAATTTTTTAAAAATTAAAAGATATTATTTTAATATATTTTAAACTGGATGACTTCTAAACTGAAAGTGTATTAAACCTCTGCCTGTCCTATTAGTAACTTTCACTTCTAAACTGAAAGTGTAAGAAACCTCTACCTGTCCTATTAGTAAGACTTTCTCCTTGAATGATTTATGATTCCAAATTGCATGACATGTAAATGGTAATCGCATGTTCTTTAGCATATGACGAGTTTATGCATTATATATAATGGGGAAAAAAGGGCACCCAACTTCATTTCGTTCTGGACAATTTCGACCTATTAAGGGCATATAAAAATACAGTTATAACTAGTTAAGCTTTAATTCTCTACGGTTCCACGAAATTTTTTAAAAAATAAAAAAAATTTAAAAAACAATTAATACCACATTCTTAAAGTTTTACCCATGACAACAGTCTGGTGGTCTGGTCATTGAGCTGATGAGATGGTGCGTCCATTGAGCTGATTGCACCTCTCATCGGTGGCCAGACTGTTTTGGAGCGGTCTGAAAGGTCGAGGATCAATATTATCTCGTCTTTACTCATGTTTCAAAACCCTAAGTATTTACCTCTAATTCTTTGTTTTTTTATGCACCGATGATTGTGGTATTGGAGAGTTTCCCATGAGGTTCCTCGAGACAGAAGCTGGTCACGCAATCGAGAAATCTAGGAGTCGGCAATTACAATCAATTCCTTAATGTCAATTTCTGGTGAGGGTAATTAAAGGAACAGCAGCTCCCTCTCACCAGTCACATTTGACATGTGCTCCCTAGGGTTGATACAGCCAATAAAATAGAAAGGAGTAACATCCTATCAATCACACATCTAATGTCTTCAGTATTCTACATTTCAACCCAGGTACGCGAGGCGGAAGGATTGACAGGCAGATCCACTTGGTCATGTCCTTTTCATGAGGTATCCCAAAATGATGCCTACCATGGCAACAAGAATGGTGTATATGAAAGGGATACCTCCTCGACTTCTGCTAGAATGGTGCCTCAACAGCTCCTGCATACAATTGCACACAGAGTCATTTTTAACACGGGCTCTGCTGATACCGCTACTAATGTCATCCTGCACGGTAATCTATTTTCTATAACAGAAACTATAGCCTGTGATTTTGTTTGTTTTAGTTTTTTCATTTATATATTGGGTTGGGGGGGGGGGGGGGGTGTAGATATGATGATGATAAACAGGAAAATACAAACTTTATCATGGTTGTTGTCTTTCATATAACATTTCACAGTTGAATGTGAGATAGAATAAAAAGTGTTGGCTTATGCAGATATTTCCTCACACAAGAAATGACGAGGTATCATACTTAAGTACGAAATTGTTTACATAATGAGAAAAGTGCATGAAAAGCAACAAGATCAAGCATAACCACTTAAAAAAACTCATTTATTCGCATGTACTGAATTTACTGGCATTAATAGCCAGGCATGATTAAACACTATATTCACTGTCTCCTTTTAAATGAAATTTACCTAGTAAATAGCAGCTCAGGTAATCAAGTGATAAAGGTCATGAAACGATTTTTTTATTCTTGTATAATTTGTGGCATTTGCCAGATATGTTTCCTCTTACTTTCCCCGACTGCATTCATCTAAGAATATGGGTTCCTTATAGTATATTGTTTTCTCAGCACCTAATATTTCTTGCAGTGAGAGCTGATCTAAAAGTAAAGGGTAGCTCTAAAAGCATTTCAGCACATGCACTAACATGCTATATTCACATGCTGAGTGCCTTACCAGTTCTTGCTGAAGTTGCTTATTTTGCTGAACAGCGGAATTTTTCTCCTCAGTCAGCTTGGAAATGAGAGCCTTTGCCTGAAATCAGAATTATCATTTCAAGCATATGACCAAGTTTCCCAATCAAATATCTTAACAAGAAACTCTAAAGTCCGGTCAATGTCAAGGAAACAAAATTACAAACTTATATAAATTTTTTATTTTTGTGCATGTGATGCTGAGATAACACCCAAGAAGAGGGTGTCTCTGTGATATATCCCATGATGTAGTGAGTCTTAAGTGTGCAAACTCACCAAAATCATCCAGAGGTTGTGTAAGAAATCAAGAATAGTGGCCAAATCCTAGTTACATAATTGTCAATGAGTGGGGAACATAAGCAGCTGAGAAGTTGGCTTTCATAAATGGCTTGGCTGAACATCTGATGGCGAGGTGTTTTAGAATCTAATTCGAGGCAGGACTATGTAATTATTAAAAAGGTTTGAACTGGCTTGGCTGAACATCTAATGTCGTGCTTCTAGAATCTAATGAGGCAGGACTCCCTCATTATTAAAACTGGTTCGAACTACAGAATAGATGGGGAATCTGAGTGGCTCCATCATTCATAGGGATTCACCAATCAACCAAAATAAGAGGATTCTCTCCTCCTATCAAAAAAGGAAGTAGAGTCCCCCCTTCTAATAACAGCAACATTTTTTCACCCTAACACATTCGCCCCCAGTCGGGAGATACTTGAAAGTTGATGCAATTGAAAAACAAAACAAAGAAAAATTTAAGAATTGGGATTAAATAGGAAAACAACAGTTTACCAAGACACCTACAGGGTAGGAATGCTGCCAAAAATAGCTGCTTCATAAATAAAGGAATCTATTTTTTAAATATAATGACACTCGTCAAACAGAAAAATAAGAAAATTGACCTTATTAGTCTAACAGTACTTGATAAACAAATGAAACCAGGGATTGCACATTTAGCATGTCCAACCAACCATTCATCACAAAGTTTTTCCAACAATTTGGGTTCAAAATTTATTGACAGAAGAAAAAGAATGACATACCTCAGGTGAGTTATCTTCAGGCTGTGGTCTCTGGACATAAGACCTTGAAACCTACAAAAATGATCACATGATAGAGAAACAATCTATTAAACCTAGGAGGGCAAACATAAAGACAAAACCTGAACATAATTCAATTCAAAGACCAGGGCATCAGACACTCACAGCTGACTGTTCGGAAGTGCTAAAATTCCCATTATCTGACACGGAAGCTCTAGGAGAAGAACCTTCCTCTGATTCTTCACGCACCGGTGACGGTGGTCCAGGTGGAGCAACATAAACAACCCTCAATTTGCACTCTTCAACTTCATGCCCCGCCTCCTTATTAAACTGCAAAACACAATACATTGAAAACCCATTTGCATAACCCATAAAATTAAACCAGAAACAGAAATACTCAGGAAAATTATATCACTACCATCTCTGGAGTAATATCCTTGACTGTAGCTCCAGGACTTGTAATTACACTCTGAAGTAAAAACTTGTCCTTGCATTGCATATCGAGTGGCATCTCCTTCTGTGCTTGCATTGTGACTAACATGAACAAACAGCCCGTCGTTAAATAAACACAAATTTAGCAAGATACGAAAAGCGAAATTAATAATAATTAAAGCACAAGAGTTGAAGAGAGAAAGAGAGAGAAACCAATAACATCACAGGAAAGCCTTGGCAACACAACTCCTGTGTTAGGCCTAACACAATACTTCTTTGGATTTGTTGTCTTGACCTATAATAATTAAACATGCAAATCAATTTTATTATACAAACCCAGTTATTATAAAAAAAAAAAAATTGAGATTAACTAATCATTACCTTAAAAGCAACATAATTGTCACTTTTATTTCGCAACTGTAGAGAACACGAGATCTGCTTCTTTAATTCAACTACAAAAATCATAAAAAAGTTAAAAGAAAAAAAAGATCTTCTAAGAAAAGGAAAGAAATATAAGTTCTTTACAAGACGGTTCGTACAAGGGAATTGGAGCTCTTGAGGCTCGATGCTGAGAAGATCTTCGATAACCATTTTGATGGGATCGGCGACAGAGAGGAGGGGATAGTTTGGTTTTACGGTTAGAGAGAGAGAGAGAGGAGCAAATGAGAGAGAGAAAGAGATTAGTCGACGAGAAGTAGAAATAGTAAAGTAACAGCGTTTTTTTACTTTCCCTGTTGCTCACAGCCGGTGGGTGTTTGGTAACGCCAAATGGAAGTGATTTTCCTCGGAAATACATAAATTTGATTGTTTTTTTTTAACTTGCATGCACTTTGAAAAATATTTGCCGTTACACCAAACCAAACATTGCCTTAATTTTTGTTAGGGTATCGCTACCGATGGATCCAACTCCAAGGCGTCTGCCATTCTGCATTGTATATATCATTATTGTAATGGCGGATTCGGATATTCATCCTGAAAAGGGTATGAATTATGGATCCACTAACTTGTATATATCATGTTAATTATTTTTCTAAAATGGTATTATTTCATTTTTTTTCTTTAAAATAGACTTTATTGGGTTTGAATTGAATTTCATCAAGTCAATTAAATTATTAAAAATTTAGGTTTTATCAAATCAATATCTTATATAATCCAAATAAAAACTCATCCTATATTAGATTTCAGATTTGAATTCTTTCAAGTAAAGTTGATAAAATCAATCCAAGTTTAACAATTATGTTGCATATTCAAGTAAAATGTAATTTAATTGATTATTTATAATTGAAAAATAATATTATGACTTTTTAATAAAATTGTTTGTGTTTGTTTGGTATTTGGGTGCATTATATTTTAAAATAATATATTTTTGATTAAAAATATATTATTATTTTTACATCAAGACATAAAAACCCAAAATAATATCAATTTACTATCTTTCATTTCAAAAATACCTTTTTTAAAAAAAAAAAAAACAAGATAATGCATTACCAAAAGGTTCCTTTATAAAAGATTCAAAAAGCCTTGGGACAAGTTTTTCTTATCGATAAAGGAGAATGGTTGGTGAAATAGTCAACAAGCTCGAGAGCCCTTGTTCTTCTTCGATTCAGCTGAGGATGATAGAACACCCGTATCTAACCAGCCTGCCTGGAAAAAATATCCTCAGCTTTGAAGTGAATTTGAGCAAATCTCCTCAGAGGAATATTCTAAACTTGGAGGCAAAATATTCTGTTTTCAGAATTCCATCCTTGTTATTTTTATTCTTGTATTTTTAATTTGTTCAATTAGTTTTTATTTATTTTTTTAATTTACCTAGTTGATTCTTGTATTCTCATGATTTACTTTAATTTAATAACTAACTTCTATCAAGTCTCAACATTGAATTGAGCTAAATTTGTGTACATTTATTTATATATATTTGTGGTTATTTTAAGTTTATTTAGCTTTTAAAAAAATTACTGCACGACATATACAAGTTATATCGGCTTGATTTATATATATCTTTAATGTCTCAAGATAATTTATATGATGGTATAAACCCTGTTTATCATCTCATAAATAAAAAAATATATTTAATAATGCCACTTTAGCATGCATAATTACTATTAAGATTAAAAGTTAACTACTTGATTAACTAAACAGATTTAGAAAACACAATGGTTATCTTGACAAGTTTTAAAAACACACTTATTAATTAATCAAGTTAAAAAATACAGGATTATAAATAAATATATTTTAATAATATTTGAAATAGATAAATGACACCACAGGAAAGGTAAATTTAGTTTTATTGCCTTGAAGAAAGCGTCGTTTTGGTCCTACCCTCTAGCTAGTCTTTAAGTTGATTGCGGATGTGGACCTAAAAGAATGGTATGTTATTAATAATACATGCCTCGTTGCCTTCCCCATTTTATTTTATTTTATTTTTATTCCGGAAACTGGAACAATAAAGACAATAATATAAAGTTGAAAATCATCTCTATCAACAGCGAAAATAAAAAGGAATCATCACAATTAAAAAATAAATAAATGTTGAGAATCATTGCTAGGGATGATGGCGTAGGTGTGTGTGTTCCGGATAGCGTGCAAGTTTTATAAAATTTTGAATTTTTTTATTTTAATATGATGTTAAAAATAAATTTTAAAAAAATTAAATTAAATTATTTTAATATATTTTTAAATAAAAAATATTTTAAAATACAATTTTTATCACAACCACATGCACCACCAATAGCACAAGCATGTGAATCCTGCGAGTACACAGGACCCACACGCATATATCTCTCGTCTTTTACCATTGTTTCATAAATTTGAGTTAATTCTCAAACGAGCGCGACGAAGGAACCTTAAAGTTTTACACGCGTGTATTTAGAAATGCTGAGAATTGCTTGTCCCATCCCAAGTTCACTGCTCCAAAATCTAGAATTTCTAATTACAGCTGAACTTGTTTGTCCCGAGTCCATTACTCCAAATATACAAATCTCCCTATCCATGTCAATATCTAATTACTAATCATGTCAAGCATCTAGAAAGTGGAACATCGCCTACATAGATATCCTCTGTATTTATTTAGTTCTGAACGATTGACATCTTACAACTAATGTATTCACATATTTGGCAAACAGTTATAAGCTGAGTGTAAAATTAGCAGCCCATATTAAGCTGCCAGAGCTAGGAGCTCAAATGTACATAGCTCGCTACAGATAAGAACACACATTTACTGTGAACAGAGAAGAAAACGGTGCCATTATACCAGGAATTATTTGATTATGTATACTCCCAAATACATATTTGAAGCCACAACTCTTAATGGAGTCTTCGGTGACAGTGAATGATATTAACCACCGGAAGCAGCAGCAGAGTGTTGCTGCTGTGATCGAGCTGCGAAACCGGCAAACCAAGCAACACTCATGAGCTGAACACCAAGGATTAGAATCCACCAAGATACCAGCCCCCTAATCATATGCAACATCCATGTTGGAGCACTGAGCTCAGCCCCAAGCTTCAACCCCCTCATCAGCTGTAACAGCCGATAAGACTCATACACAACTGGGGTTACCAACCATACTGGTGACTGCCAGTGCCAGGTGAGCAGCTCAGTCAGAATTTGTACAGATAAAAGCAGCATGTAAGGACCCAATAGAACTGCAAATGGGATAAAAGGCAGCTGGGGTTGGAGGGTGCCCTTTTGAGATCCCAATAACGCCATCAAGGGAATCACAAAACCAGATACAGTTGCAACCATGTTCCAAAATTTGTAACTCAAAGGAGGCTTGCTATTACAGGTTTGTGCCTGGTTTTTGGACCGAGAACAGGAATCGGCCATTAGAAGAAAAAGGGTAGCACCAAGATTGAAGATGCAATCCAGTCCAATCAAGGAAAGGAGGCTGGCTATATTGGGACCAAGGAATACAGAAGATAGGGGCAGCCATAATGTCGGTACCATGCCTGTAGTCAGGAGAAGAGAAGGGCCCAGAAGCCACATCGGCCATTTAAGAAACTGAAATTGCACCAATGACTGATTCTTTGTATCTGTAAGCTCTTCACTGTTGGTTGCTGGTGCTTCAGCTGTGTCTTCAGACTTCAAGGTTTCAAATATGTTGCTAGTTTTCTTCAATAAGTTACCAGAAGCATCAATGGTAGGAGCATACGTGACAGGTGAAGGTTCCCATGGAGTCAATTTAGTGCAGCAAACAGTGGTTTGATTAACATGAATTCTAGGAAATCTGAGACCATGATGCATGTTTAGGTTGCTTAGCAATTTTAGCTTCCTGAGATGGACTTGGTGAGCATTAATAGTAGACATTGTAGGAGGAGCTTTAACTAGTGATGCCATAGCTTGATTTGCAATCGAAGCTTTACCAAGTTTACATATACGATATGGTCTCAATCTCTGAAACACGGAAACAAAGGCCATAAGAACATTTGCCAGATCAAAGAAGATCACAATTCACAAACCAGTGAGTTCTTTGTGGTTTAAACTAACTGCATATTTGTTTTAAAAAATTTCCTATACAGCCACGATAATTTCTTCCAGCTAACAAATTATTTTAACATCTCCAAGCAGCTTAATCACACAGCAACCATATATTCCAGACACCACAACAATTGACTCTCGAGAATTTTACAAGACAGTAACAGATTACAGTGAATTAATATAGAATCATTTGAAAATAAAACATTGCCAAAATTTACAAAACAGTAGCACCGTCAAGCTCATCACAACTTGAGCTATTAAACTTCAAAATCAGAAATTAACAACAATATCCACCATAAAAGTTAGAGAATTGAAAGCCCAATAAGAAAGCAGCTTCCATATCTCAACTCACCAACTTCAACTACAATCTACAATACAACTACCATAAGCGCTCTAAAAACTAGAAAGAAACAGATTTTATCGAATAATAAGCAATCGTTGAAAAAAGAGACATCTAAGAAGTAAAAACATGTAATCAAGATAAAGAAAAAGAAAAGAAACTTGAAATTGAGGTTTACCTTCTGAGAGAAAGGAAGAGAAACCTTGCTGTGTTGATGATGTAAAGAAATGTGCAGTAGAGTTTTTTTTTTATGAGCTCAAATCTCTGAAGGACCGAGTTCCTGGCCTGACTAACTCGTGAAATGAAACTTGGCCGAGACAGGGTAGACGAAAAAATCCGATTTTGTTTCCCATGTAATTTCAGATTTTTTTAAACAAAAAAAAAAGTTAGTTTGGGTCAGCCCACTTGACTTGCGACCCAAATCTTCATTCGGATAGATTGTGGTTTCACGGAGTTATACCATGCTTTGCTTCTATTTTGAATAAATATAGCCTACATGTAGAAGTTATTGAAAAAATATTACTATGTAATGCTTGGCGATCATACCGGTACTCTTTGAAAAGAGGGATGATAACGTCAAGAAATTCTGAACTATAAGATAGAAGGGGAATATTGATAGATATTTATAAGGAAAAAATATTAAGTTCACTCCTTTTCACTTTCATCCCTGTATTCGATAAGCCGACGTTAATTACATTGCTTTGGTCCGTTTCATGAAATTTATACACAACTAGTTAGTTAGAATGTGTATGTTTTTTTAGGTAGTTTTTATGGTTGTGATTTTAAAAAAAATAAGTTTTAAAAAAAGTGTAATTAGTTGTGATTAGTTGAATTTAGATACATATTTTGTAAAAATTGTTATTAGAATTTATTTATAGCAAAAAATATATACAAAATGTTATGTGGAAATATGGTTGCGGTTGCTTTTTAAAAAGTTTTTTATTTGAAAATGCATTAAAAAAATTATTTTTTAAAAATTATTTTTGATATCAGCACATTAAAAATGATCTGAAAACATCAAAAATATATCAATTTGAAGCAAAGAAAAAAATAAAAAAAATCAATTTTTTTAAAAAAGTACTTTTGAAACGCAAAAACAAACAGAGTTTTATGAAACTCGGTTAAAAAACATGTAAAAACTGTATTTCAAACTTAATTTTTTAATGGGCCCTACAATACAAAACACAGTTTAGTTTGTTATCAAACATCTTTCTACATTTGTTTCACCGCAAATACAAAAGCTAGTGAAAAACAAACGGAATCTTAGATGGCTTTTAACGGGAAAAAATAAATGTGCAAGCGAGTACATTGCTTTTTTATTATTAGAAATTCAAATTGAGAAGTTGATGCATATATTTAATTGATTTATTTTAAATAATCTTAAATAAAATTGAATATTTGCTATGCTACGAGTGGGATAATCTTTTTTATAACTATATAAAAAAAATGATAGTACAAGCCCAAAATTTGATACATACTAGGAAACGGACTTTAAAACACTAAGAATGTCCTATTTTTGATGATATAATTTAAAAAAATTATTGAAAGAACAATATATTGTATATGTTAAAGTTAATCTTTGTTAATTTGCAAAACTTATAACTCGGATAATGAAACTCTAATAACCATATAAAATATAAATCAAAATAAATTATGAAAGTTAGTTCTGATTAACCAAATACCAAAAAACAAGAATGAAAATAAAAAAAATAATTTTAAAAGAACATTTAAAAAACACGGGTTAACTTAAGTAAACTAGTCTAACTCATGATATGAGTTGTGAAACTATAATGGCTTCATACAGGATAAATTAAAAAAAGAAAAAAGAAACTTCTTTTAAATAAAGCCAAGTGATGAAAGAAGAAGAAATTCTATCCCAAAATAAATTAAAAATATTGGGGTTTGTAATAATTTATGGGTTTGTTAAATTAATAAGAGTAATATTATATGCTAATGAATATGAATTGAAAATAAGTTTTGATGACTCGATATGTATTTTGCTATGATTTTCATATGAAAAATAATGGTGATGAATTTACTAGTGATTAAAAATGAAGTACATGACAACTTAAAAAAATAGGAACATAATATATAAATTAAAAAGAATACATTTAATATTTATATTTAATATACTTCTACAAAATAACAAGTCAGCAAGAACAACATAATTTGTGACAATCCTTTTAAGTTATGATTTTAGATGTTATGTACTATATGTTAGCATAGAATTGTTGTCAAGAATTTTTCTAGTTTTTCGAAGATTTAAAAATAGATAAATGAAAGTTTGTTATATATATATATTGAGAAAAATATTTTTAATGAGACTAAAAATAAAATAATTATAAAGCAGTTTTAAAATATAAAATCTCGAAGAGAATAATTATAATGTAAGTTTTTTTATTTTAAAAATATTTTTAAATTAATTTTACATGACTTGAGTTGGTACATATATTTCAAATTAATTTCTTTATATAATATATATCTATACAATAAATAATATCAAATATTTATTAGTAATTTATTATTTTATTTTAAATTTTTTTGACTCTATCACTGTGTCCATCTAATGAAAAAGGTGAGGAATGGAACTGTATGGATGCCATTTCTCTGAGTGTTGGGCAGACAAAGTTAGCTAATTGCTAACAAGCTTCTGCTTACTGTGTAGCCCGGGACTTCACAAACCTCCGATGAGTTCAAGTTTTGGACAGACCGGAAAAACTAAGAAACATGTTAAAGCAGCACATATGCCAAAGTAGCACACCGAGACAAGGTTTTGACGTAAGCCCCAGTCACAGAGCTTTATTCGGTCATTTATTAAGGGTGTGTTTTGTATTGTGGTAGTGGTTCTAGTTATGGTTTAAAAAAAATTGTTTTATAAAAGTATTTTTAGTTGAGGTTGGTTTGGAAAAATATATGTTTGGTTAAAACTGTGGTTGAAATTGAGGTTGAACAAAAAGTAGTTTAATGTGTTTGGTTAAAAGAATGCTTTTCAAATTGAGGATATAAAATAATTAAAAAAATATTTATTAATATTGATGGTTTTTAATTTAAATATTGTAGATTTAACTACTGTTATTACATCATGAAATAAATAATATTGATATCAAATATTTTTTATTGTTCCATTAAACTATGTGCAATTTCATAACGTACGAAATCTATCCAACAATGACTATATTTTTCATGGTTTCTTAAGCGCGCAACAACATCAGGTAAGATATCATCAAGAACAAAATTGAGGTTGTGATTAAATTCTGCAAATGCTACATCATTAAACGATTTACTTCTAATTTTTTTTAATAAAACACAATTAAAAATTAGAATTAAAATTAAATTTTTTTTAACCAAGTCGGACCCGGCAAGAATAAAATTGGGATTGCCTTCTAATTTTTTGAATAAAACACAATTAAAAATAATAAAAATTAATTTTTTTTACTAGGTCGGACACGGTTTAATGCATTTAGCTTTGGACCGGACCCGGACCGGCCGGAACAGTGAAGAGTGACTCCACTGTTCATGTGAACAGTGGAGTTTTACTCTCCACTGTTCACTTAATTAAGTGAACAGTGGAGAGTTTGTTCTTCACTGTACAAAGACACAGCACAACAGGAAGAAGCATAAAAATATTGTTTCAGTTGAACCTACGGTTACACCTCAATTTTTATGGGTCCCATCCATTAAAACACAACCACTACTTATAACCAAACACTATATTACTGATTTAGAAAAAAAAAAGCAGCAGCTGCCGCATAGCCAAACTCCCTCTAAGTAGGATTGTCAACCATCATATTGTTGTGTAGCTACGACAGTATCAAGTATTTCAAAAAATCCATTTTTATAAGACAATGGGTATAGGAGAATTGAGTTGGAGTGACTGAATAAGATCAGAATCTGGCAAGTTCAGAGGAGGCAGAGAGAAATGGTTGTAAGTAGAGCTGCCTCTTCTAATTTCTTGCATGGTCATTAGAGCTGCAATTGTGTTCCTGAAAATCCCTTCTCCCGCAACTGTTATTGCTTCTCTTCCTTCTTTCACTCTTTCTTCTTCCTCTACATGAAATACTGTATCTATCATGTATTCGCATTGCTTGACAAGCTTTGATACTAAATCAGTTGTCGCACCCGACATCGCGACGACCCACAAATAATCTCGATTACTAGAAAAAGAACATATATCTGACATCTTGTTCTTTTAGGGGAAAAAGTCTTATCTAAAGAGTCGCCACCTAATATTACGGTCACTATGAGCTTTAATTGGTCATTAAAGATTCTATGACTCGGGATTGGTTACGTAAAAGGAAAGATATTATCACCTTTTAAACATTATGCGTGAGACAGAATGCATTGCTGGTTTTGTCTTAAATTGCTAAATATTTATTAGTTTATACTATGATAATTTGCTTATAATATTCATGACTCTAACGCCAGTGAATATTCACATAAAAAAATTATTTTTTACGTATGCACATATTTTTTTATTTTCTAGCTAAATAAAATAAAATACAATGAATAAAAATATTTTTATTCCTGATTCTGACGTCAATGAATAAACCAATAAATTTATATTATTTTTATTTATGCATACATTTTTTTTTATTTTTTCCACTTTTTTTACTTTCTGTTTTTTTATTTTTTTTGGGCTGGGCCCAGCTCAGCCCAATGGGGACTGGGCTGGACCCAGCCAGCCCGGGTCACTGGCCCAAGCCAGTGACCCGGCTGGCCAGCAGCAGGCACACGCAACGTGTGTGTGCGGAGTAATTAAATTCAAGCTGCATGACTTTGTAATGAAAAATGAAAGAGGAGGGAACGAAAAACTTACCTGATCTGCAGGCGTTGCTGGAGGCGAAAGACTGGGAATAACACTGGCTTTGGAAGATTCTCCTCTCTTCCTTTCTGTTTTTTTATTTGCTTTCTACTCTGGCTTCCTCTGTTATGTGCTCCCTAGTCCTTCTTCCCCGTGTTTGTTCTTTCTCTTTCGTCACTGTCTACGCGTTCCTCTGTTTCTTTGAGAAGAAACAGGGGAATAATAGTCCTGCTATTCGGGCTCGTCCTTCTGGGTTGTTCTCTTGTTCTCTCTGTGTGTTTATTTCCTGGGCTTTCCTCTTTCTCTAATGGTTTTTTTCGTGTTTTCTCCTTTGGTTTTTTCTGCTCATTCGTCCTCTGTCTCCTGGTTTTTTTTCCGCCTTTTCTCTTGTTTTTCTCAGTTCTCTCTTCCGATGGTTTGGAGTGTGTAGCTGGAGACGAATAATTAGCTGACCAACGCTTGCATTTTCCCTGCACTTCAACTGCGTTTTGAGAACAAAGGCAAAGCAGGCCTGCTGTCCTTTTGCTCTCTCCCTATTTCTCTGTTTTTAGGTCCCCTCTCTGTTTTCGTTCATGCTCCCCGTTAGCCCCTCGGTTCTGCCCTTTCTTCTCCCTCTGTTTAAGGTTTCTAGCACTGCTCGCTCTTCTGTTTTTTCTGTTCCTTTTGTTCTCGTGTCTTTTTCTCTCCGTCCCCCCTTGGTTCTGCCCTTTCTTTTCCCCCTCTGTGATTCCTCTTTTATTTTCCTCTCCTTTTTCGCGTTCTTTGTTTTCTCCGGCTTTATAGCCACAGAATTCCACCCTTACCAGGTAATCAATCGACTGTTATTGCAGGAGTAACGGTGGCGGCCGGCAGCTGAAGCGTTGAAGAAGATGAACAGTGCTGAGAAACGGCACCGTTTTTGGTGTTTTGTGTTTTGATCCTTGACATTTTGAATATTTTCAGTCCAGTCCTTGGGTAAATTTTAATTGAACCCCTGCGTCTTAGCGCCATTTACAAGTGGGTCCTTGGGTTTTAATTTCTTTCAAATTTGACAAGAATCAGCCCTATACTTTGATAATGTTTCAAGTAAGTCCCTGATTTCATTAATTTAATTAAATCCAAGTCCAATTAAGTTTCAAAACTTATCAATTCTCTAATTAAATCCTTAATTGGATTAATTAAATTAATTATAAGCTCATTTAAGTCTCTAAACTTATCAATTCTCCAATTAAACCTTTAATTGGATTAATTAAATTAATTACAAGCTTAATTGTGTCTCAAAACTTATTAATTCTCTAATTAAACCCTTGATTGGATTAATTAGATTAATTTCAAAGTTTAATTAAACCCCAAAAGTTCCTACCATGTTGCCCTTAATCCAAATTTTAATTCATTCTTTATTTATTTCATTTTACTTTTTTTTTCCATCATTATCATCATTTTTTTTATCCTTTTTAGTAAATAAAATAATAATAATAATTAAAATAAAATAGTAAAAAATTAGGTTATGACATCAGTAATAAAAAAAAGTTAAAGTTGCTCCAACACCTTTTGAATGAATGGAAAGCGCAATAACCCACCTGTTCTCTTGTCATACTTCTTCAATATCTTGGCCAATCCTACATTAAAATTTGATTTTAATTTTAATTATATTCCATAATTAACACATGAACATTTCAATCCTTGATGCCTAAAGGGGCTAAGCCGCTCAGGGACAAGGGGGGTGGTATAGTTTCTTCTCTCTCCCTCTGGTTTTTTTTTTCTAGACAAATTTTGTTAGGGTTTTCTTTTTACATAGAAATGAGACTCGAAACTGAAATCTCACCCCGTTTACATATATAAGAGTAACTCTGAGCCACAGGCTCATTGAGTAAGAGATCGTAAGGATAAAGATGAGCGGCCCTTTCGACATTAGCTCACGAGAACGGATTCTGTTGGTATAATTAATTTATCACAATTGTTCATTAAATCATATGTTATTAGTCTGTTTCCAGGAATATAGTCGATGTTTTAAAAGTAGGGGGTGATCACTGCGTAGCTTTGTCAGGGTAGTCAAGTATCAAGTACCTGTGTTTATTGAACTTGATAAAATTATTTGATAAAAAAAATAGTTAACAATAATCAAAATAAAAATTGTTAAAAATATAAATTAAAATATGTACCTATATAAAATTAGACATTCTATTATATTTATTGAACTTATTTATTAAAATCAATAGAAGATAAACTCAAAATCTAAAAATCTCATGACTTAAAAGATAAACACAAATGAAACTAGCTAAATAAACTCATGCCTTAAAAAAATATTATTCAATACCAAAAACATCAACAATATTATTTAAAAATAAATATTTTTTATTTTTAAAATCAACTTCATTTGTACAAAACCAAAAAAAAAAAAATTCTAAATGAATTAGCATAACATCTTGAAAAATCAAACACAAATAAAACAACTCTAAAAAAACTTATATTAAAAAATAGCATGCAAAACCTGTGACCTGGATTATGATACTGGGATAAACTCATAGAAAATAAATTAAAAATAAATATAAAACCAATATTTTTAAATAAAAAAACAAATACACAATGATAAAAGCGTACGAAACCGAATCTCTAACAAATCAAATGTCAAAAGATGAAATAAAAAAATAAAATCAATTACACAAAAGGATCTAAAAAAATAGGAGTTAAAAAAACATTAATTAAAGGGAAACTAAAAATTTGATTTGATCTGCGTTCCATTTGTGCCCCATAGTGGGTCATAATTTTTTTTCTAAAAAAACTTGAGTATACAAATTATTTTGATTGCTTTTTACATAATAAAAATTATAAGTGTAAATAAAAAAAGTTTATCTAAATATCTATTAATCATCTAAGTAAATAAATACAAAAATTTGTTAACAATAACTAAAAGGAAAAATAAAAAAAAATTGAGAGATAAATATAAATCAAGATATTTGATTTCACAAAATGAGATATTTATCTATTTGTGTCCACTAAATTTGTTCATTGAAATCAATAAAAGATAATATAAATAAAAACATATATGAGATAGAGTGAATGGAAAAAAAATGCATGGACAAACATATTAGAAATATTATTTCAAAATAATTATTTTTTTACAAAACAAAATCTACTTGTATAAAGTAAAATAAAAAATCAGCAAAAATTAAACACAAAACAAAACAATTATTTTCAAAAAACCTTTATCAAAAAACAGCTTGCAAAACTCGTTGTTTAGATAATGAGACTGAGACAAACCGATAAAAAAGAATATGAAGGTAACCATAAAACATTAAAAAAAAAACAAAATAGAATGATAAAATTGTAAAAAAAAAGAGGAAAAAAAATTCATAACCGTATTAACATTTAAAACTTGTGATCCGTGTCATTAAATTGAAAGCATGACAAATAAAAAAACCATGAAGCCCAATCCTAAATAAATCAAATACCGAAGGATGTAACCGGGAAAAAATCAATCACATAATTTTTTTTTTAAAAGGATCAAAGATGAAAATAAATAATAAAAAACATAAAAATTGAAATAAAAAATAAAAAATAAAAAATAAAAAATAAAAGAAGACAAACTTATAATTTAATGGAAGAGAGGGAAAAGTTTGAAGAATAAAAAAAAATGGTCGACAAATTTCAAGAGAATGTGGTCTCCCATCTTAAAAGGAAGAGAATGTGGTGAGGTATTCACTGACATGGCAGGAGGCAATTTCAAGATAATTGATGGCGCACACGCACCGTTGAAAAAGCGAGGATACCATAAAAACTATTTTAGCTTATCTAAGAGTAAAAAAATATTTCAATTATTTTAAAATTTGTATAAAGCCAAAAAACTTCTTCACCAAAAGGAAAAGGTTCAAGTGATTGACTTGGTAAAAGTCGTTTAAGTAAAGTACCTCGAAATGTTGACACAAAAAAAAGTTGACGACAGTAACTGGCTTAAGTCGGCAAATTTACAAAGGTTAACTACTTAAACATTTGGACTTAATGAGCCTTTTTTTTTAATAATCAGCTAGTGGTTTTAAAATTTCATTTAACTAGAATTGTCCAATAAATTTTAAAACCCGTTCGATTAAATTATTTTTAAATAAAGTTTTATAAATGTTATAAATAATTTAATTATTTTACTAGCATAAGGAATACTACGCTAAAAAATCACCATAAGGCTTCACTTGCTACAAGGAACACTACGCTAAAAATCCATTTTAGTCAAAACCAAAAAGGAAGAGGTTAGGAAGTCATCACGAAAGTACCTTAGGATATGTATTTTACAATGAATTATGAAATGAATAGTATTTTACTACAAGGAAAAGGAAAATTATAAATTATGGAATAAATAATGTTTTATGAGGAGGAGTGTAAGTATCAAATCACTTGGTCACATTTGTTAATTTAATTGATAAGATTCTTTGACGTGTAATGAGAATGTATTATTGTGAACTTGTGACGACCTCAGCAATGCAAACGGGAAATAGACGTCCTCTTTGCAAAAAAAAAAAAAAAGTGTCCCTGGGTCCCCTGTAGAGAAAAAAACGTGTCTTGGGCTCTTCGAGACACAAGTTCTACATGACGTCGGCAAATTTATCAAGGTTAATTATATAAACCCCTGGTCTCGAAACATGATTTACAATCGTGGAGAAGAGGCATGCTACTTTGAGATGAGGAAACAGCGGGACTCTGGCTATCCAGTTGGAAGGCTTGGCAAGTCCTCCCAAAGAACTCGTAAAAGAAAAGGACAAGGCAAGCACAACTTCGGCTGTCACTACGATGCTAATCTTTGCCGCTGTGAGGAAAGGTTACATACATCTTTACTAATCTTTCACCCACTTTTATCGCTTCCTAAGGCAATATGTTGACGTGCATTAAGATTGTAAGACATTTTGATGAGGTTACTCTGTTTTGCAGTTTGCAAGGGTTTATTTTCTCAGCACCATACCATGCTGTCTTTGCCTTTCTCAATCCCTTGCTAATTGCTGTCATTCAAGTTAAATTCCAAGGCACAGCTCAGTCTCCATTTCAAACAAGCTTACCAAGCATGTGGGCTTTTCTGCTGGCAACAATCATCTATTGCTTTGCATTTGCTGCCAACATGAGATTTAAGTGCACTTGGTACTCTCGACTTTCAGGTCATGCTGCTTTCTTCGCAGGATCTTTTTCATCGATCTCATTGGTATCGGTCCTGCTCCCAGCCCTGCTAGGGCGTCTTATTTTTGATGCGTGGATTATTTTGCCAATCATGGTTGCTCGTAATTTCGTCCAATTCATTTGTCTGTGGATCTACCAAAGAATCATGATGTTAATATTCAAAATACTTGGCTTTTGGTATCGGTTCCTGGATGACATCTCGGTTGAGGAACAACCAGAATACCCCGTGGAGATTATTATTTCCAATTAATTGTGTTCCATGGTAGAAGCTCTACTTTCGGATATTACTCCGACAAGTTTTTTTAAAAAGCTTCAATTTTGTTCATACTATCAAATAAAAAGTTAGCTTTTTCATATTTTATTTTTTCTCACTCCTCTCAAATCTCCATACATGTTATAATATCCAGGAAAAAACTTCAAAGAATTCAAGAAAACAAATCCAAATGGTAGCTTATTCAATGATCAGGAGTAAGTTATTACTTTTTTAAAACTAGAAGGGTGATTTTGAGAAATTCTAAACTTGAAGGATAGAAGTTAAACATTGATGAATCTTTAGGGGAAGAAATGAAGTTTACCCAATAATCAAATTATACAATTCCCTTCTGGATAACTCATCCGCAAGCTTCCCTTTAAGAATCCCTGTCCATGCCCCTTTGCAGCTATGCATAAACTTAAATTAATCAATGGCAAGAGGATTATCCTATTGCAAACAATCCTATATTAATACCATTTTTTCCCAAATGTCGATCTAATGAAAAAGGGTGAGGAATGGAACTGTATGGATGCCATTTCTCTGAGTGTTGGGCAGACAAAGTTAGCTAATTGCTAACAAGTTTCTGCTTATTGTGGAGCCCGGGACTTGACAAACCTCCGATGAGTTCAAGTTTTGGACAAACCGGAAAAACTAAGAAATATGTTAAAGCAGCACATATGCCAAAGTAGCACACCGAGACAAGGTTTTGACGTAAGCCCCAGTCACAGGAGCTTTCTTCGGTCATTTATTAAGTAGGATTGTCAAGATGACTCAGTTTATCGTCTACTTACAGTACAAATTCTTATAACAAAATATATTTCCTGAATAAAATAAGCATATGGCCCAAATCTCCTCAACTTAATGTACCACCAGACTCGTAATTGAATCTGAATTCGTTAATCATCACTAGGAACTGCATTGACACTATTGTATACAAAAAAGAGAGAGAAATAAATTATTAATCAATCATCATATTGTTGTGTAACTACGACAGTATCAAGTATTTCAAAAAATCCATTTTTATAAGACAATGGGTATAGGAGAATTGAGGTGGAGTGACTGAATAAGATCAGAATCTGGCAAGTTCAGAGGAGGCAGAGAGAAATGGTTGTAAGTAGAGCTGCCTCTTCTAATTTCTTGCATAGTCATTAGAGCTGCAATTGTGTTCCTGAAAATCCCTTCTCCCGCAACCGTTATTGCTTCTCCTTCTTCTCAAACAAGCTTTCCTTCATCTAATGATTTCGGGAAACATAAAACCATCCATATGGAGTGATGAAGGCCTTTTTCATATGGGAGAAAATATAAATGTAAAAGGATAAATTCACTAAAAAGACATGGAAAAAGACACTCGATATATCTCGATAAATAGATCAATTAACCCTAATCAAGATAAGAAAAATGGTTAATAATAATCTAACCACACATTCTTTGAACGCTAAATGATTCAGATCAGAATTTTTATTGAGCCAACTCTAGCACCCTAATGCATACAAGATATGGTTTACCAAGTTTGCATGTAAGATATGGTTTCAATCTCCGAAACACAAAAACAAAGGCCATAAGAACATTTGCCAAATCAAAGAAGATCACAATTCACAAACCAGTGACTTCTCTATGGTTTAAACTAACTGCACATTTGTTTTTAAAAAATTTCCCATACAGCCACCATAATTTCTACCAGCTAACAAATTATTTTAACATCTCCAAGCAGCTGAATCACACAGCAACCATAAACTCCAGACACCACGACAATTGTCTCTCGAGAATTTTACAAGACAATAACCGAGTACAGTGAGTTGATATAGAATCATTTGAAAATAAAATATTGCCAAAATTTACAAAACAGTACAAGCTCATCACAACTTGAGCTATTAAACTTGAAAATCAGAAAATAATGACAAGATTGAACAATATCCACTATAAAAGTTAGAGAATTGAAAGCCCAAGAAGAAAACAGCTTCCATATCTCAACTCACCAACTTCAACTACACTCTACAATACAACTACCATGAGCGCTCTAAAAACTAGAAAGAAACAGATTTTATCGATTAATAAGCAATCGTTGAAAAAAGAGACATCTAAGAAGTAAAAACATGTAATCAAGATAAAGAAAAAGAAAAGAAACTTGAAATTGAGGTTTACCTTCTGAGAGAAAGGAAGAGAAACCTTGCTGTGTTGATTATGTAAAGAAACGTGCAGTAGAGTTTTTTTTATTTTTTTGTTTTGGTTTAGCTCGAATCTCCGAACGACCGAGTTTTTGACTTAGTGTTTGATTTTTGATACTGTAGTAGTTTTTGTAGTTTTAATTTAAAAAAAATTGTTTATAAATAATATATTTGGTTGTGGTTGGTTTGGTATTTATAAGCGTGTTTGGCAGTGTGGTTGCGGGTGCTTTTCAAATAACTTTTCGTGTCAAAATGCATGTCAACGATGTTTTTTCATTTTTTAAAAATCATTTTTGACATCAGCACATCAAAACGATCCAAAACGTACAAACCATATTAAATTTTAGCAAAAAAAAAAAAATTCAAATTTTTTGGGAACGCCGCCGCAGCCGCGTTTCCAAACGGGACCTATATATGATTCGTTAAAACTGTGGTTGGAATTGAGTTTGAATAAAAAGTAGTTTAATGTGTTTAGTTAAACATGTTTTTCAAATTGAGATTATAAAATAATTAAAAAAGATATATATTAATATTGATGGTTTTTAATTTAAATATTGTAGATTTAACTACAATTATTACATCATTAAATAAATAATACTTTATATCAAATATTTTTTATTATTCCATTAACTTATCTACAATTTCATTATGCATGAAATTTATTTGATAAAGACTATAGTTTCCATGGTTTTTTAAGTGTAAAACAAAATCAGGTAAAATATCATCAGAAACAAAATTGGAATTGCGATCAAATTCCACAAATGCTACATCATCATGTGATGTTCTTTTAATTTATATGGTGTTATTAAATAATATTAAACACTAGTTTTTCAAGTAAAATATAATTTAAAAAAATATTTTTGTTAATATAAGTAGTTACAATTATGGCACTGTTCACGTGAACAGTATCATATGAAATTCACCTGGCATTGTTCAGTGCCCAGGTGAATTATCCAGGTTGGCAGACGTGAGAAGCAGCTCCCAGCTACTTTGTAGGAACCGGCGTTTCAACCAAAAAAATACACGAGTCCCACACAAACAGTCAATTGCATTTTAATGTTACCAAACATGATGTTTACGCGGTGAGCTTTAGAAGCAGAAGCATAAACAAACACCTTCTAATTCATGAAATGAAACTTGGCCGAGACAAGGTTAATGAAAAATCCGATTTTGTTTCACATGTAGGGCTATTTGGAATGCGGTCCACCTTGTATTTTTCAAAAAAATATAATTTTTTTTAAATAATTTTTTTTGTATTTTTATATCGTTTTAATGTGTTAATACCAAAAATAATTTTTAAAAGTATTTTGAATCACAACCACTATCACAATCCTAAATAGATCTATAATTTTATATTTTTTAAAACAAAAAAAAAAGTTAAGTTAGTTTGGATCAGCCTACTTGCGACCCAAATCTTCATTAGGATAGATTCTGGATTGAGTTTTATAACAGTGGTTTCACTGAGTTACACCATGCTTTGCTTCTATTTTGAATAAATATAGCATACACGTAGAAGTTACTGAAAAAAATATTACTATGTAATGCTTGGCGATCATATCTGTACTTTTTGAAAAGAGGGATGATAACGTCAAGAAATTCTGAACTGTAAGATAGAAGGGGAATATTGATAAATATTTATAAGGAAAAAATATTAAGTTCACTCCTTTTCACTTTCATCCCTGTATTCGATAAGCCGACTTTAATTGCATTGCTTTGGTCTGTTTCTTGAAATTTATACACACCTAGTTAGTTGGCTTTTAACAGGAAAAAATGAACGTGCAAGCGCTTACATTGCTTTTTTATATTAGAAATTTAAATTGAGAAGTTGATGCATATATTTAATTGATCTATTTTAATTAATCTCAAATAAAATTGAATATATGCTATGCTGTGAGTTGGGTAATCTTTTTTTAGAACCATTAAAAAAAAAGATGCTACAAAGCCTAAAATTTGATACATACTAGGCAACACACTTTAAAACACTAAGAATGTCCTATATTTAATGATATAATTTTAAAACAATTATTGAAACAACATATTGTATATGTTAAGATCAATCTTAGTTAATTTACAAAACTTGTAACTTGAATAATAAAACTATAATAATCATATAAAACGTAAATCGAAATAAATTATAAAAAATAGTTTTGATTAACTAAATACTAAAGAACAAAAATGAAAATAAAAGAAAAAATTAATATTAAAAAATCAACTAAAAACACGGGTTAATTTAGATGAATCAGTCAAACTCATAATATAAGTCATAAGATTATAATAATTTCATGTAGGACAAACTAAAAAAAAAAATCAATAAAGCCAAGTGATGAAAAAAGTTTGAGCTAAAATTAAATTTTAAAAATTTGAGGAAACGAATAAGTTTATAGCTTGGAAATCAAAAGGATAAAAGTGAATTTTTCTCTTCAATTTTAAAACTGCCACCCATTTCCTTCATTTTTTCTACTATGATTATTTGTCTTTCAATCTTTTTCTTTCTCAATAAATTTACGTAATTTTGCTTTTTATTTGGTCTTATAAGGGCAAAATAAAAATAAATAAAAACTAGGATGAAAAAAAAAATGATTATAACAATCTATAATGTCATGTGTCTTAATCCACATTGTTTTTTGCACCATGTAGCTTAAAGTTTTGTATAATAGTCCACATTTTTTGTGTGTGGATAAACTGGCAAGCAACAGGCAAAATATAAACAAATGGTGAATTGACATGGCAACAAAAAGTTTGAGTGAAATAACATATTTTTAGATGTCGTGGTTTTAAACTGTAACATGATTAAATTCAAGATTAATTGATCGGTCGGTTCGTAATGATTAGTTAAACCAGTTAGCAGATTTAAAAAATAACAAGAAAAATCACAAAACTATCAAAATTGATAGCTAAGGTGATTTTTTAAATCTAAATATTCGACGGTTGGAGTAGCGATTCTATAGTTACTCCAAGAAAAATAGCATTTAAAAACTCCTATAAAAATTAAGTGTAATCCAATTATCAGATCAAAAGTTATGACCCTTTAGAGTTATTATTATAGTATGACGCAATCAAACCTTCTCTTGAGTCTAGACTTGTTCTGCTGGTTCATATATTCATTTGTTAGTCCATCAACGTAAACATATCTTTGGCATATCTTCATTTAGTTATGTTAGACTCACTCTTAACTGCTCAGAATCATCTGTTGTCGCAAGCTCAATTACACCATTAATATTTATAAGACATATTTGGAAAAAAATTTCACAAAATCATAGTTTTTGTATTAAACGATCGGTCAGTTCATACAACTGGATTAATGAGACTACTTATTAAATTGTTATTATTATGAAGTGTGATAATTATCTTATTTCATTTATGAATAACAACATTTAATAAATATCACGTTTCTAAAAGGCAAGAATATAAAAATATGTTATTTTTCTATTTTTTTTTAAAATGATATTATTATTCCAAAACTTTCAAATATATGTTCAAGGGTGATGTGTTATAAAAAAACCCTGCATTTTACGCTACACAGCAGAATGTTTTCTATAATTAATTAATGGTATTTATATTATATACCAAAAAAGAGGTTGGTGTCTCAGGGGTTGGTGATGTGTTGGCCATGGGCTTCCAAGAATATATATATTTGGAATTAATGATGTATTTGGTTCCTCACCTCCCATTTCACAACTCGTTTTTATTATCCTACTGCACTCTTTTTTTTAATTACCGACAGTGTCAAATCCCCCAGTCAAAGGGCACCATATTCCTTAAAACATGTGGGATTTAAAGAATAATGATTAGAAAGTAGAGGGACTATTTTGGATTATGCTATAGGTAACAAGAGGACTAAATTATAACAAAATTGAGAGTATGGGAACGTAATGCACCATGTCCGTATATGGGATATACCCCTGTACTGTAAGTTATTCGGATGAACAAATTTCTATGGTTTTTGATCCAATTACATCTCCCTTTCTTTGATAAAATGCAAATGGGCCCCTCTATTAGGTCATCCAGATTTTCATTAAAACCCACACGCAAGTCAAGTTTATCCTTACAAAATAATTGAAAATCATAAAACAATCAACAAAATCAAAGTTACACAACTATAACTTTTCATTAATTTTATTTTTTTTTGTGATTATTTATTAGTTTAAAATCACGTGACTTGTAAATGAACATGATAGTGGAAGATAATTATCATCAACGAGTTCGTAAAAGAACCCACGTGGAGCAACAATTCCTATTGCGAATGAAACCACAGCCTCCAAGATCGGCCACCAAACCAACAGTCTCATTAATTGCTTTGCAGTGGCGGCACTAGTATTGACCACCACCATCTCCTCCCTTCTTCATCCAGCGAACATAGCCAATCACCTTGATGACAGCTTGCCCCGCCACTAAATGAGTCTCAGCTTCACTCACTAACACCTCATCACAACACTTGCCAATTATCACAATAAGAAATCAGATTAAGAAAGCAAATACCCAATTCCACCCGCTCTGCCCAGATCTATCATTTAAAATATTATACTTAGATGATAATCAATGGCCGTAAAAGCGTCGTCACAGTGACCCACCTAGCACGGGAATGAAAAGAATCGAGAGGAAAATATTGAAACTTTCTTTTCCAAACGAGTTCCAGAAAGGCTTAAAATTACAACACAACACTTCTAAACAGAGAGTTTACTGGGCTAACAAAAATGACCCAAAGACTTCATGGGCTGACCTATAGCCCACAATCGAGCTGAAAGAAGCGTAATTTATTGACACCAGGACGATGGCTAAAACGAAGCTGAAAAGGGCTAACTTCCTGACATTGCGCTGCTGGTTTAGCTGAGGAAGGCATAACACGTTGACAATGGACTGGTGGTTACCTGTTCATATGAGCAGTGACCGCCATTCTTTTCTTTCTTTCCTTCTTCTGTATTTTTTTAACTTTCCATTCTATGAATCATTTGCCAAGAAGATTCTCTTGCCGTATGGGTCATTTTAGTTCTAATCAGGATGCCCGCTTGACATCGCTTGACCATTTTCAAAAACATTTTTTTCTTGAAGTAATTAAATAAATATTCTTAAGAACTCTAATGATTTAAATTATATATAGAAACGTATTTATTCTATCAAAATCTTTTAACTTTTTCATCATTTTATTTTTTAATTTTGGTGGAAGAATGATTTTTTTAATTGAAAGTATGGTTATTTGAACAAATACTTAAAAAATTTAAAATAAATACCCTTGAAAACTCAGATAATTTAAATTAAGCCGGAAAATATGTACTTATTTAGCAAAAACTTCATTTTCTTTATCCATGGAATTCTTTTTAAATTTTATGGAAAAAGAAATTTCTATCAGAAACATGGTTATTCAATAAAAAAACATATCATGAGTTGTAAAGCAATTTAAAAACAAGAAAAAAATATTTTTTTAATTATTTTTATGCACCTATATAAAAAATAACAAATAATCACTTAAAGAAAGTAATATGAAAAATAATAGAATATATATTTTAATTTCGTTGAATATTTATGAGATATGTTTTTAATAACAAGCACAAATTTGTTTCCTATATAATAATAGATAAAAACAAGTATTAGAAAAAAAAAACATCAAATATTATTTAAAAACCATGTAATAATTGAATAATCTTTTAAAAAATCATTTTTATTAATTATTTAAACAACATTTATAATAACCCAAGTGCATCTGGCTTGCAAATAGATGCCTCTAGGCTTGAAATCTGGGTCCATGTGCCCAGGTTTTAGAGCACAGGTCAGTTTTGTTTCTTAAAAAAAAAAAAACAGTAGTAGTTCTCAATTATTTCAAGTTTTTTTTTTACAATAAAAACCAAAATTTCAACTTTTTTTTTCACATGAAAAAATCACATGGATCATTGAAACCTCATTTCCACCCATAAAATACATTTTAACTTGAATAAAAACTTAAAATCAAATCAAATATATATTTTTTCAAGCTTTGATCTACTCATTATAGTATCATTAAAGGTGGAAACACTTCTATTGAATTTCTTTTTTAAGCATGAATTCATATGCACCAAAAATAGAGTTATTAATAGTTGATCTTTGAATCACATATTAATATTTATATATAGTTCGATAATGACAATAAAATGAAAAATAAACTAATGATATGCTTAGTTGAGAATAAATATAAACAGGCTTTATATAAAGTTCACATTAACAAGGATGAAGAATTGAACGAAAAAATCTATCAACAAATCTAAGGTACAAAGCAAGTGAAGACTTAGTTTTTTAGTATTCATTTTGGTGCTAATTATGTAATTCTACATATCTTACTCGATAGCACAAATTAAAATAAACTCACACGCCACACATTGCATTTATTATAGGATTGATATGCATTGAGACGATTCAAGATTCACCAAGTTTAAAACTATCAAATTTAGGTCTTAAGTTGAACTGGTCGACTACTTGGCTATATTAAGTGAACCTAGTTAACTGTTTGTTCATTAGGGATGAACTCCTGAAAATCTTCAAGAATCGATCAATCGATTGGCTCGACCAATCTGAACCGATCAACTATCTGAGTTGTTAGTGGGGTTCGAACAACTAATTTCTTTTGAAAAATTATAAATAGCTTTTATTTTTACAAAAATATAAGATGATTTTGAACATATAATATATAAAGACTATTTCAAGAGCAAAACTAACTAAAAATCATAAATCTTAACATACTCTAAAATCGTGCTAAATTAAATTTTTATAACCAGACATAAAATTATAATTATTACACTCACTAAATTTATACTCTTTCAAATATTTTAAGTTCTATTGAGCGAGTTATAGAGATACGAGTTTCAATTGTATTATATGATTATAGAAAGAGTATTGTTACATTCAAACAATCGTAAACTTTTAAGAGTTTATGAGATAAATTCTTGATTATTGGCGAGTTACATTACCAAGATAAAAAAATCTTGAAGAAAGTATTTTTTAAAATGATTAAAAAAATTGGTGAAAATTGTTTTGAATTATTAAAAGGATTCAACACTCAATATAATATAACTAGCTTTGATACCCGCGTGATGCCGCGGGTCATTTTTTTTACATAAAAAATATTAAAAAAAATAAAAATTTAAAAATTTTGGATTTTTCTGTAAAGTTATACCCAAAAATTTTAGGTTTGGCTACAACGTCTGACCTAAGAGTAATATTTATAATATTAAAATAAAATTAAACTTGTATGACCCAAGTTTAAGTGAGCTTGGCTGTAATACCGGACCCAAGAATACTGAATGTGGGTCTGGCTATAAGGTTGTGTCATAAAAGTGTGACAATTAAATAGATTAATTTAAAAAAATCAAAAAACAAAAATTAACAGGAAGAAAAAAACTAATGAAGAAAAAGAAAAAAAAATATGAATTAACTGGGTTAACCCGTCAAACCTGAGATTTATGTCATGAAAGTCTGATAACTAAATAAAAAAAAATTTAATATCAACAAACTAAAAAAAATTAATTAAAAAGAAAAAAAATAAAGGCATTAACCTTTTCACCATGGACTGCATACAATATTAAAAGATGAAATCTGAAGAACAAAACTAATGAGGAAAAAGAAAAACAATCTAAATCAACTGGGTTAACCCGTCAAATCTGAGATCCATGTCATGAAAGTCTGATAATTAAACAGAAAAAAATCAATATTAAGAAACTAAATTAGAAGAACAATTACAAAAGATAAAAAGAATAAAAAAAGATAAAAAAAAAGAAGAAACTAAATGCATCATCTTTTTCACTGTGAACTGCAGTGTGCAGTCCACAATAAAAGGCTTAAAAAAAAAAGAAAAACAAAACAAAGGCACACGCCACGAATTTTTTTTCTTGCATAAAAAATATCAAAAAAAGCTAAGATCTATCAGTGTTATGTCTTTTTGCAAAAATATACTCAAGAGCCTTTGGTCTAGCTACAACGCTTGACCCAAGAGTAATATTTAAAATATTAATAATAATATTAAACTTACATGACTCAAGTTTAAGTGAGTCTGGTTGTAACACTAGACCTAAGAGCCTTGGATATGGGTCTGACTGCAAATTAAATAGATTAATTAAAAAAAAACAAAAAAAAAACCAACATGAAAAAAAAACTAATGAAGAAAAAGAAAAAAAAATCTGAATTAATTGGGTTAACCCTTCAAATCAGGTTAATTTGTCAAACCTTAGATTCGCGTCATGAAAGTTTGATAACTAAATAGAAAAAAAAAAATTGATGAGTTAACCCATAATTAACTGGGTTAACCTGTCAAGCTCATGATACACGTCATGAAAGCTTGATAATTAAATAGAAAAAAATTTAACATTAACAAACTAAACTAAACGAAAAAAATTAATTAAAAAGAAAAAAAGCAAAAAAAATAAAATTTCAGGTTAACTCGTCAAACCAGGTTAATTCATCAAACCTGGGATCCGTTTCATGAAAATATGATAACTAAATAAAAAATTTTTTACCATTAACAAACTAAATTAAACAAAAAAAATTCATTAAAAGAAAAAAACACAAACAAAAAAGCAAACAAAAACCATAAAAGCATAAAAAAATAAATCAAAACAAAAAAAATTAAAAACGAAAAAATATATGTGTGTTATAATATAATAATAATAATAATTATTATTATTATTATTATTATTATTATTATTATTATATTAATAATGGGGAAATAATGGGGAAAGTAAAAGGTGTGGGGAATGGGGAAATAATAAGAAAAGTGGGAGAAGTTAAAAGGTGTGGGGAAGCTACAGTGTTTTTCCCACACCTTTTAGAGTATTACTTAATATTGGCAAGGATTCATGACGTTTTTAAGAAACTTGGCATTAGTGGAAACCAAAAAGGAAGAGGTTCAGGAAGTCATCACGAAAGTACCTTAGGGATATGTTCTTTACTATGAATCATGAATGAATAGTGTTTTACAAGGAAGGGTATAAATCAAGCAATAAACAATGCTTCATGAGAAGAAATACAATTACCAAATCACTGGATCATGACAGTGATTTGGTCACATTTGTAAATTCAATTGACAAGGTTCTGTGGCATACAAACCCATACGAAGTGCATCCTGACGTGTAACGAGAATGACATTATTGTGACGGCCTCAGCAATGTCAATCGGGAAATGGAGGAACAATCATAAGGAAAGTGGCCCCCAAGTTCTCTTTGCACAGAAAAAAGTGTCCCTCTGAGTCCACGGTAGATAGGAAAAAAAGTGTGTCCCTGAGTCCTCTGTAGAAACAAAAGTGCCTTCGGCTCACATGACGTCAACAAATTTATCAAGGTTAATTATATAAACACTTGGTCTCGAAACATGATTTACAATCGTGGAGAAGAGGCATACTACATTGAGATGAGGAAACAGCGGGGCTCTGGCTATCCAGTTGGAAGACTTGGCAAATCCTCCCAAAGAACTCATAAAAGAAAAGGACAAGGCAAGCAAAACTTCGGCTGTCACTACGATGCTAATCTTTGCCGCTGTGAGGAAAGGTTATATACATCTTTACCAATCTTTCATCCACTATTATCGCTTCATAAGGCAATATGTTGATGTGCATTAAGATTGTAAGACATTTTGATGAGGTTACTCTGTTTTGCAGTTTGCAAGGGTTTATTTTCTCAACACCATGCCATGCTGTCTTTGCATTTCTCAATCCCTTGCTAATTGCTGTCATTCAAGTTAAATTCCAAGGCACAGCTCAGTCTCCATTTCAAACAAGCTTACCAAGCATGTGGGCTTTTCTGCTGGCAACAATCATCTATTGCTTTGCATTTGCTGCCAACATGAGATTTAAGTGCACTTGGTACTCTCGACTTTCAGGTCATGTTGCTTTCTTCGCAGGATCTTTTTCATCGATCTCATTGGTATCGGTCCTGCTCCCAGCCCTGCTAGGGCGTCTTATTTTTGCTGCGTGGATTATTTTGCCAATCATGGTTGCTCGTAACTTCGTCCAATTCATATGTCTGTGGATCTACCAAAGGATCATGACGTTAATATTCAAAATACTTGGCTTTTGGTATCGGTTCCTGGATGACATGTCTATTGAGGAACAAGCAGAATATCCTGTGGAGATTATTATTTCCAATTAATTGTGCTCCAAGGTAGAAGCTCTACTTTCGGATATTACCTGAATAAAATATATTTCCTGAATAAAATAACCATATGGCCCAAATCTCCTCAACTTAATGCACCAACAGACTCGTAATTGAATCTGAATTCGTTAATCATCATTAGAAACTGCATTGACACTATTGTATACAAAAAAAGAGAGAAATAAATTATTAATCAACTATCATATTGTTGTGTAACTACGACAGTATCTAGTATTTCATAAAATCCAATCTTGTTAGACAATGGGTATAGGGGAATTGAGGTGGAGTGACTGAATAAGATCAGAATCTGGCAAGTTCAGAGGAGGCAGAGAGAAATGGCTGTAAGTAGAGCTGCCTCTTCTAATTTCTTGCATGGTCATTAGAGCTGCAATTGTGTTCCTGAAAATCCCTTCTCCCGCAACCATTATTGCTTCTCTTCCTTCTTTCACTCTCTCTTCTTCCTCTACAGGGAATACTGTATCTATCATGTATTCGCATTGCTTGACAAGCTTTGATACTAGATCAGTAATAAAAAAGGGTTGCTCCAGCACCTTTTGAATGAATGGAAGGCGCAATAACCCACCTGTTCTCTTGTCATACTTCTTCAATATCTTGGCCAATCCTACATTAAAATTTGATTTCAATTTTAATCATATTCCATAATTAACACATTAACATTTCAATCCTTAATGCCTAGAGGGGCTAAGCCGCTCAGGGAAAGGGGGACGGTAAATTTGTTAGGGATTTTTTTACATAGAATTGAGACTCGAAATTGAAACCTCATAATGAATACCCCAAGAAACACAATTCTGAATAATTATCATTCTAATACAGCGCTGGTGCCTGACACTACCAAGAAGCGTGATTCTCACATAATAAGAAAATGGTGCTGCGATGCTTTTCCTTGAATGAAAAAAAGTTTCAGTTATACTCGAATATGATACAGCACTCACAAAAAAAGTATATTATAACCTGACCTCTTAACAGAATAGGAGAAAGCGGGGAGACCAACATAACTAGCAAAGTAGCAACCAGTAAATTCTACCAAGAGCCTAGTTCCTAACCAAAAAATAAAATGAGTTATCCAAAATTCAGTAAGTTATCTTCGGTCATTTGTTCTCATCGATCCTGAGTGGTATCTTCCAGAATCTTTAGCGCTTCTATTTTTTGAATCTGTGTGCTTATCTTCCTTCGGATCTGGTTCAAACTTTTGCTTTCTCAACATCTCCTCGGCATATCGACGCCACAAAGTTTCCCTCTCTTTTCGAGGCATCTTGTTATACCTAGGATCAGGCTTTATAAGTCGTTTATAATTTAAAAATATAAAAAAATATTAATTTAAAATAATAAAAATTAAAAACTTTTTTATTTTTTTTTAAATAATTTTAAAACACAAAAATAAATATGCTCGTGATAAAAAGTAGGCAGCTGGGATGGAGGGTGCCCTTTTGAGATCCCAATAACGCCATCAAGGGAATCACAAAACCGGATACAGTTGCAACCATGTTCCAAAATTTGTAACTCAAAGGAGGCTTGCTATTGCAGCTTTGTGCCTGGTTTTTGGACCGAGAACAAGAATCAGCCATAGAAGAAAAAGGGTAGCACCAAGATTGAAGATGCAATCCAGTCCAATCAAGGAAAGAAGGCTGGCTATATTGGGCAAGGAATCAGAAGATAGAGGCAGCCATAATGTGGGTACCATGCCTGTAGTCAGGAGAAGAGAAGGGCCCAGAAGCCACATCGGCCAGTGAAGAAACTGAAATTGCACCAATGACTGATTCTTTGTATCTGTAAGCTCTTCACTGTTGGTTGCTGGTGCTTCAGCTGTGTCTTCAGACTTCAAGGTTTCAAATATGTTGCTAGTTTTCTTCAATAAGTTACCAGAAGCATCAATGGTAGGACTTAGGAGCATATGTGACAGGTGAAGGTTCCCATGGAGTCAGTTTAGTGCAGCAAACAGTGGTGTGATTAACATGAATTCTAGGAAATCTGAGACCATGATGCATGTTTAGGTTGCTTAGCAATTTTAGCTTCCTGAGATGGACTTGGTGAGCATTAATAGTAGACAATGTAGGAGGAGCTTTAACTAGTGATGCCATCGCTTGATTTGCAAACGAAGCTTTACCAAGTTTGCATATACGATATGGTCTCAATCTCTGAAACACGGAAACAAAGGCCATGAGAACATTTGCCAGATCAAAGAAGATCACAATTCACGAACCAGTGAGTTCTCTGTGGTTTAAACTAACTGCATATTTGCTTAAAAAAATTTCCTATACAGCCACCATAACTTCTTCCAGATAACAAATTATTTTAACATCTCCAAGCAGCTTAATCACACAGCAACCATATACTCCAGACACCACAGCAATTGACTCGAGAATTTTACAAGACAGTAACAGATTACTCATTACAGTGAGTTAATATAGAATCATTTGAAAATAAAACATTGCCAAAATTTACAAAACAGTACCACCATCAAGCTCATCACAACTTGAGCTATTAAACTTCAAAATCAGAAATTAATGACAAAATTAACAATACCCACCATAAAAGTTAGAGAATTGAAAGCCCAATCAGAAAACAGCTTCCATATCTCAACTCACCAACTTCAACTACACTCTACAATACAACTACCATAAGCGCTCTAAAAACTAGAAAGAAACAGATTTTATCGAATAATAAGCAATCGTTGAAAAGAGAGACATCTAAGAAGTAAGAACATCTAATCAAGATAAAGAAAAAGAAAAGAAACTTGAAATTGAGGTTTAACTTCTGAGAGAAAGGAAGAGAAACCTTGCTGTGTTGATTATGTAAAGAAATGTGCAGTGGAGTTTTTTCTTTTTTATGAGCTCAAATCTCTGAAGGACCGAGTTTCTGGCCTGAATTCGTGAAATGAAACTTGGCCGAGACAGGGTTGACGAAAAAATCCGATTTTGTTTCACATGTAATTTCAGATTTTTTAAAACAAAAACAAAAAAGAGTTAAGTTAGTTTGGGTCACCCACTTGACTTCCGACCCAAATCTTGAATCGGATAGATCGTGGATTGAGTTTTATAACAGTGGTTTCACTGAGTTATACCATGCTTTGCTTCTATTTTGAATATCTATAGCATCTATGTAGAAGTTATTGAAAATATATAATGACGCTAGAAAGCCCAAAATTTGAAGCATATTAAAAGTTTGTTTGGAATTGGATTGGTGGTTACGGTTTAAAATATTTTTTATTTAAAAATATATTAAAATGATATTTTTTTTATTTTTTTAAAATTATCTTTTTAATCATTATATCAAAACAATCTAGAGACATAAAAAAAATATTTTTTAGTAATTTGTTTTTTGAATTTTAAGGGAACGCGGTTCCAACCGCATTCCCAAATACTCCTTAAGTAGCATACTTTAAAACATCGAGAATGTCATGTATTTGATGTTATGTTTTTAAAAAATATTAAAACAATAATATATTAAATAGATTGAGATTAATTTTGATTAATATATAAAATTTACGACTCAAATAATAAGATGATTATAACCCATAAAATATAAATCAAAACAAATTGGAAAGGCTAATCTCAATTAACAAAATACTAAGAACAGAAATAAAAATAAAAAAATTAATTTTAAAAAACCACTTAAAAAAACTCAAGTCTATTTAGATAAACTCATTAAACTTGTAATCTGTATTATAAAACTATGGTAATTCTAGGACAAAATGAAGAAAAAAATGTTTTTTTAAAATAAAGCTATGTGGTGAAAAAAAGAAATTATATCCCAAAATAATTTCATTGGTGTATTATTTAAAAAAAATATTCTTTGATTTTTTTAAAATGATTTTTTTAAAAAAATAAAATAAAGAAAAGCCCTTTTAAGACATAGCTAGGAGCTCGGACCTGTTGACCTATTACTAGGCCTAAAATCAAAGGCAAAGCTGTGAACCTGCTCATTTTAATTTTCTGTCCTCTTAAATTTTATTTTATTTCAACACATTTTTTGTATACCTAGTTTTCGGTAACCAGAGGATAGGATATTTGATGCCCAAAAATTAATTTCCAACCCCTTTTTCATACAGACTTTAATAAACATATTCATGAACTCAAACAACTCAAAACTCAATTAAAAAATTTTAAACTAAATTGAATCCAAAACACTATTTAAGCCCAAATCTATCATCTCATACAAAAAAGAAAGAACAAAAAAGATTTAGGCGAAATATTCTTTATCGAAAGGAACTAATTAACACAAAGATCAACATTTTTTATGGATACAAGTGGTGTCCATCGAAGCTTTCTCTTCCTATTATCAAAAACTCTTTATCTCTTATGTCTTATGACATAAACCTAAAAATAAGATAAATAAAGTTTCGGGTCATAATTGAATTTTTAAAAATTCAAGGGACCAAATAAGTTTATGGCCTGAAAAACAAAAGGAAGAAAGTGAAAATTTCTCTCCAATTTTAAAAACACCACCCATTTCCTTAAGTCTTTTTACTTTGATCATTTGTCATTTGATCTTTCCATTTTTCAACAAATTTACTTCATTTTGCTTTTAATTTGATCATACGAGGGCAAATTTAAAAATAAAAAATTGGGATCGAAAAAATTAGCATTGTAACAATTCATAATGCTACGTTTCTTAATCCGCGTTGCTTGTTGCACTACTCAACTTAATGTTTTCTATAATAGTCCATATTGCCTTTTGAAGGATAAATTAGCCAATCAACGCATAAAATAAAACACAAATAGTGAATAAATATAGCAACAAAAAGTTTTAGTGGAATAATATATTTATAGATGTTATGGTTTTGAACCGCGACATCAATTAAATACAAGACTACTAGTTGACCAGTTCGTAATGATTAATTAAACTGATCACCTGATTTTAAAAATAACAATGAAAATCACAAAATTATTAAAATCTAGGCCCTAAGGTGACATTTTTTAAATGTAAAAATTTGATGGTCAGAGCAACGACTCCATTGCTACTTTAAAGAAAGCAACATCCAGAAATTCCTATAAAAATCTGGACATGATCCAACAATCATATCAAAAGTTATAACCCTTCCAAGTCATTATTATGATTTGACATGATCAGATCTCTGTTGGGTTTAGACTCGTTCCACTTTGTTAGCCCATTCACATAATTTTTCAGTGGTATATTCTTATATAGCTGTGTCAAGCTCACACCGAACCGTTTAGAATCATCCATTATCATAAACTCGATATTTAGCAACTATCGTGTTTTTAAAGAGTAACAATGTGAAAATGTATTATTTCACAAGTCTTTTTTTAATATTATTTTGCCAAAACTTTCAAATATATTTACTAATTCTTTTAACATTTTTTAAAACACTGCTTTTTACGCTACACAACATTATGTTTTCCATAACTAATAAATTGTATTTTTATTATATACTAAAAATTAAGTTGGTGTCTTAGTGGTTGGTAATGTGTTGGTCATGGGCTTCCAAGAATAGTTATACACACACACACACCAATGATGTATTTGGTCCCTTCTCAATTTTTTATGAATCCCATCTCACAACTCATTTTTATTATCCTACTACACTCAGTTTTTATCCTTTTTTTTAATTATTGATAGTGCTAAATCTCCAATCAAATGGCACCTATTCTTTAAAACCCGTGGGATTTAAAGAATAATGATTAGGAAGTAGAGGGATGATCTTAGATTACGATAACCAGAGGACTAAATTATAACAAAATCAAGAGCATGGGAACGTAATGCACCGTATCCGTACATGGACATATACCCCTGTTCTGTAAGTTATTCGGATGACAAATTTATATGGTTTTTTTCATTGATCCAATTACATCCTCCTTTCATTGATAAAATGCAAATAGGCCCCTCTATTAGGTCATCCAATTTTTCATTAAAACCCACACGCAAGTCAAGTTCTTCCTTATAAAATAATCATAAATCATAAAACAATCAAGAAAATCAAAGTTACACAACTATAACTTTTCGTTAATTCTTTTTTTTTTTTTGTAATTATTTATTATTTTAAAATCACGTGACTTGTAAATGAACATAAAGTGGAAGATAATTATCATCAACGAGTTCGTAAAAGAACCCACGTGGAGCAACAATACCTATTGCGAATGAAACCACAGCCTCCCAGATCGGCCACCAAACCAACAGCCTCATTAATTGCTTTGCAGTGGCGGCACTAATACTGACCACCATCCTCTCCTCCTTTCTTCATCCAACGAACATAGCCAACCACCTTGATGACAGCTTGCCCCGCCACTAAATTAGTCTCAGCTTCACTCACAAACACCTCATCACAACACTTGCCAATTATCACAATAAGAAATCAGATTAAGAAAGCAAATACCCAATTCCACCCGCTCTGCCTAGATCTATCATTTAAAATATTATACTTAGATGATAATCAATGGCCGTAAAAGCGTCGTCACAGTGACCCACCTAGCACGGGAATGAAAAGAATTGAGAGGAAAATATTGAATCTTTCTTTTCCAAACGAGTTCCAGAAAGGCTTAAAATTACAACACAACACTTCTAAAAAGAGACAGTTTACTGGGCTAACAAAAATGACCCAAAGACTTCATGGGCTGACCTATAGCCCACAATCGAGCTGAAAGAAGCGTAATTTATGGACACCAGGACGATGGATAAAACTAAGCTGAAAAGGGCTAGCTTCCTGGCATTGCGCTGCTGGTTTAGCCGAGGAAGGCATAACATGTTGACACTGGACTGGCGGTTCACTGTTCATATGAGCAATGCCCGCCATTCTTTTTTTTTATTATTATTTGTTAGTGTTCTAAGAATCATTTGCCAAGAAGCTTCTCTCTTTGCCTAGGTAGTATGGGTCATTTTAGTTCTAATCAGCCATAATGCCCGCTTGACATCGCTGGACCATTTTTCAATTTATTCTATCAAAATCTTTTTACTTTTTCATCCTTTTCTTTTTTAATTTTGGTAGAAGAGTGATTTTTTAATTGAAAGTTTGGTTATTTGCACAAAAACTCAGAAAAAAATAAAAAAAATACCCTTGAAAACTCAAATAATTTACATGAGGTAGGAAAAAATGTACTTGCTTAGCAAAAATTTCATTCTCTTTATTCATTAAGTTCTTTTAAATTTTTATGAAAAAAGAAATTTATATCAGAATCATGGTTATTCAATAAAAAAACATATCATGAGTTGTAAAGCAATTTAAAAACAAGAAACAAAAAAAAATTTAATTATTTTTATGCACCAATATAAAAAAATAACAAAATAATCACTTAAAGAAAATAATATGAAAAACAACAAAATATATATTTTAGTTTCGTTGAATATTTATAAGATATGTTTTTAAGAACAACTACACATTTGTTTCATATATAATAATAATAAATAAAAACAAGTATTAGGATGAAAAACATCAAATATTATTTAAAAATCATGTAATAATTGAATAAACTTTTTAAAAATAATTGTTATTAGTTATTTAAACAATATTTTTATTTTAAGATGCAAGACCCTAAAATAATAGCACAGCATCTAGCTTGCAAATAAATGTCTTAGAGCGTGTTTGAGAATGTAGTTGTGGTTGTTTTGTAAAGTGTTTTTCCTTCAAAAAAGTATGTCAATAATTTTTTTTTATTTTTTAAAAATTATTTTTGAGATCAGCATATCAAAATAAATTAAAAATATAAAAAACATATTAATTTAAAGAAAAAAAAATTCATATTTTTTTAAAAACATTTTTGAAACACGGTGTCAAACAGGTTAGACTTATAGTCTGTCCAATGTGCCCAGATTGAGGATTTTTTAAAAAAACAATACAACAATATCTCAAATAAATTTATTTTTATTTAAAAAATTAAAATTTCAGTCTTCTTTTCACATGAAAAAATCACATGGATCATTCAAACCTTACCTTCACCCATCAAACACATTTTAGCTGGGCTAAAAACTTAAAATTAAATTAAATATATATTTTTCAAGCCGTCATCTGCTCATTACAACATCATTAAAGGTGAAACCTCCTCCGTTGACATTTTTTAAAAAACATGAATTTATATGCACTAAAAATAGAGTTATTAATTGTTCATCTTTGAATTATATATTAATATTTATATATATTTTAATGATAATAATTAAATAAAAAATAAATTAATAATATACTTGATGGAGAATAAATTTAAATAAGTTTCATTTGAAGTCTACATTAGTAAGCATGAAGAATTGAACAAAAAAAATATGTCAATAGATCCAAGATGCAAAACAAGTGAAGACTTAATTTTTTATTATTTATTTCACTGCTAATTATATAAATCTCCATATATTACTTGATAGCACAAATTAAAATGAATTCACAAACTTCATATTACATGCATTATAGAATTGATATGTATTTAAACGATTTAAGATTTACCAAGTTTAAAATTATCAAATTTAGATCTAAAGTTAAACTGGTCGACCACTTGGCTATACCAAGTGAACCCGGTTAACTACTTGTTCATTAGGGATAAAATCCTGGGAATCTCTAGGAATCGGTCGATCAATTAACTTGACTAATCTGAACCAATCAACTGTTTGAGTCATCGATGGAGTTCCAATAACTAATTTCTTTTGAAAACTTATAAATAACTTTTATTTTAACAAAAATATAAGAGAATTTTGAACATATAATATATAAAGATCATTTCAAGAGCACAATCGACTAGAAATTATCAATTCTTGTATGCTCTAATGTGCTGAATTGAATTTTTATAATCAAGCGCAAGATTATAATTATCACACTAAGTACACTTACACTCTTTCAAACATCATGAGTTTTATCAAGGGAGTTATATAGATATAAATTTTAGTTGTATTATCTAGGCATATAAAAATTGTTGTTTCATTTTAAATAGTTGTAAACTTTTAAGAGTTTATAAGATAAATTTTTTGTTAATTATTGGTGATGTACAACACTAAAATAAAAGTTTTTTTAAAAAAGTATTTCCTTATATAATAATAAAAATAGTTGTAAGAATTCATCAAAAACGTTATAATAATTTATTTAAATTGTTAAAAAAGTACAATACTCAATACAATATTGGTGAGGATTCATGGCGTTTTAAATAAACTTGGCATTATTGGAAGTCAGCAATGCCAAACCAAAAAGGAAAGGAAGTCATCACGAAGGGACCTTTGAGAAGTTGGATTTTTGTTCGGCTGATGGATGAAGAGTACGTCATAAATGAAAAGAAAGGATGAAAAGTGTTTTATGAAAATTAAAAAGAACAAGGTTCTATGGGAAATGAGCAGTGCTTTACAAGTGTTCCTGCTTTACTTTTAGACAACATACCCGTGTTGCCGTGGACTTGTCTGCATTGCAGGGGTTTGTAAAAAGATTCATCACAAAAAAATTATATGAGAAAAGACCATGGTAATCTATAATATTTTTTTAAAAAAAATTATAAAATTAAATTTTTAATTAATTTAATATTAAAAAAAAATTAATAAAAATAATTTAAAGAAAATTATGAAAAAATAAAAGAAAAAATTCATGTAAGGAAACACTATAGCAATTTATATTGTTTTGTGAAGAAATATACCGCTGTAACCAACTTAATATTAAAAAATAAAATTGACAAAGATAATTTTTTAAAACATCATAATAAAAAAACCATGCGGGGAATGACTGTAGCAATTCACTATGTTTTAAGGAAAAAAGCTAAATTCTCCACCAGCTCAATATTAAAAAAATAAAATCGACAAAGATAATTTTAGAAAAAATCATAAAAAAAACATAAAAACCATGTGAGGAAACATTGTAGCAATCAATAATGTTTTAAAGAAAAAAACTACAAGGCTAAATTCTTAACCAACTTAATATTAAAAAAATAAATTCAACAAAGATAATTTTGAAGAAAAAACATGTGGAAAAATACTGTAGCAAAATAAAAATTAGGTGGGGAAACACTGTAACAATCCACAATGTTTTAAAAAAAAAATATAAAGCTAAATTCTCAACCAGTTAAATATTAAAAAAATAAAATCAACAAAATAATTTTAAAAAACCAAAAAATAACAAAAAAATCAAAGAAAAATAAAAAAACACATGAAAAAAACTACAATACTTTCTCTAAGCGTTTCAGAGGAGAATAAATATAAAATATCCCCTTCCTCTTTAAAGTGGTAGCGCTTTTAAGTATCCATTCCTCTTTTAGTTTATAGTTAATTTGCTCTCGAAACGTGATTTACAATAGTGGAGAAGAGGCATTATACACTGTGATGAGTAAACAGCGGGGCTCTGGCTATCCAGTTGGAAGACTTCGGCTGTAACTCTGATGCTAATCTTTGCCGCTGTGAGGAAAGGTTATATGCACCTTTACTAATCTTTCTTCCACTTTTATCGCTTCATACTCTGTTTTGCAGTTTGCAAGGGTTTATTTTCTCACCACCATGCCATGCTGTCTTTGCCTTTCTCAATTATTCAAATATTGATACCATGATTTTTAGTAAAAATAATAATAATCATGAACTCAAAATCTATGCATATTAGACAATTTTTTTTTTTTAAAAAATAATATATTGGTGACCATAATATATTAACAAGCATCTTTTTAAAATAAATACTGAGATATTGATATAATGGTCCAGACTCAGGTTTAACCGGTTAAATTTGTTATTCAAGTCAAGAGATTGTAATAACCTCATAAAAAATAAATTGAACTAAATTATGAAGTAATCTAATTTTGAAGAATAAAATTGAAAGAAAAAATAATTAAATATAGAACAAAAAAATAACCAAAGTTTTATTGTCACACTTGTGACTCAAGTCATGAGATCAGGATAACCCATAAAAAATAAAAATAAAAAATACAAAGTCTAATTCTGAACCAATTCAATTTTAAATAAAAAATTAAAAAAAAATCAATTAAAAAAAAGAATAAAAACTACTCGAGCCGAGTTAAATTAACCTATCAAATTAAAGAATTGAATCTTGAGATCGATATAATTTCATATAAAATATATCAAAGAAAATTATAAAATTTAATTTTATCGAATCAATGTTAAAGGTTAAAATTAAAAAAAAATATTTATAATCCAGTGCAAAACAAATTAAAAAAAATACATAGTTTGACTTTCAAATAAGAATGAAGAATTTTTTTTTTAAAAAAATGAGTTGTTTAAATATGATAAAAAAAAACAAAAACAAAAAAAAAGAAGCGAATCACTGGAGATAGTTTGATAGATAAGATTCTTTGGCATGCAAACCCAAATGCAAATGCAAACCCAAATGCAAATGCAAACCCAAACAAAACATCAGGAAAGGGTCCCCAAATCCTCTTTGCAAAAAGAGATGTCACTGTGGTCTCGAAACCAAGTCCTCTTCGCAAAAAGTCCTCTCAAAGTTCTACATGACATCGTATCGGCAAATTTATCAAGGTTAATTATATAAACATGTGGTCTCGAAACATTATTTACAATCGTGGAGAAGAGGCATAATACACTGAGATGAGGAAACAGCGGGGCTCTGGCTATCCAGTTGGAAGGCTTGGCAAATCCTCCCAGAGAACTCATAAAAGAAAAGGACAAGGCAAGCAGAACTTCGGCTGTCACTACGATGCTAATCTTTGCCGCTGTGAGGAAAGGTTATATACATCTTTACCAATCTTTCATCCACTTTTATCGCTTCCCCTAAGGCAATATGTTGATGTGCATTAAGATTGTAAGACATTTTGATGAGGTTACTCTGTTTTGCAGTTTGCAAGGGTTTATTTTCTCGGCACCATGCCATGCTGTCTTTGCCTTTCTCAATCCCTTGCTAATCGGTGTCATTCAAGTTAAATTCCAAGGCACAGCTCAGTCTCCATTTCAAACAAGCTCACCAAGCATGTGGGCTTTTCTGCTGGCAACAATCATCTATTGCTTTGCATTTGCTGCCAACATGAGATTTAAGTGCACTTGGTACTCTCGACTTTCAGGTCATGTTGCTTTCTTCGCAGGATCTTTTTCATCGATCTCATTGGTATCGGTCCTGCTCCCCGCCCTGCTAGGGCGTCTTATTTTTGCTGCGTGGATTATTTTGCCAATCATGGTTGCTCGTAACTTCGTCCAATTCATATGCCTGTGGATCTACCAAAGAAGCATGACGTTAATATTCAAAATACTTGGCTTTTGGTATCGGTTCCTCGATGACATGTCGGTTGCTCGTAACTTCGTCCAATTCATATGCCTGTGGATCTACCAAAGAATCATGACGTTAATATTCAAAATACTTGGCTTTTGGTATCGGTTCCTGGATGACATGTCGGTTGAGGAACAAGCAGAATACCCTGTGGAGAATCTGGAGATTATTATTGCCAATTAATTGTGTTCCAAGGTAGAAGCTCTACTTTCCGATATTACTCCAATAAGTTTTTAAAAAAGCTTCTATTTTCTTCCATACTATCAAATAAATTAATAGAGGGTAAGAGGATTATCCTATTGCAAACAATCCTATATTAATACCATTTTTCCCCAAATGTCGATCTAATGAAAAATGATGAGGAATGGAACTGTATGGATGCCATTTCTCTGAGTGTTGGGCTGACAAAGTTAGCTAATTGCTAACAAGCTTCTCCTTATTGTGGAGCCCGGGACTTGACAAACGTCCGATGAGTTCAAGTTTTGGACAAACCGGAAAATCTAAGAAACATGTTAAAGCAGCACATAGGCCATAGTAGCACACCGAGACAAGGTCTTTGATTGGTTTGGAGGTTGCTTTTGCTGTTTTGCTTCTTTTTGTGGGTTTCACATAAATTTTTAATTTTTTAAGATTTGGTTTGTGCAGAATTGTACCTTGAAAAGCGTTGTACAAGATGACTATATTATCATCTATTTGCAGTACAAATTCTTGTAACAAAATATATTTCCTGAATAAAATAAGCATATGGTCCAAATCTCCTCAACTTAATATACCAACAGACTCATCATTAATTGAATTTGAATTCGTTAACCATCATTAAGAACTGCATAAATTATTAATCAACCATCATATTGTTGTGTAACTACGGCAATATCAGGTATTTCATAAAATCCAATCTTGTTAGACAATGGGTATAGGAGAATTGAGCTGTAGTGACTGAATAAGATCAGAATCTGGCAAGTTCAGAGGAGGCAAAGAGAAATGGCTGTAAGTAGAGCTGCCTCTTCTAATTTCTTGCATGGTCATTAGAGCTGCAATTGTGTTCCTGAAAATCCCTTCTCCCGCAACCGTTATTGCTTCTCTTCCTTCTTTCACTCTTTCTTCTTCCTCTATAGGGAATACTGTATCTATCATGTATTCGCATTGCTTGACAAGCTTTGATACTAGATCAGTAATAAAAAAGGGTTGCTCCAACACCTTTTGAATAAATGGAAGGCGCAATAACCCACCTGTTCTCTTGTCATACTTCTTCAATATCTTGGCCAATCCTGCATTAAAATTTGATTTCAATTTTAATCATATTCCATAATTAACACATGAACATTTCAATCATTAATGCATAAAGGGGCTAAGCCGCTCAGGGAGAAGGGGGACGGTATAGTTTCTTCTCTCTCTCTCTGTTTTTATTTTGGGACAAGTTTTGTTAGGGTTTTCTTTTTACATAGAAGTGAGACTCGAAACTGAAGTCTCACCCATTTTACATGTGTAAGAGTAACTCTGAGCCACAAGCTCACTGATTAAGAGATCGTAAGGAGAAAGTTGAACAGCCCTTTAGACATTAGCTTGCAAGAACGGATTCTGTTGGTATAATTAATTTATCACAATTGCTTATTAAATCACATGTTATCAGGCTGTTTCCAGGAATATAGTCGATCTTTTAAAAGTGGGGGGTGATCACTGCGTAGCTTTGTCAGGCTAATCAAGTACCTGTGTAATTGATGTTGCTGTAATTCTCCAGAAGCACCATTTCACCGTGGAAATTGACAATGTTTTTTCTAATCTTTCTCATCTGCTCTTTGTACCCTGCCTCTGAAGGCTGACTTCCGCTTGGCCCCCAAGTATCAATCACTTTCTGAATCCTCTGCTTTAGCTCCTGCGTATACATATACCTTCTTTGTTAGCTAGTTTTAAAGACATGGTCAATACGTGCATCAGCTTTGCTACTTCAGAGTTACCTTCTTTGTCATCGAGTATACGAGACTAATTTATGTTATTACAGTACCTTACATTAGTTTTTTCATATCTGTAATTTCTCTCTTCCATCTATATTTTAAAGGAGAAATAAGATTTGAGAGAACAAAGTAGCAGTATAATTACATCCTATAAAATGCAAGCCAACTATGCTAGTTCGCGCGTGTCTTCATGTAAAAATATCTGAAGCAAGTAATTTTTTAGTTCTGTTTCATAATAAATATTAAATTCATTTTCTTATAAAATTTCAAAAATAACAAGTAAGATTCGGAAAAACAATGATATCGTTCAAGTTCAAAAAAAATAACTAAGATTCTAGAAAAAAAATGATCAGATAAAATCATTATAATCACAATGTTACACAGATTTAAAATTCAAAATCCATATTTGTGAGTTTTCAAGAAATGCTTCATGTTTCGCTAATATTACTGATAATATCATCACATGTGACATGAAATTATCATTTATGTAAATAAGCACACTTGTGTCAAGTACTTAAGGAAGAAATTGATAATAATAATAATAATTTTGAATTACACAGGCATGTGTCATGTACTTAAGTAAGAAAATGATGATAATAATAATAATAATAATAATAGTAATAATTTTAAATTTTAGAGATACATTTGTGTCACGCACTTAAATAAAAAAAAATAATAATAATTGCCGTATACGTGCAACATCAAAAATAAATAACAACAATAATAATTTTAAATTCTCCCTTGTAAGCTTGTTTTCGGTCATTAATATATTTTTTAAGATGTAAGATTCTAAATAACAATTAAGATTTGGATATAAAAGAAGTACAAATCATACCAATCTTGTGTGAATGAGATCTGATAATTAATTATAAAAATTACATGAAATTTTTAATATAAGACCACATTTTCACTAGCATTGCTTGTGATGCTATTATTTCTTAGTTTGATGTCAAGCAAGTAGAGTAAGCATTTTTTTCTTCCCTTTTTGACTCCATTTTAGAACCATAGTTGATTACCAATTTAATTATTTAACCAGACAAGTCTAACAAGTATGCTAGCTTTTGACTTAAATTGCTTGGACTCCATTAATTACCCACCAAAACTAGCTTGATCAAACAGCATGCTCTCTGTCCAAGTTCCTTCAGTCTTAACAGGCAAAAAGGAGGAAAAACTGCGAGAAAAATAAAAGCATACCTCATGCCGAATAATGAAATCCTCTTCTTGTTCCATGAAAAAAGTATTGAACTTGTCGATTTCACTGTTCAGCAGACGCACAAACTCAGCCTCTGCCTTTCCATACTCAACTGATCCATGCGAGAAAGGTGGAGCCGATGAGATCAGACGAACAAGCTTCTTCAATTCCTTGTAAGACAAAAACTTGTCACGCCAATCTGGCAAGGTTTCTTGAACTTGTTGCTTCAATCTCTTGCCAAACTTCATTGGTATGTCCGAATACTATGTTTCTCAGAAAAAAACCAACCTCTAATAATTTCTTGCCTAAAGCTACAAAGAAGTAAGGCCAAAAAAATTGGAATTGTAAAGATTGTGTAATGTGGGAAAGAAATGAATTAATGGGAGGATTTATTAAGAAAAGGTTAGTAGAATATTAGAGGGCATATGCTTGGCGTGATGAAGTGGCAGTTAGAAAAGCTATAAGAGAGTTGTTGAAGTAAGAGAATTCCTAAGCATATTCGGTTACACTCGTCTTACCGAGGACCAAATTTATGAAAAATGACTTTATGGTATAGTTTTGCATTAAATATTAGCAAGTGGGGTAAATGGGCCTCCGGGCTGTCTAGTTTCACGTCCCTGTGGGGTTATACACGATTTGAATTGGTGTCCGTACAAATCCTGAAGTGGGTCCTCCATCCTATCTATTGGTGTTTTGAGGAGGGGGTGAGTGACTGCCAGTTACTATAATATTGTAGTTATAGGAGAGGATATGGGGGGAGGAACATTCCAAGGAATCTCCATAGAATCTCCTGCTGGAACGGAGATTGTATATTACTAAAAAAAGGGAAACGTGAGTTCGGACATGTTTTTGGCGGTGAACGGACAAGCGAATATTTGATCTTCGAACTAGAAAATCCTCTGCTCCTTTTTGTTGTATTGGGCCTCAACCACGTCTCCGAGCAGACCATTCGATTAAGGACACCTTAATACCTGTTATGATCCGACAATTGATGTCATTTTTTTAATATTTAGGGAATTTGCTAAAGTTAAGCATAAAATAATATGCCATCAACAAGAATTTCGAAACAGGTATTTTTTTTTGTCTGTTTAAGAACCAAATTTATATCCCTGGGCTCGTCATGATCATATACTAGTTTCTACTGCCTTTAACAACATATTATACATAATTACATGAATTATGTTGTGCTCTAATCTGTAAAACAGCTCATATGACAGATATTTACATGTTATAATGGATGGGCTTCCAGGCTATTGATGAAGATATTCCGAGATGACAAGCCATTAGCCCATAATCTCCACAGTCTTAGATGTTGAAATGATCGTTGTACATGGGCTAGCTCCATTTCTATGTTGGGTTTCCTTGACTTTTACTTTTACCACTTTCTCGATTTCTAGCAACCACAGAGGTTTATATATATATATATATATCCCCCTCTCCCCTCCAATCAAATTCTGAGACTCGGTATTTTTCTTTCGAACAATCAATGGATTTTCCTTTGAAAAATAAAAATGAAAGTTAGTGGATTTGGTTTAACTGTAAATTTTTTTTCTCTTACTTCTGCACATTGAATTAAATTTTTTTTATTGAGTTCTGAACAAAACATTCACTCTAAACTAGCATATATTAATCAGATTTTTTCTCACGAACTACTTTAAGATTTGAACCATAAATGATAGATGATAGCTTAAGAACTAAATTCACAACCAACCCTAAATCTTATATTACAGGAGGAATTATTAAATATATCTATAATTATACTTTTAGATTTCATTACATATATAAACTATCATCAGATATTATCTAAGAACTCCATTTTTTTATGAAAGAAAAAAATGTAATTTCAAGTATAGGAATGACCCCTTCATATTCGCATAGAGATTTATTTTTTTAACGAAAAAAAAAGTGTGGCATTATCAAGCAATAAAGAGAGAGAGAGAGAGAGGAATTATAAGGTAAATTCGTCAATCATTTCACATAAACCAATTGAATAATAAAACATTACATGTAAAAAATAAATTGACCCTGCAAGATCATTTATGAATCCACTTACATTACTTGTTAATGTATTTATATGGTCTACGAGTGATTTAACAGAGTAGGTAATTAAGTATACAAAACAAACAGACAGATAACTAGATATGCCGTTAAGAAAAAACCCGGCAATGGAGGGGAAGTGCCTCATTTTTATTTTATTTTTTAACGGTAACGATGCAGACTGCAGTACGTCCGTGCGCTTCACGAGTAAGGACGTCTCCCTCGTATTTTGACTTTTTCCTTTTTTGTTTTTCTTAAAAAAAAAAAAAAAAAAAACGCCTTGTTTGTCTGAAGACGGACGTCTGAGCTCTAAAAGGGACCCTCTCATGGGCAACTTATTTGTTTATCTTTTCATTCTAAGGTTGTCTTTTTACATCTGCATTTACTTGTCGAACTTGGCTAGAACTTTTATAACATAGGTTGTCTTTGTTAATACGGATAGATTATTTTTATTTATTGTAATAACCACTCAATCTTAGTGGGTGTTTCACAAGCAATATAATATTTTTGTAAAAGTATTTTTAGTTAAAAATAAATTAAATGATGTTTTTTTAAAACGTTTTTATTTACAATTTCAAAAATAAATTTTTAAAAAATATTATTTTAATATATTTTTAAACAAAAAAATATTTAAAAAAAAAACTGTGATTATTGTATTAAACACGATAATTGTGACGTGACTAGAGGAAAAGTTATTTTTTAGGAAGGGCTGTGCTAAATTCACAGGGCATATTAATCATTTTAAAAAGTTAAAGTTGTTAGTGAGTATAACATCGACTTTTTATTTATTATTTTTTTGAAAAAGTGCATATAAGTATCAATAATTTTATTCTAATCTTTTAAAACTAATAGGTTTAACTTAATATTTTATCTTTTTTTTAAAATCACACATATTTTCCACTTCATATACTTAAAAAAATAATCCATTAATTGTTTTTTTATCTTCATTAATAAATACTTTAATAATTATTATTTTTAATATCATATTTCTCCACCTGTCAAAAAGTTTATAGCTATAATATTTTTTATATTATCATTATTTTTTAATCTTGATTATATCAAAATCAAGTTATGATAGTAAAATAGAGAAAAGTATTCTTCATATTTGTAATTAAATTATATTTTTTAAAAATATAAAATTTAATGTTCATTAGCATAATTAATGTGTGTCTTTGAGATCTTCTTGAGAATCATAACAATTAACAAGAATAAATCTGGACGATAACAAATCTTTGATTTAAAAAAATCTAAAACAAATTGGGCAAAAAATATAATATTAAAAAGGTTACGTAACAAAACTTATTATAAAGTATCTTGTAATAAAAAACATAAATGAAAAAATTTTAAATGTATTTTAGAATCGTTTAGGAAAATATAACAAGACATGAACTTATTAGAAAGAAAAACTTAATAACTAAATTTATTGGTTTAATAAAACTTATCGGTCAATTATCTTTAAAAAATATGTTATCTATACTTTTTCTATTTTTTCCAAGGACGGTAAAGATTCTATTAACTTCGAAGCTAATTATTTCTTTGATCATAAAATATTCTTTTATTATTGACTGAATTTTTTAAAGTGAGTCAAACACAAAAATAAAAAATATTTAATTGTAAAATATTTTTCTCCAGATAAATGAAGGCTAATTCCTTCAATCACCTTTTCTTTTAATACCCTGTTTTTTTGTTGGAAAGTAGTTTTTTTTAAAAAAATAAATTCCAGGAAAGTAAATTATTTTTCTATATTCAGTAATGTAATAGAAAATAAGTTGGAAAGCACTTTTTAGTGTTTAGTTATGTCATGGAAAACGAGCTGGAAAATAACTTATTAATGTTTTATTTTTTTCAAGTTTATTAAAATAATGAAAAACAAATATTACAAATTAAAAAGTTGAATGAGAATGAAATTGAAAAAAAATATAATTTCATAAATTATCTCAAATAAAATAAATAATAATCAAAATAATAGAGATCAAATTTAAAAAATAAAAAAATTGAAAGATGAAGAAATGAAAATAATAATAATTAACATTTCATAAATTATTTCAAATAAAATAAGTGACAATCAAAAGAATGAGGACCAAATTAGATAGATAAAAAATTTCAATTAAAAAATGATAAGGAAAAAGCAAATAGAAATTATAAAAATAAGGATCAAAATTAATACAAAAATTAAATTCTAAGGGATGAAATTGAAAAACAAATATTCAAAACAAAAAATATATATAAGAATCAAAAGTTTGAGGATCAAATTTGATATAATCAGCAAATAATATGACATTTCTAAATTTTTCACAACTTCCAAAAAGTGTTTTTTACCCAAAATAAAAGGAAAATACTTTTTTGGAAATCAAGCCAAATCTTTCTTTAACTTGAAAGTGTTTTTCATTGACCGGAAAGTATTTTTTGTTAACCAATTTTTTTAATGACAAAAAAATATAAAAAAATTTAAAAAATAATTTTTTAAAAACTAGTTTTCAAAAAACAAACACAAAAAAATAAATAAATAAACATGAAAGATATGTGCATTGCACTACTCACCCCTGCACACAAGCCACTATCTTTCTTATTTTTCGTCTCTCTATAGTTTCTCAAAAATACAGTCAATGCTTTAAAAGAAAGATTGTTCGTCTTGGTTTTTTTAGAGAGATTGTGATTGCGGGCTTGTTGCAATGAAAAATGAAGGAAAAAAAAGAAAGAAGGAGAAACGATGCTTGAATATATATATATATATATATATATATATATATATAGAAGAAGAATGAGAAATCTTCATTAAAATCATATAGTTGTATGGTTTTGATCGCAAGCAGAGTAGAAAGTAATTTTGTTGCCTTCAAAGTATTAACTAATATCTAAATGGTATGTCCACACCTAAAAAACTGTGGATTACAACAGTAATCCAAGTGCTTTACTCTTTTTTTTTAACTTTTCTTTTTTTTTATTTATTTTTATTTTCAAAATTATTTATTTTTATTTTTCTTTTTAAATATTAATCTGGTTAAAATTTTTATTTTGTAATTTTTTTTCTTAAAATACTGTGGATTGCTGCGATGTTTTTCCACATAGTTTTTCTTTTTTATTTTTTTATTTTTCAAAATTATATTTGTCGATTTTTTTTTATATTGATATGATTGAAAATTTAGTTTTGTAATTTTTTTCTTTAAAACATTGTTGATTGCTACAGTGTTTCTCCGCATGGTTTTTTTAATGATTTTTTCTAAAATTATCTTTTTTTATTTTATTTTTTAATATTTAGCTGGTTAAAAATTACAGTTACAATATATGAGGAAAGCACTATAACTTTCCTTGAAAATTACTATTGATTGCTACAGTGTTTTTTTCCACATGGTTTTTTTCCTGTTTTTGTTATATTTTTCCCTAAAATTATCTTTGTCAATTTTATTTTTTAAATATTAAGCTGGTTAAGAATTGCAATTACAATTAAATACAAGTTTTTCCTCACAAAACACTATGGATTGATACAGTTTTTCCTCACATGGTTTTTTTCCAGTTTCTTTTGTGTTTTCTCTTTTTGTGATATTTTTTTTCAAAATTATCTTCGTCGATTTTTTTTTTACTGTTGAGTTGGTTAGAATTTAACTTTGTAATAAATCTTAATCATGTGGGGAAAGCATTGTAACTTTACTTATAAAACATTGTGGATTACTACAGTGTCTCTTCGTATGATTTTTTTTTGTTATAATTTTTTTAAATTATCTTTTTCAATTTTATTTTTTTAATATTGAGTTGTTTGTGAATTACAATTACAAGTCATTACAAATAAGATTAAATCATTTAGGAAAGCACTGTAGCCTTCATCACAAAACACTGTAAATTGCTATGGTGTTTCCAACATGATTTTTTTCCTTTTTTGGTGTTTGTTTTGTTATTTTTTTTAAACTATCTCTATCAATTTTTTTTAATATTGAGCTGATTAAGAATTTAGCTTTGTAATTTTTTTCTTTAAAACACTGTGAATTGTTGCAGTGTTTTCCCATGTGATTTTTTTATGATTTTTTTCAAAATTATCTTTGTCGATTTTTTTTGAATATTAAGTTGGTTAAGAATTATAATTACAAAAAAGCTAAATCATATGAGGAAACCGTTGTAGTTTTTCTCACAAAACACTATGGATTGCTACAATATTTCTCTAAATGGTTTTTTATTTTATTTTACTGGGAAAAACGCTATAGTTTTCCTCACAAAACATTGTCAATTACTACAACGTTTTTTCTCATGAGTTTTTTTCCTTCCAAAATTATCTTTGTTGGTTTTTTTTTTAATATTAAGTTGGTAGAGAATTTAGCTTTGTAATTTTTTTTCTTTTTATTAACTGAAAAGCTAAATCATGTGGCGAAAGCACTGTATCTTTTCTCATAAAACACTGTAGATTGCTACAAATCATTTTGTTCAGTCTCTAAGTTTTTGATCACCAACACAACTTTTTTTTTCGTCATGAAATATTTACTCCATCATACCTTTAATTTGCATTACTTATTTAGCGCTGATTCACAATTATAATACTATCAAGTACATTTGTTTTATAAGCCCGCAACAGCGCGCGAGCATATCATCTCGTTATAGCTAAAACATGTCACAAGCTGACTGTTTACATAAGCACATTTCTTCAGACGAACTTTCTTATTGTTCTTGTAATTCTGTGTTAGAAGACTTTGATTGACCTGCTAATATTTTGATGAATGATTGCAAGTTTTCTTACTCCAGGAACTGATTTGGATCTTCTAGCGAGACGCAGGGATCAGAAATTGCGTATCATGACAAAATTGAAGACGTATTTTGACTTGGGGACATTTTATTGGCTATCCAAGCTAGCAAGGAAGGCCCCGCACAAAGTTCCACCAATCAGAAAATACCGAAAAGGTCAGCCTGAAATTCCCTCTCCTCGCCGTATATAAAAAACCCCCCTCCCTCCATCCCTACCAGCAAATTCAGCATAAACACTTGAAACCCATTTGAGCCTCCTCCAGTACAAACTACAAAGACAGTATCTGTGTAGAGAAGAGAAATAGAGCAGAGCAGAATGCCTGAAAGCCTCAGGGGAAATCCTGCTTTCGAAAGAGAAAGGTTAGTCTAAATTAAATTTCTTTGCTTTGTTTCCCTTAGGGAAAAGCCCGACACTTTCTCTTTCCTGTATTAATGCTTCCTCCACTTGAATCTCTGTTTTTCCAGTCAAGGAATTAGCCTCTTAAATTGTCCTTGATTTTTGCGTACTTATCGATTTTAATTGTTGTTGTGATCACAGCATTGTTACGCAACATGGAATATTTGCCCTCCTGGTTGGGACGCTAACCAGTCAAATCCAGGTGAAGTACCAATCACTTAAAGGCTCTCCATTCGACAGCCACGACGTTATTATGTCAGTTTTCCTTGCTAGCCTGTTTATATATGCCACGGCATCGGTGGCCGAAGAGATGCTCCGAGCTCGAGAATCAACTTACTACACACTGGTTGGCAATCTCCGACTCCTTGCCAGTGCCCTTGCTGCGATATTGCTTCTAGCTATTCTTGCTCCAGTTCTGGGGTGCATTATTTCGGTCATATGGGCCTGTTTATTTATGAGAGTCGCATATGAATCAAGCCGAGAGTTGTCCGACATTTTAAGCCAGTTAACGAATAAGTTGCTCGACATGTTTACCAGGCTAATTGCACGCGTGAAGGAGGAACCAAATCAGCCACGTGTCTAGCTCACTACATGTCCTTAGAATTTAGATAGAGTAATTGGCAGAGGAAAATACGTGTTTGGGACTAGTTCTGGTTGTTCTCCTCCCCGCCCTCTCTGTTTTTTTTTCCTTTTAAAGAAATGTTTGTATGTTTGAAGAGGAAGATTTGAGAAGATGTTGATTACGAGAAATTTACTTGGCATGTAAAAAATGTAATGAAATATTTTTTTCTTTTTTTATTTTATTAAATAGTACTAACAATTTTGTTTTTTTTTTTTTTTGTCTCGACTTATTGTCAACACGCTAACAAAAAGGTTTGTGTCTTCAAGCTTTGGTTAGGGGCTAAATACACATTTGGTTAAAATATTCTTCACCCGGCACGGTACAAGGATGAATCGAATACTTGGCACGTGGTCCATGGATCTACTACAAGGAAAAACAAAATATCCTCACTACAAAGAAAATCAGATGCAGTTAGAGAAGAAATTAATATTTAGGTAAGTATTGGGATTATTTTCCTATGGTGGTTGCAAATTACACAATATAACTAAATAAGCTAAAGTGTTTACTGTGCATGAAGTTTTTTTTCGTGGTAATTAACTTTATTTATTTACAGTTTCATCATTACAGGCTAAGTTACATGAGAATGTTTTTACAGGTTAATCTTGATGATAAATACAAGAAAATTAAAAAAAATTGATGTAAAATATTTGTATTTTTATACGTTATTTACTTATTGCTATGAATATCAACCTTTTGTTTTAGTTTTTAATTAACATCTGCATTTTTTAAAAATTTACCATTTAATAAATTTTTAATTAACCGTATGAGACACGTATATTATTTTTTTCATTTTTTAGCTAACAAGTTCTATAATACTATAAAGCATAATGATACCATAAAGACTATTTTCTATTATTTTAAAAATGAATTTAAACCCTATTAGAGTGGAGTGTAAATAGATTAGACTAGTTTGTATATTCGTACTATGCTACAAGGACCATAATTTTTTTTAAAATAAAAAAATGAGGTCTCAATAAATTATTTAATATTACTATTAAATCTACGAACATAATTATTATGGAATTGTTTTCCATCAAGATAATTTTTTTTATTAATATATTTCTCATTTTTCTTACCAAATACAACGTTATTAATTAGAATTGTTGTTCCAATTAAAAAAATATTTATGATCATTAAAGCAAATTAACAAAAAATATAAAAATAATATCTTCATAGTTTACGTGTGATTTAAAAATAAAATATGATAAAATCATGTTGAAAATCTATATAAATTTTTTTAAAAAAAAACAATCTGCATCAGTTATGTCAAAATTAAAGTGCAAGTGATTATGGTGAATTTTTCATGGAATGCAAAAAAAGAAAAAAGGGTTAGGTATACTATCGAGACCAACAATAACAAATATATTAACCCGTGCACCTTGCCTTGCTTTAATTTTTTATTAGAAGGCGGGTGACATGTCATCCTAAATGAAAGTATTACATGTCTCCGTGGTCAAACTCCCGATCTCTTGCTTTAATTCCGTGTGCCAATTAACTAAATTGTGATATAAAGTTGTTATTAATTTGATGCTGAAATAAAGTTGATTTTACAAGATAGAGTTTTAGAATATTTTTAAAAGATTGAAAGATGAAGGACGAATTTAAATAAAAAACGTATCCTTTCACTTAAAGCATGGCAAACTTCAATTTGGACCTCCAAGTTTTTCTTTTTACTTTTTCAGTCCTTAATCTTTTAGTTATTTATATCTTGACTCTAAACTTTATTTTTATTGCATTTCAATCTCTAGGCTTTTATATATGCAAGAGAAAGTCATCATGAAATGGAGATGATAAAGAAAAAATTTGATAGATCATATTTTAACTATAAAAAGACGATCCTGGAGCAAATGAATTACTCTTTACAACGAGAGTTTAATATTGACGGTGTTGATGCATCAAAAAGTAGACAGAGCACATAAATATTTTTTTTTATTTAATTTTTATTTTTTAAAATAATTTTAAATTGTTCCAGTGTTGTAAAATAACAGAAAAATATAAAGCAAAACCAAGCAAGTGGCCTCAGGTTTTTTTTTTTTCTCTCAGGCTAGGTGCGTTCACCATAATGCCTCACTTTTTTTTATATTTGGTTTTATCTTTTATTTTACTTTTTAACTAATATCTTCTCCCTCATTTCTTGAATTTTTTTTGTTAAATCATTATTTTTGCAGGAATTAATATTTTAAAAGGGGTTTTTACAATTTCATAATACCATAAACAAATTATTATAATTTATCTTTTATTTTTTTACTTATAAAATCTTAAATAAATTACTCGTATGTGTATTATGCATTTATAATACTAAGAATGTGTGTGGCAGTGTGGTAACGGTTGCTTTTCCAATAACTTTTGATGCAGAAATACATGCCAATAATGTTTTTTTATTTTTCAAAAATCATTTTTGATATCAGCACATCAAAACGATCTAAAACGTATAAACCATATTAAATTTTAATTAAAAAAAATTAAATTTTTTAAGAACGCGGTTTGCACCGTGTTCCCAGACACATTCTAATAGTCATATTTACTTAACAATTAAAATAAATCATGGTGATAAATACAAGAAAATATATAAAATAAAAAAGATTGTTGATGTAAAATGTTTGTATTTTTACAGGTTTCTTTTTAATTAGTGCTATGAACATCAACTTTTTTGTCTTAGTTTCCAATTATCATTTGCAAAGAAAAATTAATTTACCGTCTAATATATTTGTTAATCAACTGTATCGGACAAATATATTGTTTTTTCCATTTTTTACATAACAAATTTTATAATACTATAAACATATTGATAATATAAAAACTATTTTATATCATAATAAAAATTAATTTGAATCCTGTTAGAGTACAACAGGGATAAATTAGACTGGTTTGCATGCTCATACTATGCTATGAAGACTATAATTTTGTAAAACATGAAAATATTTCCAGGTTTTAGGGAATTATTTAACATTGCTATTAAATTTAAAAATACAGCTAACTTACTCATCTTAAATAAAAATATTATATCCCTTAACGCTCAAACTCATGATCTCTTGCTTCAATCTCGTGTACTAACTAATTAAATTATGATAAAAAAATTGTTATTACATGTATTAAACATATAAATTAATTTGATTGATATTTATACGAATAGTAAATCACTATAAGCATCCCAATATTTTCTAGTTTAATAGTTTAGTTTCATTTGAAGTAATTAAGATAACTGCAATAAACTATTAATCCACCAATGGAATGGATAGAGGGTTTCATTGACCTTACAGAACTCAACGTGTCAATCCCTAAACCGTCGATTCAATCACCCTTGCACCTCCATTCATTTTGTTTGCTTATTAACAGTTCAGTACAGCTCCAGGACGTCTCGCCTGTTTGCCATTCTAGAAGCCTACGCAATCATTTTCATCCTTTTGCGTTGCTTTTTTTTTTTTTTAATTTTAACTTTCCCTCTCTAGCATATCCATTAAATATTGTATGCGTCTATTCATGAAATTTCATTTATTCTTGATTTGCGTTTAAAAAATATAAAAAATATTATTCATTAAAAATATCAAATAAGCGTTGAAAATATCCATTAATCGTACTATTAGCATAAATTTATTAACCATCTTTAATTACACACTAGTTTCTTGGTAGGTACTTCAAACTTGTATTATTTAATTAATCTATATCGTTTTTTTTCTATTTTCTAATAGATTGTTAAAGATTTATAAATGAATAAAATTTTAATGTTTAATAAATAAACATTTTTTTAAATAATTTCATAAGACCTTGATAATTATAATTAAATTAATCTATTTAAAATCTGAATCGTATAAAATATTTCTTAACTTGAGTGAATTAATATTAGAAACATAAATTGAATTATCTCTCATAAATTAATAATTAATAGTTAGGTTAAATATATATAATCCTTAAAAATAACAATTACAAAACAATTTTCCCTTGTTTATTTTAAATATTTATTTTTATTCATGTAAAATTGAATATAAATTACCAATAAATACATGAATAAAAATATTAATTAATTAAGTAGTAAGAAAATATTGATTTTTTAATACTATTATTATTTGTCCAGAAAACCAGAAGCAATGTATAGAAAAATTAACTAAGAATTCAATTTTAACAATTTGATGTAATTTAACTATTTTCAAATTTTTATACTTCATATTTCTTATTAGATTATTTCTAAGCCTTTTTAAAGTTATCATAATAAAATTAAAGTATCAATGTAGCACTGTACAGTTACCAATTTATCAATTGATTTCTTTATTTATTGATAGAATAATAGAGGGGAAAATTAATAATTTTTTTAGTATTTCAGTCTATGAAAAACTAATTTTGGTGGCTTAAAATGACTTATATTAAAGAGAAAGAGAGTTAGAAAGGGAGTTGATATGTTTATCCTTTTATTTTTTTCTCATGTGCAACTCTTATATTATCTCCCAGCTATAATATTAAAAATAATATTTTCAAAAAATCTGGGAGTTAAAGCAAAATATATGTCGATTTTCCTCACTTGCAAAGAAAAAAGGACTCTTATTCTCCTAATTTTAAATTGTTAGAAAATAAAACTAGAATTATAGCTTTTGCTATAATTCGTTGAAGGCACTTTAATTGTATTGCTTTTTATATTTAATATTAATAAGATAAGAGTACAAGTTTGTAAGAGATGATATATATATATATATATATATATATATATTTCGTGACAGTTGCAATGATTCTTTTTTCTCTTTTGAAATTAGCTTTAGCTACGAAGTTGATATTTTAGCGAGAAGCTAGGATTAATTAATTTCCCAGGACGCCGGCTTTTCAAAAATACGTCTTTGACCAAATTGACAAAACGAAAGACGTCTTTGAATTTGAAGACCCCACCCATTTGTGGGGTCAACTATGATTCGAGACTTTAACTCTTTTTCTCTCCTATAAAAGGCCACATCAATGAAGTAACGACACCTCACCCATTTGTCTAGAGCTCCAAACCCCAAAGACAACATCTCTCTAGCAAAAGAAAGCTGCAGGAAATGGCAGAAAATCACCCGCTTAATCTTGGTTTCCAAGTAGACAGGTTACTCTAAATCCTCTTGCCTTTAATTTATTTTTGCATCAAGTTCACAGGGATTCAAATTAAATTCCGTTTTCCCTTTATTTCACCGTCTTCAATTATTGTGTTTAAGTAATTTTAATTTTGTTATGATGACAGCATCGTAGCGCAGCAGGCCATTTTTGCCCTGTTCGTGGACACGTTAAGCAACCAAATCCAAGTGAAATACCAGCCAATGCGAGTTTCTCCATTTGACACCCACCAGAGGGCCATGTCAACATTTTTGCTGCTCGGTTTATATACGCCACAACATCAGTTGCAGAGGTTATACTCCGGACGCAGAAATCAGTCCATCAAAGACTTGTCAGCAATATTCGCCTCTTTGCTAGCGCCCTTGCTACAATTCTGCTCCTGGTGACTCTTTCCCTGATTGTGTCCTGCATCATTTCTGTCATGTGGACCTGTTTATTTGTGAAGTTAGCATATGAATCATGTCACGATCTCTGCCAGTTGCTATGCCAAACAACTGATGAGGTACTGGACATGTTGAAACAGCTAATTGCAACTGTGAGGAGCCCCAAAGAGAAACCAAACCAGCTGAATGTGTAGGTTCTTACAGGTCCCGAGACAGATTAGGACAGTGTTAAGTCATTGACTTGTTGCTCCTAGCCGCTTTTTGTAATTATATTGTGAAGATATATTGTTAAATCAAGATTTTTTATGCCTTCTGTATATGGAGACGCGGGTTGTGCCAGGAATATTTCTTTTAAATGATTTATCCAAAGTCTAATCAAATTAATAAGAATTGATTAAAAAATAAAGATTAATTTGTAGTCTAATCGAATGAAGATTAATTTGCCCAAATTAGCAGGCAAGTGTACCCCCGGTATAAATAAAACAGTGGGATCCATTAGAAAATCAAATCAACTAAAAGTGGGCTCGGAAATTACAATAATTTTTTTTTCATTAGAAAAAAGAATACCACAGTATTATCAAGCAAAAATTAGATTTTAAGAAGCTATATGGATGAATTCACAAATAGTTTGCTATTAATTAATATGAAATTTGATGTCTTTACACCTGATTAATGGTTATCTAAAAATACTTTTAACTTCTGGTGGCCGTTGGTGGAGGAATTTTTATCTTTAATATACTAGTTTAGTGCAGCAGTAATATTCAACGATTTCTTCTGCCCTGCAAATCTGTTTAAACAAGATAAAGAACAGTTCTTGCAAAGTATATATGCTTCAGTTTGGTTAATTAGAATTTAGAAGACAAACACTACTGTTCTTAAGTTGTTATAGTCATTAACATTGGCAAAAGGCCAATAAAAAACATGTAAGAAGAAATTAAAAATAAACCTAACTCGGAATATTACCCAAATCAAACTACTTAACCACGAGTCTAATAAATATATCTTGTAATGTTTCGGATATAGTTATTAAACCGGACCGGCCTGACGGGTTAAGTTGATGGCTAAACCATTCCGGGTAAGTCAAAAGACCGGCCAGTGTAAAAACTGGCAAAACCCGGTCCACATATAAAATATTAAAATTTCAAATGTTTTTTTTTAATTTTCCAGCTTGACCCGTGATACGGTCCCATAACCGGGTCAACCCCTTGATTAGATTTGATAACTATGGTTTCTGAAAGCAATTCCACGGGTTGATCTATGGTGGATCTTGGGTTCACGATGGGCTTTCAGGGACCAAGACATTTGGTGGATGTCTTATCCAAAACGGGGAGGTGCAACTTGCGGCCCGTTCTCTCACTAGGTTTCAATCGCTATCAGACAGCAGAGAGCCCTGGGATTTGAGAATCTTACCGGGTCCACGTGGCAGTCACCAAGCTATTGATGCCTTAAACGGATTCCCAACTTTCTCTCACGCGTGGGTAATGTCTACAGAGCATCGACTTCGAAACGTGGTGATGTCAAGCAGGGGAGTATTCGTCTTTGACTATCCAAGAGGACGTCTCCAGCGTTTTTCTATACTTTTTCCCCCCGCACCAGTAAAACAAATACAAAGACATGTTTGGCACTACACCCGTGTCTCCAGAGCCATCTCTCTCTCTCTCTCTCTCTCTCTCTCTCTCTCTCTCTCTCTCTGTATATATATATATATATATATATTGAATAAATCCATCTTAATGAATAATTTTTAAATAAAAATGATATTATTTTAATTTATTTTTTAAAAAATTAAATTAAATTTTAATCTAACCAATCAAATCACATGTTGACTGGGCAATTTCAAGTTGGTTTTTTTAAACCAGTGAAATAAGGTTTAATAAGTATTCTGATATATAACATTGAATTAAAATTAAAATTTATTTATGATTTAAAATAAATATGTTTGCAAAAATAAATTTTAACTTCAGGTATGATTTTATAATCATGTTTTTGAGAAAAAATAATCAATTCGCTATGAATATGACCATTGTTTTCAGTAAACTTTATTATCATTACATAAATACACAAAAAATAGTAGTTTTGCGTTGTTATTTTATTATTAATTGTTAATTATTTTACTTTTCCAGTAAACAAATGCAAGAAAAATAACATGTTAACATATTTATTTAATGAAAGGGTATATTAGACATGCGTAATGGTCAAACTCAAGATTAAAATTAAGTGGTTTGTTTTACAGTGTTAAAATAATGGTTGAAAAGTTAAAAAGAAAAAAGAAAAAAAAAACGATAGGTTTGATGTTGGATTAGTCATGGTAAGCAATCCGTACTGCCCGTGGATATAGAAAAAAAGAGTCATTATGTGAATAATCATACTTAAATGACTCATTATGAACAGCAAATACTCTTCCTTTTAAGGTTAAATGGACTCTTTGATTCATATGATTATCCTACATTGTTCATAATTAACGCAACACGAACTGATAAGGCAAGTTCTCACAACAGGAAAAAAATATACTTCATGATTTATAATTTGAAGATCTTATAATTGAAATATTAATGTGGTCAATTAAAATTTAAAAATAACAGAATAGTTCTTGGCTCCTGTCAGTCTAACTTTGGAATCTGCTCGTATATTCTTACCCTTTTCCCTTCACATCTATGCCCGGGTGTTGAAATTTGGAGGAGAAAAAAAATCAAACAATGCATAGAAAAGGTAACCATTCACCTTTTTTTTTCATTTTATAAACGATTGCTTCTAAGGGAGGAAAGAAAATAATTTTTAAGTTGATTCTCGCTGGAAAGGACAGTAAAAAAGAGATATTCAATAAAAGGGGTTTGAATCTCTTGCAATGTAAAAGAAATAAATCATTATTGGAAAGATTTTTTTGATTCAATTTGATTTTTAGTTTTTATGCTAATAAAAGAGTGTTTTTGAATTTTAGATGAAAATGAGTTGAAATTTGAGGGTTTTTTTGGGTAAAATCCTCTTAAAACATGATTTTTCAAAGAAAATTTATTTAAGTGGATGAAATTTCATGTGGCTAGATAAATAACATGTTCATATGAATTTTTTTAAAAGAAAACATACACACAAACTTGACCTTCCAGACCCATGTATGTTGAAGCTTAATTAAAAAAATATATAAAAATTAATTTGATATAACATAGTGAATTTAGCAGATTCAAAAAAAATATAAATAATTAATAAAAATATAATTTAACTAAAAAAAATCAAAATAACATTTGATTTTAAATATATAAATAATAACATATGAGATGGCATGTAGTTTAACTGAATCCATTTACGTCCCCTGTTAATAAAAAAAAACCGGCAATAGAGGGGAAGTGCCTCGTTTTTATTTTATTTTTTAACATTAACGATGCAGCCTGCTGTACGTCCGTGCGCTTCACTAGTAAACGACGTCTCACTCGTATTTTCTTTTTTTTTCTTTTTCTGTTTTTCTTAAATGTTTTTTTAAAAAACGTCTCGTTTGTCTGAAGACGGGCGTCTGAGCTGGGCTCTAAAAGGGACCCTCTCATGGGCAACTTATCTGTTTATCTTTTTATTCTAATGCTGTCGTTTTACATATGCAAATACTTGTCGGACTTGGCTCAAAAATCTATAACAAACCTGTATTATTAAGTGATGGAGTTAATACGGAAAAATTACTTTTATTTATTATTATAACTACTTAGTTACATACTTTTGTAAAAATATTTTTAATTAATGTGTGTCTTGGAAATCTTTTTAAGAATCGTAACAATTAACAAGAATAAATCTGGACGATTACAAATCTTTGATTTAAGAAAATCTAAAAAAAATAGGCAAAAAATATAATATTGAAAAGATTACGTAACAAAACTTATTATAAAGTATTTTTTAATAAAAAAGATAAATGATAAAATTTTAAATGTATTTCTGGGATGGAGTGGAATGATGCTAGCTAATTGGGATGGAGGACGTTTAGCTTGAGACGTCTCGCCCGTTTGCTTTCTTAATTGTTTTAAAGAGGAAAAAAACCTCTTCCGCATGTACTGCCATTCCAGAAGTCTCCAGTCATATGCAATCATTTTCATCCTTTTGTGTTGCTTTTTTTTTAAAAAAAATCCTTCTTCGGCATATCTATTAAAGATTGTACGCGTTTATTTATGAAATTTCATTTATTGTTGATGTGTGTTAAAAAAATATTATTGAGTAAAAATATCAAATAAGCGCTGGTTTGCATGTTGATAATTTAAATATTTACAATAAATTAAAAAAATACTATGATTGATTAAGAATGTTAATTGTTAAATGATTATTAACAGGTTTTTTGAAAACATCCATTAATCGTACTATTAGCATAAATCTATTAACCGTCTTGACAGGTGCTTTAAACTTGTATTATTTAATTAATCTATATTGTTTTTTTTTCTATTTTCTAATAGACTGTTGAACATTTATAAACGAACAAGACTTTAATGTTTATGAAATAATCATATTTTTAAATAATTTCATAAAATCTTGATAATTATAATTAAATTAATCTCTTTAAAATCTGAATCATATAAGATATTTCTTAACTTGAATGAATTAATATTAGAAACATAAATTGAATTATCTCGCAGCAATTAATTATTAATAGTTACGTTAAATATATATAATCCTTAAAAATAAAATTCACTAAACAATTTTCCCTTGACATTATATCACTATGAACCTTGTTTATTTTAAATATCTTTTTTAGTCATGTAAAATTGAATACAAATTAGCAACAAACACTTGAATAAAATATTAATTAATTAAGTATTAAGAAAATATTGATTTTTTAATACTATTAGTATTTGTCCAGAAAACCAGAAGCAATGTATAGAAAAATCAACTAAGAATTCAATTTAACAACTTGACGTAACTATTTTCAAATTTTTATACTCCATGTTTCTTATTAGATTATTTCTAAACCTTTTTAAAGTTTATCGTAATAAAATTAAAGTATCAATGTAGCACTGTGTAGTTTAAGAATAATTTATTTTATGTTATTTAGAATTTTACATGGTGTAGAAATAATATAAAGCAACATAATTAACATTTGTTTTAGGATTCATTTAAAAATATAGTCTTTTAAAATAAATAGTAGCAATATTGATAGGTTTATTAATAAGAGACTCCATAGAATTTAGTCATTAGTATTGGAGATATACTATAATGTTAATATTTTATCAATAATACAATAATTAATCATTTAGGTGGTGACCAAGTAATAAAAGTTTGGGATTAAGAGGTTTGCTCCCTCTGTGGTCTCAGGTTCGAGCCCTACTTCAGGACTTGTGGGATTAGTCAAGGTGCGCCAAAACTGACCCGAATATCCACATTAAACTAAAAAAAAAATACAATAATCAACAAAAAAATTTAACGAAGTAATTGGTGCTTTATATATATATATATAGTTTTTGCTATAATTCGTTGAAGGCATTATAATTGTATTGCTTTTTTTATATTTAATATTAATAATATAAGAGTACAAGTTTGTAAGAGATAGTTTTTTTATTCACATATTTCGTGACAATTGCAATGATTTTTTTTTCTCTTTTGAAATTAGCTTTGGCTACGAAGTTGATATTTTAGCGGGAAGCTAGGATTAATTAATTTATAGCAATCCCAGGACGCCGGCTTTTGAAGAATACGCCTTTGACAAAACGGAAGACGTCTTTTGAAGACCCCACCCATTTGTAGGGTGAACTAAACCCGGTTCCTCTCCTATAAAAATGCCCCATCAATGAAGTAACGACACCTCACCCATTTGTCTAGAGCTTCAAACCCCAAAGACAACATATCTCTCTAGCTAAAGAAAGCTGCAGAAAATGGCGGAAAACCTCCCGTCTAATCTTGGTTTCAAAGGAGACAGGTTACTCGAGATCCTCTTGCCTTTAATTTTCTTTTCATCAAGTTCACAGGGATTGAAATTAAATTCCCTTTTCCCTTTTTTTCACCGTCTTCAATTCTTGTGTTTAAGTAATTTTAAATTTGTTATGATGACAGCATCGTAGCGCAGCACGCCATTTTTGCCCTGCTCGTGGACACGTTAAACAACCAAATCCAACTGAAATACCAGTCAATGCGAGTTTCTCCATTTGACACCCACATGAGGATTATGTCAGCATTTAATGCTGCTTTGTTGATATACGCCACAACATCAGTTGCCGAGGTTATACTCCGGACGCAGAAATCAGTCCACCAAAGACTTGTCGGCAATATTCGCCTCTTTGCTAGCGCCCTTGCTGCAATTCTGCTTCTGGTGACTCTTTCCCTGATTGTGTCCTGCATCATTTCTGTCCTGTGGACCTGTTTATTCGTGAAGTTAGCATATGAATCATGTCAGGATCTATGCCAGTTGCTAAGCCAAACAACTAATAAGGTACTGAGCATGTTGAAAAAGCTGATTGCAGCTGTGAGGAGCCCCAAAGAGAAACCAGACCAGCCGAATGTGGAGGTCCTTACTAGTCCCGAGACAGACGGACAGTGTTAAATCATTGACTAGTTGCTCCTAGCCGCTTTTTGTAATTTATAGTGTGAAGATATACTGTTTTTCTAACGCATAAGAAAACTAGATAAAGGATAGGATGTCCTTGGCAAGTGAAAATTGAAGGATATGACATACTTTTTATGGGCCTTTTCTTCTTTTTGTTTGTAAGAGGAATGAGACTTGCAAAGTTATCCGAGCTAGATTTATTTGGTGGTCCGCAAACTCATAGAGGGGCTAAATATGATGGAGTTTGTGCTTCGATCACCAGTTCAAGGCATTCCTCACCACCCTATGTATTGTGACCCATCTAGCAGATGGATTCTTGTCCTGTCTAGGTTTTTCATTCCTCTCTCTCTCTTTTCTCCCTTTACATACTGTAACTTCTGGGCTACTTCTATGGTCGTGGCTCTCGTGACGATAAATAAGATGCTTATCTTTATGGACTGGGCTGTCATTTTGATTTTGTTAAGCTTTGAATGGGCTTCATCTATACAGCAAACAAAAAAACACTCTTAAGAAAATATAAAAGAAACCCCACATAAAATAAAAGTCTAATTTAGACAACATTCCTCGGGGAAACAATTTGGTCCGGACTATTTTTGACAATAGACCGGTGTCTGTTTCATAACGTGTCGTTGTAGCTGCTTTCCCCTTTTGGAATTATGAACCCAATATATAACTCTCTTCTCTTTTTTAAAAAATAAATATCTAACATGGAAAAGTTTTTACGATTTATTATAATCATTTTAAAATGGCACCAATGATAACTAACTTGTTGCGGTGGTAGTGGAGTGGTGGAGTTTGTGACAACAATGTAGTAAAATGGTTACAGAGTAGTGGTGGTGACACTGAGAAGTCGTTGTTTGTTCATTTAAAAGTTGCTACTTAATATTTAGTTCAAAGCCACTAGAAACCGGAATATACTTAGTCTTGTCAGAGATTTAAAGTTAAAAAACTAATTATAGCTAAAAAAAATATTAACAGTCATAACTCACCCTATCTAAAATAAACTAAAATCCTCACCTAAAATAAGCTAAAAATTTGGATAGTTTTATCTATTAGCAATCATCTTTTTATCTAATATCAATAATATATTTTCCGTATAAATTCATGATCCTTAACTCCAAATCAAAATATTAAATTCTTACTTTGATTTTATCATTAAAAAAAACATATATAAAAAAAAGTACAAACACGCGCAAACATACACACAAAGTTCCGAGTTTACAATGTAAGATTTAAAATGATAACAATAATTTAAAGACACATTTTGGCATCTAAAATTACAAAATGAACTCGGGAACAGTTGTGGAAATTCTGGGTAATTAAGTGGCTGTTTGGGAGTGTGGCTGCGGGTGAGGTTCACCCGCAGCCACACATAATATCGTTTGGTAAAAGATAAAAACTGCTTTTCACTGATAGGATCCACTACAAATTAAAATGAAACCGCAGGTTCTGGAGAAGCAGCATTTGGCTGCTTCTCCTGAGGCAAGAAGCTGTAACAGTGGAGCATGGCTCCACTGTAACAATGGAGCCATGCTCCACTGTACAGTGCGAGTGAATTAATTCACTCGCACTGTACACTTAAACTTAAATCTTTTTTTTTTTGAAAATCAGGAAAAGTTTTGTTTTTTTTAATTATTATTTTAAAAAACTAGGAAAAGTTTAGTTTTTTTTTAATTATTATTTTGACAAACCAGGAAAAGTTTAGTTTTTTCTTTTTATTATTATTTTGAAAAATCAGGAAACATTTAGTTTTTTTTTTTTGAAAAATTAGTGCAGTTAAGTGATTTTACTCGTACTATTCATGTGAACATGAACAATTATTTTTTTTGTTTTTTAAAAAAATTAGTTTAAGGTGAATTAAATTTACTCGTACTGTAATCTCAATTTTATTTCTGATAATATTTTAACTAATTTTATTGCATGCTTAAAAAATCATGAAAACTGTAGTTTTTATCGAATGAATTTTGTACGTAATGAAATTGTAAAATATTTTTTAAAAAATTAAGTTTTACTCGAAAAACTAGTATTTAATATTATTTAATAACACTATATAAATTAGAAGGATATCGCATGATGACGTAGCATTTGTGGAATATGATCGCAATTCCAATTATGTTCTTGCTGGGTCCGACCCAGTTAAAAAAAATTCAGGTTATATTTTTATTTTAATTGTGTTTTATTCAAAAAATTAAAAGAAGATCTCTTGATGACGTAACAAAAAATACAGTTTTTGTTGTTGCGTGCTTAAGAAACCATGAAAAATATAGTTATTGTTGGATATATTTCGTATGTAATGACATTGTATATAATTTAATGGAATAATAAAAAATATTTGATATCAATATTATTTATTTCATGATGTAATAATAGTAGTTAAATCTACAATATTTAAATTAAAAATATTTTTTAATTATTTTATAACCTCAATTTGAAAAGCATTTTTTTAACCAAACACATTAAATTACTTTTTGTTCAACCTCAATTTCAACCACAGTTTTAACCAAACATATATTTTTCCAAACCAACCTCAACTAAATATACTTTTTATAAAACAACTTTTTTAAAACCACAACCACAACAGCAATACCAAACACACTCTAACTTTGGAGTACACGCGCCGCCGCAAGAAAAACCAATGGACGAGGGGATCTGGATTGGCTTCTTCCCCTCTTCCCTTCCCTACTGGCGGTGGCACCGTGACCTGCAAACGTAACAAGCAGTCTGTTTTAGTTTTTTTTTGTCTTTCTTCTGCAGATCTAGCAGTTGGGTCTCGGTCCAGATCTTCTACATGGGGTTGAACCGGAGAAGGAGAGTCGGTTGATGAGGAAGGAGACGATGTCTGTGGGGGAGGAGCTGGAGGGAAAAGGCGGGCATCATTCTAATTCAGTGCTCTCCGAACCGTGCGGGAAGGTTTTGTTGTGCATACTGGATCGAAAGCAAACACAAAAATAACACAAAACAAGCAAATTTACGTGGTTCCCCAAAACCGGGTACGTCCACGGAGGCAGCAGATTGTATATTAATGGAGGAATGATACAAACACTCTACTCAACCCAGTACAATCCCTCAAACCCAGTGTTTCACTCTTTTCTCAGTATTTCTCTCTCTCTCACACAGTTGCACTCTCTCTTCTTCCTCTGCACACACACTGCACTCTCTCTTCTTTCTTGTTTTTCTCTTGTATCTTCTTGAGAAGGGGAAGCATCATTATAATGGCTGAAAAGGAGAGGGTGGTTGGAAAGGAGAGGGTGGTTGAGGGTTGTTGAGAAAAAAATATTGACAATTTGCTACAAATCTCCACCTTGGCAAGATTTTTCCATCCAATCCTCATGATCAATCAATGCTGCCTCTAACGCGCCATATGGCGCTGCACCCTGAAGGTGCTCAACACCGAGAGATGTTGACCAAGTCCAAACAATGTTGGAACTTGATCCCTGAGACACATTTTGTGAGCATGTCAGCTGGATTATCTGCGGTACCAATCTTCTGTAGCAGAATATCCCCTTCATCCACAATTTCTCGAACAAAATGAAATCGAACATCGATGTGCTTGGTGCGGGAATGATGAACCTGATTCTTTGCAAGACAAATAGCACTTTGACTATCACAATGGACATCCACGTGCTCTTGAACAATTCCCAAATCTTCAATCAACCCATGTAACCAAATAGCTTCCTTGAAAGCTTCTGTTACTGCCATGTACTCTGCCTCAGTTGTTGACAAAGCTACTGTTGATTGTAACGTTGACCTCCAACTTACAGGCCCTTTAGCAAGTGTAAACACATAGCCTGTTGTGGAACGACGCTTGTCTAAGTCACCAGCATAGTCCGAGTCCACATAACCAACTAAATTTTGTCCGAGTCTATCATCCCTCTCAAACTTCAAACCAATATCAGTTGTGCCATGAATGTACCGTAGAATCCATTTAACTGCCTGCCAGTGACACTTTCCCGGATCATGCATATACCTGCTCACCATACTGACAGCATGTGAAATATCTGGTCTCGTACAAACCATTGCATACATTAATGCACCAACTGCATTTGCATAAGGAATTTGAGCCATATGCTTGCGCTCTTCCTCTGTGTGTGGAGACATTGAAGCACTTAGCTTAAAATGAGGAGCTAAAGGTGTGCTTACAGGCTTGGTCTTACCATCTACCCCAAATCTCTGTAGAATTTTCTTCAAGTATTGGGTCTGTGTCAAACAGACTGTGCCTTTTCTTCTGTCTCTCTGAATCTCCATGCCAAGAATCTTCTTAGCTTCTCCAAGGTCCTTCATTTCAAACTCAGTTCTCAGTTGAGCTTTCAGTCTATCAATCTCCACCTTGCTCTTCGATGCGATCAACATATCATCCACATATAAGAGCAAATAGATGAAAGAACCATCAAGAAGTTTGCGAAAATATACACAGTGATCAAACTGACTCCGTGTGTATCCATGTTCTGCCATGAACTTATCAAATCGCTTATACCACTGGCGAGGAGATTGTTTCAATCCATACAATGACTTCTTCAGTTTACAAGCCCAATTCTCTTTCCCAGTGACTTTGAAACCATCTGGCTGAGACATGTAAATTTCCTCTTCCAAATCTCCATGTAGGAAGGCAGTTTTCACATCAAGTTGGGCTAACTCCAAATCAAACTGTGCAACCAAGGCTAACAGAATACGGATTGATGAATGCTTAACAACTGGAGAGAATACCTCATTATAATCTATCCCCTCCTTCTGAGCATAGCCTTTTGCTACCAATCTTGCTTTGAATCGGATGTTGTCTTGTCCAGGATTACCTTCCTTCTTGGCATATACCCACTTGCAACCAATTGTCTTCTTTCCTTTAGGGAGTTGTACCAAATCCCAAGTCTGATTCTTGTGGAGAGATTTCATCTCTTCATCCATTGCCTCTTTCCATTTTGCACTTTCTACACTCTGTACTGCTTCTTTGTAGGTGTAGGGGATTCCATCATCAATCACCGGAAGTGCATAAGCCACCATGTTACAATACCGAGCAGGTTTCTTAATAACTCTTTTCGGTTTACTCGTTGCAATGGATTCTTGTTGTGTGGTTGCTGGAGTTGTTGCATCCTCTTCATCTGAACTTTCATCTGGATCTCCTTCAATAGGGATTGTCTGAACAGTCTTTACAGGAATGACTGAAGTCTCCAACTCCACCTGTTGTGCATCACCAGACTGTTTTTCCTTCTCCTGTGATTTCTCTTGCTGTAACATGCCAGACTCATCAAAAGTGACATCTCTACTCAAAATCACTTTCTTTGATTCAGAACACCAGAGTCTGTAGCCTTTCACTCCTCCACTAAAGCCCAAAAATATAGCTTTCTTGGCTCTAGGATCTAGCTTAGACTCAGTAACATGATAATATGCTGAGCAACCAAATATACGCATAGAGTCATAATCATTTGCAGGAGAGCCTGACCATACCTCTAAGGGGGTTCTTCCATTTAATGCTGCTGAAGGTAGCCGGTTAACAATATGACGAGCATAGTTTAATGCCTCGCCCCAGAACACTTTGCTTAGTCCCGAATGTGATAGCATACATCGGACTTTCTCCACCAATGTGCGGTTCATGCGTTCTGCTACTCCATTCTGCTGTGGTGTTTTGCGAGCAGTAAAATGTCGCTTGATCCCTTCATTCTGACAAACTTCAAAGAAAGGATCTGAAGTGTACTCGCCACCATTATCTGACCGAAGAGTCTTAACTCTCCTTCCAGTTTGAGTCTCCACCATTTTCTTCCATTTCAGAAAGATATCAAGGACCTCATCCTTGTGTTTCATCATGTACACCCATACTCGTCTTGAGAAATCATCAATAAAAGTAACAAACCAACGATTACCTCCAATAGATTCATTCTTTGAAGGTCCCCATACGTCTGTGTGAACATAATCTAGGATCCCTTTTGTGTTGTGTACTGCAGTGCCAAACTTGACCCTTGTTTGTTTTCCAAGAACACAATGCACGCAGAACCCATGCTTCCCAGTCTTGGCGCCTTTTAATAGACCTTGCTTGACTAATCCTTGCAAAGCCTTTTCACCAGCATGCCCTAAACGCATGTGCCAAAGTCTGGAATTATTTGTTTCATCATCTTCTATGCTTTTGGAGACAGCTGCTGTACCAGTAACTGTAGATCCATCCAGGAAATATAAGTTTCCTTTCCTCGTGCCTCTTAAGACAACTAATGCACCACGGATTGCTCTCAGGACTCCACCATGCATGATAATCTTATAACCACTAGATTCTAGGACTCCAAGTGAGAAGAGATTTTTCTTCAAATCAGGTACATACCGTACATCTGTTAGTGTCTTGACTACCCCATTATGCATCTTCAGATGGATAGTCCCAATCCCTTTGATCTCACTAACATCATCATTACCCATCAACACAACTCCTCCATCGAACTCCTCGAGTCTCGAGAATAAGTGCTTGTTAGGGCACATGTGATAGGAACATGCAGAATCAAGAATCCATTCACCAGAATGGTTTTCTGGTGATGAGACCATGAATGCAGAGTCTCGTTCATCCTCATCTCGTGCAACGTTCACAGTTGGTTCATCTTTCTCCTTGTTGCCCTTAATTGGTCAATCTTTCTTCCAGTGCCCCTTTTTGTGACAAAAGGCACACTCATCTTTTGCAAGATATCGTCTGTTTGATGATTCTCCTCTGGATTTTGAGCGAGATCTCCCTCGCCCTCGAAATCTTCTGGGGTTTGTTCTGCCTCTAACTGTCAATGCTTCTGACGTTGACTCCTTGTGAACAATCTGGTCCTTCTTCCGATACTCATTGTTCACCAAAGCATTGGATACATCAATGAATTTAATCTTTTCTTTACCATACAGTAAAGTGGTGACAAGATGTTCATATGTGTCAGGCAGTGAATTTAATAACAGTAGAGCTTTATCTTCATCATCAATTTCCACATCTAAATTCTTCAAATCAGCTATCATTTTATTGAAATCATTCAGATGCTCATTCATAGAAGTACCTTTCTTGTGCTGAAACCGGAAGATCCTTTTCTTCAGGTAGAGACGATTCTCTATACTCTTCTTCATAAACTTGTCCTCCAGTGCTTGCCATAATTCCTTTGCAGAGTTTTGTTCTGAAAAGGCGTACTTCTGATCCTTTACAAGACAAAGTCGGATGGAACTGCAAGCCAGCCGATTTATCCTTTCCCAGCTTTTATCATCCAGATCCTCCGGTTTATCTTCTAGAGTGAAATCCAAATTCATTTGGACAAGCATATCCATGACTTCACATTTCCACATGCCAAAATTACCTTTCCCATCAAACTTCTCCACCTCAAATTTGGTATTCGATACCGGGATGTATTGTGGAGGTATACTAGCATTCCCCACTGATTTTTCTTCTGGAATATCAGCCATTAGGACGTCTTTGGATTACAAATGGAATCCTGAACTTGTTAAAACACACACTTTTATGCTCAAAAGTGCCAAAACAGTAACTTCGGTATGCTGTTTAACAAAACGGACACCACGGTTGCGTCCGGAATGGTTGAAAATGCTAGGAACCAACTTGACTCGGCCAAAAACGGGTCAAAAAATCACTGAGTTGGCCAAAAAACCAATCTGACCGAGTTGACTCAGGAAAGGAATATTCTGTCTTTGATAAAGAATATTCTGTCACAGGAATATTCTCTTACTGTTAACAGAATATTCTTATTCTGTCAAGAGAATATTCTGTCACTGTTGGATGACGTGGCTGATTACGTGGCTGATGACGGGGCGATGTGGACCTCTGTTGATGACGTGGATGATGACTCAGCGCCTACGTGTCGGATGACGTGGCTGTCTTCTCAGGCGAGAATTCCGGCACTGACTGGTTTTTCCGGCAGTTTTCCGGCGAAACTTCGGCGAGCTCTACAGGGCTCGTTTCAACTCCGATTTCGACGATCTTTATATCGCCGGACTCGTGTCGACGAGAGGAATCTCCGCAGCTGGTCAAAAGCAAGATCCGAGAACTTTGAAAATTCTGCAACTTTGAACAGAGAGCTGAAAAACGTGTTTTTTCAGTGTTTAAGCTTCCCTAATGCTCTGATACCAATTTGTTGTGCATACTGGATCGAAAGCAAACACAAAAATAACACAAAACAAGCAAATTTACGTGGTTCCCCAAAACCGGGTACGTCCACGGAGGCAGCAGATTGTATATTAATGGAGGAATGATACAAACACTCTACTCAACCCAGTACAATCCCTCAAACCCAGTGTTTCACTCTTTTCTCAGTATTTCTCTCTCTCTCACACAGTTGCACTCTCTCTTCTTCCTCTGCACACACACTGCACTCTCTCTTCTTTCTTGTTTTTCTCTTGTATCTTCTTGAGAAGGGGAAGCATCATTATAATGGCTGAAAAGGAGAGGGTGGTTGGAAAGGAGAGGGTGGTTGAGGGTTGTTGAGAAAAAAATATTGACAATTTACTACAGGTTTCCCATCACATGACTCACCGACTTGATCTTTCGCGCTCCTTGAAAAATAGGTACGATCCCTCTTTCCTTTGCCACTCAAGTGTACGCGCCTAGGCCCCTTCTTCCATTCCCTTCCGTAATGAAAGATTCCACCGCCCGCTTGGGGAGTCGTGGCGTGCAGGCCTGCCTCTTTCTTTAGTAGGTGATTCACTACCGAAGCGAAGAAAAGGCTGCATCAAGAAAAGGAGGCGGGCATATAGGGGTATGTGGGCTTCGCTGTGTTTGGGCTGCTTTGGGGTTGGTTTCGGTGGAGGCCGGTCTGTGCTGATGAGGGAAGATCTGTTATGGTCGATGGTGAGGGAAGAGACGGGACCTGTGTGCTGTTGGATCTCCGGTGAGGACAGAGCTAGGCTGGTACGGCTGACGGTGAAGACCGGCTGAGAGGGGGGAGGTCGGGTGTGTGGCTGGTTTGTGGAAAATAAGGGCTAACTTGTGGGGAAGAATGGGTCTGGAGAGAGATGAGGGAAGATGGAACGAGGAGTGTAAGTGGGGCTGTTGTGGGTGACAGTGAGCTGGGGAAGAAGAAAGGTGAGTGGCGGTTGTTTTTGGCTCTCTGGTTCTGGGAGAGAAAAAACCAAAGAAGAGGGGGGCAACGGCTTCGTTTGAAAGAAATGAAAAATTGCTTTATGATTCCTCTATCCTCTCTTTTTTTTTTTTTTGACCCCTTTGCCTCCCCCAAATTTTTCTCCGCTCCCTTGCCTCAAAAGGTTTTCCCTCGATAAAAATATATTTTTTTCTATACTTGATAAAATATCTGTATTTTAATCTTTTAAAAAACAAATAATATTAACATCGATTTAAAGAGAAAATTAAATGAGTTTTAAAGATTTTTAAAAATAAATTCTTTTAAGACAATGTTAAAAATACTAAAATGATGTAATATATTAAGAGTGTATCAACATCGGTTTCATTGTTTTTTCTATGTTTGATTTTTTTAAAAAAAATTATTAAAAAACTAGGGTAAAAAATTGATGCCTTAAACGGATTCCCACCTCTCTAACGCGTGGATAATGTCTACGGAGCATGGACCTTGAAACGTGCTGATGTGAAGTGGAGGAGCATTCGTCTTTGACTATAAACAGGGCAGCCATCCGTACGCTTCATATCCAGATATATATATATATATATATATATATATATATATATTTAGATCATAATTATAGATTTGATTAATTGATGGGTCAATCCAAAAATAATGATGTCTTAGTTAACTTTAACAACATTGTTTTCCATAAAATTTTTTTATTAAAATTAACCCAGTCCAGATTTACTTAGATTTGATTTAGATCTAATTAAGTTAATTAAATTATAGATTCATGTCATTGTATTTAACCAGTAAATAAAAATTCTGATTTAAAAACAACCTAACTCGTAACACGATCCAAATCAAGCTACTGAACCAAATGATATTTGATGGATGTCTTGTCCAAAACGGGCTTACTAGGTTTCGATTGCTATTAGACAGCAGAGAGCCCAAGGCTTCGAAAATCTTACTGGATCCACGTGGCAGTCACCAGGCCATTGATGCCTTGAACGGATTCCCACCTCTCTCACGCGTGGATAATGTCTACGGAGCATGGACTTTGAAACGTGCTGATGTGAAGTGGAGGAGTATTCGTCTTTGACTATAAACAGTGCAGACGTTCGCGCGTGCGCTTCATATCCAGGAGGACGTCCCCAGTGTTTTTCTATCTTTTTTCCCCCTACACAAAGACATCTGATAAATCCATAGTGTGTTAAATGAGAACAAAATATATATTTTATTATTTATTTACTTTCAATTCTTTATATTGATTACTCATTTGTTTTTCATATTGTACGTAAAAATAACGTGTTAAGAGATCAGAAAAATCTTTATATAAAAATAAAGACTTCTAATAATTTTTGTTATTAAAATAAGAATAAATAAATGAATAACAAAGAGAAACAACTGGCTAAATAAACAATTTTTCCATCATAAGTTTAAATTTTTTATCAACAACATAATTTTTTGAATAAAAAACTAAAGTTATACTGATTTAAATCATAAAACTAGAACTGTTTTCTACTTCTCTTGTAATAAATATGTATTTCTTAAGAACACAATAAGGTCACCTTTCACTTTTTTTTTCTCATTTTATAAACGATTGCTTCTAGGTGATGTAATAAAATGTTTTCGAAGTTGATTCTTGATCGAAAGGATAATGGAGATAAGGTTTTTATGAGCCACATTAAGGTGATAAAAAAATACCAATTTTAATGGAGATAGGTTTATCTATAAAAGAAATAATCAATAGAAGTAATTAATAGAGGTGGTTTAGATCTCTAATTATGTAAGAAAAAAAATAATTGTTTGGGAAGAGTTTTTTTATTCAAATTGATTTTTAATTTTAAGACTAATAAGAGAATGTTTTTGAATTTTAGATAACAATAAGTTGAAGTTTAGGGTTTTTAAATTAAAATACCTTAGATCTTGATTTCTCACTTAGTAAAAATTATTAAAATTTATTATAGTGGATGACATGTTATATGATTAAATAAATTACATGTTATTTATTTATATTTTTAAAAATAAAGGTAGATCCTCAAGCTTGACTTTCTAGGTCTATACATGTCAGAGTTTTCTATTAGTAAAGCACGCGAGCCCAACAATCTAGGCTCATGCGCACCTAACCTTTATAGACTCTTTTTAAAAAAATATTAAAACACAATCCTTTTTAATTAAATAATTACAATAATGTTTTAGAAATCACTAAATTATGTTATATGTTTTTAAAAAGATTATAATTCTTTATGGTTATATTTATATTTTTTTATAATCATATATGAAATTACTATGCATGATATTTTAAAACAAAGCACATTAATATTCAATAAAAATATATTTTTCTGTCTCTACACTTTCAATTTTTTATTTTATTTTATTTTATTTTTCATATAGTCACACATAAATAATCGGTTAAGAGATCATGATAAATATTTATATAAAAAACAGACTTTTAATAATTTTATTTTATAAAAAAAATGAATGAATAACGAAGAGAAAAGACTGGTTAAATAAACTATTTTTTCATCCTAAGTTTAAATAATTTAAACCACTATAATTGTTTATTTTAATACTTTTAGTTTCTTATTAAAAAAATCATGTTGTTGATAAGAAATTTAATGGCTTTGTCATATAAAAATAGAAATGCATAAAGGAAAATAGAGAATTTTAACTAAAAAATACATCTTTTTCTCTAAAAAATAAATTATTTGAAATTCCTTTAAGTAATTTTTTAATCACTGTGAAATTAAATATTAATTGGTTTTAAAAATTACTCGATGTCGCTTGAAAATTAAAACCCGAGTGGATTTCTAATCATTCTTGTCGTCCGGTCAAGTTTGGTGACGAGTGTCGTTTTTTTTTAACAAGGAGACGAGGTTAGAATTTTAGCGAACGTCAGGATTCTTTAATTTTTATTTAGCTCAATACGGGTTTCGAAAATACGTCTTTAGAGTTTAGACATAGCTAAGGAGTAAAGACGTCTTGAGGACCCCACTCGACTTTACTAGGCACCTCCAGCTGTGACTCGCCGCCTATAAATAAAGGAAGCCTTGCCCCTCTTCGCCCATCTTGGAACCTCGACCTCGACAACATCTCTGTAGCAAAAGAAAGAAAAGAAAATGGCTGCAAACCAGAGGCCAAATCTTGGTTTCGAGAGAGACAGGTTCTTATAAATCTCTTTGCTTTCTTCTTCATCTTCTTTTCTTTTACTTAATTATTTAATCAAGTTAGTACGAATTTCCTTTTCTTACCCATTAACTTCCTCGACAACAGAACAAAAGTTATATATATACACACTGTTTTGTAATATGATCTTGCTGCAGCAATTTTAATTTTGTTAATGGTGACAGCATCGCTGTGCATCATGGAGTCTTCGCTCTGCTCGTGGACACATTAAATAAACAGATCCAAGTGAAATACCAATCCATGCCCACTTCTCCATACGATACTCACAAGTGGGTCATGTCAGCATTTTTGGCGGCTCTATTTGTATACGCGACAGCATCGGTGGCCGAGGCCATACCGCGGAGCCAGGAATCAGTTTACCAGAGGCTTGCCGGCAACATCCGCCTCTTTGCCAGCGCCCTTGCTACAGTTTTCCTTCTGGTGCTTCTTATCCCAGCTTGGGGGTAGTGTATCATTTCTGTTCCGTGGATTTGTTTATTTGTGTCAAGAATTCTACCAATTGCTAAGCCGAGCATGTACTGACATGCTGGGAAAGCTATTTGAAGGTGAGAGGAGCCGTAAAGAGGACCCAAGCAAGTCAGCAGAAAGTGTAGCATTGTATTAAATGATTGTCTTCGATTCACTTGCTTCCGCCCACCCATTCTCTTCACATGTATTCTTAGATTGTTAAGATATGTTGTATTTGTTGGCGTACAAGAGAATTGAATAGAGAAGAAGTCACTTTTTCTACGATTCTTTTTGCATATATGGGAATTGCAAATGCAGAGGGCAGCACCGAATCCTTTTGACTTCATTTTCACTTGCGAAGTCAGTTATACGCCACATGATGATTGTTAAATGCCCTGTACCGGACAACATGTTTCGTTGCAGCTCAGGTTGTTATTTTGTTTAATATAAAAAAATATTAAGATGTTATTAATAAGTTTATAATTAAAAAAATATATAAAAAATTAATTTGACTATTTTACGATGCAGACTGCTGTACGTCCGTGCGCTTCACTAGTAAACGACGTCTCCCTATTTTTCTTTTTCTGTTTTTCTTAAATGTTTTTTTAAAAAACGCCTCGTTTGTGTGAAGACGGGCGCTGAGCTCTAAAAGGGACCCTCTCATGGGCAACTTATTTGTTTATCTTTTTATTCTAATGCTGTCTTTACTTGTCGGACTTGGCTCAAAATTCTATAACAAACCTGTACTATTAAGTGATGGAGTTCATACGGAAAAATTACTTTTATTTATTATTATAACTACTTAGTTACATACTTTTGCCATATAAAAAATAAAAAATAATTACTTTTATTTATATATTTTTTAAATAAAAAATAATTTAAAAAACAGTTGAACGAGACAAACAATCATACCCTTAATTAAATTAATTACAGTGTCTTCTTGTTCAAACAACATTAAAAGAGGTAAAACTTACTTTACTGATTTTATTCTGACAAGGTTATCGAAAGTGTTAGAAAAAACGGATGAATTAGCCACCATTTTTACTTGTGACTCACCGTGAAGATATTTTGGTGACTTTTCCGTTTTCAATGATAATTTTGTGGATCTTTTTTTTGTAGCTCTAAAATTAAACGGATGAATTGGCTTTGACAAGTCATGAGCTATGTCACTCGGTATGGTAAGTTGATTCTGTAAGTTTATTATGTTAAAAAACAAAAACCATGAAATACTCTCAGCTAATATTGGTAGCATTTCGAAAAGCGGCCAATTGCTTGGTGAATTTTTTTTTTAAAAATTTAAATAATTATTTTTATATATTGATTTTAAAACTAAAAATTTTTAAAAATATTATTTTGTTATATTTCTAAATAAAAAAATATTTTAAAAAATAATTGTTACAATAATAACAAACACTACATTTATGACAAAAGAAAAGGCTAAGGCCCGGGTCCCCGGTTTGATCGAGTCACCAGGATTAATTTTGATTTTTTTTATAAATCAAAACGATATTGTTTTTGTAAAAAACAAATCAATAGACTACAACTTGATTTTTGATCGGGTCACTGGGTCAACCTGTCTGGTCAGCCGGGTTAGTTGGGTTTTGAACTTTTTTAATTTTTTCACAAACCTGGTCCGGTTCTAGCTTCGGGCAGGACGGATCCCGGATCGACCTGCCAGGCCGAATCGGCTTTTAAAACCATGTAAAAAAAGATAAATGATAAAATTTTAAATGTATTTTTGGGATGGAGTGGAATGATGCTAACTAGTACTTACCAAATCTTCTATCGTCTTGGTTTTTCTGACTTTTTCGTCTTGGTCTTGGAGTGGGATGATGCTAATTGGGATGGAGGACGTTTAGCTCGAGACGTATCGCCCGTTTGCTTTCTTAATTGTTTCAAAGAGAAAAAAACCTCTTCCGCTTCTACTGCCATTCTAGAAGTCTCCAGTCATATGCAATCATTTTCATCCTTTTGTGTTGCTTAAAAAAACAAAATCCTTCTTCGGCATATCCATTAAAGAGTGTACGCGTTTATTTTTTTTTTAAAAATATAAAAAATATTATTTGTTAAAAATATCAAATAAGCGCTGTTTCGCATGTTGATATTTTTAAATATTTACAATAAATTAAAAAAATACTATGATTGATTAAGAATATTAAATTATTATCAACAGGTTTTTCGAAAACATCCATTAATCGTACTATTAGCATAAATCTATTAACTGTCTTTAATCACACACACTAGTTTCTTGACGGGCACTTTAAACTTGTATTATTTAATTAGTCTATATATAATTCTGTGTAAAGGCGAACTTTCTTATTGTTCTTGTAATTCTGTGTTACAAGGCTTTGATGGACCTGCTACTATTTTGATGAAAGGAGACGTTTTTGGAAGACGTCTTTTGACTTGGGGACATTTTAATGGTTATCGAAGCTTTCCAAGAAGGGCCCCACACAAAGTCCCACCAGTCAGAAAATACCGAAAAGGCCAGCCAGAACCTCCCTGCCCTCAACGTCTATAAAATGCCCTCCCCGCCAAAAACTTGAAACCCATTCGAGCTTCAGTATCTGTGTAAAGAAATAAAACAGAGCAGAATGGCTGAGCACCTTAGGGAAAATCCTGCTTTCGAAAAAGAAAGGTTAGTCTAAAATAAATTTCCTGACTTTCTCTTTCTTGGATTAATGCTTCCTTCACTTCAATATTTTCTTTTTTCAGTGTTGAAGCTTCACTCAAGGGATTAGCCTCTTAAATTGTCCTTAATTTTTGCGTACTTAGCGATTTTGATTTTTGTTGTGATGGCAGCATTCTTATACAGCATGGAGTATTTGCCCTCTTGATTGGGACCCTAAACATTCAAATCCAAATGAATAGCCAATCAAACCCACTTGACAGTCACGACGTTGTTATGCCAGTTTTCCTCGTTACTCTGTTCATATATGCAGCGGCATCGGTGGCCGAAGTTATGCTCCGAGCTCGAGAATCAGCTTACTACACACTGGTTGGCAAGCTCCGACTCTTTGCCGGTGCCCTTGCTGCAGTATTGCTTCTAGCAATTCTTGCTCCAGTTCTGGGGTGCATCATTTCCGTCGTCTGGGCCTGTATATTTATGGGAGTCGCATATGAATCAAGCCAAGAGTTGTACACCATTTTAAGCCAGATAACTAATGAGTTAGTTGACATGGTGACCAGGCTAATTGCACGCGTGAGGAGCCGCAAGGAGGAACCAAATCAGCCACGTGTCCAGGTCACTACATGTCCTTAGAATTTATATAGAGTAATTGGCACGGGAAAATACTTGTTTGGGACTATTTCCTGTTGTTCACCTCCTCCCCACCCCTTTTTTTATTTTTGTAAAAAAAAGCATTGCATGTTCGAAGAGGAAGATTTGAGAAGATATTGACTACGAGGGATTTACTTGGCATGTAATGAAATAAGATTTTTTTATTTTTTTATTTTATTTTATTATAGGACTGGCAGATTTTTATTTTTATCTCGACTTATGGTCAACATGCTAGCAAAAAGGTTTGCGTCTTCAAGCTTCGCTAGCGGCTAAATACAAATTCGGTTAAAATATGCTTCACCCAGCACGGTACACGTCAGAACATTTAGTTTATCTAACGCGCTTTTGTTAGAGGTTGTGCTCAAATTTTTTTTGATGTAAAAAGATAATATTTGAAGCATTAAAAAAATTGTGGGATTGTAATTAAAATCGGTATAATAGTTAAAACTTAAAAAATCTCGTTCAGGCTATTTTTTTATATTAAATTTTAAATTAAATCATTTAAAAATTGTTCCAACATGACCTCATTTATTGGTTAGATCCCAAAAAAATAAAAAAGACTATGTTCGCTTTGGTTAGTCGCAAAATTAGCAAACTGAGTTATGAATTTTTTTGAATTGAACTAAATTTTTTATTTTATAATTTTATATAAAAAATACAAAAATTGATCAATGATCAATTTAATATTAAATAATAAAATTAATTAAAAAAAAACATGATATTAAATAGTGGGATTGTGAGAAAAATATAAAAGATTAAAAAACGAGGCCGAAGAACTACAGCTGGGTTATAGATTCTGATGGGTTGAACTAATTATTTTATTTTCTAATTTAATATAAAAAATTAATTCATAATCAATCAAGAAAAAAAATCAAAAAATCAATTAAAAATAAAAATAAAAATAAAAATAAAAAAGCCCATTCTTGCATGAGCGAGGTTGGGCCTATTAAAAAGACTTAGACGAGTTGATAAGAGATAAGCCCAAGTTTCAAACTCATATTCTCAACATTACTCCAATGATTTAAAAAATATATTAACTCTGTTTACTGTTGATACAGTAACCGATTATAATCTCTTTGGAAGCTAGACTTGAGCCACCACGTGGACGAATCTAATACTTGGCACGTGATCCATGGATCTCCTGCAAGGAAAAACAAAATACCCTCGCTACAAAGAAAATCGGATGCAGTTAGAGAAGAAATTAATATTCAGGTAAGTATTGGGATTATTTTCCTATGGTGGTTGAATATGAAATATTGGCAAATTACAAAATATAACTAAATAAGCTGGTTGTTTACTGTGCACCCACACTTATTTCACAGCTCACTCTTATATTCATGGACTTTTTTTTTTTTTATCATTGAACTTTATTTATTTATAATTTCATCACTATAAACTAAGTTACGTGACCATGTTTTTATGTGGTGGTATAATATTTTATTTACATACTCTAGTTAATTCAATATTTCATATATTATTTTGATGTTGAAATAAAAATTAATTTTACAAGATAGAATTTTAGATTATTGATAAAAAAAATCAAAAAATAAAGAACCGAAATTAAAATAAAAACAGTCTTCTTTCATTTAAAGCATGGCAAGCTTCAATTTCGCCCTCCAAGTTTTGCTTTTGAAATTTCAATCCTTGTTCGTTTAATTATTTATATCTAGATTCTAAACTTTATTTTTATTGAATTTCAATCCTTGAACTTCCATAGATGTGATAGAAAGTTATTATAAAACGAAGACGATAGATAAAATATTTGATGATCAATGTTTTGATTATAAAAATAACAATCTTGTTATTAATGAGTTTTTTTCTATGATGAGAGTTGAGAGTTTATTGTATATTGTGTATATGTATTAAAAAGTAAATTCAAGTACATAAATAACATTTATATAGTTTAATTTTTATTTTTAAAGTGATTTTAAGATGCTTTATTGTTAAAAATTAAGGGGCTCAAAACTTGAACTTTGCGTTTTTTATTATCAAAATGATTAAAATCAGTAATGGTAGACAACAAGTCTCTTATCTAGATAAAATAAATATAAAATAAGAGATCGAGATCTTATTCTTTTCATAATATAAAATAATATAAAATAAGTAGCAAAACCATATGAAATAAAAACACACATAAACACAGAAATAATCAGTAATGGTAGACAATATGAAATAATAAGTAGCAAAACCAAGCAAATGGCAACAACTTTCTTCTTCTTCTTTTCCTCTCTCCTAGGCTAGGTGCGTTTCAGAACAACAATGCCTAACTTTGTTTTACTTGATTTGATCTTTGATCTTATTTTTTAACTAATATCTTCTTCATTGTTTCCTTGAAACTGTTTTGTTTAATTATTATTTTTTCAGTAATTGGTCTTCTATAAAGGGTTTTTACAATTTCGTAATAACAAAAACAAATTACTATAATTCATCTTTTAATTTGTTTTCTTATGAAATTTTAAATAAATTACTTGTGTTTTTACTATACGTTTATAATTTTGAGAATCGTATATACCTAACAATCAAACTAAATCTTGATGATAAATACAAGAAAATATATAAAATAAAAAAGATAATTGATGTAAAATATTTGTATTTTTATATGTTTTTTACTTATTGCTATGAAGATTAACTTTCTGATTTAGTTTTTAATTAACATTTGTATTTTCTTAATTTACCATTTAATACTTTTTTAATTAATTGTATCGGACACATATTATTTTTCCATATTTTAGCTAATAAGTTTTATAATACTATAAAACATATTAATAATATAAAGACTCTTATTTATTATTTTAAAAATAGCGAGAATAGATTGGACTAGTTTAGTTTGTATGCTCGTATTATATCAGGGGACCATAATTGTTTAAAACATAAAAAATTATAGATGTCAAGAAATTATTTAGCATTGCTATTAAATGCAAAAATACAATTATTCTGTATTTGCTTTCTATCAAGATATTTTTTTATTAACTTATTTCTTGTTTATCTTAACAAATACAAATTTTTTAATTGGAATCTTGTTTTAGTTAAAAAAATATTTATAATCATTAAAGCAAGTTAACAAAAATATAAAAATAATATCTTCATATTTTATGTGTGATTTAAAGATGAAAAAAATATTAAATGTGATAAAATCATGTTCAAAATTTATATAAAAGGTTTTTTTTAAAAAAACAATATGCATCAAATTTTCATGAATAATTTATTATTAGTATTATTATTTTCATATCATATACATACTAATTTTTAAAAATATCAAAATAAGAATAAGAATTTAGAATAATATTTAAGAGCTGTGTCAACTTTGAAGTGCAAGTGATTATGGTGATTTTTTTCTCGGAGTGCAAAACAAAACACAAAAAAATAAAAATAAAAATCAGACCAAGCATCTAGCCCAACAATAACAAATATATTAACCCGCGCGCCTAATCTTGCTTTAATTTTTTATTAGGGGGCGGGTGACATGCCATCCTAAATAAAAATATTGTATGTCTTGGCGCTCGAACTTTATAACCTCTTGCTTCAATTCCTTGCATGAATTAACTAAATTACGATATAAAGTTGTTATTATTTTGATGGTGAAATAAAAATTGGTTTTAGAGGATAGGGTTTTAGAATATTGTTAAAAGATTGAAAGATGAAGGGCTAGAATTTAGATAAAAACAGTATTCTTTCATTTAAAGCATGATAAACTTCAATTTCAACCTCCAAATTTTTATTTTTGTGTTTTTAATCCTTGTTCATTTAGTTATTTATATTTTAATCCTAAACTTTATTTTTATTGCATTACAATCTTTAGACTTTTATAGATGCAAGAAAGTCATCATAAAATAGAAATGAGAGAGAGAATATCTGACAGATCATATTTTGACTATAAAAAGGATATCCTTTGTTATAATTAATTGTTTTTTAAAATGAGAGTTTAATGTAGATGGTATTTATGCATCAAAGGGTGGATTAGAGCACATAAATATTTTTTATTTAGTTGTATTTTTATTTTCTTAGTAATTTCGAGGTGTTTTAGTGTTATAAATTAAGGGATCAAAACTTGAACCATGCACTGTTCATCATCGAAGGTGATTGAAAACAATAATGCATGGGAGACAGCAAATCTCCTATTTAGATAAATAATATGCCATCCATTCTATTAAAAAAGAAAACAGAGAGACATGGGTTTGTGTATTGTTATATGTTTCTTTTTACTTACTGTTATGACGTTTTGTTAATTAACATTTGCAAAGAAAAATTAATTTACCATTTTAATATATTTTTTAATCAATTGCATCGGACACATATATTGTTTTTCCATTCTTTAGATAACAAATTTTACAATATTATAAAACATATTGACAATATAAAGACTATTTTCTATCATATTAAAAATTAATTTGAATTATATTAAAGTGTAATGCATATAGACTAGATTGGTTTGTATACTCACACTATATACTATAAAGAATTTTTTTAAACATAAAATAATATTTAGGTTTTAGAGAATTATTCAGTATTGTTATTAAATACAAAAATAAAAATAACTAAATAAAAATATTGTATATCTTAGCATACAAACTAATAATCTTTTGCCTCAATTCCATGTGCTAACTAACTACATTATGATAGAGAGTTATTATTATGTGTATTAAACAGATATATTAACTTGATTAATGTTTGCATGAATAGTAAATCACCATAAGCATCCCAGGACCCAAGCTTTTCTAGTTTAATAAGTTTGATAGTTTAGTTTCATTTGAAGTAATTAAGATAACTGCAATAAACTATTAACCCACCAATCGAGTGGATGGAGGGTGTCATTGGCCCACTATCCCCGCATGTTTGAATTGATGATTAAAACCTTACAGAACTCAACGTGTCAATCCCTAAACCGTCGATTCAATCACCCTTGCACCTCCATTCATTTAGCTACGAAGTTGATATTTTAGCGAGAAGCTTGGATTAATTAATTTCCCAGGACGCCGGCTTTTCAAAAATACGTCTTTGACCAAATTGACAAAACGAAAGACGTCTTTGAATTTGAAGACCCCACCCATTTGTGGGGTCAACTACGATTCGAGACTTTAACCCTTTTCCTCTCCTACAAAATGCCCCATCAATGAAGCAACGACACTTCACGCATTTATCTATCAAAGGAAGGCTGCAGAAAATGGCAGAAAACCACCCGCCTAATCTTGGTTTCAAAGGAGACAGGTTACTCTAAATCCCCTTGTCTTTAATTTTTTTTTCAATCAAGTTCACAGGGATTCAAATTAAATTCCCTTTTCCCTTTATTTCACCGTCTTCAATTCTTGTGTTTAAGTAATTTTAATTTTGTTATGATGACAGCATCGTAGCGCAACACGTCATTTTTGCCCTGCTCGTGGACACGTTAAGCAACCAAATCCAAGTGAAATACCAGTCAATGCGAGTTTCTCCATTTGACACCCACCAGAGGGTCATGTCAACATTTTTTGCTGCCCTGTTTATATACGCCACAACATCAGTTGCCGAGGTTATACTCCGGACGCAGAAATCAGTCCATCAAAGACTTGTCGGCAATATTCGCCTCTTTTCTAGCGCCCTTGCTATAATTCTGCTCCTGGTGACTCTTTCCCTGATTGTGTCCTGCATCATTTCTGTCCTGTGGACCTGTTTATTTGTGAAGTTAGCATATGAATCATGTCAGGATCTCTGCCAGTTGCTAAGCCAAACAACTGATGAGGTACTGCGCATGTTGAAAAAGCTAAGTGCAACTGTGAGGAGCCCCGAAGAGAAACCAAACCAGCCGAATGTCTAGGTCCTTACAAGTCCTGAGGCAGATTAGAATAATGTTAAATCATGGACTTGTTGCTCCTAGCCGCTTTTTGTAATTTACGTTGTGATATTGTTTTTCTAACGCGCTAGAGAATTTGATAAAGGATAGGATATTCCCTACAAGATTTAACAGTTTTACTGACGAAATTTTTTTATCGGTGTAAGACACATATTCCATCGGTAATTATATTACCGATATAATCAAAGACAGAAATGATCCGTCGGTAAATCGTTCGCCGGTAATGTTTTGTCCGTTGGTAAATCCGTTGGTAATAGAATTACCGACGGATTTACTAACGGAACAGACGCGTCAGTAATAATTTTTTTATTACCAACGAAATTACCGATGGACAAAACATTACCGGCGAACGATTTACCGACGGAAATTCCGTCGGTAAATCCGTCGGTAATTATTGAAAAACATTTTAAAAAAATTCATTTAATAAAATTATAAAATAATTAAATTAACACTGTATAATATATACTCAAAATGCTTGGAAAAAAGAATAATAAAATCAATTCAAACAAATTTGCAACAAATAAATAAAATAAAAAAATTAATTCAATTAAAAAATTAATTCATATGAAAAAAATGAAGTTGCAATTGCTAAAAATTTAAAAATCCTATAAATAAATCTACTAAAAATTGATCTCATATGAAAAAAAAATCTCACAACAACATTTATACAATTATTAAGAACAAAAACAATTAAAAATAAAATAAAAAACAAATATAGTGAAAAAAATCATGAAAAAAGAAGAAAAAAGAAAAATCTTACCTTAATGTAGTTGCGAGTGAAGCTAAGGAGAGAAAAAAAATTTCATTAAGCATATTAAGTAAAAAAAAAAACTAAGAGGATAAAAGAAGAAAGAAGAAGAAGACATACCCAAGCATGGAGGAAAAGAGAAGGAGATGAGGAGAGAAAAGAAAAGGAAGAAATAGATAAGAAATGATGTTTTTTACATAAAGTGAAGAAGAAGAAGAAGACATACCTTAATGATGTTTTTTACATACAGTGAAGAAGAAGAATAAGAAGAAGAAGTAGTAGTAGAAGAAGAAGAATAAGAAACAGGTCTGTCTCTTGTGAAATAAGGGCATTCAGGCTTTTTATTGGGACGCTTTACCGACGGATTTACCTATGGATAATTAAATATTAATATTTTTTAATTATCCCGTCGGTAATTTCATCGGTAATATTTAATTTAAATTTTCAATTTCGTAAAATTTTTTCAGAAACCGCCAAAAAATTACCGACGATTTTTCAATCTGTCGGTGATTCCGTCTGTAATATTTAAATGAAAATTTTAAATTAATTGAATTTTTTCAGAAAACTACCAAATAACACCGATGACTTTTCAATCCGTCAGTGATTTACTCTCTGGAAAATACAGACGGAATTTTCCGTCGGTGATTTACTCTCTGGAAAATACCGACAGAATTTTCCGTCGGTGATTCCCTTTGTAATTAACATGATGAACAATGTTCATAATTTACCAACAAATTTACCAATGGAATCACCGATGTAATTTGTTCCGTCGGTAATTTCGTTGGTAAAAATGACACATCATTATTTTTTTTTGTTTTGTTTTAATTTTTTTTCTCACGGTAATTCACTCGGTATATACTGAGGGAATATTTTCGTCGGTAAAATCCCTCAGAAATTTACCGATTGAAATATTCCCTCGTTATTTCCGTTGGTATTTATCAATTTTCTGGTAGTGGTTATTGACATCTGAAAATTGAATGAGACTTGCAAAGTTATCTGAGCTAGATTTATTTGGTGGTCAAGAAGCTCATATATAGAGGGGCTAAATAGGATGGAGTTTGTGCTTAGATCACCAGTTCAAGGCATTCCTCACCCTATATATGTATGGTCGTGTCTCTCGTGACGATAATAAGATATACTTATCTTTATGGATTGGGCTATCATTTTGATTTTGTTAAGCTTTGAATGGACTTCATCTATACTGCAAGCAAGAAAAATCTTCAGAAAATATAAAAGAAACCCCATCAAAAATAAAAAAAGTTTAATTTAGACTATTAGTTCATTGCATAGGGCATGGATTCTCAGTTAGACAAAACAGTCCTCGCGGAAACAATTCGGTCCGGTCTCCTTTTTGACAATAGATCGGTGTCATTAATAAATTTTTAGTTATCATATTTTTTTTTTTTGCCGAGGTCATGCTCGTGATTAAAACGGAGTAGAATGGTGCTTGGTAATTACCAAATCTTCTTCTTCTTTCTTTTCCATTCCTGTATATAACTGTCTCAATAAAAAAAATTCAAAAATAATATTTGAATATTTAATAAAAGAGGAATAAGAAATCTCCATAAATGACAGATCTTCTTCTTACATAGTTTTGATTCCAAGCAGTGGAAAGTATCTTTTTTTTATTTCCCATTTCTATTCAAATGAGTAATTCAAAGTGATGTAGCAAAAACTGATGATAAAAATAACACTCTGCAGGGTAATTCAATTAATGATCAAGAGCCTATAAATAGGCATTACATAGTGCATAATGAACCCACTAACCCATGATTCTAGCAACACAATCACCACTCTCTTAGCCACCTAAACACATTCCTAAAGACTAGGTCCATTACGACTAAATCAGCATAAAATAAATAATTAAATAAAACAATGAATTAAATAAATAAACTTTAACACCCTCCCTTAAACTGAAATCTGCAGATAACAGTTTAAGAGAAATCATCCTTCTTCAGTATTCTTAATTACTGCTGATCGCGAACACATTCCAAGTAAACCGCGCAATTTCATAAATGCAGCAAGTTTAAGAGGTTTGGTTTGTATATCTGCAACTTGATCTTCACTTCTGCAATAAACTAGGTTGATCATGCCATCATTACTGAGATCTCGCAAGAAGTAGTATCTCACATCAATGTGTTTGCTTCTCCCATGTAACACCGGATTTTTGGAGAGTTTGATAGCTGAGTTGTTATCACAAAATACCGTTGTAGCTCCAATTTGCTGAACCTGTAAATCTTCAAAGATTCTTCTTATCCAAATAGCTTGACAAGCACAAGCTGTGGCAGCAATAAATTCAGCTTCGGTGGTGGATAAAGTAACAATTTGTTGCTTTTTTGAAGACCACGAAACTGCACCTGTGCCAAACATAAAAACAAATCCCGAGGTGCTTCTCCTGTCATCTTGATCACCTGCATAATCGCTGTCAGTAAACCCAACCAGCTCCATCTTTTCTCCTTTCTTGTAGAACAACCCAAAATCCTTAGTTCCTTGCAAGTAACGAAGGATTCTCTTGGCTGTAAGCAAGTGCATTTCCGTGGGATTTTCCATATACCTGCTGATTAGGCTTACAGAATACATAATGTCAGGTCTTGTTGCAGTTAAATACATTAAACTGCCAACAATTTGCTTGTAAAGTGTGTTGTCCACTTTCTTCCCTTCATGATCTTTGTTGAGCTTTAAACCAAATTCAGTTGGAGTGCTAACAGGATTGCAATCCTTCATCTGAAATCTTTCCAGAATATCATGCACATATTTCTTCTGACCAATAAAAATGCCATTTACAGTTTGCATCACCTCTATGCCAAGAAAGTAATGCATCAACCCAAGATCAGACATTTCAAATTCAACCATCATAGAACTCTTGAAATCTTTAAACATATCAGCATCATTTCCAGTAAATAGAAGATCATCAACATATAAGCAAATAATAAGTAATTTCCCCCCATCTCCAATTTTAACAAATAATGAATGCTCATATGGACACTTATGAAATCCTTCTCTTAAGAAATAAGACTCAATACGACTATACCAAGCTCGTGGAGCTTGTTTTAAACCATAAAGAGCCTTTTTCAAACGATATACTTTATGCTCATATCCGATCCTAATATGACCAAGAGGTTGATCAACAAATACCTGCTCCTCCAAGTTTCCATGCAAGAATGCCGATTTGACATCAAGCTGGAAAATAGGCCATGAATTCTGTGCAGCCAATGCAATTATCAACCGAATTGTATCATGTCTTGCAACAGGAGCAAGGACCTCCGTATAATCAATTCCATACTCTTGCTTATACCCTTTGACTACCAATCTTGCCTTATACTTATCAACTTCACCATTTGCCTTCAATTTGGTTTTGAAAACCCATTTTACGCCAATGGATTTTTGTCCTGGTGGAAGATCAATCAACTCCCAAGTATCATTTCTTTCAATAGCATCGATCTCATCATCCATTGATTGCCTCCATTTTTCTTCTTTGACAGCACTTTCAAAGGTCATGGGATCACAATCTGCAAACAAAGCAAAATAGGTAATTGGATCTTCAATTCCATTTACCTCATAATCTTCCATCCAAGTAGGCCTTTTACGGATACGAGGACAAGGTGGAGCTGCTGCAACAGGAGCTACTGCCGTGGGTGGGAAATTTCCAGCAGCTGCTCCTGTTGTTGAGTGAATTTCAGCAGCTGTTTCTGAGCAAGGCTGCTGCAAAATGGCTGCTGCTGCTGACCCCAAATCTGCATCTATTTCAAAATCAGCATGCATAGGCTGCTGCCTATCCCAATCCCAAGTTTTCACTTCATCAAACACAACATCACGGCTGGTCACAATCCTTTTTGTAAGAGGATTGTACAATTTATAGGCCTTGGAGCACTCACTCATGCCGAGAAACACACACTTTTCACCCTTATCATCTAGCTTCTTTCTCTTCTCATCCGGGACATGTGCATAGGCTATGCACCCAAAAATTCTGAAATACTCAACATTGGGTTTCCTCCCACTCCATGCTTCTTCAGATGTCATGTTCTGGACTGAAAAAGTAGGGCTTCTATTCAGCACATGAATACTCCAATTTACTGCTTCCGGCCAAAATTCCTTTGGGATTTTTCCTCTAGCTAGCAAGCTCCTCACCATGTTGAGAATTGTTATGTTTTTTCTTTCGGATACACCATTCTGCTGTGGTGTATAACTAGCTGTTAATTCTTTGCGAATGCCATGCTCTCCACAAAAAACATCAAATTCAGTTGAACAAAATTCACCACCACGGTCTGTTCGGAGAGTCTTAATGAGCTTCCCTGCCTCATTTTCAGCTTTAGCTTTAAAGCTTTGAAACACATAAAAAGCTTCCGCCTTGTGCTGTAAAAAATAAACCCATGTCTTCCGAGTAAAATCATCAATGAAGGTGATTAGATACTTTTTACCTCCATTTGAAGATGGACTAATCGGTCCACAAATGTCCGAGTGCACCAATTCAAGAGCATGCTTTGCTCTCCACGATTTGCCTTGCGGGAATGGAGAACGATGTTGTTTGCTAACAACACAATCTTCACATATTTGTGAAGGAATATCAATTTCAGGAAGACCTTTGACCATATTCTTCTGCTGAAGAGTTTTTAGGCCACTAAAATTCAAATGGCCATAACGAAAATGCCAAAGCCATGTTGGATTCTCAATTTCAGCAATAAAACAGGGCTGTGATATCACAATTTCTAAAGGAAACAGCCGATTTGAGCTCATTTTCACTACTGCAATTGACCCTCTCAAAGGATCATAAATTTCACAAATACCATTCTTTATAGTTATCTCATACCCCTTCTCTTGCAATTGACCAGCACTCAATAAATTGCTTTTTAAATCGGGCACATAAAGCACATCAGAAATTGTTTCTACAAAACCATTCTTGGTCCTAATCTCAATATCACCCTTTCCTAAAGCATTCACAGTAGAGTTATCACCAAAGCTTACTGTCGAATTAAAATCTTCATTTAAATAAATAAAGGAAGACTTACACCCACACATATGATTGCTGCAGCCCGTATCCACAAACCAAATTTCAGACCCCTGCTGCTGCTCCCGAGACCCCTGCTTCAGCTTCTGGGTTGTCTCCACAGCCATTAGCAGAGTTTCTTCTTCCCTTCTCTCGGCAAAATGTGACATCTCAGCTTTGTCATTGTGTATCCTGGCATAACACTCAGATCGGTAATGCCCAAATTTGTGACATCTAAAGCATTCAACTTTGGACTTGTCACCTTTGCCTCTATTTTGTCCCTCAACACCCCTAAAATTGCCTCTGTTCCCCTCAACACCCCTAAAATTCCCCCTGCCTCTGCCAAAATTATCAACAGCCCTAAACTGGTTTCTATAACCATCTCCCCTGTCAACAGCCTTAAACTGGTTTCTATAACCATCTCTACCTCTCCCTCTGCCTCTTCCTCGGAAATTTGAGGAATGAGAATAATTTGTAGCTTTCAGGGCCTGCTCATTAGTATGTGAGCCCCGAATCATTTTCTGCTCATGCACAAGCAGGGAGCTTTGCAGCTCATCAATGGAGAGTTTTTCAACATCTCGGGACTCTTCAATTGAACAAGCTACGTAATCAAATTTGGGTGACAATGAACGCAATATTTTTTCAACAATCACATTATCATCCATCTTCTCACCGTGAAACCTCATTTTATTGCATATCTCCATCGTCCTGGCACAATAATTTGTGACTGGTTCCCCAATTTGCATCTGCAAAGTCTCAAAATCCCGTCGCAAGGCCTGAAGTTGTGCACGTTTCACCCTTGTCGATCCTTGATATTTCAGCTTCATGGAGTCCCATATGTCTTTGGAAGTTTCTTTGCTAAGAATTGTTTCCAAAATGGGACGATCGATGGCTTGAAACAGATAATTTTTCGCCTTCAAATCCTTCAGCCTTCTCCCTTCCAACTCTGTTTTTTGAGTCTCGGTCAAGACGACAGTCACTGCAGGTTCTTCAATTCCAGCTTCAACAATCGGCCAATACTCCTTGGACCGAAGGAAATTCTCCATTAGCATGCTCCAATGGTCATAGTGACCATCAAAACGTGGAATGGCTGCTTGAACAAAGGTTGATTCTGCCATCGATGTACTTGTGCTTCTGAAAAATGGATGAAGAAAATGGTTGAAAAATTGGATTCTCTCGTCTGGTCACGATTTGAGAAAAAACAAATAGCTGGGTTTCTCTCTTTGCTCACGATGAAAACGGCAGGAGCTGATTTCTGTAATTTGGGTGGGTTTCTCTCGGCTGCTCACGATGGAAATTAGAGAAGAAAATGGCTGAAATTTTGATACTCTCGTTACTCTCGGTTGCACACGATGGAGATTGCAGGAATTAGAATTGGGTTCGTGAATTTTGGATTTTAGTTCGATCTCTCGTCTGCCAAAGTTGAATTATTTTGGCTTTCTCTCTCTCGTCTGCTTACAAAATGAAGTGAAAGGGATTTTGGGTGTTTTTGGCTTCTTTTTTTTTTTCGCAGGTTGCTCACGGATAGGGATATTAGGGATGTTGAGTAAGGCTCTGATACCACTGATGATAAAAATAACACTCTGCAGGGTAATTCAATTAATGATCAAGAGTCTATAAATAGGCATTACATAGTGCATAATGAACCCACTAACCCATGATTCTAGCAACACAATCACCACTCTCTTAGCCACCTAAACACATTCCTAAAGACTAGGTCCATTACGACTAAATCAGCATAAAATAAATAATTAAATAAAACAATGAATTAAATAAATAAACTTTAACAAACTTTTGTAAGACTATCCTTTAGGTTTTTTTTTTTTTTTTTTAATGAACCGGCTTGTTATTTTTGCAATTCTCTGTTAGAAGACTTCATTAACCCGTGGTCAACCTGTTTATATAGTATAGGCTTTGCACCCATTTTGTGTAAAAAAAAAAATAGAGGTTCGATGAATGACTGCAAGTTTTTTTTTTACTCTAACTCAATCTACTATGAAAGGAAATGATAGGTTAAAATACATCTTGAACAAAATGAAAACCTTTTTTTTTTCTTTTAATTTTATTAATCACCTATATATATTTAGATAATAGTTATCGTATGATTGAAATCTCAGTTCATGGATTATCGGATCAATTACAAAATAATAATGTTTTAATTAACTCAAATGATATGATAAAAAAAATTATTAAAACTATCTTGCAAGATCGCTATTAGACAGCAGAGAGCCCTGGGCTTTGAAAATCTTACCGGGTCCACGTGGCAGTCACCAAGCCGTTGATGCCTTAAACTGATTCCCAGCTGTCTCTCACGCGTGGATATTGGTGATGTCAAGTTGGGGAGTGTTCGTCTTTGACTATAAACAGTGCAATACGTCCGTGCGCTCATATCCAAGGGGACGTCCCAAGCGTTTTTCCATCTTTTTTCCCCTGCCCACCCCTCTTTGGTCTTACACCCACGTCTCCTACACATCTCTCTCTCTCTCTCTCTCTCTCTCTCTCTCTCTCTCTCTCTCTCTCTATATATATATATATATATATATATATATATATAGACACACATATATTTAGGAGTTTTTTTTTATATAAATCCATCATCAGTGAATAATCTTTTTTTAAATAAAATTTTAAAAAATAAAAATAATATTATTTTAACACTTTTAAAAAAATATCAAATTAGATTTTAATTTAACCAGTCTAATTATAAGGTTAAATGGAATTTTTGATTCATATGATTATCCTACATCGTTCATAATTAATGCAGCACGAACCAATAAGATAGGTTCTTAGAACGCGACAAAATTTACTTCATAATTTATAATTTGAAGATGTTATAATTAAAATATTAATTTGGTCAATCATAAAATTTAAAAATAATAGAATAATTCTTAGCTATTGTCAATCTAGCTTTGGAATCTGCTCGTATATTCTTATCCTTTTCCCTTTACTTTTATACGTGTTGAAATTTGCAGGAGAAAAAAAAATCAAGAATAATTGAATATACAGGTTCTATTTGATTTCATCATGATATTGTGCTCTTTTTTTTTAATTATTATTAATATGGATGTTTGGGTTAATTTGTACGTAACTTGATTAATTTTACAGGTCCTGAAGTTAATAACCATATAAACCTCCAGTAACTTTAAAATCTATGGGACTTAAACTTATTGTGTTTTTTTTTTATAAATGTGGATGTCCGAGTCAGTTTGTGCGTAGCTTAACTAATCTTACAGGTCCTGAAGTTAACAATAATACAAATATCTAGTGATCCTTAAATTTATAAGACTTGAACTATTACTTTTAAAAACCAAATCTAAAATCTCGTCAATTAAATTATATACTCTTCGAGATTAGTTATTGAGCCTCCTAGTTAGACAGCTTGTACTCCAGCATGTAATGGAAAAAATAGGTGGTATCTACGAAAAGAAGGTGAATACTTGCTGGTTTCCTACTTCTCTTGTAACAAATTTGTATTTCTTATGAACGCGCCAAGCAAACCTCTAACTAAAAGAAAAAGCTTTTCCATAGCAAACAAAGCAATTGTAAATGATTCAAATTGGAAACATAGAAGTAACCCTTAACTCTCTTTTTTTTCTCATTTTATAAACGACTACTTCTAAGTGATGTAATAAAATATTTTCTAAGTTGATTCTCAGTGAAAAAAACAGTGGAGATAAAGTTTTTATGAGTTACATTCCGGTTATAAAAAATATAAATTTTAATAAAAATAAATTTATTTTGAAAAAAAATACTCAATAGAAATGATTTGGATCTCTAATCATAGCTCAAAAAGATTTTATTTTATTCAATTTGATTTTTAGTTTTTAAATTAATAAAAGAATGTTTTTGAATTTTAGATGAAAATGAGTTGAAGTTTGGGGTTTTTTTTTGGTAAAAATCTCTTAAAACATGATTTTTCGCTTATCAAATATGTTTGAAATTTGTTAAAGTGGATGAAATTTCACAAATGACATGTTGTTCATATGAGTTTTTTCGCTCACCAAAGGTAAATTCCTCTATCATTTCACATAGACCAATTTAATAATAAAACATTACTTGTAAAAAATAGATTGACCCTACGAGATCATGTATGAATCCATTTACGTCCCTTGTTAATAAAAAAACCCAGCAATAGAAGGGAAGTACCTAATTTTTATTTTATTTTTTAACATTAACAAAAGTGTTTGTAAACTCAGCATAAGGGTCGGATTATGGCTTTTAATCGGGTTAATTTTAATTTTTTTTATAAATCAAAACAATATTATTTTATAAAAAATAATCAATAAATTATAATTAAATTTTTGAACGGCCTTGTTGATTAACCAGGTTACCGAGTGAAACCATCATGTCACTAAATTTTTCTCTACCCTTATTTTTTTATCAACTCGATCTAATTTTAGTCTCGATTAAGCAACTTGCCGAAGTAAATGCGATTTTAAAACTACGATTAACGATGCAGACTGCTGTACGTCCGTGCGCTTCACGAGTAAGGACGTCTCACGTTTTTTTTTTTTTTTTTCTGTTTTTCTTAATTTTTTTAAAAAAACGCCTCGTTTGTCTGAAGACGGGCGCCTGAGCTGAGCTCTAAAGGGGACCCTCTCAAGGGCAACTTATTTGTTTATCTTTTTATTCTAATGCTGTCTTTACTTGTCGGACTTGGCTCAAAATTCTATAACAAACCTGTACTATTAAGTGATGGAGTTCATACGGAAAAATTACTTTTATTTATTATTATAACTACTTAGTTACATACTTTTGTAAAAATATTTTTAATTAAAAATAAATTAAAATAACATTTTTTTTATTTTTTAAATTAGAATATCAAAACCTGTGAAAAATATCTACAGAAACTATTTTGATATATTTAAAATAAAAAATAATTTAAAAAACAGTTGAACAAGACAAACAAGTATACCCTTAATTAAATTAATTACAGTGTCTTCTTGTTCAAACAATATTAAAAGAGGTAAAACTTACTTCACTGATTTTATTCAGACAAGGTTATCCAAAGATATTTTGGTTCCGTTTTCAATGATAATTTTGTGGATATTTTTTTATGTAGCACTAAAATTAAAACAGGAATTAATTGTAACGAAATGAAGAGGTGGTTTTGACAAGTCATGAGCTATGTCACTCGGTCAGGTAAGTTGATTCTGTAAGTTTATTATGTAAAAACAAATCATAAAATACTCTCAAATAATGATAGCATTTGGAAAAGCGGCTAAACCGTTTTTTTTAGAGAAAATTTAAAATTGTTTTTTTGTTTGAAAATATTTTTATATATATTTTAGGAATGTTTTTTATGCTAATGTTAAAAATAATTTTTTTAAAAAATATTATTTAAACACATTTCTAAAAAAAATATTTTAAAAAATAATCTGTAACAATAACAAATATTATAATTATGACAAGAGGAAAAGCTATTTTTTAAGCCATTTTTTAGGAAGGGCGGTGCTAAATTCATAGGGCATGATAATCATTTTTAAGAAGTTAAACAATGAGAATAATAAAGTTGTTAGTGAATGTAGCATCGACTTTTTAGAAGAAAAAAGTCTCACTTGTTGTGTAATTTTATTTTTTGAAAAAGTGCATATAAGTTTATTTTTTAAAAGAAATAAACTATCAATAATTTTATTCTAATATTTTAAAACTAATAAGTTTAACTTAATATTTTATCTTTTTCAAAAAATTATTTTTAGACACATATTGTACACTTCACATACTTTAAAAAAAATCATTAATTGATTTTTTTAATCTTTATTAAAAAATACTGTAATAAATTTTTTTTTATATCATATTTCTCCACTTGTGAAATAGTTTATAGCTATAATATTTTTTATATTATCATTATTTGTGAATGTTGATTATATCAAAATCAAATTATGATAGTAAAATAGAGCAAAGTATTCTTCATATTTGTAAATCATATTTTTTAACAATATAAAATTTAATGTTCATTAGCATAATTAATGTGTGTCTTGGAAATATTTTTTACAGCCATAAAAATTAACAAGAATAAATCAGGACGATAACAAATCTTTGATTTAAAAAAATCTATAAAAAAATAGGCAAAAAATATTATATTAAAAAAGTAACGTAACAAAACTGATTATAAAGTATTTTTGTAATAAAAAAGATAAATAACAAAATTTTAAACGTATTTTAGAATCTTTTAGGAAAATATAACAAGACACGGACTTGTTAGAAAGAAGAACTTAATAACTAAACTTATTGGTTTAATAAAAATATCATAAAACTTAATGGTCAATTATCTTTAAAAAATGAACTTATCTATATTTTTTCAATTTTTTCCAAGGACGGTAAAGACTCTACTAACTTCTTAGCTAATTATTTCTCTGATCATAAAATATTCTTTTATTATTGACTAAATTTTTTAAAGTGAGCCAAACACAAAAATGAAAAATATTTAATGGTAAAATATTTTTCCAGATATATGAAGGCTAATTCCTTCAATCACCTTTTCTTAAAAGAAACAAGGATGAGAAATAAACTTGAAAGATATGTGCATTGCACTGCTCACCCCCTGCACACAAACCACTATCTTTCTTATTTTTGGTCTCTCTATAGTTTCTCAAACATACAGTCATTACTTTTAAAAAGAAAGATTGTTAGCGAGGTCAAGCTCATAATTGGGATGGAGTGGAATGATGTTAACCAGTACTTACCAAATCTTCTTACATATTGGTTTTTTAGAGAGATTGTGGGCTTGTTGCATTGAAAAATGAAGGAAAAAACAGAAAGAAGAAAGAAGGAGAAACGGTGTTTGAACATATAATAGAAGAAGAATCTACATTAAAATCATATAATTGTATGGTTTTGATCGCAAGCTGAGTAGAAATTAATTTTAGTTTTTCTCTCAGTTTTTCTTTTTTCTTGAAAAAAGGAGGCCTTCAAAGTATTATAACCAGAACATGTCACAAGCTGACTGTTTACATAAACACATTTCTTCATACGAACTTTCGTATTGTTCTTGTAATTCTGTGGTAGAAGACTTTGATTGGCCTGCTGATATTTCGATGAATGATTGCAAGTTTTCTTACTCCAGGGACTGATATGGATCTTCTAGTGAGACACGGGGTTCTGAAATTGCGTCTCTGTACAAAATTGAAGACGTATTTTGACTTCCCGACATTTTATTGGTTATCCAAGCTTCCAAGAAAGGCCCCACACAAAGTTCCACCAATCAGAAAATACCGAAAAGGTCAGCTGAAATTCCCTCTCCTCAACGTGTATAAAAAAAGCCCCTATCTCCCTCCACTCTACCATCAAATGCAGCATAAACACTTGAAATCCATTTGAGCCTCCTCGAGTACAAAGACAGTATCTGTGCAGAGAAGAGAAATAGAGCAGAGCAGAATGGCTGAAAACCTTAGGGAAAATCCTGCTTTCGAAAAAGAAAGGTTAGTCTAAATTAAATTTCTTTGCTTTGTTTCCTTTTTGTTTTTGTAAGCCCTTCCCTTTCTCTTTCTTGTATTAATGCTTCCTTCACTTTGATCTCTATTTTTCCAGTCAAGGAATTAGCCTCTTAAATTGTCTTTGATTTTTGCGTGCTTAGCGATTTTAATTTTTGTTGTGATGGCAGCATTATTGTGCAGCATGGAATATTTGCCCTCTTGGTTGGGACGCTAAACAATCAAATCCAAGTGAAGTACCAATCAATTAAAGGCTCTCCATTTGACAGCCACGACGTTATTATGTCAATTTTCCTTGTTGCTCTGTTTATATATGCCACGGCATCGGTGGCCGAAGTTATGCTCCGAGCTCGAGAATCAACTTACCGCACAATGGTTGGCAATCTCCGACTCTTTGCCAGTGCTCTTGCTGCGATATTGCTTCTATCTATTCTTGCTCCACTTCTGGGGTGCGTTATTTCCGTCGTATGGGCCTGTTTATTTATCGGAGTCGCCTATGAATCAAGCCGAGAGTTGTCCAACATTTTAAGCCAGTTAACTAATAAGTTACTAGACATGTTGTCCAGGCTAATGGCATGCGTGAGGAGCCGCAAGGAGGAACCAAATCAGCCACGTGTCTAGCTCACTACATGTCCTAAGATCGAGTAAATGGCAAGGGGATATACTTTTTTTTCTTTTTGTAAAACAAAGCATCGCATGTTTGAAGAGGAAGATTTGAGAAGACGTTGACTACGAGGAATTTACTTGGCATGTAAAAAATGTAATGAAATAAGAATTTTTGATGTTGGAATAAGATTGAAAGAAAAATTGATCTTGTTTATTTACATGATCTCTGGCTTACATGATCTTGTTTATATATTATTTTGATGTTGGAATAAAAATTGATTTTATAAAATATAATTTAAAACTTTTGCTAAGAAATTGAAAGCCGAAAAAGTGAAATTGAAATAAAAATAGTCTTCTTTCGAGCACGGCAAACTTCAATTAAAAATATGGAAAAACCAAAAAAGCCCATTCTTGCCTGAGCTAGGTCGGGCCTATTAAAAAAAACTAGTGTTGGGGTGGTATTGTGTCCGCCCCCCAAAGTTTCAAACTCATATTCTCAATATTACTCCCACACATTAATTGTTGAGTTACAGCACTAATAAACCATTAAACAAATGATTTAAAAAATACATATATTAACTTTGTTTATTATTACTCCCACACATTATAATCTCTTTGGAAGCTAGACTCGATCCGCCACGTGGACGGATCTAATATTTGGCACGTGATCCGTGGATCTACTGCAAGGAAAAAAAAATAAAAATACCCTCATCTACTCACTACAAGGAAAATCAGCTGCACTTAGAGAATTAATTTAATATTTAGGTAAGTTTAGGATTATTTTCATATGGTGGTTGCATATGGAATATTGTCAAATTAAACAATATAACTAAATAAGCTTAAGTGTTTACTGTGCACCCACACTTATTTCACAGCTCACTCTTGTATTCATGGACTTTCTTTTTTTTCTTTTCTTTTTATATTATTATTTTGGTAATTGAACTATATTTATTTGCAATTTCTTCGGCTAAGTCAAGTGAGCATGTTTTTACATGGTTGTATCATTTTTTATTTGCATGCTCTTGTTGATCTAATATGTCATGTATTATTTTAATGTTGAAATACAAAATAACTTTACAAAATAGATTTTTAAATTATTGCTAAAAAATTAAAAGGTGAGGGATCTAAATTGAAATAAAAATAGTCCTCGCTCATGTAAAGCATGACAAACTTCATTTTGGCCCTCCAAGTTTTGCTTTTTGCAATTTTAATCTTTGTTCTTTTAGTTATTTATATCTAGGCTCTAAACTATATTTTTACTAAATTTCGACCCTTGAACTTTTATACATGTGAGAGAAAGTCATCATGTAACAAAGACGGTAGATGAAAATATTTGGTTAACCATATTTTGATTATAAAAAAATAATGATTTTGATATCAATAAGTTCCTCTCCTATAATAAAGTTTATTATATATAGTGTTTATGCATTAAAAAGTAGATCATAGAACATGAATATTTTTTATTTAGTTTGATTTTTATTTTTTTTAGTGATTTTAAAGTGTTTTTTTGTTAGGAATTAAGGGATCCAAAACTTGAACCTTGCTTCTTCTTTTTTATTATCAAAGATGATTGAAATCAGTAATGGTAGCAACAACTCTCTTATCTAGATGAACAAAAAAAATATTATTAATTTTCTCCATGCCTTTTATTTTTGTTAAGTTTGCAAGAGATGAATTATTATTAATCAATCAATACTCTAATAGGCGTGTAGCTTTTTCCATGCCTTTTATTTTTGTTGTACTTACATATTATAACGCTTTAATTTTTTGTTTTGAGCTGTTTTTTTTTGTTTTTTTTATGCTTTTTGAGTTTTTTTTGCTTTTTTTTTCTTTTAATAATTTTTATTTAATTTAGTTTGTTAATGTTAAAATTTTTTTATTTAGTTGTCAGACTTTCATGACATGGATCCCGGGTTTAACAAATTAACTTGGTTTGACGAGTTAACCCGGAATTTTTTTTTTGCTTTTTTTTATTTTTAATTAATTTTTTTCGTTTACTTTAGTTTGTTAATGTTAAATTTCTTTCTATTTAATTATCAGACTTTCATCACACATATCCCAGGTTTGACGGGTTAACCTGGTTTCACGGGTGAACCCAGTTAATTATGGGTTGACCCTTCAATTGTTTTATGTTTTTTTTTATTTCAATAATTTTTTTATTTAATTTAGTTTGTTGATATTAATTTTTTTTTATTTAGTTATGAGACTTCCATGACACGGATCTCAGGTTTGTCCAGTTAATTTAGATTTTTTTTTTCCTTTTTCTTCATTAATTTTTTTCTTCCTATAGGCTTTTTTCTGTGTGTTTTTTTTTCTTTTTAATTATTTTTTTTGTTTAATTTAGTTCATTAATATTAAAAAATTTTTTATTTAGTTATCGCACTCTGATTTGGCTTGATTCAGCGGGTTAACCCACTTGATTCAGATTTTTTTTTCTTTTTCTTTGTTAGTGTTTTTTCTTCTAATTTCATCTTTTAATATTGTAAGCATAACCAAAAGAGATCAACCTTTTAGTTATAGGTTTTTTTTGTTGCTTTTTTCTTTGATTTTTTTAATTAATGTTTTTTTTGTAAATTGAGTTTGTTAATATTAATTTTTTTTCCATTTAGTTATCAGAATCTCATGACATAGATCCCAAGTTTAATTGATTAACCTGGTTTGGCGGGTTAAACTAGTTGATTCAATTTTACAGTACACTGTGAAAATGTTGATGCTTTTAGTTTCTTTTATTGGTTTTTTTCTTTGTTTCTTTGTTTTTTAATTATTTTTTTAATTTTTTTCTTAATATTTATTTTTTATTTAATTATCAGACTTTTATGACACGGATTCCAAGTTTGACGGGTTAACCTGGTTTTCCGAGTTAGCCCAGTTGATTCAAATTTTTTTTTCTTCATTAGTTTTTTTCTTCCTATAGGTTTTTTTCTCTTTTCTTTTTTCCTTTTTAATTAATCTCTTTTATTAATTTAGTTCATTAATAATAATTTTTTTTTCTATTTAGTTATCACACTTTCATGACACGAATCTCAGGTTTGACGGGTTAACCAGTTGATTCAATTTTTTTTCTTTTTTCTTATTAGTTTTTTTTTCAATTTCATCTTTTAATATTATATGCATTCTATAGTGAAAAGGTTGACGCCTTTAGTTTTTTTTTTTTTTTTTTTTTTTTTGCCTTTCATTATGGACTGCGCAGTGCAGTCCACGGTGAAAAGGCTGATGCTTTTTTTCTTTTATTAAATTTTTTTATTTAGTGTGTTTATATTAAAAATTTTTCTATTTAGTTATCAAATTTTTCTGACATGGATCTCAGGTTTGACAGATTAACCCAATTAATTTAGATTTTTTTTCTTCATTAGTTTTTTTCTTCTTATAGGTTTTTTTTCTTTTTAATTAATATTTTTTATTTAATTTAGTTCACTAATATTTAATTTTTTTCTATTTATTTATCGGCTAATACCTTTAGTTTTTCCTTTTTTTCCTTTTTCCTTTTTTGTCTTTTTTATACCTTTGACTTAGGACTGTATAGTGAAAAGACAAGTGCCTTTTGATTGCTTTTTTTTTCTTTTTAATTAATTTCTTTCATTTAATTTAGTTTATTAATGTTAATTTTTTTTCTATTTAGTTATCAAACTTTCATGACACGGATCCCGGGTTTGACGATTTAACCTGGTTTGATAGGCTAGCCCAGTTAATTCAAATTTTTTCTTTTTAATTAATTTATTTAATTATCATACTTTTATGACACAACCTTGCAGCTAGACCCATATCCAAGGTTATTGGGTCTGGTATTGCAGGCAAACCTATATCCAGAGCTATTGGGTCTGGTATTGGAGTCAGACTCACATCTAAGGTTATTGGGTATGGTATTGCAACCAGACCCACTTAAATTTGGGTCAAGTAAGTTTAATATTATTATTAATATGATAAATATTATTATTGGGTTAGGCGTTGTAGCTAAACCCAAGATTCTTAGATATAATTTTACAGAAAAATCTAATACTTTTAAATTTTAGCTTTTTTTAATATTTTTTTATGTAAAAAAAAATTAATCCGCAATATTGCACATTTCATGAAACTAGTATATTAAATAATACTCTAAAAGGCATGGGGAAAGCACTGTAGCTTCCCCATGCCTTTCACTTATTAATATTATATTATATTATATTATAGAATTGTCATTTTTTTTTGTTTTTATTTATTTTGGTTTTTTTAATGAAATTTTTTTTGTTTGATTTAGTTTGTTAATATTAATTTTTTTTTTATTTAATTATCAACTTTTCATGATACGGATCTCGGATTTGATGGGTTAACCTGATTTGACGAGCTAAGCCGAATTTTTTTTCTTTTAATTAATTTTTTTCGTTTAGTTTAGTTTATTAATGTTAAATTTCTTTATATTTGATTATCAGACTTTCATGACACGTATCCTGGGTTTGACATGTTAACTTGGTTTGATAGGTTAACCCATTTAATTCTGGGTAAACCCGTCAATTTTTTTTCTATTTAGTTATCAAACTTTCATGACGCGAATCCCAGGTTTTACGGGTTAACCTGATTTGAAGAATTGATCTAATTAATTCATATTTTTTTTTCTTCATTATTTTTTTTCTTCCTGTTGATTTTTTTATTTATTTTTTTCTTTTTAATTAATCTATTTAATTATTATACTTTTATGACACGATCTTATAGCCAGACTCACATCCAATATTCTTGGGTCTGGTGTTGCAGTCAGACTCACTTAAACTTGAGTCATGCAAGTTCAATGCTATTATTAATATTATAAATATTACTCTTGGGTTAGGCGTTGCAGTCAAATTCAAGACTCTTGTGTATAGCTTTGCAGAAAAACCCAAAACTTTTAAATTTTAGTTTTTTTTAATTTTTTAAAAAATTTATACAAAAAAAAATAACATGCAGCATCGCGCGGGATATATAACTAGTATATATATATATATTTCGTGACCATTGCAATGATTTTTTTTCTCTTTTCAAATTAGCTATTGCTACGAAGTTGATATTTTAGCGAGAAGCTAGGATTAATTAATTTCTAGCAATCCCAGGACGCCGGCTTTTGAAAAATACGTCTTTGACAAAATTGACAAAACGAAAGACGTCTTGTGAAGACCCCGCCCATTTGCGGGGTCAACTATGATCCGAGATTTTAACCTTTTCCCTCTCCTATAAAAAGCCCCCTTTGTCTAGAGCTGAGAGCTCCAAATCCCAAAGACAACATCTCTCTAGCAAAGGAAAGCTGCAGAAAATGGCAGAAAACCACTCGCCTAGTCTTGGTTTCAAAGGAGACAGGTGACAACAGACCCTCTTGCCTTTAATATTTTTTTCATCAAGTTCACAGGGATTCAAATTAAATTCCCTTTGCCCTTTATTTCACCGTTTTCAATTCTTGTGTTTAAGTAATTTTAATTTTGTTATGATGACAGTATCGTAGCGCAGCATGCCATTTTTGCCCTGCTCATGGACACGTTAAGCAATCACATCCAAGTGAAATACCAGTCAATGCCAGTTTCTCCATTTGACACCCACAAGAGGGTCATGCTAGCATTTTTTTGTTGCTCTGTTTATATACGCACGACATCAGTGGCCGAGGTTATACTCCGGACGCAGAAATCATTCCACCAGAGACTTGTCGGCAATATTCGCCTCTTTACTGGCGCCCTTGCTACAATTCTGCTTCTAGTGACTCTTTCCCTGATTGTGTCCTGCGTCATTTCTGTCGTGTGGACCTGTTTATTTGTGAAGTTAACATATGAATCATGTCAGGATCTCTGCCAATTGCTAAGCCAAACCACTAATGAGGTGCTGGGCATGTTGAAAAAGCTAATTGCAATTGTGAGGAGCCCCAAAGAGAAACCAAACCAGCCGAATGTGTAGGTCATAACAAGTCCGGAGACAGATTAGGATAGTGTTAAATCATTGACTTGTTGCTCCTGTCCGCTTTTTGTAATTTATATTGTGAAGATATATTGTTTTTCTAACGCAGAAGAGAACTAGATAAAGGATAGGATGTCCTTCCTTGGCATATGGAAATTGAAGTATTGATACTTTTTATGGGCCTTTTCTTCTTTTTGTTTGTATGAGGAATGAGACTAAAGTTATCTGAGCTAGATTTAGTTGGTGGTCGTCGAGATCTTGTAAAAATTTCAATTTGGTTCTTATATTTTTCAAATTATATTTACATGGTTCTTCTTCTTCTTCTTCTTCTTCTTCTTTTTTCAAAATAATTTTGCTATAAAAAAAATATTTTTATTATTTTTTAGTTCTTAGTTTGAGATAAGAAAAAAAATCTCATTGGATTTTGGCAATAAAAAAAAATTAACGTTGACATTGATTATGTTACTTTGTTTGTTTTTGCGTTTTAAAATTTTTTGAAAAAAATTATTATTATTTTTGCTTAAAATTAATTTTTTTGGTGTTTTTAGATCATTTTGATGTGCTGATGTTAAAAATAATTTTTTAAAAATAAAAAAAATTATATTGATGTATTTTCAAGTAAAAATCACTTTAAAAAATAATCCACAATCTCAAACATGCTTTAAAATAATCGATTTTGGTGTTAACGAGTTCTTAAGTGTTTTCTACTTAAATGATTTTTTACCTTAAAATTATTTGAAAACCAAATTTAAGTTCAAGAAGCTATTTAGTTTTCGGTTTGATTTGAGATTTTTATGTAGTATTTTAGATTATTTAAGGTCATGATGATTTTTATCAAGGTGTTTAGAATTTTCTCTAGATATTTTGAGTTAAAATGAACTTATATGTTAAAAAATCATGAACATTAATTTTTTACTAATTACATTGGCTGGAATATAGAGAAAAGTAAACGCATGTATTATCAGACTTTATTCTTCAACAATATTTGGGGTGAATGTCGTTTGCCTCATTAATTTTTTTTTTAAAGGGCTTGCGCTGGCCTAACTTTCCATGCCAAACAATGCTTTGCCACTTTTGTTTTGTTTTGTTTTTTTCTCCTAACTTAGCTTTTAAAAAATGATGCTTTTTTATATGTATTTTTAAAAATAAATTTTTATTTTTATTTAATTTAACACCCCTTCTATCTTTTTATCTTGCTATTTTTAAATAATGGTTGCCATACATATTTAATTTATGAAGAGTTTATTATAATTCATCTATAATATCTTTTATGTTTTATATAAATAAAATTTATTTTTAAAAATAAAAAATATTTTATTTTTTAATAATATTTTTAATAAGGGCAATATTGCTTGATATTTTTTCATCTTTGATTTTATTCAATCAATTTCATGTGTGTTTATTTTTACTATTATTTTATTAAAGAGAAAATTGATTTTAATAAATATAGTTATTAAATATAACCCGGTCGATAATTTATGTTGTGAAATCAAATATTTTAAATTATTTTTATCTTTTAATTTTTCTAATTATATTTTTAGTTATTATTAATAATTTTTTTAATGGATAAGTCACGCTCACGCAGATAATTAAAACAGAGTAGAATTGTGCTTGGCAATTACCAAATCAACTTCGTCTACTTCTTTTCTTGTATATAACAGTTTCAATATGATTTTTTTAAAAAATATTATTTGAATTTATAATCGAACAAAACAAAAACCCTTTTTTGACCTCCCCGCCCAATCTCTCTTTTCTATCATTTAATTTTATTAATCACCTTTATCTATTTAGATCAGAGTTATCAAATATGATTGAAATCTTGGTTCATAGATCTATCAGATGAATTATAAAATAACAATGTTTTAGTTCACTTAATCGATATATTTTGCATAAAGAAATCATTAAAACTAACCCAAACAAGATTTACTTGGACTTAATCAAATCAATTAGATTATAAATTCACATAATTGTATTTGGCCTCGTCATCAACTACAGGTTTAATTTAAAAATAAACCTAACTCGAAACATTATCCAAATCAAACTACTGAACCAAACGAGTTTGATAACTTTAGCCTGTAATCTTTCCGAAAGCAATTCCACGAGTCGACCGATGGTGGATCTTCGGTTCACGATGGGCTTTCAGGGACCAAGACATTTTGTGGATGTCTTATCCAAAATGGGGAGGTGCAACTTGCGGCCCATTCTCTCACGAGGTTTCGATCGCTATTAGGCAGCAGAGAGCCTGTGCTTTGAAAATCTTACCGGGTCCACGTGGCAGTCACCAAGCCATTGATGCCCACCTTTCTCTCATGCGTGGATAATGTCTACAGAGCATGGACTTTGAAACGAGCTGGTGTGAAGTGGAGGAGTATTCGTCTTTGACTATAAACAGTGCAATACGTCTGGACGCTTCATATCCAAGAGGACGTCCCAAGCGTTTTTCTAGCTCCTCTTTCCCCCCTCCACCAGGAGACCAATACAAAGACACCTCTATGGTGTTGATAAAAAATTTAATCACTGTGAAATTAAATATTAATTGGTTTTGAAAACTACCGGATCTCGCTTGAAAAATTAAAACCCGAGTGAATTTCTAATCATTCTTGTAGTCCTGTCAAGTTTGGTGACGAGTGCCCATTTTTTTTTAACAAGTAGACGAAGATAATATTTTAGCGAACGCTAGGATTCTTTAATTTTTATTTAGCTCAAGACGCCGGGTTTCGAAAAAACGTCCTAAGGAGTAAAGACGTCTCGAAGACCCACACTCGAATTGACTTTTATTTTCCTCCACTAGGAAGCTCCAGCTTTTCGCCTATAAAAAGGACGAGGCCCTGCTCCTCTTCGACTATCCGGGGAACCAGCTCAATTTTGAAGACATCTCCGTAGAAAAGGAAAGCAGAAGAAAATGGCTGCAAACCACAGGCCAAATCTTGGTTTCGAGAGAGACAGGTTCTTTTAAATCTCTTTGCTTTCTTCTTCATCTTCTTTTCTTTTACTTAATTATTTAATCAAGTTAGTACGAATTTCCTTTTCTTACCCATTAACTTCCTCGACAACAGAAGAAAAGTTATATATATACACACTGTTTTGTAATATGATCTTGCTGCAGCAATTTTAATTTTGTTAATGGTGACAGCATCGCTGTGCATCATGGAGTCTTCGCTCTGCTCGTGGACACATTAAATAAACAGATCCAAGTGAAATACCAATCCATGCCCACTTCTCCATACGATACTAACAAGTGGGTCATGTCAGCATTTTTGGCGGCTCTATTTGTATACGCGACAGCATCGGTGGCCGAGGCCATACCGCGGAGCCAGGAATCAGTTTACCAGAGGCTTGCCGGCAACATCCGCCTCTTTGCCAGCGCCCTTGCTACAGTTTTCCTTCTGGTGCTTCTTATCCCAGCTTGGGGGTAGTGTATCATTTCTGTTCCGTGGATTTGTTTATTTGTGTCAAGAATTCTACCAATTGCTAAGCCGAGCATGTACTGACATGCTGGAAAAGCTATTTGAAGGTGAGAGGAGCCGTAAAGAGGACCCAAGCAAGTCAGCAGAAAGTGTGGCATTGTATTAAATGATTGCCTTCGATTCACTTGCTTCCGCCCACCCATTCTCTTCACATGTATTCTTAGATTGTCAAGATACGTTGTATTTGTTGCTGTACAAGAGAATTGAATAGAGAAGAGGTCACTTTTTCTGTGACCGGTGTATTCTTTTTGCACATATGGGTCTATCAAAGTTCTCTTAGCTAGATTTATTAGCCATGGTTAACCTGCTAATCACTACCAAAAGCTTTGATGGTCAGCAAGCTTGTAGAGAGGAGCTACTTACGAAGTGTGTGCTGGAGCCCCAACCTAAAACGTTCCTCGTCCTTCAAAATGCAACGTTAGCAAATGGCAAGACTTGGAGTCCTGGAGGTTTCTATCCTTTAGTGGTTGCGTGAGAGAGATGCTCTACTTATGGGCCGGGCTTATATTTTGATTTAAACAAACTTTTAAATGAACCTCAGGCTCAGCCCGTGAACAATATAATTTAGACTGAGTGCATGGGGCATGGACCTCCTGGTGGACCAAGAATCCCACCTTGGTGCCATGCTTACTGTTTAGACATAGAAAGATATCCACATTAGAAGGCTAGAGTTTGTTTTTCATAATAAAGGAGAATTGGTGTTCTCACTCCTTTGAACTCTATCTCCTGCTGCTGCTTCTTTTCTTGTTTTTTTTTTTTTTTTTAAAAAGTGATATGTGACCTTTTGATAATCCACTTTAAATTAATTAGAGTAACTGGTTCTTATTGATTCATATTCATACACAATCTAATTCAAATATCAATCTGGTTTAATAATTGATTTTTCAATTAAACTAGCATATTTAATCCAAGAAAATTAGTTAGCCTTTTGCTTAACAAGACAACTTATTCACATAAGATGCTAGTTGAAAGGCTCATTCAGAGCTGTTGTATAAAATAGGATGATTGAAAAAAAAATGTTAAACGATTTCTTTATAATTTTCTAGAGACTAACTAGAGAGATATCATACTTCACCACTTCTCTCTTTCCCCCTTTATTTTTCCAAATAAAAAAGACACGTCGACTTAGTGATAAGCAGAGGGCAGCACCAAATCCTTTTGACTACATTTTCACTTGCGAGGCTGGTTATACGCCAAGTGATGATTGCTAAATGGCCTATATAAATAATCATAATAATATAGTCGCCAAAGCAATGTTGCGGGTTAAATTATTATTTTTTAAAATATAAAAAATATTTAGATATTTTTAATATAATTTTAATAAAAAAATATATAGAAATTAATTAGATGTGACTTCGTTGACTTAACACATATAAAAAAAACTTAAATAACTAATAAAAATATAGTTTAACTCGAAAAAAAATCAAAATAACATCTTTTTTCAAGTATAGAAACAATAACTCATTAGATTGATTCGGATTAACTTGGATTAAACTGTAAATTTACTACTCAAGACATGAGACTCTAATAACCCTATAGAAAATAAATAAAAAATATATATTAAACCCGAATCTCAATCAACCTAGTGTTGAAAAATAAAATTGAAAACGAAATTCAACTAAAAAAATAAGTTGAGTAGGTCATTAGACCGGGACAACTCTATAAAAAGCAAATTAAAACAAATTATGAAACTCAATTTACAATCAACCCAAAATTAAAGGATGAAGTTAAAATAAATTAATTAAAAAAATAACATAAAAAACACCTAAGTCAACCGAATAAACTCGGGATCCAAGTCATGAAACCATGATAACTTTATAAAACACAAACTAAAACAAATTATGAAGTCTAATTCTTAATTAATTCAATATTGAAGGATGAGATTAAAAATAAAATCAATTAAAAATGAACCAAAAAAAACCTAGGTTAACCAACTTAACCCGCAACACGGGTTATAAGACCGTGATAACCCCATAAAAAAAATAAAAAACAAATTATGAATCTCAATTCTTAATAAATCTAATGTTAAAGGATTAAATTGAAAATAAAATCAAATAAAAAAAAACAAAAACAATGATCTAAATTAACTCAGGTTGAACTGTCAAACCTAGATAAGGGGACCTAGATAATTTTATAGAAAACAAATCGAAAAAAATAATATAAAGTCTCATTCTCAATCAAAAATAATATAATTTTCAAACAACCCAATTATATTTGTACCAGAAATTTCACCCTTATTTTTTCTTGCAACAACACAATTGCAAAACTCTTGTATTTCCCTGCCCGATCTTCTTACATATTGGTTTTTTAGAGAGATTGTGGGCTTATTGCATTGAAAAATGAAGGAAAAAACAGAAAGAAGAAAGAAGGAGAAACGGTGTTTGAACATATAATAGAAGAAGAATCTACATTAAAATCATATAATTGTATGGTTTTGATCGCAAGCTGAGTAGAAATTAATTTTAGTTTTTCTCTCAGTTTTTCTTTTTACTTGAAAAAAGGAGGCCTTCAAAGTATTATAACCAAAACATGTCACAAGCTGACTGTTTACATAAACACATTTCTTGATACGAACTTTCGTATTGTTCTTGTAATTCTGTGGTAGAAGACTTTGATTGGCCTGCTGATATTTCGATGAATGATTGCAAGTTTTCTTACTCCAGGGACTGATATGGATCTTCTAGTGAGACACAGGGTTCTGAAATTGCGTCTCTGTACAAAATTGAAGACGTATTTTGACTTCCGACATTTTATTGGTTATCCAAGCTTCCCAGAAAGGCCCCACACAAAGTTCCACCAATCAAAAAATACCAGCCTGCAATCTTCGCCCCTCAACTTATATAAAATGCCCCTTCATCTAGCAGCAAATCCAGCATAAACACTTGAAAACCCATTTAAGCCTCCTCAAGTACAAAGACAGTATCTGTGTAGAGAAGAGAAATAGAGCAGAGCAGAATGGCTGTAAACCCCAGGGAAAATCCTGCTTTCGAAAAAGAAAGGTTAGTCTAAATTAAATTTCTTTTGCTTTGTTTCCTTTATGTTTTTATAAGCCCGTCACTTTCTCTTTCTTGTATTAATGCTTCCTTCACTTTAATCTCTATTTTTCCAGGCAAGGAATTAGCCTCTGAAATTGTCCTTAATTTTTGCGTACTTAGCGATTTTAATTGTTGATGTGATAACAGCATTATTATGCAACATGGAATATTTGCCCTCCTGGTTGGGACGCTAAACAATCAAATCCAAGTGAAGTACCAGTCAATTAAAGGCTCTCCATTCGACAGCCACGACGTTATTATGTCAGTTTTCCTTGTTGCTCTGTTTATATATGCCACGGCATCGGTGGCCGAAGTTATGCTCCGAGCTCGAGAATCAACTTACTACACACTGGTTGGCAATCTCCGACTCTTTGCCAGTGCCCTTGCTGCGATATTGCTTCTAGCTATTCTGGCTCCAATTCTGGGGTGCGTTATTTCCGTCGTATGGGCCTGTTTATTTATCGGAGTCGCCTATGAATCAAGCCGAGACTTGTCCAACATTTTAAGCCAGTTAACCACCAATAAGGTACTAGACATGTTTACCAGGCTATTTCCACGTGTGAGGAGACACGAGGAGGAACTAAATCAGCCACGTGTCTAGCTCACTAGTCCTCAGAATTTAGATACAGTAATTGTCAGAGGAAAATACTTGTTTGGGACTATTTCTGGCTGTTCTCCTCCCCACCCTCTCTGTTTTTTTCTTCTTTTAAAGAAATCTTTGTGTGTTTGAAGAGGAAGATTTGAGAAGATGTTGATTACGAGGAATTTACTTGGCATGTAAAAAATGTAATGAAATAAGATTTTACTTTTTTGCTTTCTCAGACCTTGTTCTTTTATTTATTTATATTTTAATTTTAAATTTTATTTTTATTGCAATTCAATCCTTGAATTTTCATAGATGCCAGAGAAAATCATCATGGAACGGAGACAGGAGAGAAAATATTTGAGAGACTATATTTTGACTATAAATAAATAATTTTGATATAAATAAATTCTTCTTTACGATAAAAATTTAATATAGATGATGTTTATACATTAAAAAGTAAATTAAAGCGCATAAATATTTTTTATTTAATTTAATTTTTGAAGTCATTTTAAGGCTTTTTAGTGTTAAAAATCAAGTGACTCAAAACTCGAACCTCACTTTTTTTTTGTTTTTTTTTTTTTATGGTGATTGAAAACAGTAATGGTAGACGACAAGTCTCTATCTATATAAACGAAAAAAAAAACCCAAAGAGATCCGGGTAGGCAACATAAAAGAACATAAAAGCAAAACCAAGCAAGTGGCCTTGGGCCTTGGGCCTTGGGCGTTTTCTCTCTTAGGCTAGGTGCGTTCTAGAACCACAATGCCATTTGTTTTTTTGGTTTAATCTTTTATTTTATTTTTTTAACCAATATCTTCTCCCTCATTTCTTTGAAATTGTTTTGTTTAATTATTATTTTTTCAGGAATCAGTCTTTTAAAAAGGATTTTTACAATTTTATAATACCAGGAACAAATTATTATAATTTATCTTTTAATTTTTAATTTTTTTCTTATGAAATTTTAAATAAACTACTCATGTTTTTATTATGCATGTATAATACGGAGAATCATCTATACTTAACAATCAAACTAAATCTTGATGATAAATACAAGAAAATATATTAAATAAAAAAGACAATTAATGTAATAAATTTGTATTTTTATAAGTTATTTTTTACTTATTGTTATGAATATCTACTTTCTGTTTTAGCTATTCATTTGCAAAAAAAAAAATATCATTTAATATATATTTTTAATTATTTTAATAAATATTTTTTTTGAAAAAAATAGTCATACTGTAGCACCGTTTGGGAACACGGTTTGCACCGCGTTCCCAAAAAATTTAAAATTTTGTTTTTATTAAAAATTATTTTTTTATATGTTTTGAATTGTTTTGATGTGCTTATATCAAAAATGATATTTTTTTAAAAATTATTATTTTAATATATTTTAACATAAAAATCACTTTTGAAAAGTATTTTCTAAGTTGATTCTCGGTAAAAAGGATATCAGAGATGAAGTTTTTAAAAGTTAGGTAAGTTTATCATGAAAAGAGATATTTAACATAGATTATTTGGATTTCTAATCATGTAAAAAAATTTTAATAAATTGCCTGAATACACCAAACCAAAACAAGAATATAACTATAAAATCACTTGGAATTTACATTCAACCGAAACCTCTGCACTGCAGTCCCTCTCCGGCAGTTGAAAAAGAAGAGAGAAAAATAAATAAAAAGAAGAAAAAAGATAACTAATAAAGAATACCAAAGCTATCTGGAACCTGATTTAAAGAATGAAGATAGTCTGGAAACAATGAACATAATAATTGTTAAGGCTTAACTTCAACACAACAACAATATTTAGCTATCTCATGATCTAGTTAGTATCTCTTATACCAGACAACCACGATCGAACACCAGAAGACTTGTATCATGCTAATCATGCATTTCTCCTTGGATGAGCTGACAGATAAAGGGAGGAACTTGGCAGAACATTTACCAATGCCGGGTGCATTTCTCCTTGCAGTACCAGAATCCTAGATTGCCTTTTTCCTGCTCATATTCCTGCATCCTAATCCTCTCCAGGAAAATGTGCAAATCAGGAAACGCTGTTTTCCAGCTCATCCTGAGCATGAGGGAATTTGAAGTCAATGCCACGTTAAACTCCTAAACTAAAGCTTCCAGTGGTCGATCCAACTTCATATCCAACTTGTTCTTCCATCAATACAATTGCACGCGCATTGACAAAAAGCCTAACACCCTCAATGATCTATGCTCAACCCGTCCATCTCTGATTATAGTAGCTATCCTGTAACTAAATACATGAATATAAAGATCGGTGAGGCAAGATTATGAGCGAAAATACACTAAAATCTGATAGTGCAGGATACAGTACCTCAGTAGCAACTACAAAGACGTGCAAGAGTGCAAGATGCAGCAACTAAACTTGCATTTCACATTTGGCTGGACCTGGTTTTCTGCACCTGCTCATTCTCTTTCCTCTCTCTTCTATCATGGGTCTGAAACCCTGGAGAGAGAGAAGAGCTACATGCCCTCACTTAGGCAGTGCTAGCTAGAGCAGTACTATAATCAGCTCAAGTCCAAAGGGAGCAAAGAAATTGGGATATGATTTCAGCTGAAAATTACTGCTGTGTGATTCACTGTCCTAAAAACAGAAGCTTGAGAAATTCAGTGCAGTGAAATCCAAGAATGAATCATAATTGCAGTGTTGGTCAATCTAATGCTAACAAACAAGGCAAATAATTTTATGATATAATAGATGTGACGAAAGCTCCATAGAAAGTAGAGCTCTGAACATTGCAATAAACTATTTTCTCAATGATGTTGTTCAAAATCACAGAACTCTAATAGCCTTTTACAATACCAAAAAATTTAATTCCAAAATTTCGACATCTTGCAAGAAAAGTTCTAGCTTGTTCTGTTCACCGGCAAGCAGACAAGAAATTAACATGTAAGAACCTGATACAAAATCTTATCATTGCTCATACGAGGGGCCGAATGAGTGCAAAAGCCGTTCTTATAGAACATAGAGCAATCTAACGGGTCGCACGAAGGGGTTGAGACCCCTACACCAATATCATCTTTTGCATCCGAAAGCATGAGCAGTCGTCCGTGGGCCAATTCAGCAGAGTCATGCTTGACTGGAATACGGCCACCGCTGCTAGGTTCACTTCATGCCCCAAGAAAGCGTGATGCGGAGAAAAACAACTTCAGAATCAAATTCCACCGCAGTGGGTACACCAAGTTTTGCTTGAAGAACATTATCTATCTTAAATTGGCAGATGACATTCCTATCAGATGACAATCCAACTTCTTACAAGAGCAGGCCAGGCAGAAAAATCAAATTGACAGAATACATTCCATAGACATAAGTTTTCTAGAACAGATAGGACAGGTGCAGCAATCTTAGACTCAAACAGAATCGAAAACTGTTGGTCGAAGCGCGAATCAAAACAAGTAAAACCAGTAACAAAATAAGTAAGTAAAAAGTATTGTCAAATTGAAAAATTATCAATAAATACTAAAATTTATTGAATCAAGATCTATTTGACAAATCAAATATGATATGAAAATTTTCCAAGTTAAATAAAACAAACAATTAAAGAAGTAATTGAAATCAAAATTAAACAAAATCGACATCTTAATTGAATTAATCCTATAGAAAAAAATTATTGTTAATAATCAAGTCCTACTAATTTAATTATCAATTTCTCTCTCAAGCATCAATAAATTATTTTAACTAACTTGTCAAAATTCTTTTAAAACAATAAAACCTCTATAGATCACACAAGTTTATAGATATCTATCCTATAGATTTCTTATATTATTTCCACTAAAGACCAAAACAATTTGAATAATCCCAAATCATGCAAATAATGTTCAAACATATACAAGCATTAAGTTCATAATAAAATACTCCACAAATCCTGAATTGATTCAATCAAAAAAGATATTCCCATAATCATAGTTAGGCTATATCGAAAATCCCAGAATAAAGAAATTATTCCATAGTCAAATTAAAGAAATTATATGTGATACGATGATAAACATCTCTAGACTTGAAGAAATTGACTTCTTGAAGGATAGCCGTATCTTGCGTCAATCATCCTGGTCTTCTTTTTTCCTCCAAATGCTGCCTCCTCTCTATTGTATTGTGTCTAGCGTGTCCCTCTGTTCTCCATCCCCAGCAGTTGTTATGAAGCGGATTTATATCTTGGTCGTATCCTCCCATGACAGGGAACTCGTTTTCCTTGTCTGCCAGATATTTTTGCTTAGGTTGCGGGCTGATTTTGAGGAAGCACGTGTGAATTACAAATTTTCCATTTCTAGAACAATCGTATCCCCTTCAAATCATCTTTCCAACGCATCTGGTCTTGCATTTTCCTGACTTTTACAACTTCAGATATGGGCTGAAAACCGAGACACTGTCAGCTGCAGACTCTGGATTGATTCAGACTGTATTTCAACTCACTTTTTGGGCTTGAAAACAGGAAAACTGGGTTCTACGCTATCATAGAATATGTCTCACCTTCTCAAAAAGGTAAAGAGCACATGAAACCAAGTTTTATATTTCCAGTTATAACCCGAAAACCAATCAGCATCCTGGCTTGATTAGAACAGACCAACTGAGATTTGAACTCTAAACTCAGCCCATAGTCTCCCTCTGCCTCTTCACATGATCTCATTTTCAACCCAATTCAGTAGTCAAACACCTGAAAAACATCATGAATACAAAAGTTCTAAAATTCTAAATAAACTAGCTAAGAAACAAACAAAACACTCCAAATCAAAACAATTACGACTAAGAAAACGTGTGCAATAAATTCCATTGTCAGACACATTACTGAGTGAAACCTGAAATCAATATGATATGAAAGTAACCAACCTGAAATTGGCCAAACAACTAGCTTTTCTATAATAGAAAAAACAGGAAGGTGTCCCAATATTGGACAAAACATGAAATTAAAGATTACAGACAATAATACAATATAACACATATGTCAACACAAAGACATGCAGACACGAATTGCTATCTACCTATTGTAGAATAGTTCATTCAGAATTTCAAAGGAGTGACCAGAATGCTCTAGACAGGCAGCTACCATGTCATTCAGTATGTAAAACAAATTGCAGGAAAAAAATAACAAAGCATTGGGCTTGGGAATTTAAGGAAGCAATAATACAACGAAGTTCATCTGCTGGCACAAGTATTTGCATTTAGAAAAGGGAGAAGTGTTAATTGGCTAAATTTAAATTACCAGATGACATGTCAACTCTAGCTGAACTTCCTGGAAAATGCAGGACACCCCAAGTCTGACAGGCCAAACAGAAATATGGAAGCACCAGCCATTGACAGGTATCTTCCACATCTGATCTGGAAATCAACGTCATGGAAACAGTCCCTGGAAATAATTTCCCAAGAAAAGAAAATGAATTAGTTTCTTCACATTTTTCACGTGATTAATTTCTTATGTAGAACTAAGTGAAATTTAACTTGCATCAAAACTGGATTTCTTTTCATTTAATTCAACAAGATTTTATTCGAGAAACAAATCATAGATGCAAATTCCTTAATGAAAGAATTATGACAACGTCCAAGCTTTTCCCAAGAGTATGAAAGAGTGAAACTGGAATCAACAAAGCAGCCAGCTCAAATCTTTACACTGTCTTAATCCAGAATCAACATGGCATTGCCAAAACTGCAGGCAGGACTTCAATGACAGCAGATTTAAACAGAAAATTAAAAAAAAATCAAGCCAACATTTTATGCATGGTCTATAGAGAGCGAAAACAAATATAATAGCTCATCACCCTTGAGAAGAAAGAAGGAGATCAGCTAAGAAAAGGCAGAGTCTATAGAGAGCATTCAATCAAAACATAAAACTCGATAGATTTCTCTTCAAGTAATCTCCCTCTCGATAGCTGACTAAAGCATGATCACAAAAAAGAGTAAGCTATTTTATGCTATAAAGAAAACCTTCCACAACCAGAGACAGAACAGTTCAACTTAAACTAAAATTAATAATCCCTTTTACCAAACATAAATGCCACTAAGATTTTATGGTAAGGTTTCATTATTTCCTAATTCATTTTATGAAATTACAAACTACGATACTCTTTATTCAAATTATTGATTTTTTTAATCTTCTACAAGCTGACCATTATTTTCCTTTTATTTCCTAATCTGAAAATCAATTAGAAATAAATTAAAAATTTTCCCTGTAATTTGTAGTGGCCATTAGCTTTGGGATGTAGGGAGCAACAAGCTTTCTTTGAGCCAGAATTTAGCATGCTAACATATTTGTGAGCAATATTACAAGTGGTATATGAATACCTTCGAAGAATATAAATTCTTCAGATAATTAAACTCCCCGTAATATCAATACTTGGGATAATTTTTGGAAGTAATCTGTGTGCTGGCCTTGAACATGTATCACCTTCATCAGGAAGGCATGCCAGCTCCTTCTCCAAAACAGAATAAGCTTCTGAAAAAGCCTGCAACAGATAACATTTTGTGTATATAAGAACCACAGGTATTAACAGTTCTCAAAAAGATAAGATCAGCCTCAAAAAACGCCAAGTGGAATCTCAAATCATTCTGTTCAAAGATTTTTAGTGAGCTGTTATTATACATCTCAGTTAAAAGGCTTAACTAGGTGAGCATTTGTAGCTTTAATTACCCATTTCTCCATTTTCTTGGGTTTAAAATAAAACCAGCAACATTCCAGTTCAAGGAGCTATGCCCTTAATCACAGCAGTTTAATTGGGTCCACTGTTGTGACAACCAGTGGACTGAAGCAAAGACTAATGCAAGAAGGTGATTGCAAACACAGGACTTTAGTTTCTCAATTCACAATAGCGGTGCTGTTTAGAGCAAAAATAAAAAATAAAAGAAAAATCTGTCACAAACATAGCACACGAAGCATCAGTCATTAACTGGCAGGACCCACCAATTTTACATTTCTCTTGTTGAAGAATATTTTGTAAGATAAGAAAGGTAAAATGTTGCAAGTTTCACATCCTCAACAAAAAGGTAAGCCTAAAATATCTGCTTGAATATTGAGAAAAATCTATATACTTGCATATAATTGAGTGTCGTGTTATCATAATAGTAAATGCAACAAAGATTATGTGGAGGCTGACCTTGATGCATTGATGTATTCGAAAGCAATTTCTCCCCACATTATTTGTTGGGAAAAGAGGGTCATCAATGTGTATTGGATCAATACTACAGCATCAAGTGGTAGATCAATCAATACACGATAGAAAAGAAAGAATGAACAATGCCCTGTCATTTGTGAAAAAACAACAATAGAGCTAGTGCAGTGCTTACCTATAACCTCTTTCCCTATTTATATATACTCCACTTCCCTGCACTGAGATACGCATTTGGCGAGGATCAAACACATTCCTGTATTCACAAGACAAGAAATTAGTGAAAGTACATTAAATGTGAATAAATCAATTTATAATTACAACACTAAGTCAGCAAGGATAAACAATTCAACCATGAAATGAAAGAAAAACAATATTTAACTCACCCGAAGAAGTAAAGAAAATCCATTAGAAGGCTTCCGACATTCTGAAAGGACACCCAAAATTGCAAGTCAGGTAAAAGCACTCGTGTATAAAATTCCAACAGAGAATGGTTGAAAAGACAGGAATTTGAAAATCAAATTCTGCACACATCTTACAGCATCAAACTAAGATATATTTTGTGAAATACGTATACATAACTTTGTTTCTCTACTACTCTAATAAAGGCTGGGTTGTAATTCGAGGCTTGCAAGCTAGCCAAGAAGTGGAGAGAGAGAAGCTGTTAAGACACTTAGGCCTAACTTGTAATCAGTTCACAGTTACTATAAATTCTTAATAAGCATAAGTGGCATTCATGAGCAAAGGAACACATGAAACACCATAAAAGGCAATAAAATCCACAAAAAGCCAAAGTTCACAAATGGTGGTTGCACTTTGCATGTGCATGCCTTAGGTAAATTTTACCAAAACATCAGAGGTCTTGAGCAATGAGCACTATCAAATTAATTTGAAGTTTAAAGCCAGTTACTAAAATAGCAATTTAAGTGAATGGTCAACTCTAAGCCATAAAAAATATCTACTAATACGCCATAAGTCAATTTAAAAAAAGAAGATGAATCAAGAATATACTACTTCTAGTAGCCATCAAATGACTTAACACAGGCCACTGATATAACTGCCACTTTAGTAGTACTACTAAACAAAGAATGAAGAGACTTATGTCTGTGTGTGTCTATGGGGAGACAGACATCATACAAAACATGTAAAATGTCCCATCTAGAGTACAAAACACATTACTTGATTGATAGGCCGGCCAAGATGATGCTCATGCTGTAGAAAACGTATAATTAGCAACACCTGCAAAGGAGCGGACAGCAAGGTAAGAAATGCAGAAGTGAAGATATCCACTCACATCAAGTCAAGAACAACCACAAGAAAGCATCCATTTTCACCCAACCACAAATTCTGAACAAGTACTTGGATATCCAGCCCTGCTAAAGCAAAGAGAGAATCTTTGTAGTCCAACAGATGAGATCAGTTGACTTCCAATGTGCATTTCAATTTACAAGGTATGATGAAAGAAAATACAAGATTTAAACAATATGACTATAAAAGAAAAACAAGGGATAACGACGGTTCAGCATTTTGAATAGACAGAAAACTTAAAAGATTATTAAACGAATAAACAACATAAAACCTGGGCAAAGCCTCTAGCATGATCCAAGATTGCATTGCAATCATTAGCAAAAAAAACACGAGAGGGTGAGAATTTACGTTGCCCTCTTTTAGTTTGCAAAGTGTGTATATGCACATGCAAGCACGCATGTATGAGTTCAGTCTGATAATAGCATCACCTATTAGCTCAATAAGAATACGAAGGAAACACTAACTACACAGCAATTGAGTCTCACGTGTACTTGAAAAGTGGTAAAGATATTAGAAGGGCATGCAGTATAAATTACCAAGCAATAGGAACTTAAACCTCCAGAATAGGACTGGTCAAGGCTACGATCTGCCAAGAACTGCTTCAGTACCAAAGCAAGAGGTGTTGCAGCTGGAAATTGTTCCGTGAGATCTTTAACCTGCACAAAGATTATTTATAGACAAGAGAATAATATCACCATGAGTTTCAATGTAAATGTAGTTAAAAACCATCATAAAAACTTAAAAAGAAAAATTGTATCAAAATTCAAAACAAATGAATCACAAATAAGACTCAATTTCTAATGTAGTAGAATTAGCCTCAATAGGAAAAATCACTAATAGACCTCCCATGCTCAGAAACTAGTTGAGAATTATACAGTTTTGAAGGACAAGCCATAACAAATTTAGGGTTCAATAAAGTTTTTGGTTTCGTCCATCATCTAAGAGTTCTGAGAAAATTTATGAGGAAGCATGGGCTTCATTCACAATACATTCAGTCGACTGTAACAGAATTTAAAATAACAGAAAAGGAAAATGATTCATTTCTTCTTTCCATTGCATTGCATTATGTTTCACCAAACATGCCATTCAATTTTGACAAAGATGATCTAATAACCAGGACACAAGATGTGTTGACACACAGATTTGAGTAGAACATCAAATTTCCTTGTGGAAAGCACAAATGTCAGGGTGCACTTAAGTTTTAGCGTGCTGATAATCTGATATCCAAGATCAAAAACCAGTATGCATCTAAGCATTTAAGCAGAATATCAACCTTTCATTGATCTCCAGTATCGAATGCTTAATCTATCTTAGCAACATTCACCTAGGGTTAAAAAAATTATACTTGTAACATGCCTCTCATAAATTCCCAATCCAAGATGCACAAACAAAGAATTCAATTTGTGTAATAATCTACCTAAATTGCCCTTCACCCTGTCAAGAAAGAGGCTAAAGTTTGGAATAAAAAATGATGTAGAAATCTGAGAAGCCTCCATCATGCTACCATTGCTAAATGGAACAGGCAGTAAGAGATAATAGCCTCCAAATATGCCTAGACTAGTTAAACTCTTTTGACAGAATTTTGAGGAAAATCACATATAATTTATAGCCATCATTAAAATTTGAATTTATGAAGCAATACGTTCTTAACGAAGTATACCAGTTGAGTTGTTTGGAGCCCTGTATGAGATGGAGACTTGAAACTGATATCAAGACGAATTGATTTCACATCCCTTTTGCTATCACAATTAAGTTGTGTGCACTTAGGTGAAATTGAGTCCTCTAAAACAACCATATTGGACTGGACTTGGATGTCATGTTCACCAGTCAAATGAATTGGCTCCTCCTTTGGTGATTGTACATTAGAAGCAGCAGAGGTGATCAGATCAGTGGGAACCTCCACTACAAGCATAATAACAGGTATCTGCAAGAAAAGGAGGTACGGTATGAGAGGAAACATAGAAGAAAAAGAATAAGATAAAAAGGCAAGGAAAGCTCAAACAGTTCTAAGATACAAGACATTACAGCTGTATTCTCCACAGTCTTCAATGAATCATTTTTTACCCACTCCTGATTGGCAAGATACCGAGCTGCATGCTGGAAAATTAATGGAGAATTTAATTCTACAAAAGGCTATGGGAAAGATAAAAGTTAAAAGTTTTGTCTAATGATTAGTTAAAAGCTTCAAAATAAAAAAATAAAAAAAGCGTATTCCCAAGTTCCATCTCAACAAAAAAGCCTAACCAGAGATCAAGATTTTTTTGGGAATCAAAGTAAAATTTAGAGATGCAAATATCACCATCAATCCATAACACAATTGCCTCATCTACTGAAGTATCAATTTAGAAGGCCATCAACATACCTGAAGACAAGTTTCTTTAATACCATTACGACCCTCTAAAATCCCAGCTTCCTTGATAGGTTCCTAGAAAAAGCTCTGCAATAAGTTTCTCCTCTTAAAAGTACAAGCATAACAAGTCTAAGTGATAAAATAAAAACATAAAGAAAGTTATTACCAAGTTCCTCACTGGAGGGAGGCAAACCACAAGATCCACATCACTTGTTGGAAGGGCTAAACCAGTTGCACTTGATCCAAAGATATTTATCCTGGACCTAGGCCATAGAACTTGGAGAGACCTAGTAACCCGCTTGACAGCCCAATTAATGAAAGGTTTCCTAGCCATATTTGCTGCAGCAACCTTGGGTACCATCATGTCAAACAAGTAATCAATGACAGGGGCATACCATTAATGAAAGGAAATAAAAGCTCAAAACATGATACTACAAAATTCTATGAAAAAGTTAAGGTAATTCCAGGAAAAACATGAACAAATTTAAGCCTGATACCTGCTTACAAAAAGAGTCAATTTCATCATGAAGAAGGCTCTGTACTAAGCAAAGAGAAGCCTTTCGTGTAGGGCAATTCTGTATCTCAGCTCGTTGAAGAGGAAACAAAACATCTGGCTGCATCAAAATTGTATCAAATAATCAACTCAAAACACATCTAGTGATACACTTACAATAGCACAGTACAGAAGCACACTCACATGATCCTGATCACGGGCTAGGTGGGACATTGCAATTAGACGATCTTGCAGCAAAGCCCCAGGGAGTGGCTGCACCATTGGATGGGTTGAAAGTTTTTTATTTCTCCAAGAAGGCCAAACAACTTCAGCACCATCCATACGTCCACAAGCTTCCTCCAAATTAGTTCCATCATGGTACCAACCTCTCACACCCCACTGTCTTGGGCTGGAGCTACCAGACCTAACAGTTGGAAAACCCCTGTGCTTTCTAGAGTCACTCACAGGAGAGGGTGGTGGAGGACGGGGAGCCCGTGGAACACAAAGCACTACAGGTGATGGTGGCCGCTTTATCCGGGGATGTTCCCGTCTAGTAGGAGGAACACAAGGGCTTTTGTGATCAAGACTACGCTTGAAATCAGATCTTGATCTTTCCCTTGACATATTTGGAATGATAATAGGCCGCAAAATTGGGTAAGGAAGTGAATCTCCTGCCTTGCCTTCAACATCACTAGATAAACTGGCCAAAGATCCAGAGACATCCTCCTCTGCAGCAGCATCTGTCACGGTTGATGAAAGCATAGCTTTACCAGGTACTTCATTTCCTGACATAACATAACCAAGTGCCTGGTGTCCAGGGACCAAAGGATCAAAAGCAGAACAGAATGAAGCAGCAGTTGGGGAAGTCAATCCAGTTGTACTATAAGAAGACGAGAAGGCAACCATATCATCAACTGCCCTATTCAGCTCTGCTTCATGCCAAGGCCATCCACTATCATCAGAACTAAGGGAAGGTGGTCGAGAGAAACCAGTACCTGGATGATCAGAAGGATCCCAGTACATCACACCGCCACCGAAGTGCTGATTATAGTCTATCCCAGAAACTGCATGCACCTCATATTCTTCCTCTGATATCCAATGGTTTTCGTATTCATCCATTAGTTCCTGTGAACTTGTTGCTTCAGTAAAGTCAATTGCATCCCCAGAACACCTCCTCTCGTCTTCAAAGGTTTTTGAGATGTACTGCATGTTCTTAGCGGTGTAACTTTTCTGAAAAGTAGATTGCCGCCTCGAGATAAATCCTGAATCATAATTGCATGTCATAGTCGGAGCTAATCCACAGTTGCTCCTAACCATTGGAGGCCAATCTAAACTCATTGGCAATGGTTGAGACAACATCCTATTGGATCCACCTTCAATAGGAGAATTTCTAGCCTGATGCACCGTAGGTAAAAAAGGTTGATGAATGTGATTATGCCAGTTGTGACCAACATCCAGATGCAATCTATATGTAGCAGGTGGAAGATGTGAATTTATAGATGGAAAGTAGACGGGGCCTAAACTAGGCCACTCATATGAAAGGCAATCTGAAAGGCCTTTAGATCCACTTTCATGAAAATTTTCACTCTCTTCTCCCCGATTTAAGATGGGTACCTCTTTCACTTCAAGGGTTCTGACTAATTTGTTGCCAACATCTAATTTAACCTCAGTTTTTTTGTTCAAAAAGCTGGTGCCTTCATTGCTAGAAACAGTTACTAGCTCCTTTGTGGTTGCAACTTGATATATTATATTCTGGCCTACCCCACAACGTGTCTCTCTTCTGGATGGCATACTTTTATTGTCAACAAAACCATTTGAAGATCGGTAATGCTCCAGACCTGCATCAGAGATGCCTTCAGTGCAACCAACAGCATGATCCTCTGGAATGCCAAGGGCATCTATCTCCTTACTGGTGGGCTCATTAATTGAAGGATCAATTAAACTATCATTTGATGCTTTCTGTGTAGTCAAATTATCAGATAACCTACAAAGCTTTGCTTCCTCATCTGATGAGCAAACAGAGAAGGAGGGAGCCTCTGAAACGGCAATTTCAGGTTTTCTTACTTCAACTGGATTGCTAAAGCTAGATTTTTTCTTTTTGTTTCTTCCTTTCCTGTTCTTCCTTCCAGCAGTTCGTTTTTTTTCGTGAACCAATCCTTGTGTGTGTTCCTGAGGATAGGCCACCAGTTATAAACCATTCAAATGATGAAATAGAAAGATTATCCAAATGAAAAGATATGTAACCATTTCAACTGTTGGAGATGATATGTCTCTGTGATTTTCATTCTCACGAGGAATGCCAGGCATCTCATTGGACTCCATCAACTCTGTCTTCTTAATACAGGCTGGCGCACATTTGATATCCTAAGAAATATCCGTACCATTCATAACTAACTGATCTTAACACATGTTTAAAAGCAAAAGTACTTCTAGAAACTTAACAGTAGGGGAAATGATACCTCGGCAAGTTTCTTAAAGGAAGACTCGTCAACACTTTTCACTGGTGTGGGGTTCATCAGCTTTTTCATATTGTGAGTCTTCCCCTTTTTTCTACGACTACCTGCACCGAGCTTTTCGCTAGGTTTATTGGCTGAAGAGTTTGATGTTCCCTCTTCGAGAAGTTCAAGCCTTGTGCAATCAAGTGAAATAACCATCACAAGTCCTCGTAGTTTTCTTAATATACAATCAGAAAGGGTGCCAAGAGAACCCAGCATGCTAAAAAATATATGTGATGTATCATACTCACTACCCTGATCTGGCAACACCAAACTAACAATATCCTGAAGCACGAATAAACTATTAAATATATTTGCAAAAGAAGCATCTTTCCCAGAAAAAGAAGGCTTTGGGGCCAAACCAATTTCCGCATCAGCTGGAAGTTTTAGGAAAATCCTTTGCCGTGATTCAGCATGCAAGTCCCTCCAAGGTCGCTGCACTCCTGCTCTAAACAGTGACAGCTCATCCCCCGATACACCACTCACATCCTTCAGAATTTCACGAGTCTGAGAACTTGTAACGACCAAAAATTAGGCCACAATATATATTATTTTATGGAAAGAGCTCAAAAGGCAAAATGTCATCAAAACATTAATTTCATTCTCAAACATTGCATTTCCACAATCTTGGAGAGTTATAGCAACTAACAAAGTTTCCAAGGCAAGCTTTTTATTAATGGGATTCACATATTGAGTAAAAGCAGTACACAATGGGCAAATCCCTATGTCCCATATAACTACGTTATGCAATTTACTACAGCATTGAACAATAATGTACAGGAGCATAATCAGTCACTCACTTGAAACAGTCACTACTTTGTCAATCAAATTCAAAGAATTAAATACCACTAGTATATTTTGACAATGAAACAAAACAATAAAATTTGCAAGAGTAAACGTACCAATGATTTTGCCGCCTTCCCAAGCGCAAAATTTAAAACCTTCCTCCTTACTTCCGCATCCAAATTCCTCCACCAATCAACACACCCTTTCCTCCTCCAAAACACGTTAGCTGCCACACCTGCGGCACTCAATTTCTCTTTCAACTTCACCCCTCTTTTCTTCCCATTCCCACAATTCAACCACGCCAGCCTCAACGCCACTTCTAGCTTGTTCGCTAAAAACGCCTCGATACAATAATAACCTCTCGCTTTTAACCACTCCAATTCCACCCAATCCGTCCCTAACTCGCTCTCTTCCCCTCTCAAAAACCCCCCATTCGAAATGTCATCCATCAACTCGACAAACTTTTCAACATTTTCAATTAAATCCTCGCTAACCGTAACCGAATCCAGACACTCAGCTCCACTCCTACAATCGTCCACTTTCTCCCCTTCTCTAGAACTAAACAACCGAGTCGACTCAAAAATCAGTCGTTCCGACTCGTTAGACTCAGCGACTCTGGACAGCAGCCCACGTGATTTCTTAAAGCAGAGGCTAGGGAGGTCGCGTGAGAGGAGATCGGGGAGGATAATGAAACGGCAGTGACCGTGAGAGTGTAATTTGGCTAGCATTTGAAGGAGGATTTGAGTGAATTTGAAATCAACGGTAGTTAAGTGGGATTGGCGTTGATGAACGGAGAGAGATTTAAACCATTTTAAGATTGACGATCTAGGGTTAGGGTTTGGAGAGGAGGGGGGGTTGGATTGGGAGTGGTAGAGAGAGATGTGAGAAGTGAGTGAGCCGATAAGGTGGTTCTGAGTCATGAGCGCGTTAGGGATATTTTGGTGCTTTGAAAAATTATTATTGGGGTTTGGTACGGACATTTTTGTTGCAGGGATCAAGGAGCATGAATATGGGAGGGAGGGAGGGAGAAGAGGAAGGGAGAAGGAGATGATGTGGATTGTGGAGAGAAGTTTGAAAAAGAAGCATGACAAGTGAGTGATAAGCGCCAAAATCTACCTTCCAAGGCCTAACATCCTTCTACGCGATTGGCTCGTGGAGAAATTGTTGGTGCTTGTCTGAGTAATTGACTGTGTATAACATCATAGTTGTCACTCTTGATGAGGGGATTATTTCGCTTCAACTCCCGGATTATTAAATTAATTCATGTAAATTGTTTTTATTTAAATATCGACATTTTGTTCTTTTTTTTATTCTCGGGTTCAATTTGGATGGAATTAGTGAGTTTGATTGATTCGTTAAAAATCTAATTTAATTAGAAACTCAATCACTGTCATGATATATTTAGTTATGGTTTGTTTTTGTGGTTCAGCTGTGTTTTTTATAATATTTAAATTTTTTAAATTAATTTTTTTATTATTTTGATGAATTGATATTGAAAATAAATTATTTTAAAATAATAATAAAATATTATTTTAAAAAATATATATTTAAAAAACAACTCTACTCTGATATTCAATATTAAATTAACATGATGTGTACCACTCGGGCTAAGCTTATAAATGTGTGTTAGATAATTTTTTAGTTTTAATTAAAATAATTTTTTTAAAACATTAGTATATTTAAATTATTAAAAACATATAAAAAATATTTTTTAAGCAGTAAAACACTTAAAAAACACGAAATGAACCACGTTACAAAAGAGCATAGATAACAAATAGTGATGGGCAAGGATGTAAATTAATATAACAGTTTACAAAAGAGCATAAATAATAGGAGTGAGAAAAAAATGAAAAAATCAATTAAATTTAAAAAATTTAAAAAAAATAAGAGAAAAATCAAATTGTAAAAAGACTAATTAAACTGATTAAAATTTTGAAAAAACTGACCAGTTTGGTTTTATAAGCTTGAAATCGAAAAAACCTAACCTAAACCGAAAAAAAACTTGAAAAATCCGAGTCAAACCGAGTCAACCTAGTTTGAACCAGTTTTTATTTTAAAAACAAACTGAACCGAAACCGGTCAGTTTGAACCGGTTTTGACTTTTTAATTCTGTTTAGTTATTATTTTTTATAAAAATCTAATCAAATCGAAAATAATCATCTCTAATAAATAATAAAAAGTGATGGGCAAGCACGTAAATTAATCTAATAATTTTTTTATTTATTTAAATCTCTTTTTTTTTTTTGGGAGGGTGGGGGGGCAGATAAGATAAGAATCTTTGACGTTTGAGGATGGTCTGTCGAGATCAAAAGTTTTTATTTATTCTATCCATCAACCTACAAAATTATTAACTCGCTAGCTAAGTTCACGATGACAAGACTTATTGAACTACACGAATTGCATTCAATTCTTTTTCATTCCAGTGATTGGTCTGTCATGTTACAGCCACGTGGAGGTTTAATTTAAACTCTTCTCTATATTTATTAATTGATTTAGATGAATCAGGATTAGCATAAACTTGAACCATGCTTGTGTTTATAAAAAATTTAAAGAACTGGGTTTGAAATTTCATGTATTAGTGTGCTGTTTTATCGCTAGCATTTTCACTGTGGTGGGATCTAAATTTTTTAGAACCTAAAAAAAAATATTTGAACCATAAAAACTTTTTTGCATTGTTATGAATTTTAGTATAAAGGTTCAAATTATAAAAATTATGATCCCGGCTATTTTTTTAGCTTGGTTTTAAATTAAATCAAATAAAAATTACTTTGATATAAGCTTATTCATTGGGCATGTCAAAGAAAAAAAAATAATCCAACACTAAAAATTAAAATAAATAAAAATTTATATTAAATGATAAAATAAAAAAATAATTTTTTTTTATTAAATGATAAAAAAACATAAAAATTGATTTATCATCGCTCTAGTTTTAGATAAAAAAACACTTAATAAAAACTTAATATTATAGAATAAAATTTAGAAAAAAAATGCAGGACCAGTTAAATAAATTCATGTGCATGACATTAAAGAAAAACTAGAAATAATAAATGATAAAAATAAAAAAATAAAAACCCACATTTCAATTCGAAAAAATACATCAAAAATATTATATATATATATATAGAAAAAAAAATGCCCAATTAAGATAAGCCACGGCACTATTATAAAACAACCAAAGTGTGTGGGCTAAAGTAAGGCCCACAAAGCTGGGCCCTTGTTCCTTCTTTTTATATAATTCTCCCAAAAAAAAAAAGATGGGATCATATGTCACCTGAGCTATAAATAACTGGACAAATATTTCAACCTAATTTACTTTTTATTCGAAGAGCGTTTAATTGTTTTGACAACGACGAACCCTTAAAAAAAACTATCTCCACAAGTTTGAGAATTTGAATCTCACATACCACGTAGGTGCAAGCAAGTGACACTGATAATAGCTTTCCTTAAAGAGACTTTTAAGTTTTGTTCCTGACATAAAGACGATGAAAATCCTTTTAAATAAAACATGATGCGATATAAATATAAAGACTTTTTAAGTTTTTTTAGTTTAATGTGGGTGTCCGGGTCAGTTTGCGCGCACCTCGACTAATTCCATGGGCCATAAAGTTAACAACCATATAAGCCTCTAGTGGTCATCGTATGAACAACCATAGAGTTTGAATCTGAAATCATAAAAAGAATAAATCTTTTAATACTAAACTTTTATTATTCATCACCATCTAGATGATTGACTTTTTAAGTTTTTATACTGTATGTTTGTTTGATAGTCTGATTCATTTTACTCTAAAAATAAAATCTTTATAGCGTCGACTTTTGAGCTTTAGGTGGGCACCACCTACCATGGTCCTAAACTCTAAGCCGAGGCTGCTGGTTTCGCATCAAAATGTTTTCATGGACACCCACGGCAAAAGCCACTAGCTATACCCTGTAGCCCGTTAGGCTAACAAAATATGGGCCGCGGTGTAGGTCCATGTTTCCATACCCAAAAACTTACCAATTCGGTGAGTATCTGAGCCTTTGAGCCCAAGTATCGGTATATGGAGCATATCTATGCCTTATCTATCCTCAAGACTGGGTTGATGGGCCTCCCTTTCTGCTCAAGTGGGCCGCAATTAATTCTTCCAACAAATACAAGCGAAATCATCCCCTCTCACCCTAATTCAAATTCAAAGTAAAATCTAAAGAAGGAAAACAACCCACCTCCCTCCTCCAAAAATAAATGAATAATCAAATACTACTCGTGTAGAAGAAATTTAGTATCATGAAACTACGAAAATTAAGAAGCCTGTCAGAAACAGCAAAGTCCCCCTTCGGCCAAGGTGGCTTCAACGCGGATTGCTGGAATTTCATAGGATGTGTTTAGAAACACGATGTAAATGATATTTTTTAAAATTAATTTTTTTATTAAAAATAATGTTTTTTTATGATTTTAAATTATTTTAATATGTTGATATTAAAAATAATTTTAAAAAATAAAAATAATAATTTTAATATATTTTTACATGAAAAATATTTTGATCCACTACCGGTAACATAATTTCCAACATATTTTTATTGCATGTGCCTCGATGGATAGGCCAGGGTTTAAGCCCATGAACAAACCCCTTGCAGGCTCACCATTTACTAAGCGAGAAATTCCGTAGGAGGCCCGATATCTGAAGTTTTCACAAATTTGTCCTCTTTCTTTGCTTTTCTTGCTCGGGGATGTCACTTCTTGGTCCAGTGTCTGCCTAGCAAGTGACATCCCTACTTATGGTTTCACTTTAATTAAAGTCTACAAACTGACAACCATACAAGACTTAAAGACACTGGAAATTTGGAGGCAAGTCCTCTTCAAATTCAATGCCCGTTGCCCTTCTCCCAACTCCATCTGGAAGCAGGATTGGGAATTGAGTATAAAGTCCTTGAGCAAAATCCCAAACCAAGACGTTTGAAAATTCAGCAGAAAATGCCACTAAAACTTAAACAGTTGTTGACAAATAATGGCAGCCTCGCATGCTTTCTCGAGGAAAAAACAAATGAAACAGCTGGTTGCATTTCAGGAGTTTACAAAATTCTCTGGATAAAGGATACATGCTTGCTAAGTTGAAGCCAATAACAATATTCAAAGATCAAGGTAAAATATTGGCGATTGATCTATTCCAGCGTGCATTGAAGCTAGCCATGTTCTTGAGGCATAGATTCTGCACGGGTGTTGTCGACTAAATTTCTTTGATTGCCATACATTTGTCGCTCTGAATCAATTACACTGTTAGGGAATTGTAATCAAGCACCCATAACTTTTTCCCAACAAGACAAAAAAAAAAAAAGCTTCAATTATACATATATTTAGATTCTTAGATATTGACAACATACACTATACACTTAACTCTTTATTTTGCCCTTTGCTGCTGTTATCTGGAATTGTAAAATTAAAATCATAAACACCACCATCTCCAGAATAAAAATATATTAAATTTAGCGTGTTTCGCTTGACCTAAAGATCTGGATCAGTGGAAGAGTTAGGGATTTCATGGTGGAGGTGGGATCAATCTACCAGGATGAAGAGGTCATTCATACGTATTAAAAATTCATTTTGAAGGGTCATTTTATATTAAAAATTAACAAAACTTAAAACATTATTAAACTTAGGGACCTTCTTGAACTTTGGGGGGCCCTACCCTAGCCAAACCCTAGTTTCACCATTGGATTAAGACATATAATACATTTTTAACAGACTTCCAAACACAGTTTGAAAAACACAGCACCAAAAAGGCAAGTCCGGTGGCGTTGGGAAATCCTTCTTTACAGGAGAATTGCAAATTAGACCCCGCCAAAGTATTATAGAATTATCAGTGCTCAAGTAGTACTGTTATCTAAGAAAGTTCATAAACATTCCTCAAAATCTTTAATCATTAGTTAAACACAATGAGCGGTGCCTTGTACATTTATGGTCAATTGACTAGTTGAAATTTTGACGGGGGAGCAAATTAGTGGCACTAACATAGGAGAGAACTTATGATAATTTCAGGCAAGTTCGCCTAACTTCACGACCAATCGTGCATAAAGATAGATGTTTATCTTGGAATCTTCACCCCTTTCTTCACGGCATGCTCTTGTAAAGTTGAGGGGAGATAAAAACTTAAGCACTGAAACTGTGCAATGCACCTTTAACTACAATGTTGAGCAATGCCGACCCAATTGACCATTTCTGATTCAAAAATCATTAATTGTAACAAAAGTAGTCCATAACTGTTCATTGTTAGAGACGATATACTTTGAATTATCGTGGAATCTTGAAGATACAATGGAGTTTTAATCTTGTTTCTGTAACTTTCTCTGTGCTAATACAATAATATAAATCAATGGAGGAGGAGATTACGTTGGACCGAGAATTTCCATGTTGAAGATTAACTGAATGAAACTTGAACGAAAGTAAATGTACATTATTGATATTTGATGAGCACATTCTTTTCAATCTTGCAAATTTTGGGTTGATTATATTGCCCTAATTTTTCTCGCATTTCGACTCAAATCCTTAGCATTAGATTATTAAAATTCTTCCAAAAGGCGAGGTCTTTCTTCTATTTATTTATTTTTTAAAAAATTTCAGATTCATGTACACATGATCACATGCTGAATTTAAGAGAAAACGATGATAAAATCAAGAAAATATAAAGAACATGATAAAAAAAAAGGATGAAATTTCCATTGAATTTTATTAGTTATTTAAGAGTAACATTAATATTGAAACTCTTGGAATCTAGTGACAACTTTATTTATAAACCTATAAAAGCAAATATAATTCTCATAACCTATTGACTAAGCTCAGTTAGTAGATCAATTCTAAAACGATGTTGCTTTAATAAATTTTTTAAAAATAAAAATAATATTATTTTTAAAAATAATAATAATATAGTTTTGGACAAGATTTTTTAAAAAAATTTATTGGAGTTGATCGATTAAGTTAACTCGGTTATAAATTAACTTGTTAGGTATAGATTAACCATTCAATATATTTAAATTTATTGGGTCAATGTTTAAATTTAAAGAAAAAAACTAGCTTAAACCAAGTTTGAATTGACATATTCCTGTGTTAATTTACTGGATCAACTGAGTTTAACCATTACAATAACAAATATATACTTTATTTTTATAAAAAAAATAAAATCCGTTCAAATTGATCGGTTTCAGTTTGGTTATTTTAGAACAAAAACTGGTTTTTCGGTTTGGTTCGAGTTTTTTTCGGGTTTGACAAGGTTTTTTGGGTTTAGCTCGGGTTGTTTTTGGTTTGGATTCGGTTCGGTTTTTTCAATTTCAGGCTTATAAAGGCAAAACCAAACCAGTCAGTTTTTTAAAAATTATAATAATTTCTTTTCACGGTTTGATTTTTCCAATTATTTTTTTTCTGATTTTTTCAATTTATTTATTTTTTTAATTTTTTACTCAACCCTAATTAAAAGTCTTTTCATGTTAAAAATAAGTGTCCATAATCATGAAAATCAAGACGAGAGGTAAACATTATTTAAAAAAAAAAAACGGGGTGTGACTCATCCACGGGCGAAGAATTCCGCGGATCCATTCTCAAGTATTAGTATAACCATAAACGTGCACTCTCACAAACAAAAGAAACGGAATAGCTTTTTAGTTAATCACTGGGTTTTAAATTTTGGTTATTGCTTAATCCTTCATATTTGAAAATCTATAACTTAATTTCTTAATTCTTGTTGATTATTGTGTTATTAAAACAATTTTTTTTTCCTGAAACCCATTATGCTGATCATTAGATGTGAATTTAGATCGCCAAAGGACAGGCTTGGAATTAAAAAAAATAAAATGTTTTGATAAGACATTGACCAACAAGAGTTTGTAATTCAAGCTATAAATTTTTAAACATGAAGGACTAAGTTGTAAGAGGGTAAAAATCCAAAGCTAAGACATAATTTACTTGCCAATGAGTAGCAGCAAGGAAAGTCACCTGCCAATGAGTTTTTCTTCTTCTTAGTATGATCATTTTGAACAAGAAGTCAAATGTCCAATCCATTTGAAAGAGCATGACTCTTGGTAGCTGCGGCCGACATCCCAACAAGGAATTAAAGTAACCGAAAAATTATTAGATATATACTATGTTATCTCATAAAAATATAAAAATTATTTTAAAAATAATTTATGAATTCTATATTTCAAGGGAGAGGGAGAGAGGAGTGCATTAATTATTTTATTTAAGAAAATCTTGGTAATATAATATTATGCGTGGTCATCTGACCATTTTTTATTTTATTTTTTGGTATGCTGAAGTAATTATCATTTAGCAAACTTGCTCGCATTTAAGTTATGGTGTCCTCATCAAAAATCGAATTCAGAATTATAATAATTATAAATTACGTAATAGAATGATCATTTTAACTTTAACAGTATGAGTAATACCATGAATCCATTATTTGGTGTTTTGTTGTTAATTTCTAGATTTATTTCTATATTTTTAATTTAGAATCTGTATATCTCTATATAGAGCTGTATCAATATTTATATTTTAATATTAACGTGTTACACAAATTTATTGGTTTGCTATTTTATTTAAATTCAATAATTAAAAAAAAAAAAAACTTTCACATTACAATGTTCAAAGCATAGGCATTCCATACTTCCTCTATCAAGGATTTAGGTCTTTCCTTTGTGAAACACGGTTTATCATGTCTATAAATAAATGGTTCGGTGCGGTTACAATCATATAAATCGATTTGTTCTATTCCATTTAATTGAAAAATATTAATTATTCTGTGTATCAATTCGAACCAATTGACTACGCGTCCTGCAGGTAGAAAGATGGTTTGTGAGCAGGTGTGTTTGATTGTGTTGTTTTGATTGTTTTTTAAAATATTTTTTGTATTAAAATAATATTTTTTTAAAATTATTTTTAAGATCAGTACATCAAAACAATCTAATATATATATAAAAAATTTATTTTTTAACAAAATCAATATATATATAAAAAAATTATTTTTTAACAAAATCAAAAAATTTAAACTTTTTAAAAATACGAATATAATCACATTTCTAAAAGCTCACTCAGCCAATAATCCTAAGCTCCCAAGCATACTTAACTTTATCGTAGCACATGTTTAATATTATATTGTGATTTAATTATATTTTTAAAAAATTTAATTTTTTTTATTGATTCAAATTAGTTTTTTTATCATTTAAATTGTTTTGAAGTAAAAAATAAATTTTAAAAAATAAAAAATATATTATTTTAATAACTTTCAAATAAAAAACATTTTAAAAAACTATGGTATAATTATATTTTTAAAAACATTTGAATTTTTTTTGTTGATTTAAATTATTATTTTTTATCTTTTTAATATTTTAATGTCAAAAATTAATTTTTTTAAAAAATATTATTTTAATATATTTTCAAATAAAAAAATATTTTAAGAAATTTACTTTTTAAACAGCCCCGTCTTCTATAATACGCTGTTTTAAAGCACACTGCCACCATTTTACTATTACTTGACTAAAATTTACTTATTTTTTTTGAAAAACAAAAACTATTGTTACTTTATTTATCACAGTATATCGAAAAGAACAAGGACAGGTCCACTGGCCAAGGTTTTGTTTTTGAGTGCATTAATGGAAAGAAGGTTTGTGTCTAATCGCGTTTTCTATAAATTTTAATTTTTTTATATAAATTTTTTTTAATGTTTTTAAATATTTTGATGTATTAATATTAAATATAAATTTTAAAAAATAAAAAAAAATATTTTTAATAAATTTACAAATAAAAGTACTTTAATAAACAATGAGTACTGTATTATCACAAACACTGACTAATTAACAATAGAAGTTGAGACCAGATCCCAAGGAATTTAACAAGGTCTATAAAACAGCACCAAACTACTATCGTCATAAATTTCACAATTCTTGTGCTAGATTAAGCGGTATTTATTTTTGTATTTTAAAAATATTTTAAATTTTTTTTATTTTTATTTTAAATTAATATTTTTATATATTTTTATATTATTTTGATACACTTTTAAAAAATAAAAAATATTATTTTAATATATTTTTAAATAAAAAATAAAAAACAACCACAACCAGATAATTTCAAACATCATCTCGTTAGAGTGAGAGGAATAGTGGTGGATTATAATTTATATACCAAGCTAAGTATAAGAGAAGAAAGGGAAATCTCTCGTTGCCTCACATATATTGATCTGGGTATTTCGAATCAACTGTTAATTTCCACACAATAAAACTAAATTTGTACTAAACCAGAATTTAAGATATTCATATATAAAAGTACTGTGTTGCCATAAATTGGCTTTAGATATAATTGATTCTCTGATAATAGAAAATCTTTATTAATTTTTTTCTCTGTTAATATAATTTCATTTAATATCAATCCTTCGGATCAGGTTCGTTCGTTGACATCATTAGAAGTTAACTATTGAGGATTGATATCATATGACATGTGAACTAAAACCATTGTTTTTACCATAAATTTTGTTTCTTACAAAATATCAAATGATTTGCCATGAAGAAAACCAAAGGAAAATAATTAAGAGTTGAGAATTTTCCCTCCTGTGTTTTCGCGGAAATGGAAGAGTGAAGTAGTGAAACCAGTTAGAAATCCTAAAATTATAAGGGACCATTTACATCGAAAGCGGATCATAAGTTTCTTTAACTAATTGAGATAGTAATTAATGTCAAATTAATCAAACTCACTTATATCCATTTTAGTTAAAGGATATATATGTTCAATTTTGCAATACATTCTTTTATCAAGCTCTTTCATCCAATTTGACATGATTATATTTTTATTCAGAAAATACCCATAAAACTACACAAGAAAATAATTATATTAAAATAAAAAAATATTTATTCTTAAAATTCCAATGGTTATATAAAAACGATATTGAAGGTGCATGAGTTGTTCTATTAAAAATACATTAAAAACTGATGTAATTAATTATATAGGGCCATTTACCGGTAGCTACATGGCCGGTTGTTGCCGTCGCCATGGTTTACAAAGATGTGAGACACAACAGCAGTACTTGGTAGTGTGGGAGGCATTTGTGTGTATGACTTGAGGGAGGGGCATGGAATCATGGTGTTTGTGGCGTGAACCAAAGGCAATGTTACATACCTACACAGAGCATGCATAAAGAAGGATGCTAATGCAATAAAAAAAAAGTTCATGGTGTTTGTGGCGTGAATCAAAGGCAATGTTACATAGAGCATGCATAAAGAACGATGCCTCTGCCAAAAAAAAAAAGAGAGAGAGTTAAAGTTCACAGACAAAGAGCCCAGAAAGAAGGAAAGGGGCTAAAGGAAATGCGTGGAAGAAACAACGCAACCCAAAAGGAAAGGATTTATAACGTCGTAGCTATACCTTCAATAATTTCACAGGTGGTTAAAGAGTCGTTTTTATGATTAAACACTAACCTAGTCTTTAAGTTAGAATCCTTTGTTTGCTTGCTGATAATTAAACAAGGAATATAGGTGAAAATTTAGATACCTCTTCTTGTCATATGTTTATGGACATTGTCCTCTTATGTCACTCAACCTTGGATAAATCCAAGCCGAGGTTGCAAGGTTGTGTCAATTTTCTAAGGCTCGGCAGTTGGGGACTTGCTCAACCACATGTTAGGTAATGGAAATCATGGTGTCATAAATTCATGCAAGGTCTTTCGATCGGCTTATTGGCAATTAGGTTGTAATTAAGTGCTTCTTAGGGTATGAAGTAGCATACACCACCACAAATGTAAGTGAAACCTGTTTGACTTTTTTCTTGCCTTGTCGTGCACTTTGGTAGTGGCCAGGAATTGGACAGCATGATCATTCCTAGATTTTGCGCTACTTGTTTGTCAAGCTAAATATTGTTAATTATTGCTACACGTTACCAAGGAATTACTACCTTTGATTTAATCTTTTTATCTTCTCAGTTTGTTTTATGTATTTTTCCTGAACAATGTTCGTTTTGATGTATGGCATTGTAGAAAACTAAAAACAAAAAAAATCATTGCTGTTAAGGCAGTGTTTAGTTACTGTTTGACAACGCAATAAGAAATAAAAATTGTGAATATAAAATAAAAAAAACTTTAATTGAAGAAACAAAGATAAAAACGAGTCATATACATTTTATTTTGTTGCTTTCATCTCAAGATATATAATAATTAAACACTATCGTAATTAGAGGTATAAAATTGACATATGTATTTCGAGAATTTTGATTTTTGGTATTTTGCTACATTAACTATGCTTAATTTATTCCAAATATTGCATTAACCGGGATTGCATCTTATTCCTTCTCGTACAATTTCTATCTGTAAAATAGTTCGGTAAAAAGAACATCCACTGGCTACTACATCAATAAATGCCATAGCCTAGAAAAATAGCACATGGTATACTTAAGCAAGCTTCACAACATGGTGGAATGTCAAATGTGGGTACACCCTAGAATACCAACAGATGCACAAGGAGAAAGTCCTGCCAAGTCCTATCACAAATGCTTTATCTAGCTAGTGGCTTGGAAGTTAGACTGTTCCACCATGCCGCGTCAAATGGACTAGCTTTCTGCCATTAACACACAGCAAGAAATTACTCACTGTAATTACTATAAAGTGAATTGAGTTGGAGGGGAGAGTCCTTTTTCAACAATGTGAATGATGACGAGGATGATGGTGTGGTGCTTGTTGTAAGTTCGAAGAAATAAAGAAAAATGGAAAAAAAATCACAATGTTGACTCGTCCTTTTTGGAGGCCATAAGCCGGCAAATTAAGGGGATCTTGTTTGTTTTTCTTCTCTATCCCATCGCTCAAACGTCTACAATCCCCACCACTAAAAAAGAGAGTGGAAGTTAATATAAAGTGGCACTCATTCATATAATCTTCACCCTTTTTACTTTCTTCTGCTAGCCTTTTTGGTTCCTTTTTTTATTTATTTATTCAGATGGAACCAAAATGACTGACCCAATCACTCATATGGCCAATTCTCATTTTCTCAATAATAAAAGCTAGCCAGCCAACCAACCCAATCTATCTTGGCCATTGTAATGCCTACAGTTCTGAAATAGTTTGGCTAATGAGATCAGCATTAGAGATAAGAAGCATCGTGAAATAGTGAAATGAAGAAGAAAGGTACGTCATGCGACATGGGAACTCGTTCCTTTTCCCAAGAATGGCTATGGAAAGCCCTGGTGAAAAGTTACACTTGAAGTGGACATATCCTAATAGGTGGGGGGTTCAAGGTTACTTGAACTTCAGATTTTAAAATAATCAATTAGTAAATATCAATATTTATTTAATAAGCTTATTTTGAATAAAGACACTTACATATATATATAGAGTAGAGAAAAACATGAAAGAGAGAATTAAAAGAATTTAAAAAATATTTATATATATATATATACATATAATAAAAGTAAATAATGTTTTCATGTAAAAATTATATAATTATAAATTTTGCTGATTTTTTCACGATAACAAAATTATAATTTTTTTTATAGAAAAAAAGTTTTTATTATATTTTTTTATACTTGATAATTTTTATCATTTTACACTTGATCTATTTATTATTTTTTTATCTTTATTTTTTAATAAATTTTTCTTTTTTTCTTTACTCTTTTTTTAGAGAAAAAATATTATTTTTTATATTTTGAATATTTATCACTAGCCTATTTATACCATTTTTTTTGTTTTTATCTTTATTTTTTATAAAAAATTTTCTTTGTACTTTTTTTATGAGAAATTATTATTTAAATACTGAGAAAATAGTGTTTCATTGTAGAAATTGTAATATCATTTTATTTTTCTACTATGTTAAAAATTAACTTGAGATTTTACATGTTTTTATTAACACATATGATCTTTACTATATTTTATTATATGCAAGCTTTGACTTTTTTATTCACAGTTATATTATCAAATTTTTATTCACGGTTATATTTTTTACTCGAAGTCAAAAAAAATACATTAATAACACTTATACATTAATTTTTTTATGTTAAAAAAATAATTATTCAATTTGCAGCGAGACAAGTTGAATAGACACGTGAACACTTTGTTTTGTGCATTTATTGACAAAAATAATTTTTTATGTAGTTAATTAAATGCATGTATAGACTTTTTGATTTATAATTAGATTAAAAACACACATTTAAAAAGTTTGTATAATTATTTTTTTTACCAAAAATAATTATTCAACTCGCGACAAAACACAAGTGAAATAACTAGATATATCTATCTCTAAGTAATTCTCTCCCATGTTTCTCTGCAAACAAATATTTAAAGATAAAAATTGGGGGGAAAATTACGGTTAATTTAAACCTAAGAAACACAAATATTTGTTTATTCTCTCTCGTATTTCTCTACACCGAAATCGTTTTGATGGAACTAGAGATAAGTTTTGAAAGAAATTGTTGTATAAACATGAGGGGTAATTAAAAAAATATGTTTATATTTGTACACAAAACTGAGTGGATATCGACTCATATCCCTCTATCTCTTGAAAGAAAAATAAGGATTCAACGAAGGGATTTGATAAAATATTTTTTGTTCTTCTTGCTACACATTGGAGGGATCCCTTCAATCCCTCATTGAATCCTTATTCTTCTTGCTACATGTTTTGATTGAATGAGGATTCAATGAAAGATTGGAGAGATCCCTCCAATACTTCTCATTTATCATTTCAACCCGTGGATTGTCTCATATCCTACCTTTTCTTCATAATTTTTTAATGTTTTCAATTTGGATGGATTGATTCTCATCCTTCTTCTTCTTGCTTAGTCAATTAACTAGTAGAATGATAGTAAATCATGCATTCTCCCCCTATCCATCCATTCAATTTACCTAATTCATCCCCTTTTTTCTTAAAAGAAGAAGAAGAAGAATATCAGTTGAATTATAGGCCAAGGGCCTTTTTCTCACGATGTTAATTAATTATTAAGAGCATACTTTTTTTTTTCTTTTTCCTTTTTGGGAAGTGGGAGGACTATGATAAAGGTATATATACGGGAATATTTTTAAAGCGTCATACCAAGGATATCAGTCTGATAATGTTGACCTAATCACCAAAAATTCCTAGCTAAACCGTGGAGATACAAAGAAGCAGAATACATGCCTTGCAAGATGTACGCAACAGTATATACCCAGTTCATTCCCAGACAAGCACCATTATGTTTTTACGTTTATTTTTTTTTAATTAGAAGTAAATAATACACAACGACATGTGATACATGATAAAATTCCTATGTGCACGCACTCCACAATGAGAGCCTATTTTCAGGCCACTGATTCCACGCACCCTGTTTCTTGTCCAAAACTCATGTTTACCATACGATGGTTAGGCACGAAACCAAGATGTGGTATTTATTTATTTATTAATCTAGAAGGGGTCATTTCGTATAGTTAATTTAAAAACTCTTGCAAAATTAGGGGAGATTTTGAACATTTTTAAGAAGGGGGGGATCCCGGGCCCTCCTTAAACTCGTCCTTTGTCGAAGTGACTAATTCATTCACATGAACATACAGTTTTTTTGGTGATGATTTTTTTTTTTGATGAGGGTAATTAATGATATTAGACATATTTGACCAGGGATTTGTAACGTGATCGGTGGTGGCTAAATAATAAATAAATGCATCAACATACAAAGTACGGAAATAAAATGAACTCTAATCGTGCTATTAGTGCTTGACAGGGTGTGAAATTTGTTTTAATAACTTTTAAGAAATAATAGTAATACCCCCGGTCTCTAAAAATCAAGCACATCAACTTTTTTTTCTTTTTGGATGAGCAAGTACATCAACGTGTCCTAACAAGAATCTAAAATAATGTTATTTAAGTACAAAGTTTGAAATTAAAGAGGTTATTTTTATTATAGTTTTAAGTTTAAATTTTATAGTTACTAATATAATAGTTATTGGAGATTTATATAATCGTTAATTTAAATATTTATAGGATTAGTCGAGGTGCGTGCAAGCTGATCTGGACATCCATGTTAATAAAAAAAATATAAGAAATTATTTATATATATATATAAAAAAAGAAAGCTAATTCTTGTTAAGATTGTAAGGTGTAGTTTAATTATAAATAATTTTGTTTGAGACAAGTTTGAATGGGAGACTGAAAGACACGGGTTACATTCAGTTTTACTTCATCATAAAACATTAAAAACTGCTATACAAACTAGAGTTTATTTATATATATATATATATATATATATATATATATATAATAACCACTGTAAATTTTATGAAATTAAAAAGAAAAATTTGACATATCACCAACACAGCATTTCGAGGGCAGTACTAAAATATTAAATTATATTTGATTATTGTCCCTAAAACATAATAAATAAATATGAAAGTGGTATGTATGTTTTTAGTTCTTGAGATAAAAATAAAGATATAAAATATATTTACATAAAATATATGTATATAAATATCTATCTCTATTTCAATTATTTTTGTTTGTTCTGTTACAAAATATTAATCAAACATTATCTAGATACTTATAGCCATTTGACCAATATCTAAATTTTAGCGACGACATTCTACACTCCACCCAAGCTCTCGACTTCGATGGCTGAGTAGGACCCGTGCATATGAAGCCATGCGATGGAATTCTAAAATACACTCCCGCATGGTTTTCCTTGGGATCGGGGCTTGCTTGCCCAGCTAGGAAATCAAATCGCTTGAAAACAAAATATTAATTATGATGAGTAACTTGAAATGATAATAGCATTTAAAATTAAATTAAACAAGTCAGAGTGATTAGCCATATAACCAACATGTCTGCTTAGCCAATCTTGGCCCTTCCCGTCGAAGAAATAAAACATTAGACCTAATCTTGGGTTGTGGGCATATGCGTGTGTGTATTGTCATGGAAAGTTTACAAGGACAAAAACTTCTCATCTACCAATTCTTGATAACCTGCTGAAAAAAATTACCATGCACTAATTCCTTTAATTTAAAAAAAGAGTATCATGTTAAAAAAATTAATAGTGAGTGTTTAGGAGTATTATAGCTTTTATTTTAAAGTATGTTTTTTAAAAATATTTCATTTAAAAAAATATCAAATCAATACTTAATGTTTTTTTATAGTTTTGATATATTGGTGTAAAAAATTTAAAAAAAATATTTTAATATATTAAAAAAACAATTTCTAACACCATATTAAACATAAACGACTTAGCTTTTAACTCCAAGTCCGCATTGTCCCCAACATCATGTTATTCATTGAATCATCGTAAATTGGCAAATCAATGTGATCCTCTCCATTAATATCGATAAGGAAAAGCAATCTTCCTTAAAAAGGAAAATAAATCATTTTAAAAATGGGTTTAAAATATTTTTTATTAAAAAATAAATGAAAATAATATTTTGTATAACAAAACTATAAAAAAAATGAAAAAAGATTATAAATTTTTATTTTTAACCAAACTCGGTTTTAACTGAAATCTCATACCAACCCTTAGACAAGATGATAGTTTAGTTTAGCATCCAGAAGAAACGACAGCGCCTACTGAACTGCATCATGGATTATGTAACTTACAAGGAAAGTACAGCCATTCACTTCGTATGTGTCAAGTGATCGGGCCCGAGTGCATGCTTTTTGGCAGGATTTATGACCCCTGGTTTAGCAGTCCCTTGTCAGAACACCACCCTGTCTCATGGTCATGGACTCATTCTGAATGCCCCCCTGCCACTTCCGAAGGCTGGTTGGTTATTTAGCCATTCAAGGCTAAACACCTATTTTCATGCTCCATGAGCTTAATTACGTCACCTATTTTTTGCAAGTTGAAAAATATATATCCCCCCCCCCCCCCAAAAAAAAAAATCATCTCTTCTCCTTTCAACTTTTTGACCCTAACTAGATGGGTCAAGTTTGGTTTTGTTCTCCGAATTTTATCTTTTTTAATTTAAATCTAAAATGGATTCTTAAATAATTCCTTCTTCTTCTTCTTTTTTAATGTACTGGTTTGGAGACAGGTGATCTCCCTAAAACCCACTGGGACAACCTAACAGTAAAAAATAACTTATGATAACTGGCAGGAAAAAAAAACTAAAAAGAATAAATATTATACTTAATTTTTCATTTATTACAAATTCAATGAATTTGTAATAAAAGAAATTCGTGAGCCGGCTCGACACTGTGGCCAGGCCGACCCTAAACAAAACAAGTTATTTATTCCTTGCGTAAGAAAAAGAAAAAAAAAACAGAGGGATTTTTTAACTTTTTTTTTTTTTCTCAATCAGCTTTTCAGATTTCCAAGGACCAACATTAGGAGAGTTATTAAATGTAAATCAGATGCAGGTTCAAGGCTATTCAAGTCATTAACTAAGTGCTATCTCCCTCCTCAGTCCCACCCTCTCTGGAATAGCTTAGCAGATCTGTTAAGTGAAAAAGGTTGAAACTGTTTCAGACAGACAGAGACAGAGAAGCGGCAAGAAAATGCTGAGAGAAAGAGAGAAAAGAAAGGAACAAGATACTATATTATCAATTTATCATGAAATGAAACAGTTCCATGAGGCAGAATTTAAGCCTAGTTGGCTTCCATCAGGGCTCAGGCTAAGCTTCTCCCTCTCTCGTGAACTGTTCAATGGCAGCATTGACAGTTGGTGGAAGTTACTTTTCCATTAATAAAAGGAGAAGAAGATTAACAGGTCTTTGATCAAACTTAACTACAAAATAACTATTTTTAAGAAAATGACCCGTGGGACAACTGGAACTTTGAACAGAAACAGCCATTAGTAGTTACAGCAATGCTTACCACTTTATCAACAAAAATTAATCACTAAAAATAAACAAAACCCAGAATTTATAGCGCTAAGATATATGTAAAAAAAGAATAATTGAAGTAAAAATTATTCAGTTTCCTCCATTCATGGATGCTGATCTAACTCATCATCAGTTTGTTACATAAACAGAACAGGAAACAGTACTAAAAGAAATGAATTGCAGTTCGAAATTTTGAACTAGGAAATAGTGATGAGATAAATAAGAAGCATGTAACTCAGTTGACCAAAACAAATTTGCATAGTTTCAGATCCTGCAAAAACGCAAAAGTAGTCGAAAATTTCTTACTTTATGGATCAAACCCGTTACTCGTGTAGAGCATACTAAAATTAAGCAAAATATTCACCGTTTGATGTAGCTAACAAATTCTGCATCAGACACAGCAGAGAGCTTATCAGCTTGGCTAATATCATCATCATCAACTGGAGCAGGAAGATTAAGATCTATCAAACCCAAGTTATTGTCTCCAAACTTTGTGGAACTTCTTGCAGGAGTACTTGAAGAAGCTGCTACACCAATTACATGAGATCTTTTGTGGCCACCAAGAGCTTGCCCAGATGAAAATACTCTAAAACAAAATGGACATCCATGGATTTTCTTCTCTGGCAGAGAAGTAGAAGCACCTGCATTTTCTGTTGGCTCCAAGTTTGGTTCTTTACTTGGTGTATAAACTTTGAGTTTCTTGTGACTTGCTCTATGCCCACCTAAAGCTTGATAAGATTTAAACACTTTGTTGCATGTTTCACATTTGTACTTCCCTCTTACTTTTGTCTTGCAAGATTTGAACTCACCAGAATCATCTGTTTCAGTTTCTACTTCCTCTTCAAGTTCCCGATCTTCTTCTTGATTCTCTTGTTCTTTTCTCTTCCATCTGTCTCTTGAAAGCATCATAAGACAGAAAGCGACATCTTCTTCTGTTGTAGTGTCAGAAATTGAACTCACCGGTTCAGGTTCTTGACCCGATGATGACTCAGCTGCTGCCTTAAAAGTACCCATTTTCTTGAGTTCAAGCTTCTTTACTATGTTGTTGTTCTCTTGCTCTTGCGTTGGTCTTTGCTGATGATATTGATGGTGATGATTCTCTAACAATCTGTAAGTTCTCTTGGATCGTCTTCTTGTTAGGTTCTTTGATGACTCGGTCTCACTTTCTCTATCTTGAAGAACAACAGAACCAGCATCAGCCGCAGCAAAACAGAACTCAGGATCAACCAATCGAACACTTCTTTTGGGGTTCTCTCTGAGCCCATAAAGAACACCCTTTTCTTCTTCCTCTTCCTCCTCCTCCTCTTCTTCCTCACCTTGTCCTTCTTCTGCTTCTTCTTCTGAAGATGAAATTGATTCAGTGTCTTCACTAACTTCAATATGTGGGGATTGATCTTCTAGTTTTGGAGGAACTGGAAGCTTCAACAAATGAGACCTCATGTGGCCGCCCAAAGCTCTACCGTTAGAGAAGCTTTTGAAGCACAATTTGCACTTGTGCTTCTCCATTAACTTGAAAACAGAGCAAAAGAAACAGAGGGATTTTTCCTTCTTTGTGAAAAAAGATTGTGACTTGTGGATTTTTCTTTTTCTATAGGGGAAACTGGAAAGAGTTGTGAAGAAGTTGAGGAAAAGAGTGGAAACTAAAAGGAGTAGGTGACAAGCATTCCTCCACCAAGAGAGATGTATACAAGGATACAAAATAAATAAATAAATATTTTTTTTAAAAAAATAGCTTTGATTTTGATTTTTTGAGAGGATTAATTGATTTTCCTTAAAACGGTATATATTAAAACATTAAATAAAATTTAATTAAAGCTCTTGCATGAAGGGAGAAAGAGGGACATGTAACATGCGAGGCTTGCCCGTTTCTGAATTTATTCCCAGCCATTCTTCTTTCAACCTTTACCTCTCTTTTGTTTCCCAACTTGCCCTTTCTACCTAGTGATATTCAAAATTAAAAAAAAAAAAAAAACAGTATGCTACAACCTACAATGGAAATGAACGAAAAAAAATATATTTTCATAAAGTATTTCCCAAGCACGAAGCTACAACATCTTCGCATTTTCATTGACATGGTTTAAGATTTAAGATTTTAAATATTTCAATGTGGGTTTTAGGGATATAAAAAGCAGAGTATATATAGTTTGTCCAGAATATCATGAAAAATAATTTATTTTAATGAATTATTTAAGAATTTAAAATTCAACGTGAAAAAAAATTGTCCGGAACATTTGTATTGTTTAAGAATTCATGTATTTGATTTTAATCATGTTACTTTCAAGTGTGAGAAATGAAATCCCGTGATTTAATTTAGTAAAAAATAAAGGCAATTTAGGATTAAAAAAAGAAGAAGAAGGTTACCAAAATAAACCGGTTGCTTACTTGTACCAGTCAAGAAAACTGATGGGTTTGTTGTAACGATGAGACATGCTATACGACTCCACTCTCTTAACACCCTCGAGCTGTGATATTTAGGATGTAACAGGCAAATAAGATCCAATCAAATCTCATATTTAATAATCCAAATAGTGGAGTTATTATTTATCACCGATTTTGGTAATTAAATACTGAATTGGAAATTACGTTTCATACCTTATTAATGAGCTCCCTCCTCCTATTATTATTGTTGTTATTGTTATTATTTTCTTGAATTGATTTTCCTGAAGTAAATTAATTAAATGGGTAATATACATGTGTATTGATTAAAATCGGGTTTTAGCTTTTCTTAGGAAAGTTTCCTTTAAATTTGGATCTTTTGTTGAAACGTCTTGATGGGAAAAAAATACGTCGTCGCTTCCTTTGAGAAAGGAGTTTTCCATGGGAGAGCAGTAAATGCCGTTTTGTTAGGGGATGGTAGACCCAGTCCTTCTAACCCTTGGTACCGCCCGTTTATTCTAACAAAACGCGGTCCATGTGGATTCCTTCCAATTTATACGTTCTTTTTGTATGAGAAAAAGGTGTCTCTTCGTATAGTACATTGAGGCGGTGATTGCTCAGTGCAGTGATCTTTTTTAAAAAAATATTTTTTTTAATTTTAAATTATATTAAAATAGAATTTTTTTAATTTTTAAAATTAACATATTGATATAAAATAATTTAAAACAAGTAAAATTCAAACCTTGTGAAAAGTGCGGTTGGACCCGGAGACAAACAATCTTTGAACAGTTGTTATTGCATGCATGCAGCTCTGCTATTGGGATTCAAAGTTAATTTCTAGCGTGGAAAAAGAAGATGTTGATATTATAAAAGCATTTTTTGATATCATAAAATTAATTATTTAATGAATGAAAAGACGAAGCATGCACCTAATAAAATAAATTCAAAAACATTTAATTTGATAAATCATGAATTATGAATAGTAATTAAAGGCTAAAGCTTGAAGTTGATCTTTTTATCAAGAAACAAACGGTAGATGTGTATGTACTTATTTTATAAATTTTGGTTATAAAAAGTCATGCTAATTAATGATAATATATGTATAATAAATTAACTTTGAAATACAGAAAGGAGCGGGACCACTTTCAAATCCTATATTTATTTAATTCTATAGCGATTAAAATAAATATTCCAAAGAGATTGAAACATTAAAATTATGGAAAAGATGTATTTATTTAGTCAAAATCTTCATTTCTTTTCATTTATGCATTTTTTTTCAATTTTGACAGAATATCCTTTTTTTCTTTTTCTTATTTTTTGCTAACAACATGATTTTTTTAATGCCCAAAACCTAAATTTCAACTTGTTTTAACAAAAAAAGAATTCCAATTTTTTTTGAAAAACCTCATTTATAACCCAAAAAATGATATTTAATCAGTCTAAAAATTAAAAATAGAAAAAAAATTACTTTACAATCCTTCATCTTCTTTTTTTAACATGGTTGGAAGACAAAGCCACATTTACTAAGTCTCATGTACAAGATGAACCAATTGGTATCAATGTCAGCCTTTTTTATTGTTGAAATGCGATGAACAAAGAACTTTCCCCTTCATTTCTATGATGAATTCCTCTCTTCTTTGTCAACATTCAAGGACCAGAGTATGAAACGCCAGAGAAATGAGGTTTTGTGATAAAAAATTAAAACCTAAAACAACAAGAATGAAAAATATAGAAATATATAACTTTAGGAATGAAATTGAACTTTTGTGAGAGCTTCAAATACTAAATTGAACTCTCTCAACATTCACGACTGAAACATAAATACCTAGTATCATAGGAAAGAAAATGCAAAATTCTAAAAGTTTAGGGACTAAATTGAACTTTTAAAAAATATCATGGAAAAATAAAAAAAAAAGAACAAATTAAAAAAAGAAGAAGATTAAGATCAGATTATGAACACTAAATTACATGAATCAAAATGTAAAATAAAAAATGAATGAAATTAAATTAAATTAAATTATTGCAAAACTTCAAGGACTCAATTGATCTTTTTTCGACATCCACGGATGAAACATGAAGAATAAAGTTTCAGGACCACGATATAAATACCTATAATTACAAGGATGGAAATATAGAGCTTAAAAATTCCAGAGACCAAATTTGATTTTCGTAGACTTTAGAGACCATGTTAAACTTCTAGGGGTTGCACTTTCGTGTAGCTTCAGGACCGAAATGTAAATGTTTAAAACTAAAATGATGAAAAATAAGAAATCTAAAACTTTTAGTGATTGAATTGAATTATTTTGAAAACATAAGGGACCAAATTGAAATCTTGAAGATTGCACTGTACAATGCAATCCACAACTACAGCTGTTGTAGTAAAAGTAGCAACTGAAAGAAATATATCACACGAGATGTGAATGATCCTTTTAAACTCGATAAATCTAGTTTTAATTTTTGAAAACTAACTAAAAATATAGTTTAACCATTTTAAAAAAATTAATATATTTTTATATATCGGAGCATCGTCAGTACCTTCGATTTTTACTTCTGCTCGAGATCACGTCGAACCAGCAAGAAATTTTAACAGGGAGGCACAGAGGAGAGGATTCTTTACTTTATTCAACGCCGTAGAGAAGGATTAATTAATCAGTAAAACATAATTATGAATTTAATCACAAATTGAAATACCAGTTCAATGCTTAACTATGTCATTATTACGAGAGTCCAAGACCGGGACATATTAGCATATCCATATTAATAATTTTATTAAAGTGACAACCATAGATAAATATATTACTTGTTGTGTATATGGATACACTAATACGACTATGATATCAGTGTATATATTAATTAATATGTTGATTAATATATAAACAAACTCATTGATGTTGATAAATTGACTTGTCGAATGTCCATATATTGAGGGATCATGTGTCCAAACTAAAAAAAAAGTTTTTCTTGTTTAGGAAACACTAAGAGCGTCTTTGACAGTGTGGTTGCGGGTGCTTTTCAAATAGTTTTTCGTGCTGAAATGCATGCCAACGATGTTTTTTTATTTTTTAAAAATTATTTTTGACATCAGCACATCAAAACAATCCAAAAAGTACAAACCGCACTCAATTTTAGTAAAAAAAAATTTAAATTTTAACGAAACGCAGGTACAAACACAATATCAAACATTCCCTAAAAATGTTGGAGATTTACAGTTTGGTCTCCTATCAACTGTTCATGCAACAAATCAAGTTGGTCTACTAAGAAGCTAGCTCTTCAAGTTTAAAGTTTAGCGAATGTTTTTTAAAGTGTATTTTTTTATTTAAAAATATATATATTGAATTATTTTTTGTTTTTTAAAATTTATTTTTAACATTACTATATTACGATATGAAAACACAAAAAAAATCATTTTAAAATAAAAAAATAAAAAATATTTTTGAAATGTAAAAATTAACTACTCTTGTTAACTAGACAAATAAATTTATCAAGATATTTGAAAATATCTATGATTTTCATAGATTAATTTGAATAATTCAATACTTGACTCAAAATATCTCGTGATTATAAGATATAGTTTTTCAATGATGTAAAATATTACTATTCAATCTTATAAAATAATAAACAATATTAATCTTTTAATTATTTCAAGGGGGTTACTTTACAGATTATTTGAATTTAGCGCCTGACTAACTATATATATATATATATTGTTCTGAATTAAAGATCAGGTACTGCTGATTGATTGCTTTTTTTTTTGGTCTGTATATGTATATGATGTAACAGCTTTGTGAAGCCGAAAATTAACCATAAATAATATAGGGCCAATGAATGGTTTAATTGGCAGATAAAATCATAACGTATTTTAATCGAAAACACCAAATCAATGCTCCTGATTAATTTTTTTACCAGGTCGAGAAAATTATTATTAATAATAGTAAAAGCGAGCAAATTCTATCATTACAAAAAGACAGCTGTAATAACACGCAATGCTAAAACACACCGAGTCAACTCCACCAAGACCTTGAATTAATATAAAAAATAAAATAAAATTCTCGTGTTGCACAACAGGTGCTTTAAAGATTTCCGTGAAATATATCACAAGAAATAATTGTTCATTAGTCACTTTGTGAATCCTGTTGGATCTAATGGTCAAGGATACACATTCTTTCTTTCTTTTTAATTATCATTATTCAAATTCCAAACCAAGTTATTTTTTTTTAATAAATCATGTAATTATAATTACAAAAAAAAATTGGGATAGAATTAGACTTCACTATGTTGGGACCACGTTTGGGATAGAATGTGGGGCTTTTACATCAATGCCATCGTTGAATTCTACTTGTGTAAAATTTTAGCGTGGGGGCACATAAAATTAGCCCCGTAATAGAAAGGAGAAAATCTTCATTTTTACGTTTAACAACCTACAATTTTAACTTTTTACATTTACTGATATACGAGAAGTATGTAATTAAAAAATAGCAAATAATGTTTTCATCAAATAAATAAATAAATAAATAAATATATATATATATATATATATATTCAACCAAATAGTTTTTTTTTTCTCTCAACATTTCAAAACTCCACAACTTTAACAGTGCGCAAAAGCAAGATAAAAAAAATAGAAATCATGTTTTTGCTGTTGTGTATTTTATTTTTAGGGAGAACACACACTAAAAACCTAACTTTCAACTACCCTCGAGCACAAATACATTCTTAATTTCCATAAAATAAACAATGGAAAAAATAAAAGAATTAATTTAAATTACCCTATATTTTATTGATATATTCTCATAAAATTACGAACCAAACAAAAGAGTTTGACGGAAATACAGTAAAAAAAAGAAGGTATAGTACCAATTGTTTTGCACAGCCACTCAATTTGGAGTGAACTGAAGCTCACCACAGTGCACGTTAGCAGTAGAGACAGATTGAGTAAGCTTTCAAGTACAAAATGTATATCTGTTGTACATATCCATCATGGTTATTTGGCTTAACCTGAGCAGAGACCATATATATAGAACCATGTTGATTTGGCACAACATGAACTGGCCATGTACATGCGGTCAGATGATAATCTTTCAAAAAAATTATTATTTTTTTATTTTAAATTATAATTTTTAATATTTTACCAGATAAAAAATATTTTCAGAACCAGTATTTTATCACTCGAGCTTCTATCTATCTAACAAGGACACGGTGGGTGCTCAAAGGAGGAAGGACCCACCAACTGGTGAGATAATCCCATCAAACCTTCACCTCAGTAGCTAAGGTTAAGCAAGAAGAGCTGGTCTAATCACATATTATGATCACTTGTTAAGACTCTAAATTTGATTATAAGTCGAGATCAGGGTGACCTTTCGGGATTTCCAAATGATTGGGCATTCGAATTATTTCGACTGTGGGAGCTATTTACCACCGAGTAAAAATTAAGCGGGGATACGAGGGTATAATTTAATTAATTATACTCTAAATTTAATTATTGATTTAAATTTTATAAAATTTACATAGTTATTGACTTTATAACTCAAGAGATTATCAATGTGTACATAAACTGACCCAAATTCACATATTAATTAAAATATTAAAGAGATATTTAATTGATTTTTTTTCTCGTGAAATTGTAAGTGTGCAATACCATGCTTATATACCTACTATTTTATATTAGTTCTTGTTTTTTATAGCAATTTATATATTAATTATGATAAATTTTATTTTAAAACATTTTTTGTTCTCGTTCTGATTAATAAATTAAAAAAATAAATTTAAAACTTGAATATAGAAAGGAAGAAAATGAACATTATTTTTTTACCACTAGACTTATTATTTGAAATTGCATGTATACATATAATTAATATTTCATGGAATTTACATTTTCTTAGGAGAAAAATATTATCGAATCCATCCTAACTGCTAAAGCCGATTTAGCTACCACAAATTGTTAAAAAGACTAATTTTGAACCTTTTATAGGTCTTGATGTTATTTTTTATTTAAAAAAGAACAATTTCACCATAGATAATTGACGATATCACCTGGGATGGATATTCGGACCCCATTTTGGGTCCAGTTTCCATGGCATTCGATCAAAATTAAACACATGATACAAAAAAAAAAAGAGAATTCTAAACAGAAAATAAATACGATAATTTTCTTCATTGTTAGGAACCTTGAACACTTTATGTAGCACACTAACAACTTTAGATCTCCGAAATCTCACTGTGATTATGTGAGGTCCCTCTTTTTGTTGAGGGATTAATTAGGTCAATCTAAACATATATGATTAAATAGAAGGCCTCATAATTACTCTGAAGAAAGTCTGCTCGCTAGTCCAATGCCAAAAAGTTTTTTGATCAATTTCAAGAGAAGAGCCTGTGGTCAACTGTTTGGGATAGACTCATTTATTTAAGCTTCTAAAGATATGTTTGGAGGATCGGTTAGGTAACCTCCTAAAGCATGTTGCTATTAATTGGCCCTTATTTTTTTAAAAAAGAAAATTATGCTCAACCACCATGATTCCAAACAGGGTTTAACTATAATATTATTAAATTAACAAATTAATTAATATGATATTAGACTTCAGGAGTCCATGAAGCATTAAAAAACATGGGTCCTTCCACGAAAAAAAAAAAATACTTCTTTCATGATTATTGTCTTGAAAAATTATTCCACGACAGGTAAATTCGATAAAACAAAAATACAATTAGATTGGGTCAATGAGTAAATCGTCTGTTCTGCTATTAAAACATGTCCTTCTACTCTTGGCCCGTCGAGCATGTGCTCCCTCCACCTCGATCTAATGCCTTTCCTTTCCAGATAATTCGAGATTAAAATAAGAGGATTTGACTTGAATTAATGTAAGATAACATTATTAGTGACAGAGGGACTACATTTCAACAGACCAAAAGTACAGGGATGAAAATAATAAAAATAAAACTAGAAAAACCATATTAAGAGAATTTAAAGAGTGGAGGGACTGAATGAGATAAAGGCTGTAAAGTTACCTCTGCCCGGGGATTTGTTCTTGCTTTTCTTTTTTATCGGTGGCAATGGTACGCAAACTGCGAAAAGCAAGCCTTGCTCTTGCCGCCATGAAACGGAAAGCACTTTTCAAAACTTATTTCCAAAAGGCTCGTTTTCATGATATATGATAATATTCATATAGACTATATAGCTGGATCATTTGTACATAATAAACTAATTGCTTTAAAATACTAAACCAAGCAGCCATTTCTTTCTTGACGTTTTATTATTAAACGGTGTGTTGAACTACCTTCGTTATTGAGATTAAAGTCCATGTTTGTTAATGTAGTTCAATCGTGTTTTTATAATATTTTAGTTTTTAAATTTTTTTATATTTTAATGTTAAAAATAAATTTATAAAAATAAAATAAAAATATTATTTTGATACACATTCAAATAAACAAGTATTTTCAAATACAATATTTCCTGTACTCCCGAACAAACTTTAAATTTATTTTTAAAGTCTAGAAAAAAGTACACTACTATATAGTATTTTATAGTTGTATTGGATTTAAAATTTATAAAAAAACTACTTTGCACATTTTAAATTTGAATTTCAATAACAAAGGAGAGAGTATACATTCTTAAATTTAAGTAATCACACTAACCTTCTAGGATTAAATCAAATTATGTATCCACAAATCGGATTTGATTCAAGCTTGGTGTAAAAAACAATTAAGCAATTAGAGAGCTTAAAAGCTAGTTATGATGGACTGGGGCTGTGATTGGATTGATGGGCCCTCGCTGAACAGGAAATAGTATCCTTGCACCACGGTTTTGAATTCCGCGTCATTCATAATTTCAACTGTCGCTTGATGAGAAGGCCAACAAATATTTGAGAATTCTGCTGGAGTGAGAGGACCAAGACGTCCACCGATCTAAAGCCTGGTTTTTTAGTTTATTATTGATGGTTTTTTAAAGTTTTTTTTTATTTAAAAATATATTAAAATAATATATTATTTTTAAAATAATATCTTTAATATTAATATATTGAAATAATTTTTAAATATGTTCAAAACCTATTTAAAAACTTTAAGAATAAAAAATAATTAGAGTCTAATCTTCATGAATAATTTATTATTTGTATTATTATTTTCATATTAGAAAAAAATAATTGAAAAAAAAATAAAATTTAAATAAAAAATTATAATATTTTCAAGAATAATATCAAAATTAAAAAGTAGGTGAATCTAATAAATGTTTTTTGAAGTGTCAAAATAAATTAAGAAAAAAAAGAAGAAAGGAGAAAAAGAAAAGGGCCAAGCCTCACAATTAGCCTAGCAATAGTAGTAGGCTTGGAGGCCGAGCTCGCTCGCATGCAGCGTTGCTTTATATTTTTATCAAGGGGATGTGTTAAAAACTGAAAAGACAAGTCGTCTATCTAAAAATAACAGTGCTAGTGCAATTGAACCCGCAACCTCATGGTTGTGACTTACGTGCTAACAAATTCTAAAATATTGACCCGTAACCTTATTTGTGATATCCATTTTTTAGAGTTTTTAACCTTTTATTATATGCTATATCTAAAATGTCCAATTTTTATGGGTCGAGTTGTATCCGAGAGGGCAAGGACTCCAAATAAGTTCATTTTTTCAACACGCCTACCATAAATTGACATAATATATACGTGGTTACAATTTACAAGGTGATTTGAACTGATGGAAATACTTACTATACAGCAGCTCTAAAATGTTGCTAAATCCTACCACAGCAAGATCGAGAATCATTCACTACTCCCCCAGTCTCACAAAACGGCTACACTTTATTGCTATCAAGAGCATCAATTGTTAAGTAAAAAAATACCTTATTTTTATTTGGTACATCTTAATAGCTGATCCCTGCATAGTTGAAGGAAGAGCTAGCTAGCTAGGGTAGGGTGCCCAATCAACATGCCAAAACGTGGTTGCAAGTGCTGGAAACACAATGGAGTATTTATAGCCAAAGTTTTTAGTGGCATGTACTTTATTGGAAGATTCTAACTCCAAGATAAGGAGGGCTACGAGTTGACAAAGAATCCATTAATCTTGTATTTGTTCTAAACTTCAAATCAGTTTTTCCTGATTTTACATTAAGATTCACCCTTTGAAAATGGGTGTCCTTTGAGAATATATTTTTTCATGATTGCCAGTTTGTTGCGGATTTTACTCTAAAAAAATAATTTTGATCAAATTGAACAGGTGTTCGGTTTGATCCAGGTTATATTCTCAATAAATAGTATATTCTGGTCTAGTTAGATTTTTTGGTTCAAATCGGATCGTGAATACCCTTACTCACGAGTCATTATGTAAGAATTTGTTTGGAACACTTAAATTTTGAATTTTATTTTTGTTTAAATTTTATTTTTATATAAATTTTTTATTGTTTGAAAGTTATGATGTAAAAAATATTTTTTAAAAAATAAAAAAATATTTTATTTTAATACATTTTAAAAAATATATTTTAAAAATTATACCTGGATGACTTTTAAAAACTTAAGCCTTAAGCGATTGAAATGTCGGTCAACTTAGCAGAGAGCATTTATACAACAAAGTATTCGATTCCATTGGCGGAAACAGACTGATTACTCCTGAGGTGGAGGAGTGGTGGCTGTTCGTAGTGAGTTCTAGCATGTTTTCCTCAATTAAGCTAGCTTATTACCAGGTCAGAGATACCATGCACTATTATTCTTGGCAAATAATCTTGATTGTTATGTCAAGATATATTGCGCAAATCTTTATGATCATATATTCTAATACTTTTTAAGCACGGCATATCTTCAAATTATATGATGGTGGACAAGTTGCGCGGTGGAATAATTAATTTGTGTCTTTATACACGATTCCATCGTTCATTTGCAGGTCTTCTTCTTCTTCTTCTTTTATATATATATATATATATATATATAAGCAATTAAGGTCTTCTTTCTTGCTATTTTTAGTTTTATTTTATTTTTAATAGGACAGTTCTTACAAATTGATTAAGAAATTAATTTGATTTAGGACTCACCAACCCTCGAGATTGATATACCTTCCATCATGTTCTGATCCCAGCAACAAATCAATTTAAACAAGAGCTACTTTTTTTTTTTTTTTTTATGTTTCGAACTTTAGATTCGGTCGTGAGAAATGAAATTCTCAAGAATATGCTAGATCTAATTAATAGGGTGGTTTCTTTTGAAGGAAATGAACTTAATTCCGATAATTTCTTTTAGCTTCGGAAAATTAACTCAGTGTAGTACTAGATTTATATATTTTCTCAAATTTATAAATTTTATAGATTAAATCTCAAATATTTCCCATATTTATCAACTCTGGCATTTACCAATTCTTTAAATAATTTGTCTAATGTGCACATTTTATGTTCTAAAAATGACATTGATTTAAAGAAAATTTGATAAAAAAGCTAATGAATGTTAATATTTTTTAAAAAATTATGATGCACATGAAATAACTAGTGACATCTTATTAATTACCTTATAAAATCTACTTTAAAAAAAGACATACACTAATTAATATGAAAGAGAATATATATAATTTATAATTTATAATTTATAATTCATAAAATATAATAAAAATATCTTCACTTAATATTTATCTTTTCAATTTGTATCTTTCTATTTTTTCAAAGAAAGAGACACATACTAGTTTGAGAGGAAAAAAAAAATCTATGACTCACAAAAATAATAAAAATATCTCTATTTAGAATATTTATTTCCTTACTTGTATCTTTCTATTTCTTTAAATTGAATTGAGAGCAATTAATAGGATTATATTAGTTATTTTATAAGCGATGTTGATGTATTAAAATGATATTTATTTGAAGAAAATTTAAAAAATAATAAAAAGACTTATTGATTTTTTTTTAAAAAATCATTTAAGACTTAATTGATAAAATTTATAAGTTTTGGACTCAATAAAAAATAAATATATAAGTTTAAGACTAAATTGAGGTTTCTTCTTTCTTTAATTTTTTTTTATAATCATATGATCATTTTTTTCACACAACAAAAATAATTTTTAACATGCATTTGTCTAATTTTTTTTTCAAATAAATCTGGAGGGCATCAAAAAGTATCATACAAATGATAAATAATGTTATAGCATGTGGCTATATAACAATTGCTGCTTGTATAAGCTGTTTGAACCCATTTCCGTGTTTAAAATTCTTTTGGAGATATTAATTTGAACTTCAAATATAATTTAAATAATAAAAAATAGTAAAGCAAATATGAAAGAAGATGCTCTAATTTATTACGGTAATTTTCAAATAAAAAATTCTAAAAATACCCTTTTCTTTTCTGTCAAAACCCCTATAACTTCTCTTCACCATTTCATATTTTACCGAATCCAAGTTCTTGTGTTGACTAGAAAAAAAACACACATGTAATGGGAAAAAAGACGTAAATAAATAAACTTATGTGCCATATATATGTAGCTGAACTAAAGCATCTCGGCTGTCTGAAATGACAATCAACCAGGTGCTCTAAGAGGAAGCCCATTTCATGCTCAGGCTGGCAGTAGCACCTCAAGCAACAAGGACAAAACCCGGGTTTCTAGTTTCAACATTCGAAGAAGAAATATCAACGCTAAAAATGTAATTTGCCAATCAATGGGATTTTGACAAACTTTTTAATATTAGGTAATTGAAGTGGGATTATGGTGGATACTATACCTTGTTTATCAGTACATTTTCAGCAAAGTCAACTCCTTTGCTGGATAATACTAGAGAAATGTATCCTTCTTCATTGGATTGTAGATTATGGGCAGTTGCAGCTAGCATCAATACAAGACAGAAAACTAAGAAATACAAAGGGTCTGCCATGAAATTAACTGGAGCAAAGAATGATTCTTGTAAAGGCAAAACAATTAAAATTGTTAATTTAATTCATTTCCACATCTATTCATCGATGTACCGACAAAAGGCAAAAATTATTTGAAGGGCGCGCATTACAGCCCAATGAACACATAATTGCAGTGATTGGTGTAACAATTATAGTTACAAAATTTTCTTGTAATTACAGTTTTTAAATACAAAATTGGACAAATGAAAAAAGAAGAAAAGAAAAACTTGAAACCCGGCCCGTGTTGGGTCTCAAGATTTTATAACTGGTCAGCTCTCACATCAGTAGTTGAACCAATTCCCACCTGCAACCATGGAGATGAACTTCCACTAGTGCTCATGTCTTTTAATTCACCAAGTTTTGCTAACTTCACCTTACTATCTGCTTCATCATTCACATTCTGGACTGAACTATAATAATTATTAATATCATCGTTATTGTTGTCTTTGGTGTCACGATGATCCTTTTCATTTTGGTGCTGATGATTGTTGTCATCCTTTACTTTTGCATCAACTCTCGTCCAAGGTTGTAAGTAAATCTCAGTAGAAACCGCAATATTTGAAGGGTTTGCAACAGGTGGATGAGCAGGAAGATTGAGATCAAGTGTGAGATCTAGTGGCTCAGAATTGTTGATAAACTTTGGTCGTCGTTGAATTTGGTCCAAGTGATCCTGAAATTGATGGAACTTGGGGAAAGATGAAGTGTCTGGAGAATTTGAAGTGAGCCAATGACACCTTTTATGGCCACCTAATGCTTGTCCGGATGAAAATACACGATGACATATGGAACATTCGTGCACTTTGGATTTCCTTTTCGAAGTGGAAGCCAATGGAGGAGTTGAACCATGATCGAATTGCAAAGTCGATGTCGATTTTGTTGAAAAGAATTCATCATTTGTGATGAAATCTTCATCATGATCAGCTAGGCTATCTTCCATGCTTTGATCAAGCGGGGCTGCATAACATCCTTTAACCTTCTTGTGGCTAGCTCTATGTCCACCCAATGCTTGATGTGAATTGAAAACTTTCTTGCATGCTTTGCATTCAAACATTCCTTTAGCAATCCCCTTGGCCTTGTCTAATGGTGGCTTGTATTCCACGTGAGCCATAAAATTCAACGGATTTCTTCGCTCTTCTTCTTTACTAGCAGATGCACAAGACTCCTCAGGCTCGGTTTCAAAGGGATCAACTGTTGCATTAGATAGCATCATGAGGCAATTAGCAAGATCTTCCTCTTCGCTTGACGGGCAACTTGAGTTAAAATTGCCAACTTTAGCTCTCAATGATCGTTTTCTTTTAGACCAATAGCAACCCCTTCTTGGAGTTCCACCCTCCTCGTCCGATCCTGGAGAGGAAACAAGTAATTGATCTGCTTCCTCGGACGTGCATCTTCCATGTTCAAGAAAAGACTTCCATGACAAGAATTCTTTGCCACAATTTTCACAAACCCGACAGCTCTTCAATCGATTTGGATTCGTTCTTAACGCATACATACGCCTGGTTCCAGGGGGCACGGTGGCTCCCAATTTATCTTCCCAGTCACTAGCAGGATCTTCATCTTCCATGTTGACATTCTCATCACCTATTCCGTGTGCTCTCATGTGCCCTCCTAGTGCTCTTCCACACATAAATCCTTTCTTGCATATTTTACAAAAGTGCTTGAAGTTTGGTTGTTGATCCACAAGCAAAGCCATATAAAGTGGGAAAAAAAACAACAAACGAAAGAAATGAAAAACTAAGAGAGAAAGAATTAATGAATATTAATCAATGAAGTGAGGTTAACTAATGATGTAAGAGATCGAATGGGGCGAAGTTTGTTCTCGTAGCGCAACTTGCTGTAGGGTTGTATGGTTAAGAGTGCTAACCAGACCTAGCTTCTAGATATAGCCATGGTTTAGAGAGAGATAAGAGTAAATAATAGTTGAGAATATGGTGCCAAGTGGTGGGAGGTTAAGAGGGCTAGAGACTTTTTCTATAACATTGTGGTGGTGGCGCCACCGGTCAAACAAACCAAAGGAGCTTAGGTCCGTACGTCTGTGGGAGAAAGAGAGAGTGGTGAGTGAGGGAGTGAAAGGGGAAGAGAGTAGTGGTTCTAACTGCCATACCTATTCATATCCCTTCAATTCCAAGCCAAGAAAACTAAAAACTCATGCTTCTCCCTGTTTGTCGGTTGGTTCAAGCTGCCTTTCCACACAAATATTATGTCATTTGTCTAATAAAAACATATGTGTGTTTGTTTCCACTTTTTTAGTTTCGGAACAACTCATGAAATCTCCGAGTACAATGCGGATCAATTTGGATAAGTTTTAGGGTCTGCTTGATCTTAGTCCACCGAGAGCAGTACTATGTGAGAAGCTAGCTAATTCAGTGTGATCTTCGTTTCTACGATTTAAATAAATTTTCCCTAAAAAGTTGTGTTATTTTTCATAAACATAAAACACACATTTCTTAAATTCAAATTATATATATATATATATATATATATATATATATATAATGTGTGTGGGATGTCTCTTTCTATAAAATTTGAGATTTCCATAAAAGATATCTCTATCTCAAATTGAGAGCAAACTACCTCTAATTGTAAAGAAAAAAAAAGCGCGATATTAGGTAATGTTTTGATAAAATTTTACTCATATTAGAGACGGAAATATCTCATGAAAGAAGAAAAGGAAGGGCTATTCCTATTTTATTTTGCCTAGCCCAAATAAACCTTCCAAAGAAAAATAAATAAATTAAAAGAACTTGCGTCTTTCCCACGCGATCGTTTGTACGTATCAGAAATCGCTGAAGCTTGGAATGAAAAGGATGATTAAGAGAATTTGAAAATTACTCCATTTAATTTATGCAATAAATTGAAAAGATTGACGAACGGATTAATTCAATAAACAAAAAACGGAAAAAAAATATTATTTCTGTGCAGCGTTACTTCGCTCTCGCTCGGTTGAATTTGCACATTAATCCATTTATAGTATTCAATCGGGTAGTCATCGAGAATCATTTTGCGCTATTTTACTGGTTCAGCAGAAGATTTGGGCATTGTTGTTCCTATGCATGTCGATGTTTATATTGGAGCTTCATACAGTAATGCTATAATTACCTAAGACATCTAAAATATTTAGAAAACATTATGGTGCTTCGCTATTTATATATGGATAATAAATCACCTCAATCTTTTTATTTATTTATTTTTACTTTGTAGACTCTCTCTCTCTTTCAATTAGACCCTTCAGAACCGAATTTAACCTAATTTGATGAAATTATGCTTTTCATTTTCTTTTTTTTCCACTCTCCCCTTTCTATATGAACTCAATTTTGTTTTTTAGTTTCTAAACTGTTTTTCTTCCGATTAAATCCTTTTACAATCTAATTTGATGAAATAAGGCTCTTCCTCTACCTCTTTTTTTTTTTTTTTTCAATTCAACCTTTTTTTTCCTTTCCCCTCATTTTTATTTCAATTTCATCCTTTATTTTCTCAATTTTATCATCATATATTTTTTTAATAGTCATCCGGATTGTTCTAGAACTAATTAACCAAGTCAACCGGATCATATCATAACATCTCTAACATGATTTAATTTTAAACTCGGGCTAGATAAAGAGTCAAGTTTGAGGTTTTTTTTTCTTTCAATTCCATCATTTTCTTTTCTAAATTATGACTTCAAACCTTTTTTCACCCGTCAACATGGTTGTTTTTAGACCGGTCAAGTTGATTGGATCATATTAAGACAACCCCCACATGGTTTAATTTTAAACTCGGGTTAGGTAAGAAGTTTTGAGATTTTTTTCTATCATTTTTTTTTCAATTTCATCATCATCGTTTTTTACCAGTTGGGTTGGTTGTTTTTGAACTGACCAGGGTGATTGGATCATGTCGGGACAACTCCCAAATGATTTAATTTTAAACCCAAGTTAGGTAAGAAGTCGAATTGAAAATTTCAAGATTGACTCGTTGAGCCAAGTTTATAACAATTTCAAATAGTTCACAATGACGTAAATATTTTTTTTTTGTTATGTTCAATTAATTTTTTTATATGATCCGCAACAAAATGCTAGCATATAAACTAGTTATCTCTAAGCTAAATTGTTGCTATATTGTGATTTGTTGGTATATGTTTGGGTTGGTGTTTCTGCTTCACGAGGCTGGTTATCTTTGTGACTATGAAAGATATCTCATCGGTGAATCAGTAAATTAAATTGCCAAATTGGTTTGGTTCTCAAATTGAGTTGTTTATGCAATTGATCCAGGTTTGGTTCTCAACTTAGGTCTTTTAAGAAATTAGTTTGATCAAACCTTATCAAACCAACTTGAACCGATGATCTAATCAGTTTGAACGAATGTAACATAACGGACAAGCCTACAAGCCAACCCTACCAAAGATGTGTCATTAACTTTTTTAAACATAAGTGACAAGTCATCCCCCAAGCAGACATGTCATTTACTTTAAGGGAAAATAATTGAAAAATGTATCATTGTGTTAACAGTCGAGTCATTAACCTCTTACTTGGAAGCACTTGTGTCACCATTAGGTCATAACAAAAAAAAGTAAAGCTGAAGGGGTTTTCACTGTACACATATATAATTCACTTTCACTATAATATTATAATTATGATTTTTCCCTTTTTAAAAACACTCAATTGCGATCTATTAATCATTCAATTCTTTTCAGTATGATTAAATCACTTAATTTTTATTTTTTTGTTATTTTGTTAAGGTTATTTTTTTATGTTTCTCTCCAAGTAGTTTTTATCGTTATGTTCTCTCCTGTTGAAACCTGAGAGGTTCTTACATAACACATCCTATGCCATCTCTCTGTCTCCCCGTCTTCCATTGCATTCTCTCTAGTTATCTGATAGAGATAATAATCTTATTTATCTGATAGAGATACAGACAATTAAATCGTCATTAGCATTTGTGTAAAATAAAAGAAAAAATCAATAGCTTAGCTATGATTTGAATTCTTATTAGTGATCTGCTCCCACGGGTTGTTTAATGGAACGCTTCGAAATGGGTAGAAGAAGAAAGTTGACTTTTTTGTTTTTTACAGAGATATCACTCGTCACTCTTCAAAATAGACCAGTAATATATTTTTCAGTTTCAACTTCAAAAACTGATTTTGAGTTAATTTTTTTTTTTGTAGAGAACTGTATTTATCAGTTCGGTTGGAATTTTAATCCCAAAATCAGACTTTATAACACCCCTATAAGAGTAAGTATAAAGTAGTTCTATCCATTTAGGTGGTGGTCCAGTAGTAAGAACTTGAGATTAAGAGGATTGTTTTCTCTATGATCTCAGGTTCGAGTCTTGTGGTTGCTAATATGATGACCACTGTAGGCTTGCATGGTCATTAATTTCAGGGCCTGTGGGATTAGTCGAGATGCGCGCAAGTTGGCCCGGATACCCATGTTTAACTAAAAAAAAATATAGAATAGTTCTTGAATTTAGCTTAATTGATGAATCTCTGAGTTTGCTTTCCAGAAATCATCAATTTAACTGCTATAAACTTCAGAGTCATTAGAAATTTATGTAATTATTAACTTTATAATTTTAAAAAATTAATTAAAATACGCACAAGTAGTACAAATACCCATAATATATATATACCCGGATCTCGCTTTCCATATTACCTTCCATTCCTCACTGTCTCACTATCACTTATTAAAATTATATAATCAAATTAACAGTCATAAAAAAAAACGATTACCTTTATAATTAAATAAATCAAATAAATAGTCCCGTTAATAAATAATTACCCTCCTAATCAAATAAAAAATAACGACTACCACAGCAACCAGATTTGTTTTCTTAATTTATGTTGATAGAATTGTTAAAAGACGAAAACACCCTATATAAATAATAACCTTAAAAATCCAATTTCTCTTCCATCCGGTCACCACTCATACCCCCCTCTATCTCCTTCACCCGCCACCAACACCACCAATTTTACTATTTCACGACATTGATGGGAAGTTAGCGTGTTGGAATCGAAGGAAGGCTCAGACTTGTCATTGTTGGGATTGATGCAATGGTGTTTATCACTTTCTGAATTGTTTTGATTCTTATCCTCTTTTACATTGTAATTCAAATATCTGTTCACCTTTTCTTGGTGATGTTTTCACAATGGCTGTTGTTGCTGCTCTTCTTCATTTTATCCAGCAAAAATCATGGTTGGTTTTGTTTGTAATCTCTGCAGAAGAAACAGAGACGAGTTGTAAAGGGCAAAGATGATGGTCTCCGAGGGTTTTGGTGAATGGCTGATCATTTGAGCCATTGTAAAGGACAATTCAGGCATACAGATTATTAAAACATATGTTAAATGGAAACTTGAAATAATTTAGACGTCATGTATGGGCATGGATTAACGTATGTAAATAGTCAGAAAAGTTGCCGTGACAATTTCAATTAGTCAATGAACTGTTGGCTAAGCAAAGCTATTAATTGCTTCCATGAGTGAAGTGAGTTTAGTCTCTAACCCATCAATTACAATAATTAATTTTGCTTCGATTTAAAGCATCCATAACTGGGTTACTTAAGTAGTGATAGTGATAAGTAAAGAAGCTTACTTGGTTAGTGTAGGCCTTGAAGCAACCAGTCCACTTTACAGTCCTAAGATGATCGAGACCTCTCACTGAAGAAGTTAAATTGGGTGATGAACTAGCACTACCAACCACTACACCAAAGAGTGTGAATTAGCCAATGTTTTTTTTTAAAAAAAAATTATTTGCCTCATCTTTGCTAGCTAATCCCCCCAATGTAGTCCAACTTTTTCTTGGTTTTGGTTACATAATGGTTTAAATTGCCAAATATATTTTTATAAATATAATTTTATCAAGTAAAAAGACATTCATTATAAACTAATCGAGAATTGTTAGTATAATTTATAAATAAAAAATTTTTTTATTTTATTTTGAAAAAAAACATTTCCTCCTACTTGTTTATAAATATGAGTTTTTATTGTGTAGTATATTAAATAAAAGTTACAATAAAAGAACTCTTCTAATAAATGTTTTATTGAGTTTAATTCAAAATATTAATGATTAATATTTTTATGCCTCTTAAATCAATATATTTTACTTTTTATTTCTTTTCATACTCAAAATATTACTAAAGAGTCTTTATTTTTACTTATTTTCCACTAGAGTGCTTATGCAATGAAAATTCATATATAAAGTGCAATATTGCATTCTGTTAGTGTTTGAAGTGTATGGTAAATTATAAATCTAATTTTATAGATAGAACTATTTCTTATTATCACCGTTAAATTGTTTTATAATCAGATTTTAAATAGATTATTACTAATTAAAATTTTATTTATTCACATAAAAAAAAATCCACATAACCTACTCTTGATTTGATTAAATATGACAACTTATCATGTCAGCCAATATTTCAGGATATCTTACATAGATTATAAGAATTTTAAGTTAACATACAAACTTTTTCGAAAACATCTGAATAAATATTTTTATTCTATTAATCACTCTTGATGTGACAAAATATCATTATCTACTAAAAATCCAGTTGATATATCCAGTGTCTTGTTTCTTATTATCTCACAGTGTTATTGAACTGACATGTGAAAACTACCTGTCGTCTCTCCCATGTGCACGAAGAAAAGGACTGGATTTGGGAGAGGGTCCTTTAGAATCGACACATTTACAATTTTTTTTTTTTTTTTTTTTTTTTTGTGAAATGGTCGGGCTAGGTTGAATAAGCAGTGGCGTGATTGCCTGGACGAAGAATTTTTTGTCAGGCTTTGCCGCTTAAAACAAGGCCGCGACTTCGTGGACCAGCCTACCATTACATGGGCTCAAAATTCAGATGCGACCCATATTCTGGCAACCCCAGTTTCTGCCCAAACTTTATTTAAGAAAAAATAAATAGAAAATAGTCTTTTCCAAACCCTTCATAATAAAATCAAGGTTATCTGATTGTCAAACCTTACTTACGTATTAGCCCATAAAATAGAGAGTTTAATGCACATTATCCTCCATGAAAGTCTAATGTGTTATACAAGCTTTCTGAACTATTTAATTTTGTGTTTGGAAATATATTTAGATGTATTTTAAAAATATGTTTAGCTTAAAAAAAAATCAAATTAATATTTTTTAATAATTTTAATTTATTTATGTTAAAAATTAAATGAAAATTTAAAATTAATTATTTTAATATATTTTTAAATAAAAATAATTTTTAAAAATATTATATACCATATTACCAAACAAACGGACAAAATAAAAGGTACCATGACGTGATGACAAGTTACTTATATAGCTCTCAGTTTAAAGACAAAGTAAGAAGTGCCATGACGTGATGACAAGTTACTTATGTACCTCTCAGTTTAAAGACAAGGTAAAAAGTGATGAAAGAAATGCCCACGTGGTAAAGCTAATCATTCATCCTTTATAATAAGATTCCATGTTCCTTGGAACATACATACATACGCACATGCATATGATCTGCTCCATATGGAACTATAGCTTTCATGTAGCAACTACTAATTAAAATTAACTAGTGATCTATAAGTTTGTCCGGGTGCCCATCCTGCCGGAATTACACCGCTAGCTACAATGGTCTTGCCGGACTCCAGAGATGTTAGCTTAATAGAAAGCGGGGCACGTAACAACGAGCCTGCGTCGAGCTTCCAAACAGCACCCCATGATTTTTGCATGGGAACCCATGAATCTGAATCCAATGCCTGTTTTAATTCCACGGATTTAAGCTCACCATCTCCGTCTTCGTATTCAACTACAGTTGCAAAGTAGTAAGGGTTTGATCCAGAATCAACATGGAAGGTCACCGTCTTACCAGGCCAGTTGCATGGGACCCTGCAAGCCAATAACGATGCATTATTAGACAAAAATTGACACTTGACACTTAAAACAAATCGATTCGATTCTGATAATATTCTAATAGAGATTTTAATTAAAATCTTTTTAAATTTATCTGGGATTAGTAATCATAATGAAAAGTCTATGCCCGCAAATTATGATAATAAAAAACTCAAGTTAAATATGCTTGACGGGATGTATGCTTGAATAAATTAAACAGAAGACTTTGGTTACAATACTAATTATAAAAATTGACTAAATGTGCGTAGGAAATATTTCCCCCCCTTCTTTTCTCCTCCCCCATTTCTCTCACAAATTTATAGTACCTTTGATGTTGAATTTGCAAGACTCCAGCATTACGAAGTTGATCTTCCTTGCCAGATATTGCCATGGCCCCAAAAGCAGTGCCACTTAAATCAAAATGAAAGGATTCCTGGGCACAGGGACTTCCAGGACACTGATCTGTGATAACCACAGTAACTGGATTCCCTGAGCATGCAGCATTCGAACTCGACGTGCATTTCACCTAATTAATTAAAATTGGACCAGCATATTAGATAAGGCACAAATTAAAGATAATATTTATTGCTAACAATTAAAGAATCAATCTTCATTCAAATACTTGTTTAAAAAGTATTTGGTATACATAGAAATTAAACTAGCAAGTTATTATTAGCAAACATGGTTCACCTGATAACAAGCTCCACATCCCTGGCCTGATTTGTATATAGAATCGCCTCCAGCTGATATAAATGAAGAGAATGGTGCTTGCTCCACAGCATTCCCATAGCCACAAGCTCCACCTACACATGCACACACAAAATATGAAGAACCTAACACAGACTCTCTTTTTAAATTGGAAAAAAGGCAGCAAGGATTCATTAATTCATGATGTTTCAGTCTCTATTTCAATTACCATCACTTCCAGCACCAGTGGGACTGCCGTACCAAGTAGCCCCAGCAGGCGACCAGTCAGAATTAGATTGTATCTTTGAGACATTGAAGAGCTTGGGATGGAAGCAGTGGCAGGAGTTCGCCAAAAAGAAAGCTAGAATAATGGGGAGAAGGAATGGATTTTGAAAGGAAATTATAGCCATAGTGAATTATTGATGTATCAAGGAACTGCTACTGTAATCAATAGCAATGTTGTTGTTTTGATGATGGGTCTAAATGGAAAAATAGACTCGTATTTATAGAAAAAGAGCTCTGCATGGTTTCAAATGAGTACAAGCATGAGTGGGCACGTGGCATAATGAGATTGAGTTCCATTTTTTCAAGGTACAAGACAAATTGTAAGATACGTAAAGCGCACGCTCTTAAGAAGGAACAATATATATATATATATATATATATATATATATATATATATATATATATATATATATATATATATATATATATATATATATATATGAAACAATCTTAGATTTTCAAGATAGATCTCACATATAGATAATATATATTTAGAAAAATATGTTTCTTTGAAAGTTGACATTAAAGATTAAGTTAATAAAATTAATAAAAAGAAAAAAATATTTTTAACCATCGAGCTAATTAATGTTTTGGAGCTGGACAACAGATATATATATATATATATATATATATATATATATATATATATATATATATATATATATTTCCTTGACAGATTTCAATTATCAGTTTATTCAAGACGAATTAAATAATATGTCGTGTGTGTAGTAATTTCTATGTGTTTTGAATTAAAGATTAAAATAGTAAAACGCAGCATGGGTCAATATCTTTTTCAATGAAAAAGGGCCTCATATTTGAAACTTGTTAGAGTCAAATGCCACCTAAAACTAAGTATGAGTAAATTGTGAAAATGATACCTGAATTTAAGGGTTTTAATTTTTCCAATTTTTTGGGATTAAGCTTAATTAGCTGGTTTTTACTTAATTAATTGTTTCAATGCACTAGCAGACTATTTGAAATTAAATTTGAGAATGAACAAAAAAGAGAGAGTTAACTTATAATGCCCTTTAATTCCTTCTTCTGATGATATTATAAAAAATAATTCGTTTCATTTTTCAAGTTTGTTAATTACGTAATATTCAATATGAATTATATTTACTTTATTGTTTATCAGAGACACAGTGCTAATTAAATTTCCATACAGGGCAAGTTTTCTAATTTAATTCAGTTTAGTTTTCTCAATCTTTCATTAATGTAAATTTAAAAGGACCTTTCTGCTTATTTTCGCAGGCAGTTTTCCTTTTCATTTCCTTTCTTGCTTTTCTTTGTTTTTTTAATAAAACATCTTAAATTTGTAATAATGCTAAAGATAGCTCTAGTACCATTGCACATCATTAGATGGAATGAGACGGATGAAGAGAATTATTTTAAAATTTTAGTTTTTAAAATTATTTAGTTAATCTTTTCTTTTAATTTTATTTTTAATGAAAAGAATTTTAAAAAATGCCTGTCTTGTTATATTAATGGTTTAGCCTTTGAGATAAAGGCTTAAATGAAAGTTGGTTAAAATATATTTTTTTATATTTTTAAATTATTTTAATATGTTAATATTAAAAAAAAATTAAAAAATTATTTTTATGTATTTGTAAGTAAAAAACATGTTAAAAAACAACTATTACTATACTTCCAAACACCCTATTAATGTATCACATAAAGTTAAAACATTTACCATATTTTTGTAATAGAAAAATCTAGGAACTAGTTTTTACATATTAATACTAAATATCTATCTAATCAAATTATAAAAAAAAATCCTAAATGGATGCATTTATATGAAAATGTTCCTTGCAATTGAATATTTTAATTTATTTTTTATTCTTTAACGCGAATTTAATAAAAGCACATTGCCTACATTTAAGAAAATTTTAAAATAACACTGAAACCTCAATTAACTCTCAGCACTGTCATATCTCTTAATGGTCAACCTAACCTGGCTTCTTAATTTGACTCGTAATCTTTTCTTATTGGATCTCTTTACTGTAAGAATTTAATCAAACGACAACTTGATAAATCATGACGGTTGCTAGTTGAGACGGTTATTCTGTGCGATGGGCCCACCAGGCCGTTATCATGGACCCGTTTTGTTAGTGGGTCCTACCATGTTTTGTGTACGTTTCCTACGTTTTCTTCCAATGTGACAAGGTTCCGTCTTCAAGGGGATACGGTTCTTCCTCGTAAAGATTTTGCAGTTGCAATTTGAAAGCGAAAATTGTTCTTTGATTTTGCCGTTAATGGGGGTTCGAGGCCGTTGAAAAACATACCTGAATCTTGATCGAATGGTCGAGATGAACCCACATACTTTCCACGTGAGCGTCCACATCATTCGAAAATAACAGCACGTAATATTTGGCGGGGATTGGGGGGTTTTATTATCTATTTAATTGTGTTACTTGTGATTACACTTTTATTCACGTCGATGATGCTATCTCGACATTGTTTTTTTTTATATTTATTTATTACTTATTTCATTAAGAAGTTCATTAGGTTTGACTAAAATGGTATATGGAAATTCTCTTTCTTTTTTGTTTTTATTTCTTCTTTTTTTTGTCGAAAAAATCAATTTTAAAAAATCTCAACCATTGAAATTCATGCAATACATTCATTTCTAGGATCCCTTTATGGGAAAAAGAGATTGAAAATATTGATGATATAATTATGTTTTAATTATAATAAATACAATGAGAGATTATAGCAACAAGTTATATTCATAAATAATCAACTCTCTCTTGTCTTTACATATGGAATATAGTCAATCCTTTCTTATTTTATTTTTCTATAGAAAGAAAGTATTAAGCAAGATTATTTTTTAACAGGCTTGATCGAATTAATTTTGGACTAAAATTTGCCATTGCAGCCTTAAAGAACTAGTTCGGAAATATTTCTAGCATTCTATATATATATATCATTTCTGTATTCCATCAACATATAATGAATGATTGACAATTAATTATAATAAAGTTAATGTTATTTAAGCCATTTAACAAAATGAAAATAATATCAACTTTAATATGTGATTGTTGATTAATCAGTGCATATATTTTAATTTAAGTCGATGGGTAGTTTTTTTTTTTAAAAAAATACTAGTTGTATTTCATATCAAATCCAATATGTTTCCAAGATTATATTAAGCAACCAAGCTACCTAGTTAACATCCATCAAGTGACTCACTCAACCATATAATTTGAGCAAACCTTGCATTGCTACTGTTAAACCTATAATGCATAGAATTATCAGTGTTATCTTTTAACTAATTAACTTGAATGAGATTAGCATACTAAAGCTGTTTTTTCTCTCTCTCTTTTTTGGTGGTTATAGGAGCTCGAATATAAGATCAATTACATTGATAACAGTGATTTGATCGTGGTTTCTGCAATAAATGGGGTTTTTGTTTTGACTAATTCTAGCATGAATCAAGCAAGACCCACACATGGCTATCATTGTCAGGATTAGACTTGAAAGAGAATTAAAATAGAATTTTCTTTTTGATTCAACAAAGGGAAATAGAAGCTGCACATGGCCATCGTTTTCACTTGAGGAAGAATTAGACAGGGCTTCCAAAGTGGCGAGGAAATATCCTCATGGACAAATTGCTGGCAGGCGAAACAGAAAATCGATCTCCAAAAAAATGCACATGCAAGCATTTAACACATGCATCAAAACCCTATTGGGCAAACTTTTAATGGATGAAACAGAAAGTAACTCAAGTAATTTCCAGAGGAGAACAAACGCGATCAGGAGATGCTTATGAATGGAGATATACTTTGAGGCAAGGAACTTCTACAACCACCAAAAATGATATTTCTGGGCCTGGTGACATAAGGAAAGTCAGAAAATGCACATAAATGAATCTTTTGAGACAGGCGTTCAACATTTTTTGTTATTATGGACGGGACAGAAACCCAAAATAGCTTCAACGTAGGATTATCCCAGTTGGAATTAAGAAAGCAGCACAGAAGACATCCTGAGATAGGTTTTGAAAGACAAAAGTATTCACGCCCCATGCACGATGGTTTTCTTCTCAAATATTCAACACTACTAAACTAGTTCAATCTCTCTTTCTTTTCTCTCTTTTTTTTACTATGATTTGTATAAAGAAAAAATGGTACGTACCGGGTAATTTTAAATCATTAATGAGGTTTTTTCCAATAGTTTATATTTTTAAATTAAGATTGTTTTTTAACTTAATAATAGAGCTTCTGTGACCAAACATTAATGAATGCAAATCTTTCGGCCTCACTTTTTGTTCTGAAATTAAATATAAGATTGTGATAGATCTGTTTAATTTTAAAAATATTTATTCAAAAAAATATATTAAAATATAATATAAAATTATTAAGAGCTAAGCTAACACCTCAAGAGACATGATAAAATCACAAACTTTATCTTAGAAAACAAGTTTCCATGTGAAAGTAACCTAAACTTTCAAATTATCCTTACAATAGTCTCTGTCTTTCAGTAATTGCAGCCTAAATTGTTTCAAAGACTAGAAATATGCAAGACATTCATCAACGAAGCGATTAGTTCTTCATTCTTTAGAATTTGAATAATACGACGCCTTTTGTACATGGATGTTGAAAATGTAAAAAATATGGTCCGATTTCCGAAGTCACGAAGAAAAATTGTTGATGGTTTGTCTTTTGTAAATGTTTTCCAGGAATAAGACATGCTCCTTCAACATACTAACATGTTTTTCTTCCCCCCAAAAGAAAATTTTGATAGGTCTTCAGTCTACTTGTACTAATTGGTTCCGAATCAACTAATTTAACGCAGCAAACTAGCTAATCGAAAGCCTAACAGTTGAGGTATTTAAGGGCTGTTTATTTTTATTTTTTTCTTTTTGAAAAAAATTGAAAGTAAAAATAGAAAACATGTAAGTTAATTGTTAAAATTCTAAAAAGCTAGACGAAGTGGTTTTTATAAATTATAAATATGACGGTCACAATTAATCGTAAGATCCAACTAGAATTACAAGTTGATTAATAAATCAATCAATTAACTTAAATTATAATTTTAAAAAATAAAATAAAATATTATTTTAATAACAAAAGTACAGTCCTCAATAAAACTATCATTCGAGTTGATAAATCAACATTTAAGGATCTCAACTAGATTTTATAACTATGTTGGTAGTGATCATTTAATTTAGATTAGATTCTGTTTTGTGGATAGCAAACATAATGCTCCGTATTCTATTTGCAGTCGGACTTCTGGTCTCTCTCTCTCACTAGTTTTGAACCCTTCCTGCTAGAGCTTATCGATCGCATGGTAAACATGAAACAAGAAGGTACAAGGCAGGCCCGTTATTAAAATAATATATACAATGAACTGATCCAATGGTCTCAGAAAGCATAGCAAGTTAGCAAAGGCCAACGCCCCCATTGAATCCACGCAGCAGGCATCCACTCCCCCCCTCTCTTCAAATAACTTCAGATTCTAATCTTTCCTTCGTGACCAAAAATTAAAATGTTAGTTGTTTTTTCTTGGTAATGAAGAATGCTAGTTACTTATGAAGAGTATACTCCCTTCTCTGCAGAGCCAAATGGCCCAGGATATAAACAGAGACCAGGTTCAATGGGATTTGTATTGGGCTTGAATATCAGTTTGGTAAATCGTTTGACTGGGTCCAATCCAGCTGCGGCTACCTGGGCGTTTCCTGGACCTCATTTTTAGTATGACCCAAATACTATTATAGTATTTGCATAGATACATGGGTATAGTGAGGTTGGGGGTTCGTTTTATCAATCCGCAAGTTAACTCTCTCTTCTTCTTTTATAAAATCTAAAACTATGTTATTTTGAATTTTTTTAATAAAATTATTTTGTTTCAGTTTTTCCTCAAACAAAATTTAGGTAAAAACAATTCAATCTTAAATAAAATTTAATCCAAATCAAATTTTAAATCGATGAATCATCATCTAGTTAACCTATGTAGTTTAGACCAAGTTTTATAACTATAAAAAATAATATGATATTGGTTGAAGTTTTGAGAGTAGTGGATGACTAACAATAAAATTAAAACAAAAACTTTAAACTATGTGTGAGTTTCACTATAGCCAAGTATATTGTTTACCATCTCACATTTTACAGGATTCACTTCAATATATATATTTTGGGCCTTCTACTTTTGTTTAGGTGATTGCACCATTTTAGGTCCAATTTAAAGTCTATTTGTTTCAAATTTGTTAACCAAGGACATGATTTAAAGGAGGAGGACTAGGGAGAAAAAACAGTGAAAATAGATTGTCGTTTTGAAATTTGATTAAAAAGTATTCTTTGGTCCTCATATTTTTCAATTTATAAACTTTGAGATCCTCCATTGTTTTTCAAAAAATCAATTTACATCCAAAACTTTATTTATTTTTATTTTTTAGTCTCTAATTTAAAAGGAAAAAGAGAAAGTGGTTAAATTTTGGTGATAGAGAGAGAAAATATCGATTGACACTAATTTTAACCATGAAAAAAAAATCAATTTTGATATTAATATGTTCTATTCGACGAGAGAAATTTGTTCTAAGTGTTTTTTGTCTTTAACTTTGCCTGGAATAACTAAAATATTTTTATATCCAAAAACACGTAAAAATTCTATCGTATTTATTTTTTTGGTGTTAAATGCAAAATTAATTGAAAGTGCATGTAAAATAGTTAGAAAGTATGTGTTTAATCGATGAATTACAAATGTGCCCCCTAAAGTTTAGCTTATTCCATGTATGTATACGACAACAAAATCAAATGATTAAGTGCCTCTCATTAACATCTCTAAAATTAAACTTATCTGATGCCAGGAGCTATATAGTTCAACTTATCCAGTGCCCATTCAGCAAATTTTCGTTCGTGGCTGTGATTAATTTAGAATGGAAGATTGTGATTAACAAATACAATGGGCTTATATATTTGCCAAAAGGCAGCTTGGCCCTTCGTCTTTCCACATTTGATCAAATAAAAACTTAATTTAAACTGGATTAAATCAACTCCTCTACTTCTAACTAAAGACAAATCAGAATCTTTCTCCAATCAACTCGCAAAACAGAAGGACCATGCATGCTTTTTTCTTGCCTTAAATACTATCTTCAATTGTTTAACATATGAACCAGTATGAAGTCGAGATAATTAAAGTGAATAGACTAAATGTGATAATCTCAAGTTATTACACGCAAAGGAATTCCACGTCAGAAAAAAGCACTCGTCGCAAGGCAGAACAAGAGCTGGGTTAAACTCAAGTGAGTTGAGGATGAGATGGGTGGAGCGGCCGGAGCTTGGGAAAGGAGCTCGAGTCACAGAACATCATTGGAGATTACTAATTATGAAATAAAGGGGTGCTGACAGGAGACAATCTTAGTTGTGCTATCATTAAAGTAAAGAGGTTTAGAGTTGAAAATGTGATTCCATGTAGAAAGTGGTAGTAAACAATGATAGCATGTAGCGTGTTTATTTTTCGTTTTAAAAGCATTTGTAAACAAAAACTTAGAATTTTTTACTTTATTTATTTTATTTTCAAAACATGATATTAAAAATAATAAAAAATAGTATTTTTAGATATTTTAAATAAAAAAATACATTAAAAAACAATAGACTAATTGTACACCAAATACAGTGCCTCGGCTATTTTAATTTCATAAACTATGCATTACACAGCACAAAACCCAGGATTCTTCCTTCTTTCTCCTGCCCTATATTTTTTTTTCCCAGAAATATTGCCACTCAATACTTTATTAATCATGCATTGGGATTTGGGACTGTGAAAATTGTTCGATTTCATTCAACAACAAATCGATGGGATGCCTCCAATTATAGGATCCACCACCAATCATGTCCCTCTTTAATTTATGGGCAATCCGTACATCGAAATCATCAACAGAGGTTAGAGAGAGGTCCCCTTTACGCCAACCAGCTCCTTGTAGTTAAGAAAAAAGTAGTTGCTTTTAGCCCCAAAATAATGCGCACAGTGTTATTTGATAAGCAAAAGATGCAAGTGTTTGATTAGATCTCTCATGGGACCTCGCCCCTTTCGCCCACTTGAGCTATTGATTGTTTTTGTAAATTGATTTAAATTATTTTTTAGTTTTTAACTCAAAGAAGTTATAAATTTATTTGATTGTAAATATGTTTTATTTAAATTAAAACTTTATTATTCAATCGAGTTAAAATTCTGATTTGATTAAAATTCATCATTTATAACTTATACCGTATTTTAAAAAAATTATTTAGAGCTATTTTTACTAAACATATTTTTAAGTTAAAGTCATTTTAGTTTATCTTATTATAAGTTATTTATAGAAAACAACTTTTGAACCATGAGTCTCACTGGAAGTCAAAAATTCATGTAAAACAAACTCTAAAATTAACCCCATCTAATTTCCTTTTCTCGTTTATATTCTTTAATACATAGATGGAAAGGATCGATGGGCAGCCAATCAAACAATTAGTGAATTTGTCATAATTAATTATTACAGCTAAATTAAGGGGAAAATCTCAATGTAATTAACTCCTAGTGTGTTATCATTTGAGTCCTAGATCTAGAAATTTATCAATCTTACTCCAAGTGCAATATAACCCCTCTGTTCATCAACTATTGTTGGTACGTATTTGTACATTGGTAATTAAGAATTTCCATCCAATTTGCATGTAATTTGCATGTTCTCGTTTTGTTCTTCAATTCAAAGTGCCAAAATAAGTCCCAATTTCTCATAAAGAACAGTTTTAGCATTAAAATTATTATTAAAGTGGAGAATTTTACTATGATTTGATGTTAAAATTGTCATTTAATTAGAACACATTGGGGATAAGTATGGCTCCATTTGTAGAAAAACTTATACATCACATCCAAATAACGTACAAATTTGTTGAAATGTTTTAACTACCATTAACAACGGACGAATGAAGGGATGATGTTGTCTAATGTTGATTATATTTGAGAAAATTGATAAAATAAAAAGGTTTTGGACTAATTGATATTAGAATAAATAAATAGTTTAATCAATGATTTGATGTTTTTTTTAATTAAGTGGAGAATATACCTAAAATTACTTCTACATCAATCAAGAACATTTTTTTTTGAAAATATTTTTTCGGATGCAACCTTTATAGCAGAGTGAAAAAAAACTTAATTTTTGAAATATAATCTTCACCTAATAATTGGACCAAAATATACAAACCTATATTTGTGAAATTAAATTGGGAGCATGAAATATATAGGCAGTTCGTCGGTAGGTGATGGAGCCACTTCAATTTTAATCAGACACAAACAAACATAGCATTATTTTTCTCGATGCACTAGAACAGGACAAGCTGCTACAACATTATAAAAGATCAATTCGGTGCCCAATTGATTAATTACCAAAAGCAGGAGACGCTTCTGTGATTTATATATCTAGTATTTGTTTTTTGTTGCTTCAGTGCCCTCCTCCCTTCCTCTTTCCCACCTGTCTTCTGCTGGTAATACACTATAGTTTAATTTAATGTATTTTCTGAATGTTCTCTCATAAAATACTGCTACTGTTGCCAAACCAAACAAGAATCCAATAAGGTAGGTCAATGGTTGAACTAGCTATGTTGGTAATGATACTTGCATTGTTAGAAAAATCAAGGGCACAAAAACAATTGCCTTACTTTATAGTATCCATGAATCCAGAAGAATTTACGAACGAGAAGAGCTCTGGTTTTGAGATTTTCACTCTTGATTTGTGTTCTTGCGGCTACTTCTTGCTTCACCAATATTTTTTCTTTCACGCCAAGTCTAACAATCCATCAAAATGAAGTTTATATTTCTGATCCGGTCGAAGATAAATAAATAATCTATATAGGATAGAGGGATTCACATGATTTATTTTTTAAGGATTTTTAAATCTTAATAGCTAAAAATTAAGTATATCTACTTAAGTATCAGGTTAATCTCATAGTGTTATTTTAGCTTATAAATTGGTACGGGTGCCATAGCCTGCCTTCGGCGATGTTTCTACATGAAGGGACGGTGCTCTTCCTTAATTGCTGCATATCACCATCGATGTCTAATTAGTTAGCTATTCTTTAATCAAGTCTTTTTTTCTTCCTTCCTAATTACTGTAAAGACAAAAACAATTAAGACGGACGGTGATTGATTACGTGGTTGTACCGTGTTTTTTATTTTTTGAAATTTAAATTATTATTTTTTTGATATGTCAATATTAAAAATTAAAAAAATATATTATTTTAATATATTTACAAACAAAAATTCTTTTTATTAATATTTCAAACAATCTTTAAATAATTATATAATTATAGAGAGATGCTCCTTTGCTCCATCCTCGAGTTGGTTACGGAATTGACAAACTGGTAGATGACAGTGAAATGGCAGCTGAGAAGGTTTTTCTTTTAAAACAAGGCAGCTAATAAATGCAGGTTTGATTCAGTTTTTCGTGGATTTTTAATTTTTATGCTAATCTCATTAAAAAGAACCTAGTTACTTGCCTTCTTCCGTGTACAACAGAACAGGGAAGTATGACTGACTTGGGTTGAAATTTTCAAGTCATGTTACACAGTTGCTGAAATCAAGTGATTGTGCGACTTTCTGCCAGTCAATGCCACTATTTCTGGTGCATGATTATAACATGAATTTGATATTCAAAATTCTTTTTTAATGAACAAAATTGAGCAAATCGATAGTGATTCTTCTCCTTCAAAAACCAAATTATAATTCTACATCACTCTGCAATCTGTATTTACTTTAAAAGTAAACCCAAGGTGCCAAGAAATCACGATATATTTTACACATCAGAATGTACAAACAAGAAATACTCTACTCGGTACCCATCATGGCAGGCAAAATCGCAAGAGCAAAATTAATCTACAACATAATTCTAGCAATCTGATTGTATCCTTTCTCTTCTTGTTGCCTTGATTTGATTTCTTCTGCACATCTCAAAGTCTTCTCTATATGGTATCCACCTCCAATGCTTACTTCCCTTTCTAAATGACAGCAATAGCTCTCAAAAACACTTACATTCACATGCAATTTGAAACCCATCAAGAACAAGAATTCAAGCTCCAGCTTGTTCATTACATTCGCTGTCAATCCCCCAACTCTTGCAAAATAAGAATTCCTGTAATTCCTGTTCAATAATAGATTCGTTTATATTAGAACACTAAATCCAAGAAGGACCTCAATGTTTGGAAAGTTGTTTGCTTACAATCCGAATCATTTCCAAAAATCATCACAAAAACAGGAAAGAAGTTTCAGAAAACAAGGAGGAGAAAAGGATAGAGATCTCACATGTCCTCAACGTATTTAGAAGCCACCATGATAGTAGTAATAAGAAGCCTATGTACATTTCTTGTGTTGATTCTAAACTCTGGATTAGCCTGACAAAACCGATCAATGTAAACATAGGCAACAACATAAACTGAAGGTCCTGCACGAGTGTATCGAAAAATTCTCTCAAGATACGATTGAATTGTCAAGTCTGGTGTCTTGTGGCAATCAAAGACTCGAGTTCTGGTATCTTTAGATAGAGCCCAAGTGCAGTTCTTGACAATTCTTTCATTCCTTGCCATGGTTCTCTCAATAAGAGAAGCAAGAACAGCAATGACTAGTGGGGTGTTTGAGTCATTTTGGTAGGAATAGGAATACAGATCAGATCGGAGTTTTCTTGGGGAAATTGCAAGAGAAGATGTAGCCATTAGAGACTCTGGCTAGCCTTCAAAAGGCAGAGAAATAAAAACGATGGAAGTTCTGACTTCTTGTTGTGGAAAATGAAGGGTCTTGAAAGGGATTTTATACCAGAAAGACAGATTTAAAGTTCGGTACTGTCGGCTTGTGAGAGAGAGACGGTGAGGGAGAAAAGGTATCGGTCTCGTGAGGATGCACTGCGGTCGAAAAGTATTTTTTAAAAAATTTATAAATGTTTTATTTTTTATTTTAAATTAATATATTTTTAAATTATTTTGATTTATTAATATCAAAAATAATTTTTAAAAAATAAAAAAATATTATTTTAATATATTTTAAAATAAAAAATACTCTAAAAAATAATCTCCGCCACAATTTTAATAGCAATTTAAAAAGACAGGGTTGGAGTAAGTGCCCTTGCAAAAAAAAAAAAAAAAACCTCCTTTTAACTTTCTTATTTTTTTCCTTTCCTTGCTAAAAAATAAGTTGTTGCTGGCTCCGTAAGTTAAATTGGAAAGTCCAAACAACAGGAAAGCAAGATGATTATAAAAAGATTCAATTAATTTGTCGCTTTTTCTTTTTATTCTAACAAAAAAAAACTTATATTTTCTTATGAATAATAATTTTTTCACCACAATCATGTGTTAAATTAGAAAATCTCACTAGCATAGCAAAACTCGTATAACAAGGGCTTGACAGAGGCTATTATGGAATGCGGTTTTTCTAAAATTAAATTTTTTTATTTAAAATTAATTTTTTATATATATTTTTAGATTATTTTAATGTGTTAATATTAAATATAATTTTAAAAAACAAAAAAAATTATTTTAATATATTTTTAAATAAAATATACTGTAAATTAAAAGAGTATAGATGCAAGAGGTACGACAATGAAAAAAGAAAAGGAGAAATGACATGGAGTTTGGGCCATTTGGAAGGAAAGAGAGTATCATAATCATCTATTAAAAGATTTTACTGCCTCCTATTTATAAAGCAAAAGTACAGACAAAAATGATGGTGTATTATTACTTGCAAATTTGTCCATCTGTTGACCTCACCGACAGCGGGCTTGGAATAGTAAGGGATCTAGTCATCGTCGCGTAACGGGCTGCATTAAATTGTTTCTTGAAAGTTAAAAAAAAATATTCACGAATTTGTTAGTGTTCTTTTAGTTTTTTTTTTAATATATATGTAATTGATTTGAAAAATAATTATTGTGAATTATAATATTGTCATACGTTTCTTTTTGCCACTCAAGTTTTTATTTTTAATTTTATCCTTTTAAATTAGATTAATTTAAAAATTTTAATGATTTACTTCAAATGGCTTTGGCTTCGCATGGCTCTAACAATATTGAAAAAAAACGACACTAAATTAATGCTTGATTTGATAAATATATATATATTATATTAATTTAAAACAATTAAATCTGATAATTTAAAATAAATGCTCATAAATTGATGTGAGTAAAAATTGAAAAAAATGATGAACACATATGTCAACATTTAAGAGAGTCCGCCCCCCATCAGAGATGCGCACAGTGACCATACCTTTCTCCACTGGCAGCGTGTGTCACTAGGAAGCCATTGGTTTGTCTTCACTCTTCAGTGAGTTATTCTTCCTTTCTTTTTAATCTCTTATTTTTCGGTTTGTGTTTTGTTCTATTCAAAAAAACAAAGTGAGGATTCAATTTGTTTTAACGTAAAATTTGATTCTAATTATTTTAGTTAATATGTTCCAGCAACAATTAATTTTTTAATTTTTTTCTATAAAGATACCCTTGTATCATATGTAGCAGGTGTCTTTTAGGCACTCCCCTAGCAGATATTCAAAGGGATTGGAGTGCCCTTTTATATAGATTTTATGTTTATATTCGTATCAAGAATTTTAGGTAGATATTGGTAAGAGTGCAGTAACTAAACTGGTAGATGTTACACAGGACTACTTGGACAACCGGAGTTTGCCATCTTGCCCGGAGCATGAACAGCAGTATTTGTGAAGCTATTTTCCTCCAGAGACTGTCCAAGGTTCCGAATACATATTTGTCATTTTATTTTTTTTATTTTTTTTACTGATGGATTCATCTATCTATATTGTGTTGATTGGCATTTGAAAATCATAGTTTTTTTTTTTAGGTAATCCAAGTCTCAGTTATGAATTTGAAAGATTAGTCATAGTTGGCTTAGTTTAATTTTTTTTTTAATTAAATTTTTTTATATAATTTCACCATTCAATATAAAATTGGTTGGAAATTAGACTTTGTAATTTTTTTGATTTATTTTTTATGAAAATATCATATTCTTATAATTTTGATTGCGTGTTTAATAGATTAACTTAACTCAGATTATTTTTCAAGTGCTTTATTTTAAAATTGAGGGTTCTAGACTGACATTATTTTTATTAATATATATATTTTATTTTATTGGATTAATAAAAATATATTTTTGATGTTATTTTATTAAATTCTATTTAACTTTTACTTTGTTATAAATGAGGTTATAAAAATATTTTCAAAATATTGTCACGTGCTTTTTGGTGGTGTACTTCATTATGATTTATATTTAAAACTTTGGTTTATTACTTGTGATTGTTTTTTTTATTATATAATTGAATAAAATAAGATTATCTTATATATTTTTAAATAAAATATTATTTTAAAAAATATCTTATACCACAGTTTCAAACATCTCATTAATATCTTCATTGTGGAAATATCCGACAAGAAGAGGAACAACTTTCCACATTGGCAAGGCAATTTTGTAGGATTGCTGTGAAATTGAGGGAATTTTCTATCATTTTGCATATTACTCATAGTTGCAGCCAATAAGGGATTTTCTTTTCTTGTCAGATTGAAAAAACATCTAATTTGAGCCTCGTCATTAAACCTCTCTGATTTTATTTTATTTTGCTTGATTTTATTTTTTCTACCAGATCTAGACATTTTTTTTACACTTAAACCCTAGAGTTTGGAATCTGGGTTTGGTCGAATTGCTCGTGTTATTAAAACTTAAGACGAGGTCAAACACGTTTCGTTTCAATGCAATGGTCAATTAAGCAAAGATATACAGAATGCTTTCCTACATGGCAGATTGGAGGAGGTAGTATACATGTCTCAACCGTAGGGCTTAATTTGTTCTCCCTCAATACTCTCATCATCTTTGCAGATTACATAAATTTTTGTATGGTCTCAAGCAGGCTCCACGGGCCTGGTTCTCTTGTCTGAGTAACAAATTACATGATTTTGGTTTTACTGATAGCAAAGCTGATAATTCACTATTTTTTAGGAGAAAGGATGGTGTTCTTACTGTCTTCTTATCTATGTTGACGATATCCTCGAAACCGGTTCTTCTGCCTCCGTCATACATCATTTTACTCGGGATTTGCCTTCAGAATTCGTTGTCAAAGACCTTGGCAATATCAGTTATTTTATGGGCATCGAGGTGTTACGGAGCAATGATGGTCGACTGTACAGAATTCGTTCTTTATACAATGAATATGGCTGTAGCAAAACCTTGCAGAAGTCCTATTCCCACCACTTGCAGATTGTCCGCGACTGATGGGGTTACCTATTCTGATCCATATATGTACAGACATGCTGGCAGCTTACAGAACTTGTCCTTCACAAGACCTGACCTTTCTTTCTCTGTTCACAAAGTCAGCAAGTTCATGCACAATCCTTTGGACACTCACTGGCAGGCTGTTGAGAGGATATTATGGTATCTAAAGCATACCATCTCAACTGGTTTGTATCTTCAGCCATCTTCATCATGCAATCTTCAAGCATTTTTCGATTCTGATTGGGCGACTTATCACGATGATCAATGATCAGTGGGTGCCTATTGTGCTTTCACGGGCAAAAACCTTATCTCTTGGCACTGTAAGCAATAATACACAGTTGCTAAAAGTACAGGAGCAGAGTATAAGTCACTTGTCGATACTGCCTCTGTTAAAACTATCCTTGTATCTGACGTTGTTATATAACAAAATACAAAATCCAACTCTGTTGTAATTCAATTTTGGATTTACTAAGATTTTTTGAAATGTTATTTTATTTCTATTATTATTTATAAAAATCCAAAAAAATTTAAAATTCAAAAAAAATTTCTCGAGTCAACCGCATCTTTCCATAAGAACCGAGTCCACCAGGTCAATACGGGTCAAACCATGTCGACCAGGATAAAAAATGAGTTTCGGGCCGTTTCGGGTCAAAACTGTCATTTTTAACTAAAACAGAGTCCAATGAGTTAATACGGGTCAAACCATGTCGACCAAGGTAAAAAATGAGTTTCAGGCCATTTTGGGTCAAACCTGTTATTTTTTATCAAAACCCGGTTTACCGGGTTGATACCCATCAAAAGTTTTTTTCCAGTGTTTCAACATAATTTTCGGTCATTAAAATGGATTTTTTAGCGGTTGAATCGGGTTTTTCTAATACTGAATTGAGTTTTTAATTTTACCTATATAAATATATATTATTATACATAATAAAAAAATAAAATAAAATAAAAAATTTGGTCAAACAGGCGTAACAAACAGTGATTAAAAAATAAGATTTGTGAAAATTTAAGATTTACATGTAACCTGTCATTGGCGCCAGTGATACGTCGTTATCGTTAGGGAGGGAAGAAAAAGAAAAAAAAATATATTTTACTATTTAAGTTTTTTTATTATTTCTTCACGAGAGTAGGATATTGATTTTTTTAAAAAAATATATAGAAAATACCAAATATATCATAATCGTTAGATCTAATACTGTTTAGATCTGAACCATTGATTTAATAGGATACAATAGGGCTTACCACACTAGATTAACACCGAAACACATCTCAGCCCTTGAAATAATCTAAGCTTTGATCCCGTTGCGCCACGTCACCGGGTATACCGAGATTTCGGTGCACCGCGTCACACCAGATCAAAACGCTGTTCATCCGGACCGTCCGATCAACCTGCAGATCAAGCCAATCACAGCCGCACGATCTTTTCATCAGAGATCCAACGGATCACAGGCTTCAGCTACACCGGTGTACCGTGCTAGCGTTCACACCGTAGCATAACCCAGAGCTTCTCTCTCCTCTCGCCGGCGACTCTCTCTTTCTCCCCCGATCTCCCATCTCCGGCTGTCTCAACCCTCCAAACCACCACCGAAAGGTCACCAACCTCCTAAAAAGCAAAACACCGGCCTTTTCCAGCGTTTTCTCCGCCCCATCTGGCCGGAAAAGGGCCGCGATTTTCGTCAGCCACCGAAGCTTCAAACCGACGATTCTCCCTCTTCAGCCATCGAAGGCCGTCGAGACCATCACCATCAGAATCCTCACCCTCATATCTACCAGAATCAACCATTTTTTGGTCGGAAATCTCGTCGCCGCCAACAGTAGCCGCGCGTGAGCCACATGCGCCGCCAGTGGCATTTTTGTAAATTTCGAAGAAATATGAGGGTATTTTAGTATTTTTCCTATACAGTGGCACTCGGGTAATTTTTTGGGGTTACTACTGGTATTTTTGATATTTTTTATATATATAAATGCTTGTAAATTTTCTTGCGTGTCTTAAAAAAATACAAAAAACAAAGTCGACACGTCTCTTTTTTAAAAAAGGATCGATGTCAAAAATGTAAATACTAAATATGGATTATGTCCATTATCTCTTTTGGTAACCCAGACGTAACTCTCTTTTTTAGGGTTGAAACGTCATATTTTAGACAAGTCTCCTAATTTTTAGGGACTGATGTCATTTTTAACGCGTCTTCTATTTTTAGGGACCGATGTTAACCATTTAAAAAGTAAACAAATTACCAATAAACCCAAAATATAATGGGTTATATCCATTATTTTTTTTGGTAACCCAGACGTAACTCTCCTTTTTAGGGATAAACGTTAATATTTTAGACGAGTCTCCTAATTTTTAGGGACTAATGTCATTTTTAACGTGTCTCCTATTTTTAGGGACCGACGTTAATCATACAAAATTTACAAATAAGCCCAAAATATAATCGCATTTGAATCAAATAAAAAACACACAAGGGTAACCTTTCTTTTGAAAGGATGTTTTAAGGGTGGTGTCTACCTTCCCTTAATCATAACTAACCCCGTATCCGAATCTCTGGGACCAGTGTCTAATTTGAAATTTCTAGTTCCCTCAAATTACTAGATGGCGACTCCAATAAAATCTTTATTTCCTCCAATTGAGAAAAAAATATTTTTGTTAAATAAACAAAAAAAGCAGGAGCCGTCACCCGACGTCGTGTATCGACAAACTCAATCATAATTCTTCTCTGCATCTATTTCCTGTTACACCTCTGTTCTTTATTGATCATTATATGGGCGGACACATTCATGCTAGTTGATTCCATCCTTTCATGCCACTTTGAGATCTTATATGCAACGAATAAATGGGTCAATTTATGCATCTGCAGATCCAATTCACACTTCCAATTACATGGAATGCTAGATTAAGTGAATCGTGTAATCACAGTTACACTACGCATCCGCCAGTCTACATTTTATTACGTACTATTAGTGCAGACGCCCAAGAATTGAGAGAGTTGAACTAGTGGTTTAGAGAGCTTGTTCTTCTTTCAGCAAGGGGCAGAATTCATAAAGGTGCAGGCGGAGCCACAGCCCCCTCCAAAGTTCAAAATAATTCCTGAGTTTTAATAGTTATTTCATGTAAGTTTTTATAACAACTTCAAGGTAATCTCCTGATAGGTTATAAATAATAAAATGTTAGTTTCGGAATAAATAGTTTATTTTCAATTGGATTCGCTAGGTATTTAGGGTATTGTTTGTTTTTAGGAGAGATATGAAAAAACTATTAAATTGATATTTTTTAATAATTTTAATATGTTAATATAAAAAATATAAAAAATAAATAAGTTTTTAAATAAAAAACATAATGTACCACAATATTAAACACAAACTTAATGTCTGTTTGTGAATATAGTAGATATTGTTTTTTAAAGTATTTTATGTTTGGAAATATATTAAAATAATATTTTTTTATTTTTTAAATTTATTTTTAATATTAACACATCGATTAAAAGATAAAAAAATAATTTAAAGCTAAAAAAAAATTAAAAGTAGATATATAGGTAGGCACTAGATGTAAAACAAAATAAAAAAACATATTATCAGGGTGAGTGTTTTGGCATTTTTTCCCCTCTAATCTTTTCCATTTTTCCTCGATTTGTTTCTCCAAAGAATCGACAAGTGCTTATTGTGGACAATAGAGAGATTTTAATTTCTTTGATAATGGACAGTGGAGAGTAGTCAAATATGTGCATTTAATTTAGAGGAAGGTACACCAAAAAAATATACCACCCAAATACAAATAGGCTGTCTGGCCCGCTACAAAATTTGATAGGCCCAATAGAAAAACAGTTTTAATTGAGAGGGCTGAATATCTATCTGGGCCAGCTTGTGTTTTGGGGCCCAGAATCATATCATCCACAGTCCACAAAATATCTTACCGTATCATAAAATATTTTCTTCTAGATTTACACAAGTGTCCATTTTTGTTTTTGCCTTTTCAATTTCAATCTTATTTCTTTTGTTTTTTTATTTAATTCTTAACCTTTTTATAAAAAATTTATTTGTTTTCAATTTAGTCATTCAATTATAATTTCTCATTTTTTTTATTTGGTCCTTATTCTTTTAATTTTTAATTTATTTGCTAAGCCTTTTTGTTAAAGTTTTATTAGCTTTTAATTTCATCTTTCAATCAAAGTTCTTTGTTTTTTTTTTCAATTTCAATCCTTATCCTTTTTTTTATTTCGTTCTTATTCTTTTAATAAAAGTTTTTTTTGTTTTCAATTACAATTTTTCATTTGTTTTTTTTTATTTTGATCCTTATTCTTTTAATTAAATTTTTCTTTGAGATTCTTTTGTGTAATTGATTTTTTTTCATGGTTTTGTTTTAACATTTGATTTGTCAGGGATTCAAAAATTTTTTTTTTCATTTGTAATACTTTCAATGAAATGATTTAGGTCACCAGTTTGAAAAGTTAATGTCATTAGTCACATTTTTTTTGCTCATTTTCTTTTACAATCTTATCCTTTCACAATTTTGTTTTGCATATTTCTTTTGTGATAATCTTTGATTCTTTTTCTATGGATTTATCCTAATCTAATGACTTAGATAACGGGTTTTGCATGTTTTTTTGGATAAATATTTTTTTAAAAAAATTGTTTTATTTATGTTTGATTTTTGAAGATATTATTCTAATTCATCTATAATTTTTTTTGTTTTGTATAAATAAAATTTATTTTTCAAAACAAGAAATATTCATTTAAAAATAATATTTTTTATATATTCGACCTTCCATAATATTTTTGTAGGGTGTGGATTTATTCAATCAGTTTCATTTGTGTTTTTATTTCAATTATCTTTTATTGATTTAAATTTTTAGGTTAAGAAAATACAATCGAGTAAATATTTCATTTTACATTATTGAATATCTTGATCTATATTTATTTATAATTTTTTAAATTTCTCTTGTTGTTATTGTTAATAATTTTTTATTATTTATTTATGTAGATGATTGTGAATTTATTTAATTAGATATTTTCATAGATTTTTCAATTTATATTTTAAATTTTTTTATATAAAAAACACTGTATATCTGATTTTTTTTAAAAAAATTCACAATACACGGTGAAACACAGTTAAATAACTATTTTATTTGCATTTACCGTGAATTGATGCCTCACCAAGAACAACTGTAGCTCGAGGCTTGTAGTTGAGTTGATGATTTGACACGATACCAACCACTAGATGTATGTTAAAATTGCTTTGGAGGTATGATCTGATATTTAAGAGAGGGCAATAGCTTCTCAAGTGTCAAGACTCCATCATGCCCCCCTCGGTAAGTTGATCAGGGACTCACTTCCCCAGTCGGTTTTTATATATATATATATATATATATATATATATATATATATATATATATATATATATATATATATATATATATATATATATATATATATATATATATATATATACAAAGTTGATGTTGTTTAACGTGAATAATTTAGCTGGTAAATCCACAATTAATAATATAATTAACTTGATTAAAATTTGATTTTACTTTTTTTTTTTTATAAAAAATTCTTCAAAACAACTTTAAAATCATTCAAAACAGTGACCGTTTAATTAATCCTCCAAGAAATCTTATCTTCATCACCATTCAAAACAGAGACCGTTTATATACTTCTAGCGTCTGATTAAATTAAAAAAACCACGTCTAATATATATTCCTTGTGACATGAGAGACATGTAGTTTCAGCACTTCAAATATAGTCATTTATGGTAACCTGCAGTTACTTGACCATAAAATCAAAAAAAAAAAAAAAAGCATTTTAAAATAAGGTATGCTACATCCATCCGCTGGTTTGAGAAAATTCAAAATCTTGGAGGTAAACTGCTCATATAGAGTATTATCTTGAAAAGATGGAATGATTATGGGTGAATTTCAATAGCATCGAGTTTCAGGGGTGTTTGTTTTACCTAAAATATCTTATTTCTTATAAAATGTTTTATAGAAATATTGATTCACGTAAAATATATAACACCTCGCCACCATGACCTCCAGTGCCAGCACCACTTTCGCTGCTGTCACCACCACTCTACTATCAACACCATTCTATTATTATCACCTTGCCACCACAACCTCCCCCAGCACTATCACTTCCATGGTCGCGGTCCTGGCACCAACAGCACCCCTGAACATGGCTGTCTGGTAGCCGAGGGTGTTGAAGCTACAGCTAGACCCAACCACAACACCTCCAGCTTAATGTTCTGCTGCTGACTCAATGCAGCTATGAGCCCAGCATCTCCAATGGCATTTTAAATTGTTAAAATAGCTTTTTAAATATTATAAATATGATTTTTTTTACTATATAAAAAAACATTTTAAAAAGTTAATTGTATTATAGTTAGAGAAATAAGTATTTTATTTTTTTTCGAGGAATTTGATTTATTATTTTCACATGGTTGTATTTAATTAATTTTTTTTTATTGGATTCACTTTATTGGTTTCAACTTTTTTGAGGGAGATATAAAAATAATATTTTTAGAAAAGAAAAAATATTTTGACATTTTATTTATCACTCTACTTTAAACATATAAAACAAACATTGAAAATCCAAAATAATTTTTGTATTTATTTATTTTGGACTTTCCACATTTATCACCCCTTGGAGGTGCTCATAGTGTAATATCTGGTTCACTTTTGGTCGTAGAAATTAGTAAGCTTTCAGCTCCTACTTTTACAATTCAAAGGCCCACCGAATTGTATACCGGTCTTCGATAGGCCCATCAAAAGTTTATCTCTAGGGAAATAAATAAATAACTCACATAAGAGAAGAAACTATTACATGAATTTGGGCAATTAGTACAAGCCATACATTATTATCACCACTATCATTTTTTTTTTAACACGGATGAAAAAAAAAAGACAACTAGCTATTAATTTTAAAGGGCTAAAAAAATAAATTTAATATTAAAGGACTAAAAACAAGTATTAATTGAAACACTATTATAATTATAATGAATAGTTCTTTGTGAGTAGTGATAAAATAAAACCCCTTTATGTTTTAGTTTTTTTGGTTAATTAAATTGATGGCCTTAACAACAACGCGGGTTGAATTAATTTTTTTTTAATATAAAAAATCTAGACATTACTATTATTTTTCTAGTAAAAAAAGTAAAACATGTGAAGATTAACTTGATATGACTTGATCAATTTGATGGATTCAAAAACAACTTACACAATCAGTAAAAACATAATTTGATTCATAAAGATTCAAAATAGCGCTCTCACGGTATGGTAAATGAGTATTATGAAAAATTATTAATACTTATTAGGCAGCTAGGATTTCTTGCGCGACTTAAGGTCTACTATAAATTAATACATACCATGCAACTTTATATGGATATAGTGAAAATCAAAAGCTCCTCGCTTCAATGGACATAGACACATTATCAAACCACGTTAAATTTTATGTTTTTTCTAAATTTTTTTCTATTATGATATTCATCAATAATTGTCATAGTTTTTTCACAATAAAAATAAATTTTTGTTGTATGAAATTCAAATCATCATTTGTTTTACTTGTCATTTTTATTTTGATCTTTTGATTTTTAATCCAACTCTACCTCCCAAAAAAATATATAATTTGGTGTAAATTTTGGTTCAGAAAGGCGTAATTACACAGAAAGAAAATTTGAAAATCAAATTAATTTTTTTAAAAAAATTAACTATTTCAATTCATAATAATTTAGGAGAAAATGCAGAATAAAATTTGCTGCAGTAAACACTCGACATGTTTTAGTGTATTGTTAAATATAATATAATATTAACCAGTGATGTCTATCTTTTTCGATCATGTGTGTGTGGAGATCATTTGACACGGTTCAAAATCTAGGCCAGTAAGTTTTTCTTTAAACTTTTTGTAGCAAGCGAGCCCTGTTATGATATAGCTAGTGATACAGATTATGTCACTTCCAATAAATATTTTTCTTCTGGTCACTGTTAGCCTGTTATGAATATTTTTCTTTTAATCCTACACCGTCTAAAGGGGCAGGAAAGAAAATTAAAAGATTTGTTTTTGAAACAGTTTGGGACTCGAGCTACTGTCATTTAGCTTATATCTGAAAACACTATTAAAAATTTAATAAATAAAAATAAAAATATCGATAGAATTTTTTAATTAGTATATTACAATGATCTTCATTAATAAAATTTTTTTTATCACAATTTGGTGTTGAAAATAAAAAATGGTGTGTTTACGATTTCGTTACCGCACGTACTAATGACTCCATTTTGTTTGTTTCGCACACAAAATGAAATGTATGATTTTTTTTATTACATCCATATATATATATATATTATTAGCTTTGTGTGTATGTGTTTATCTTGCAAGCTACAGTTTTTGGATGCGAGCCAAGCCCAATAAAGCTTTTTGTTAAAACGCATGCGCGGAGTGATGACCATTAAAATGGGATGCAACAGTTCATGGATAACCGAACTCAGCACTTTGTGGTATGTTATTTTTCAACCATTTTTATCGTAAGTTTTCATTTCATTGAATTTGATGAATTTATTTTTCTTTCCAGGATACATATAATAGTCGGTTGAAGGAGAGATACGAGGACAATCTTTCGATCCATTTAGATCTCGATCTGGATTTGTGGTTGGAGGCAGGATTGTCAGGTGGACCTGATAGAAATCGAGTGTACGAACTCTTGAACACTACAACTGGGAACTTACAGACGACCCCTAGTGTTTCAATCGTTGGATGCTCACAATCGATTTCAAGCACTTAAACTCCGGAGTTCACGATGATGTTAGACCAACGAGTAAAGGCTCGGACGAGTACCCATCTTAATGAAAAATTTGAACGACTCACTGATGATTATGAAGAACTTTGCCGATTGATATTGGAGATGAGATCACAAATGGATGGCACATGTGCACACCATAATTGGCGTCACGGTCCCGACTATGACTAACCTCCTTCTCTTTCAGCGTCACCTCTATTTTAGATTTATTGCGTTTGAATATATAAATGTTTAAATTTGTAATAAATATTTGATTTTTAATTTATTTTAATCATTTTTCTACTTGTTTTCAATATTTTTTTAAAAAATATTTTTAAAATATTATTGACGAAGTTATAGACTAAACATCTCCGTCGGTATATTGCATAGAGAGTTGAAAAGGAAGTACTGCATATATCATTGTTATTGTTAACTCACCAATGAAATTATAGGTGGTATTCTGTTGGTGATATGATATACATACTAACGAATAAATAAAAACACTGATGGCATTACACAAAGTTTTCCTGTTAGTGATATATTAAATTTACTGATGAAAATACCGACGGAATGAAGCAAATAATTGTTTTTACATGCTTTGTTCGTCTATAAATTTATTAATATATTTATTACTAATAAATTTACTAACACATGATAAAATTATCGATGAAAGTTTTTTCAACAAACTGTTTTCGCCCATAATATAAACATTGACTGAATATGAATATAAATACTAACAGAAAAATATTAGATCTAAGCAGTGAAGTGAATATTTTTTTGGAGCAGTGAGGCTAATAAATTATCTACTAGGCTTAGCAATAATTTAAAAGGAGAAACAGATCTCTGATAAAACGTAACGTAGTGTCATGAAAGTGAAATGAGCCTAAAAGACAAAATTTTCCAGGAGGCAGAAACCGAAAGGGTTAGATTTTCAACATGAAGCATGTGGCGATCTCAAAGTCCAAGCGTCCCTTGCATAATCATTAGTTCTTCTCATATCTAAGTATTGTTAAACAAAAATCACACAAGTGGATAACCACCACGTTCCCATCCAAACACTGAATTACATAAAAAGATTAGCCCATTGTCGACTGGGGACCCATATCAAGAAAAGCAATAAAGGAAAGGAAAGATGCAAAAAGGCAGTCCATTACATCCACCTAGCAGCATCCACGGAATTAGGATACTTCTGTGCATCTTTTACTGATACAAACAGAAGCAATTGTGGTGCCTCTTGCACGCTAGTCTTTTCATACCAGACGAGCATTTGAAGCTAGGCCGGACTCTCCTCGGTCTCATTAATATGCATGTACAGAAGATGGCCTCCATCATTACTTACATATGACTTTCGTTATTTGCATGTGTTAAGACTTGAGCAGATATGCATGTGCTCCACGATACAATTCGTCAACTCAGCATGTTGTAAAGTTTAAAAATAACTAAAATTTGACCTTTCTTTGTCACTTAGACCTAATTAACATGACGAACTACTCAGGTTAAAAAAACATATAATCTAAGGTGAGGGTCCAGTTTAAGATCTTACAATAATCGCAAACTTATGATATTGAACATCTAATCAGGACAGGATCAAATGATATACTAATTAATCATATAATCGGGAACATATGATATTAAACCTTACAATAATTCTGATCTGGCCATGCATGTTGATTGGCATTGTAACTTGTAAATCGAACTTTAATCAAAACTGAGCAAGAAGGTGCTTTGGAAATTGGCTTTTCTTACGAAAAGGCCTGGAAGGCCACGAAGGATTCAAAGGTATTATTTTGCATGATGATTTGAGTTATTAGACCAGCGTCTAGAGTTGACAAGCGAGCATCCAATCATTATTATGTTCGTCTTTTTGCAAACACTTCATGTTAGGTGTCTCTCTGTAGCAACAACGTGCAGGACACTGTCAAAATTAATGATTAATTGGTCAAATAAATGGAGGAGAATTTTTATCCTGATGACGACAGGTTTCATTTACAAGCGCTGCCCCCTTTCTTGTGTTAAGTTACTACCTCTTCCATTGTTTTTTTTTTTTTTAATTAGCACGGCAAGACAAAAATTTCGGTGGAATAATATAGTTTAAAAAATATTGGTAAAATTATAATGTTTGCTATTTTGAATTATGATATTTAATAAATATTGATATTTCTAACTCCGATAACATCATTTTTCAATTTAAAATAATGACAACTTAATATATCACGATTTAGAATCATGATATATCATAAAATTTATCTTTTTCCTTGTATCACAGAATACACACACATCCCCACCCCCTCTCTTTATGCTTATGTGCGGACAACCCCTCTCTCTCTCTCAAAAACTCACAAATAAGGATGTTGTCCTCAAAACACTAAGAACTCTCGCAAAAAATTGTAGTTTGCCACCGCCGTCACTATCGTAATGGCTGCAGCCACTTCCTAATCCTACAAGCAATGAAAAGAGGTCTCTTATAAGATGGATATTTATGCAATGAAAACTTTGTATTGTGTGTGTGATAAATGGGTGTAATTTATTATGGAATTCATTCTAAATTCATACGACATGAAAATAGGATGTGTAAATCCTATAATAACCCTTCAAATATCTAGGATGTGGAGGGAGATTTGGTTATTGGAATTTTGTTGGCTGAAACAATTTGGCTACTGCAACTTCTCAGCCATTTCATTAGCTAGCTATGGTGGTTCCAAAATATGATAAGAAGCCGTGGTTTCAAAACATAATATTTACTTGATTATATGATTTTTAATTATAATTTTTTTAAATATCATGGTTCTGAAACGCACAATATTAATTTAATATCATGTTTTTTAATTGTGATTTTTTATATGTGATATTTTGAAATAATAAAAATCTTAAATTGTACTGTTTCATTAAAATTTATAATTTTTTATGCTATCAACCCAAAATTTGCTCTTCCATTTCGGTTCTAGATTTTTTTTATCAGACATCTTGCAAGAGGTATAACATTTAGTTTTGTCACAACTCAAAATTTATTTGTTAAGTTACCATGATTTTTTTTTACCTTTCTCCTCTGAGAAATCGATAAATATAACTTGACAAAATATCTATCCGACAGTGTGGATGTATGTGTGTGCCTATATATATATGGGGATTTGAGAATAGTTTTCTGAAATCAAGTACCGGACTCTGGTCAATTTAATTTATGGATCGCCGGGTTAAAAATTAAAAAAAATAACATGAAACCACCTTTTAGACAAAAATAAATTTCATGAATTTAACCTTACCAGGACTTACCTGAGTTTGGTTGAATTAATGCATCGATTGCTCTCAAGTTTAACACAGTCAAAATTAAAAATGGTAAAAAATAAAACTTGATCCAATATCCATATCAACATACTAGACGATGCCTAATTTAATAACTACGGATTTGACCTTGAATAGTTAACTGGGAAAGGTTAGAGCTTGGATTCTTAAAGTTGGCCGATCGATTGCTCAAGTTTGACATAATTAATATTTAAAATGGTTCAAAATAAACTCGATCCAGTTTCCATATCAGCATGTCAAACAAGGCCTAATTTAAACTATGGATTTGACCCTGAACAGTTAACTGTAAAAGGTTAGAGCTTGGATTCTTAAAGTTAGATGCTGTAATTTCTTTTTAAAGAGGGTACCTAGAATATTCACCAAAAGCCTATATACAAATTAAACACTATTTGTTTGCACTCCAGATCGAAATGGTGCTTAAATTAATTATATACCATAAAGCATGATAATTCTATGATTTGTTTGACAGCCTTGGGGTAGTCTGGATAAATGGAAATATATGTTCTACACATGGTTAATAACGAATTTGAATTCCTTCTTAATTTAGACTGATTAATGTAGAGAATCCCAAAAATAGTATGCACAAAGTGATAGATCATTACGCCTTGTCCTTGTAGATCAGAAATCCAAAAGTATTACAAATTTTAAGTTGGAAATCAATAAATGAAAACTTAGAAAAAAAAAGGAAGATAATTAATTAGGGAGCATCAGCCTTGCTTCCTGGCTAATCTGTGCAGCTTAAATAATAACATCTGCCTCGTACATCTATATAACCATTGCTAGCAAAAATACAATCACATCCATGAGCAGACCTTTTTGCTTTTTGTCTGTGGCCGGCAAAGATTTTTTCTAAAAAAGCCATGAGTGAGCGCATATACAACCTTAATTAGCCCTTAGAATTAGAAGCAGGAGGTTGTTGATGTAGCTGCTGGTACATGGCAGCCATCCTGCTGTAAGCATCCATTGTCATTGGCTGCATCAAAAAGGTTTAGTCAGTACATTGAGTTCGAAATCATGGGATATCATATATCCTGCTCTGTCCCAATTCCACGCTTACAATGACAGATGTCTGAAGGCATAATAATCTTAAAATTAAATCCAAATAGCACTTGTACAATTCTTCAATATGAGATTGCAAAGCCGTCCGACTCAAGAGTTTATGCTGCTTATAATTACCTGTGTTTGGCAGGCAAGGAACGCAGACATTGGGTCTGCGGCCGTGGTTTGTAACCGGTCATGACCACTTGAGCCATCCCATGTAGTCAGAGGAATGAAAGCGGTGGGGTGAAGTGCTGGAGGAATTCCTGTCATGTTGGAACGAGCTGCAATTGTGTTCATGTCCATGACACCCATTCCCATTCCCATGCCGGCCATTCCCATGCTCATTGGGGCCATCATTGACATTTGGAGTTGCTGTTGCAAAGCCAGTGGCAGCATCATTGGTTGCATATTCATTCTGCTCATCATTTGTACTTGTGCTTGCAATTGTTTCAAATATTCGATCACTTCATCAAGCATTGAGGCTTTGTCCGTCTAATACAAACAAAGAGAACATATATCAAGGAATCATAGCTGATAGTATATATACCAATCAATAATGTTTTCTTTCATTTAAAGAAATCATCTCGTGCAAGGATTTTAATTGAAATCATGCATAAACACAAGGGCAGGCATCAGGGCATGCATAAGCAGAAAGATTTATGTGGTATAGCAGGTAGTTTTCTTCGTACCAAACAACCTTCTGTCAGGCTGTCCCCATGTCGATTTGGGTATGTGGACTAGGATCACTTGATCTGTCCCAAGATACTCTAAGCCATTTGAATGCAAAAAAGGATGAGATCGATGGACCACATTTATACCATCATGACGTGTTTGTCTGTTCTGATTATTTATTATTGAAGCTATTACTGCAGCTGCATTACACGACATGAATCTAATGTAGAAACACATTATTAGATGGATCCATAAAGACAAGACCTGAACCTTCGAACTTATGGCTAGTAATTCTTAGTTACGTTTTGAACGTGAGATTTTCGGCTTTTAAAAAAAAAATTCTGAAGCAAGCTCGCATTATTGAGTAGCAACACGGGCAGGCTTTTCCGTCACCAAGTTGTCCCCTATAGTGGGAATAACAAGAGCACCTAAAAGTTTGAAATGCGATGCCGACACTCTATACCAAGTGACCATGATTTTTATGAAGGATATTGACATTTCCAAACCAGATCCAAGATCACAAAGGTAGCTATGACTATGCTCAAGGATATGTGAGGCTAGCTCTTTAGAATATATGATAGCAAAGTAGGAACTACTTTTGTGATAGTAGCCACTTTACTGGGGTTTCTTTTTCTTTTTCCTTTTGCTTATCATATATACTTTGAAGTAACTAGTTGGGAATTTCAGCACGGACCACCTTGAGATGGGCCTTAAAGAGTTAAAAGAGTTAGTGTATAGCTTCTTCTTTTTTTGATATATTTTCATGGAATAACCATTCTTTACATGGAAACACCTGCATAAATGGAATGATCAAGATGAATTTCCTTTTTTCTTTTCTTTTTTTGCAGTTTGGCAGGATTAAAACTCACAAAAACTACGGTGCCAATCATTAATTTGCCTAATTAAATGATGAGGAAAACTGTGATATGATTGATTTATTGCTTCAACATAAAGGTGAAGAGGAAATTCTACTATTTCAAAGAAAAGTTCACAGCAATACGGGAAAAAAAATAAAGAAAGAAAGTGCATAACAAAAGAAAAACAACACCAACATATATTTGATTGCAGCAAAAGACATTATGAGCTCCACAAACAATTGCTAAAAAAAAAGTATAAAAAACCTGAATTCGGAGGATGGATTCTTTGAATTCCATCCCACGGTTTTGACTGGCAAGTAGTTTCCCATAGAATTCAATATCATCAAATGGTGAGTAAACTTTGCCAGTTCGAGAGAGAACTGTGCTTGCATAAATGCGATCATAAAACATGCCATACTAGAGGCCTAGCAATTATATAATTTTTTCTTTTTCTCAGGAAGTAATCCGATCTTAACCCTCTTGTTTTGCAATAATCTAGAAGTAACTTGGTCTCGGTGTATGATACTGGCTTGGCTGGGAAATAATCTTACCATAATTTTTTTTTTAAAAAAAAAAACCCAAGACGGACCACAATAATTGGTGGCTATTTCCACTTTTGACGAGAGGATGCATGTTAATTATTAAACAAGATTGGTAGGTGCACAATATGTAATGGTGATCAAGTGCCATAAACGCGCATGGGTAAAATTTAAAGAGCTTCTTTGTAATACACTGAAAAGTTACCGAAGAAACTTTTCGTACCTTACTGGAACTGGGGACCAATTTCTGTAGTGTCTTCATTCTCTGGTTTATCTTATCTCTCCTTTTCTGCCAATAAAATCGAGAGCAACATTGAACAAAAAACAAAAGGATTCGGTACCAGCAATGATGGTGCATAATATGATACTTGAAACCTATATATATAGCGTTAAAATGGTTGAATTGTAATTAGATATTTAAGTGATTTTATAATAATAATAATAATAACAAGGACCTCTGATGGGTCAATTGCAAAAAGTCCACAGAAGGACTTGATTTAAACTGAAGCCTTATTATAAAGCTTTAAAGTGGTAAACACTTAATAATTAAATTCTCATGAGATCTCCTGTGTTAATCCAATTATTTGTTCAGTCAAATCTTCTATTCCAACACCATGATTTTCTCCAATTATGGAACCTATCATTAACTTAAAGCGAAACAAACTTCTTTTAATATTCTATTAATTTATTTCGTGCTGTAAGACATTTTCCAGGAGAGGGAACATACTCGTTCAGATTGGTTATGGATAGCAGCAGCCCTGCTTCTTTTGGTGGAAACTGAGGACTTCCCATTTCCTTTCTTCTTGTCATCTTCCTTGCCCGCCTCCCTCTTTTAAAACCAAAACAAACCCAAAAAATTAAAATAATAACAAAAAACAAAACTACTCCGATCGATACTATAAATTGATAAAACATAATATCCAAAATAAATTAGCTTGCCTGTGGTCTGCTGTGACAAACTGAGTCATTCTCGTCAGCAGTAAGGGTCTTAGTACATGGGTTGGTGCCTGAGCTGGTGTTTTCTTGCGACCCAAAAGAAGTGGAGGTAAACCCAACACCGAACTCTCTCTCGCAACTGTCCACCGTCATCTGCTGGCTGTCCTTCTTGCCAAAAGTGGCACTATGGTTGACGCTTTGGTCTCTGCTCCACTCGGGTGGTACTGGGACACGCGCCACCCTCGCACGTTTCCCAGTGAGGAGACCATCTTCGTCTTGCGTGGCAGCTGGGGCACTGCAAGACCCCACACGAGTGGAGCAACCCACCACACACGTGCCTAATCCCGCTGGGCCGGAGTCTATCACCTGCGTTGTCCGGCCTTGATCAGACCGGTTCGAGCAAGGAACTAAAGCGTCCATGGTCATTGTGGCGGAGGCTGAGGCCTTATGGTGGTTAAACCATGGGATGAGGTCATGGTCCGAACCAGTACTGTTGTCAAAAGTTGCTTTGTTGCATTGGGGGACACATGTAGCTTGGTTGACAATGGATTCAAGGGTGCCACTGGCGCGTGGCTTGTCCCATGTGTACTTAGAGGGTGAAGTGGAGGCTATTGGTTTGGCTGGCACGCGCGGTGGTCCTAGGCCGTGCATGGCTATCTGGCCGTTCTCCCATGTTAGCTCTGCTACTTCGTAGTCTAACCTGCACCAGGAAACACCCTATATCATCACTATACATATCTTTCAACACACACAGACACGCATATAGATATATATTGACATGATCTGGCAATCTTATATGCATCTACGAGTAGGGGAGATCAGTACATGGGCACGTCTGGTGCGCTGGAATTGGAGTGGAAGCGAAGGGAGAGTTTGGGAGCTGTGGTGCGATTGTCATCAACTTCCCAGCTGGGAACGCACTGATGACTCATTTTGAGAAAGTTTTCTTGTAGGATATGAACTTGAAAAAAAGTGAGTTATCTTTTTCTTTGAATAGATTCTGCAGACGACTTTCGTGTGTTTCTGAGAGGGATACTGGTGGTTCATATGGCTATGGGAATGGAGTTGTTGTTGTCATGGCTGATGTGTAGATTTGCGCTCTTTTATGGCTGTGATATATCAGAACATTTTGAGAGAGAGAAGAATTTATTCTAGTCCAATATGTGTGGTAAAATTGAAAATTCGACCAAAAGAGAGAGAGAGAGAGAGTTTTTCTCTTATTTTTCCATTAGTAATCATGGATTAAGCATTAAATAATTGACAGCAATATGTCTATTCGAAACAACCACCCAAGATAATTTCTCAATGATAAGAGTATAGCAAAAAATACTAGCAATACAAAAGCTATCATGATCACACGCACTCAAACGCGTGCTTACGTGTGTATATGTAATTCAATGGTAACAAATGTTTTTAGAATAATTTACGAATCAATTAAGATTATTTTTTAAAAATAATTTTAAGGATATGCTGTTTTAGTTGATCTGATATATTTAAGAAAATAAATTTCGTTTTACATGCTAATTGTAGTATTTCACACACACACACACACATATATATATATATATTTATTTATTTATTTGAGCCCGCGCTATGTGTGTATGTAAGATTATATTAATAGCTAAACCCTCTACTTTTTTTCCCTTTCCATTCCTCTTTCTATCTCTATTTTTTTTAATCATATTATAAAATCGACTAAATTACAATAAAAAATTACTATTTAATCTAGTTTTAAATCCGAGTTAGACAATAAATTGAGTTAAGAGGTTTTTTCCTATCAATTAATTTATTATTTTTTGTCATTTTCTTTCTCAAACTTTTTTTATTAGACATTCAAGTTATTTTTAAATTGGTCAAGTTGACTGAATGATGTTGAAACAACTTTCATAAAGTTTAATTTAAAAAAAATAGGGTAGGCAAGAAAGGCTAGGAGAGTATATTTTTGTTAATTTCATCTTTTTTTTTCAATTTTATTCTTAATTTTTTTTTTACCAATCGATTGAGTTGCCTTTAGACTGACCAAGTTGACTAGGTCATATTAAAATAATTTTTACGTAATTTAATTTTAAATCTAGACTAAGCAAGAAGTTGAATTGGGAGGTTTCAAGATTTACTCATTAGACCAAGTTTAATAACAATATCAAATAATTTTGTAAAACCTTGATTTTTTAAAATTTGATTTGCAATGTAATGTACCTATAAAGTAGTTAAAACCTAATTAATTAATTTTTTTATAATAAATAAATTTTATCATAATTGAAGTGATCAATACTACAAAGAATTAAAAGGTAAAAATGTATCGAACCAAGTAATTAAAGGATATACTAGCTAATTTGGAAGTTGAGTTTTGTCTAACCTTCACAATCAAATACATACAGAAAGAGAAAAGACCATTATCAAGTAAAGCAAGACGAGAGATAATTATTGAAAAAAAAAATTGACGTGAGATAATTTAAAAAAGATTGTTTATTTAAAAGAGGTTGTTTATCAACGACAGGGTGACCTGGCCGGTGCACAGGGTTTGGTTGTACCATAATCTTTTCACTCCTCAAGTCTTTCCTATCTTAACTTAGGTTTAAGTTAAGGTTCAACCTAGCCAAGAACAGACAGAGTTAGGTGCCAAGAATACACGGAGTTAGGTAGAGGAGAGAGACCAAGAGCCTGTTTCGCTCCGCGATTAAATTTGTATTTGATTAAATTTAAAAAATTTTTTTTGTTAAAATTAGATGTGGTTTGTAATTTTTGAATCGTTTTGATGTGCTGATATCAAAAATGATTTTTAAAAACTAAAAAAATATCATTAACATGCATTTTAACACAAAAAATTATTTGAAAAGCACTCGTAACCATACTATTAAACACGCTCTAAAAGGAGGGAGAGACCACAAAAATGGCAGCCTTCAAATCTTTTTAAATGTGAATCATCAATAGAAAATATTTTTTTTTAATTCCTTAATCTTAACATAAAATAGTTTTTTTATATATAAAACTGTAAAAACTAGTATAAAAAAACAAACTATATATATACGCCCGCATACGCTAGCAAAAAGAAGAAGAAGAAAATACTATTAATAGTAAGTATCGAGTGTAAACTTTGAATAAATGAAGCTTGTCCTATTCAGAACAGTTGTGGTGCGAAAGATAAGAAAGAACTCTAATGCACGTGGAGCGTGAAAAGGCGGAAATTTTTTGTGGCAGCTGATAGAAAACAAAGGCGGATGCAGTGCCACTGGAATCCGGACGATATCTGATCTACCATCGGAAGGTGCGTGACAGAGGTTCCACTGGATTTGAGCCCGAATCTCCTCTATAAATAACAAAAATTAAAAAATTATTAGATTTTGAAGAGAAGTCATTAAATCTCAATTTTAAATCCAAGACATTAATTATTTTATTTATAAAATAAAAATACCTTTGAGGTTTTGATTAAAACAGAAACTATCAAAAACAAATTAAAATTTATGCGAACGCACAAGTTTGAAATTTGAATGGTCTATCTATAAATAAACTAAAAACAAAACCTGAGATATGTATGATTCAGAGATGGGCTGTAGCTTCGAGCTTCTCAAAAAGATTATAAAAAGCTTCTCTAGCTTTTTTTACTGTGAATTTCACAACCAATTTTTAATTTTCCAATGGATTTGAATTATTAATATTATTATATATATATATATATGCTGTAATTTATATATAAAAATTACATGCAATTTGCAAGCAAGACCACCCTCGTCAGAATCTCCCATGGCATATGGCATGAGGATGAGAAATGGTTTCTAGGAAATTGCGATGTCGGATTTGTGTTTTTACGTTGGCGCTTCACACGTGTAGTCTTATTATCCAGCTCAAGACACGGTTGTTTGGAGCTCACCACGTGTCACCACCACCCTCGGTTTCAACAGACTGTCAATAAAACTTCTGATTATTGTCAGTCATGCACGCTGTCAAGGTAGAGTTATAGCAATTTCATCCTGTTCAGATTAATTATTTGATTCAATTACATTAGACTTTTAGTTTATTTGTTTCGAGTAAAATAAAAAAAGGGGTAAAATTCAATTTAATTTGACTAGAGTTGAACTGTTACACATGAGGGACGTTCAGCAGCCTCTCAACTTGGTTTTTTTTTCTTACTTCATCTATTTTATGATGTAATATGTAAATTTTAATTTTATTATTTATTAAGATTTTTCATAATATAATTTAGGAATATTTTTATTTTAAACATAGGTTTAAAATTTATATTCTATTTTATTATTTTATGATTCATGAATTGAAATGCAATTTATTTTTCAGGCTTATATTTTATTTTTGTAAAATAGATTGAGAAAGACAAAAAAAAATCCATTATAATATTTCAATTGTATCAAAGACAAAATAGAAAGAGATTGATGAATTTAAATATTCCAAATGGAATATAAGTGAAGCAAAATCCAATTTATCATCTTTGAATTCTGAATCCAATAAAGTTTCATTGTGTAAACATTTCCCTTTTCTTATATGTTTTCCCTTATGTAACAATTCATCTTATTGGAATTAGAGCTGTAAATCATGAATAACATTTATTTTTTGGATATTAAGTTATAATCATACGAGGATATTGAGAAATTTTATGATGTTTAGAAAATAACTAATTAATAACATTCTATTAATTATTTTTAAGTTCACTTAAAAAAAACTAAAAAAAAATCAAAGAAAAATATTCTTATAATTTTTGGTAACTTATTAATTTCATCTTCTTTTTTCTTTATATATATATATATTAAGATGAGCCTACAAAAAAACTAATAGTGTGTTATTAGTTACTCCCTGAATATCATAAAAAATTTGTGGAGTTTTTTTTTCTTTCAAATATTTGTTTTTTTTTTTTTTTTATCCAAGCATAAACCAACATGTAACCCTCCCCATCCGTAAACATATGTGTGTGTGTAGACACACACACCCATTCATTTCTTTTCATGGTTACTAAAGAGAGGATGGTAAAGAGAGAACTTAAGAGAAGGACTGCCTAGTGGGGCGGAAGTCGAAGATTATAGAAAACTAGGCAAAGGAGAAACTAAGAAAGAGATTGTGGAATGCAGCAACTGCAAAGTTAGGCTTGTATAGATTTTTATCGGTTAATTTACATGGAGGACGACTATCTATTGTTTAATTTACAGGGACTTGGGGACTGGTTTTTAACGGGCAGTCGGTTTATATAATTCCTTCCAAATTATCATCGGAATCCAACCATACATGCCGGAGGCTGGATTTGCTCGAGTTTGAAGTCAGGTGCGGTATGGAATGATTAAGGGCCTAATATCGAAGCCCATTTAACAAATAAAAAGACGTGCCTAGTCTCATGCTTGTTTAGGCCATTTCCTAATTATCGTTGTTTGGGCCATTTTGTTTAATGTAGGTGTTGAAAACTTGAGTCCAAATAAGATGCTCTAATGAAATGTGGAGATTATAATCACAAGGTCAACTACAGCTCTGCTTTCAGACAAGCCGACCAAGGCTTATTAGCCATCTCCTATTGTTTAATGAACGATCAATTGGAGAGCTACCAAATTACCAATATACAATAAGAATATATAGTAAACAACTAAGTGGGAAATTTATATTTTAAATTTTTGGAAGTATTATGAATCATGATCAATGGGATCCTGGGTCTTGCTCCCTGCCAGAGATGCACGACGCATCCTCTGCAGCAAGATTTGTTCAGGCGAATCGACAATTTCCAACATGAAATTGCCCTAGTTTGACTTAATAAAACAAATCCCTTGTATATCTAGCTGCCTCTAGATAATGGCCCTAGTTCTGAATAAATGCTCATCATGACTTGGCCTCCATGGAAATGAACCTAATCCTATCCAGAGACTCCATAACAACTCCAGTTTAAAATTTAAAAAAAAAAACAGCAGAGCAGCAGTTTTTCCAGCATATTCGTCATGCTAGCTCTGACCCAGACGGCAATTGCATATCCAAATGTTAAAAAGGAAAACACACAACTCGATTAGAGTTCCAATTAACCAGATGAACATACCACAGTAATCAACTAATGCGATGCATGAGTTATTTTCAAGAAATAAGGTTTGCTAGCTAATCACAGGTGAGTTAAGAGCACCGCTTCATCTTCCATTCAGAACTGTGAAAAAAGAGAAATGCCAAAAGCGTATGGGATAATTAGTACTGCCTGTATAAGCCGTGTAACCATCAAATCAAAGAGTGATCAATTTCTGTTCTGATGCACTCCAACTTGTGTTTACACTTGTGATTGTAAGAAACTCCAGATCAATATTGATGTTGTCTCATATTTCATTTAGCAGAACAATCCCACGCCTACAAAATGATAAGAAACAAGAACTCTTAAATCCAATAAGATGAGACATAAGAACCAATAATCAGTCATTGTTTTAATTAATGTCTTGCCCTTGATAAAACTCAACCTTATAATTATCGGCCCGGGTAATCTAGCTTAGAATCTTTTCATCCCGAAGCCTTGACACCTTGCTAGCAAGCAATATACGGTGCAGTCGTATTGCTCAAGATGACAACCAGAAATATGGTGATTGCTCAAATATATAGTTAAAAACAGAGCTTTTTATTTGACAAACTATACAATAATACATTTATACAAGGTAAGCATTCAACACAAATTGATCAGAACCAAAAGCTACCATCTTCTACCACTCTGTTCAACATCTATAAGCACATCCCTGTCCCGAACCAATGACAGAGTCACGCTCCTTGGTTTCGATGGTGGTAGTATAATCCCAAACCGAATAGTAGCCCAAAATCTTTAAGATTGAGAACAGACCATTTTCATCTCATCTTAAGGCTTAAATCTTTTGAAATTAAAACTTCAAACTCAATTAACAAATTCAATTGTTCCGGGACCTAATAACCTTTATTCTTGATCCATGTGTACGGAAGAAAGGAGTTGAGGTTCAAACCCAACAACCTCTTCAATAAGGAAAAAAACTTGCTACCACGCACTAGGACGACAGCTTAATCCTAATGAACTTTGTATTTCAAAGCACAACAGGAAAACCATTTTCTCCGTTGGGTGCCACAGGTAACCCTTCGTAAATCTCATTCTTCTGCAGCTTTGGTAAAGCAAGACTCCGTAGCTTCCATACATATAATAGCTTCTTCCTTGCTTGTTCCATTACCATCCTTGCATGTCTCTTTAAGCGTATCTCTTCGAATCTAAAATTAAAGCTCTTCCCCTTTTTTTCCGGCTACTCTGATAACTAGTTAAAGTCAAAGGATGCTTTGTCTGTGTCTTCTGAAACATCAAGTGCATTTCTTTAGGTTGTGATCAGATCATGAACTGGGTCCTTTTTCGGATTCTGGCTACGATGTGACAGGTAGCGATGGATCACTTGTTAATCTATATATCAAATAAAATCAATTACAAAAAGATTGAATTGTTAATGCAACAATTATAGTGATTGATTTACTGGATGGGCTGGATGGCCTGGTATAGCCTGTCAATGCAACAAATAACGCGGAAGCCCTTAGTCCCATAGTACTTCTTTGGGCCGAAACATTTTTATGCCATTTTTTTTTCCTATCGTCGTTGTCTTGCTGACGTTTTCCTATTAAAGAAAAAAAGTAGATTTTGGTTTTCAACAGGAGAGACAAAATTGATTAACGAAGTGGTTATTATCGTATTCTTACGGTCAGCTACAGTCGCATTCAGACAAGGTGACAATGACATATAGCCCACATCTTACTCACAGAATAAATTATATAATGCACTTCATAGTTTTTTTTAATCTAAATGGATGGCGAGAAAGAAGGTAGAATTACATACAAATTAAAAATGACCTCCTCACTGCATTTATATATATATATATATATATTAGGCCGAAACAGCAAAAAGAGGTGTCGTTGTCATAAAATAGTCTAATTCTTTTTGCTTTTAAACTGTCACAACTCACAGTATATGTTGATCTTTTCCACTTCTTTCTGGGGTCTCCTTTTGACTCCATAAAATTAACTAACCTCTAACCTAGCAACCTGCTCTCAAGGAGTTGAATGGCCCCAGTCTGGCTAATATACATGTCATGACTTGCCGCACCAGCCAGAGTCTAAACGGGTGTTTGGTGCAAGGTTCAATCATCTTTTCGCTAAATAATATTTATTTTAACATATTTTAATCTAAAAAATAATCGTTACCGCATCATAAACTCCCCAGATAAATCCTACCTACTAACACCAACCACCCCGAAAGAATACAACCTAGCTACTAGGCTAATACTATAAAGTGTTTTCTTGGTTGGTTCTTGTAATTATAATCAACCAACTACCATGGGATTCGTTTATATTTTGAAGAGCTAGCCCTAACGCTATAATATAGATTGCCACGTCTAAATATTGCATTTATCATATCGTTCACATCTATCTGCCCACTCACCCTTGTTCTTTAAGAGCATCGAAGATCTCCCTGTAATATTTTTGTTGTCTTACGAATGCAATAATTGAGTTTCTGATTTATTTGGAAAGGCTAAAAAGAAGGCACGGGCTCTCAGTTTGTGAAGGCTTACCACTAAAATGTGTCGGCTAAAAGCATCACAAATTAACAATTTAAAAGGGTGCGTAAAGGCAGCATGATACATAGGAGATTACTTTATAAGAATTAATTGGAGTAGGAATTAGGAAAGTTTGGAAGACATGTCGTAAAGTTACTTTGAAGCACATATTGCTGCTGCAGCAGCAGCTGATCTCAGGAAATAGGACTAATTCATGCAATGATTGTGCCCATAAGAAAAACAATATTGCGGTAGAAACAAGACACCACTGTGAACTCTTTGAGTGGAAGCATTCTCTGTGGAGAAAGATCAGTGGCAGTGAACTTGTTGGCAATATATCTAAAGTGACCAGACAACGGTGAGATGCAAAATTAAAGTCTAAAATTAATCATTCCGAAACGCCAAAAGAAAAGACACATCACCTTTGAGTATAATAATATTTAAAAAGGGAAGATATTTTATATATATATATATATATATATATATATATATATATATATATATTTAAAAAAGGAAAAGGAAAAAGGAAAAGGAGAGACACCTGATATCTTATTCTTTTAAATATATTATGTTAATAAAGGGAAAGGAAGATATCTTTATTGAAATTTAAAAATAAAAATAAAGAAAGCAGACCATTTGCGTTATTCAGTCTGAACCTAACGAGTTAATTAGCTATTTTAAATATTTACAAACACAACATATTAATCCATTTTTATCTCACAGAGAATAACAAAACAAAAACATCATATCGGTATCAAAGTTTGTGAAGCTTGGATTGCTCCCAAGTAATCAGCGAAAAAGAAGTGGCATCCAACTTCATTTCTTCTGTTGCTACTACTTTCATCACTGCAATTAAAAAAAAAAGTAATATTTTGTTTTTTTTATATTGATACATTTAAAAAATCTAAAAATACAAAATAAAATAAAATGATAGTTCCCACTACACCAAACAATCCCTCAGTTAGTGAAAGTGCCACAGTGATTCATGTTCATATTTTTGCTATATCTTCATGCGTTTAATGCTTTATGTTTCATGAAAATTTAATTTTTTTTATATATTTAAATTATTTTAATGTGTTGATATTAAAAATAATTTTTTAAAAATAAAAAATTATTTTAATATATTTTTAAATAAAAATAATTTAAAAAATAAAATATATTTTTAAATAAAAAATATTAAAAAACAAATAAAAACACCATAAAAAGGCAGTATTTTTTTTTGTCTTAAATTGTCTACTTCGCTAAGCATTGACAAATTTAAACAAATTCCAAACATAGAATAACTGCACAAGTGAAGAGTAATCTTCTCTGTATCAATCACTGATAATAATTACGTGCTACCTAACAATATTGATTGATTTCCTATCTTCTCGTAAAATTTGTGATACTTAAAACTCGTATGGCAACTTGACTGGCCACATTTTTGCTAAAAGTTTAATTTTTTTTAGTATTTTTAGATTATTTTAATGTGTTATATTAAAAATAAATTTAAAAAATAATATATATATATATATATATATATATATATATATATATATATATATATAAAACATTTAGAAAACAATTACTATTACTGCACCAAATACTAACTTAGCATCGGCTGACTAATAAATACTTCATGCTTGCTACCGATGCGTCTTGGCTTCTTACGTTGCAATGAAAAGAGTTTAAATGGGTCATGTTTTTTGGACTATATCACCATCATGGATTCGTGACTGTATTTTTTTTAATACCATCTCTTTTAAACAAAATGGAAAGACGAACTGCTCTAATTATCTTGGATTTTTCTTTTCAGGGCTCATTTGCTATTATTTGTGTTTTCTGTATTTTTAATTTGATGTTTTTAATTTATTGAATAACATTTTTTTTTCTGTTTTCCCCATGCTCGAATCACTTGGATCACAATTTAGCAGGTTGAACTCGACCCATTTGAACCCATCGTGACCTTGGTTTGACTCTCACACCCTCTATGGCCAGGGCATCCAACTTCAGCCTGAACCCTAGGTCCTCCCGACCGTGGCCCAACCCGTGCTCCATTCCCGTTTAACCATTGGTAGTCTCATGTTGCCCTATCTTTCTCTTGTTACCGTTGAAGCACAAAAGCTAAGCAATCAAAGAGTAGAGAAAATTCATCCTCCGTAAGAGTAGTATAAAAAAAAAGCAAGTGAAAACAGCAGAAAAGTGCAGCAAACCAAACTCAGCCATTACCTTACTCCACACCCAACACAATACCTTCCTCCCAAGACAACCAAGGCACAATCCTCCCTCCCAAGAAAACAAAAGCACTAAAATAGCCGTATTACCATTAGTACACCTCAGAATTTTCCATCTTTTCCTCTCTGTTTTTCTTTCCTCGAGAAAGTTAGAAGAAGGGAATTCAATTCCATTCCCTTCTTACAAACAAACCCATAAACAAAAGAAAGAAATAATTCAATTCTATTGTTTACAATTTTCCCATTTTGTCATGACTGAAACCATGGACACTACAACCTCAACAACATCAAAACAACCACAAATTTCTGAAATGTTTTCAAAATTTGCACTTGCTTTCAAGACCAAAACTTTCGAATTCTTCGCCGATGAAATTTCTGACACCGACGAAGGCTTCTCCCTCCTTGACTCTGCCGAGGATTTTATCCCTGACCAGAAAGTCATAATCTTGAAACCTGACCAACCCTTGAATCAAAATCAAGAATTTTTGTCACAGCAAGAGTTGAGAGTGAAAAAGAGTGAGACCCAGATCAAGCATTTAAATACCCAGCTGGCTAATACTTTGATTTCTTCAGTTTTTGCTAAAGTTTCTTCATTTGAAGCTTCTTATTTGCAGTTACAAATTGCACACGTTCCTTTTAATGAAGAGAACATTAAAGTAGCTGATAAGGCTTCAGTTTCAGTTCTTCAAAGGTTGTCTGATTTGAAGCAAGTTTATAGGGATATGTGTAAGAATCCTGATTCTGGTGATGATTTGCCAATTGGATCTTGCTTGGAAGCTCAAGTAGAAGAGAATCAAAGCAAGTTGAGAATTATGGGGACTGTTTCTAATAGTTTGCAAGCAGAGATTGATAAAAAAGATTGCGAGGTTTCGGCTTTGAAGAAGAAATTGATTGAGGTACAAAAGTCCAATTCTTTATTGTCTAAGAGGTTGCTCAGTAGTTTGAATTTGAATTCTAAGGTCTTGTTGACTGTTAAGGTTTTTGATTCTGTGCTAAATGATGCTTGTAGAACAATGCATAAGTTTACTAAGATATTGGTTGGTTTGATGAGAAAAGCTGGGTGGGATTTGGATTTGGCGGCCAATTCTGTTCATTCTGATGTTGGTTATGTGAAAAGAGGGCATAATCGTTACGCATTTTTGTCTTATGTTTGTTTGGGGATGTTTAAAGGTTTTGATTTAGAAGGGTTTGGTTTGGAGAGTGACGGTGAGATTTTATGCAACGGGCATGACTCTGTTTCGGTTAAGAGTAATAGCGCGTTGAAGCAATTACTTGAGCATGTATCTAGCAATCCTATGGAGTTGCTAAGTAGGAATCCTACGTCTGAATTTTTGAGATTTTGTGAAAAGAAGTATCAAGAGCTTATACACCCAACAATGGAATCCTCGATTTTCAGCAATTTCGATCAAAATGAATTTGTGTTGAATTCATGGAGGTCACTTGGGATGTTCTATGAGTCATTTGTTAACATGGCTAGTTCTGTATGGACACTTCATAAACTGGCGTTTTCTTTTGATCCCGTGGTTGATATTTTTCAAGTGGAAAGAGGGGTTGATTTTTCAATGGTGTATATGGCAGATGTCACGGGGAGATGCACCATGCCAGGTAAAACCAGGCTGAAGGTTGGGTTCACAGTGGTTCCAGGATTTAAAATCGGGAGAACAGCTATCCAATCTCAGGTTTATTTATGTGGCTCAACATGTACAGAATAATTGTTTATGTTTTCTGCCAAAGCAAAGCAATTTATGTTTTGCTTGGAATCTCTGCACTAAATTTGAACATCAAGGGTTTGCAACTGTGGCCAAACTACAGGGGCACAAGAATCCGAAGGTAACAGGTCAGGGTTTTAATGCATACACCAGTTAAATATGCTCAAGGAGGAATTGGAAATATATATGCTCAGACAAACCAGCTATTTATTGTGCTGTTTCACCAGGCATTAAGAGCAACTATGGCATGCAGCTCTTGGCTATCTTTTGATGTGCAGTTATAGGATTATACTTACAGTTAGGTTGTGAATTTACACACACCTCCTTTCATCTTTCTTTCCTTGCTCCAAGTCCCGTGTAAAAATGGCTGTAAATGTATGTTTTTAACTTCTCTGTTTTGGTATTGATTGCAAGCTCTCTTCTAACTCACACTACACATAGTGAATTTGACCTTAGCCTCCTTAGATACATACAAATTTACTTGGAATGGAAAGTTGAGCAATAACATGGTTCTGTTCATCATAAATTGTGTGTTGAAGCTATTTTTGTTAAGTGCCTGAGAGCGCACTTCTTGGATATTAAGCCAATGGAGTGGGCAATATTCCATTTCCTTTTTATCCAAGTACTTTGGAGTTCTTTTAGGTTTTGGATGGATAACTTTCATCCATTTTGTCTTCCTTTTGGCTGTTTAGAATATCTGCATTATATTATATGTGAAGCAATTAGATTGAGAATCCATCTGTCCGTAACACATCTTCTGACTTGACCAATTGCATTTTAGCTTTTGCCAATGTTTTGGTTGTTTGATTTTATGCTTAGTTTGACGTGTCTGAACTTAAAGATTTTTCCCTTTTAACTCCACGTTGTATGTCAAAAAGAATGTTTTAGATAGAGTATCTTACAGATTTGGCTTCTTATTAGTTGCTGCACTGATTTAGCTGTTCCTTGGCTAGCTTGTTAATGTACTACATTTATTGGGTTTTTATGTTGCCATATGGGGTGATGGCTGAAATTATGAGTTCTTCTCTGCTGAATAATGTGTTAATGATTGTCTTTTTTGGGACCATTGGTCTTTAAATGATAACGGAATATAGACTTCCAGTTAGGCAATTGCATTGTTCAATGAATTATCTCATTACTGATAAAGGCATCGGGAATGTGGGAGCTGTCATCATTTGTTTACTCTGTTTTGTTGCTTATATGCACAAGTTTGTATCAGTGCTCAAGTTTGTTTTGCTAATCTCTGTAAAGCTGGTTTTGTAATGGGTTCTTCACTAATGAATGTTATAAAAACATATTCATGGTTGCTTTTTTCTTCTAGTCCTTTGTATTGAAATGAACAGTGGTGCTTAGGCCTTCTAATTAGGTCAATCAATTATTCATTCAATGATTTATTACTCATACTATCAGTAATTGCTTATCTGTTTTGTTTGCTTACATGCACAAGTTTATTTAGTGCAGATGACATGTTATCACACAGCATCCCCCTCCCCCTCCCTGCGTTCCCTTCTATGCTGTTTCTCCACCTGATCTTGTTTCGTAACTATTCCTATAATGTTGTTTGTTCGAATAGATTAGGAGCAGGGTTAATGTTTCTGTAAAATAGTAGGTAATAAATCATTATGGAATATCTAGGTCTAGGTTTACTCTTCCATGGTTCTGCAGTTCCATTAGGGTTCAACATAATATACCATAAAAGTCTGTTGTTAATAATCAACAATCCCAGGCACCCCATGAGGAGCGTAGTTCTCTGGGCATCCTCTCTCTTTGAACATTAGTTCAGGTTACTGTTTTTATACAGCTAGCTGAACATATATACTCCCAGTAATCTGTAATGTTTTAGTTGTTGGGTGTCCACTTTTAGTGCACATTTAAAACTGGGAAAATTAATCAGTATTCATTATATAGTTGACACCAGACACCATTAACTGGAAACCTGGTTTGGGTTATTGTTACATGCTTAGATTGTGCCCTATTTAATTACTCCTGTTTTTGCTCCTTGATCCTGTTCTACTTGCTATGGATGCTTCATTTTAGAAATCCAGTTATGAAATCTGTATCAGCAACAAGGACAAGCAACGAAGTACAAATTGTTTTCACTAAAATAAAGCTCAGCTGTGTGGATCATGTGCCTAAAACATGTCTTATTTCGTACGGAAGAAGGATTCACACATCTCTACCTTTAGTTTTTCAAAACCTTTTTGTTTATGGAATGCTGATGTAGTTTATCAGGACTAAACTCCATTCTTTTTGCTGCTTGCGTCCTTCCATTGGTGATGAAGCATTTGACAAATATTTCAGATAGAAATTCAGCTTTGCATGACTGCCATCTAGATTAATGGAGTGATAGGCTGACCTTTGGTTGATGGATCTGACCTGATGGATGAATGTTCGCCTCAAAAGCAAGTCCCCTGAAAAATATGGGATTTTTTAAATACTTTAAGTAGATAAATATAGGAAGATAAAATAATATATAAAAAGAAAAATAAAATGAAGTTGTAAGGATTTTGATAGGCAGGGTTGTGTGTATCAGGTTAAAATTCCAATCCAACCCAAATGGCCGGAAAAAATCCATTGTTACAGCCGTTTGGGCCTGAATTTTATTTTATTTTGTGTGTTATCAATTGGGTTTCTCTAATGAATGCAAAGTGTTGGGGTTCTTCTGGAATGATAAGCAACCATGATTTTATTTATTACTGCTAAAGGGATCTGGATATCTTCTGGGAACAAGCGGTATTTGCTTTTTTAACATCAGTTTCTGCAAACCACCATCGCTGTTTTTGTTCGTTTCTGGAACACAGATTCTCCTTATTGGTCACGTTTTTATTGGTCCAGTCTTCATGTGAGTTTAATTATTAATACAAAGGTGGTCTTTGTTAGCCTTTTCATAAGATTCGGTTTACACTATCTGCTAAACGAGACAGAACGTTGTTGATATATATAGCGTTGGCCCAACCTTGTTCCACAAGAAGGCCCTGATTTGCCAGGCCAAGACCAAGCCCAATCAGTGCTTTCAAAGAAAAAGATAGCCCCAAACTCGTCCCACGTCAAGGCTCTGATTTCTAGGCAAGGCCCTGGCCCAGTATAGATAAGTAATTAAATTGATAATAAAAAATTTCTAAGAAAATGTGAACGATCAAATTCTACTAACAATGAATATAACTCCTATAAATGCTTCTAGAGGATGTATTTGTGTTTGAGTAATTAGTCTGATCTAGAACCACGGGCAGACTCTTCTGATCTAAACCTCAACAATATCTTGAGAAAATAAAATACCAAATACGCTGTTGTTTTTAGGGGAAAAGTCGAAATATTTCATTATCATGGGAATAAAGCGTTGAGGAAACACCATTTAGGGGAAAAAAATAGAATCAAGTTTTAAATCTCAGGGATCAAGCTGAAAATGTTAACAAAGGTGGACCAAATTGAATATATTTTAATCGGTGGGGGTTAAAGTTTTTATTCCTAGGCTCCTATAGCCCTACTGCATGCTCCCTTGATTCGTGCTGGCGCATTTGGATCTAGAGTGTTAGAAATTGTTTTAGGCTATAGTTTAAAGTAATTTTTATTTAAAAATATATTAATGTTTTAAAAAAATAATTTTAATATAAGCATATTAAAATTATTCAAAAAAATTAAAAAAAATTCATTTTAAATGTAAAAAAATCTAATTTTAAAAAAATACGGTTTGCATTTTATTTCTAAACACTTACTTGTAACTTGTTTTGCCCCATCCTAATTCTTCTTTGCTGTAGTTTTATTGATTCAACATGGTTTGCCCTAACCCCTCTCATAATCAGGGAAATATAATCTATCTTTATCATTTTTATATAGATCATTGATTTTTTATGCTTTATTATGTATAATATTTTGTACAATTAGATCTATAAAAATAATTAATTTAAAAATAAAAAATCTTGACCCTAATCCAGGCACAATATTGATAAAAATTAAACTGTGATTCGATTCTAACTCGTTCAATTAGGACATCTAAGGCAATGCTTGTGAAACAGGACATTGATGGGTAGACAACACACAAAATAGAAGCAGAAAGTGATATTCATGCATCAATAGGGAGAGTAGCATGCATGCACACGCGATAGGGTAAATATCTTAGTTTGTAATATATTATTGTTTTTAGGCAATATAGAATTGAATTTTTACAATATATTTTAGCCCAAATGCAATTTGTTCTTCCGATACAATCTTATTTTATTAAGTTATGACAAATATTCATTTCAATCTCTAATATTTTGAACATTTATCTTAAGACACATAAGTTATGACAAAATACACATTTGCTTCCTCTTTCTAATAATCTATTTCACGAATATTCTTATTAACAAGAACTAATTAAAAAGGGGAAATCATTGCCTACAAAGGAACACTGTACTCAGCCTCGTTTGGTATTAATCCAAGTAGTTAATCTTCTTCTTCTTCATAACTTATTAGTTCCACTTTTAACTGATCAATTATTTGGGGTATTTGGTTGCTTAGAAACAAAATTTTTTTTGAGAAGAGAACTATAAACTTGTTTGATTGTTTCTCCACTATTCTTTATCGGGTTGCTATTTGATTGCATACTCAGGATTCAAACTTCACTTATACAGGAAATGACCTCTTAAAATCTTCTGATGACATCAAATTGTGGTGTAATAAGAAATTTTAGGTAGTCTTCTTATTGTTTGCTGTAATAGATTATTTTTTTTCTTTTTTTCATATTCCTTGTATTTATTTTTTTATGGCCTTCTTAATATACTCTCGATGATTATAAAAAAAAAGAAGAAGAAAGAATGCTACTTTCCTATTCATAGTTTTTTCCCTTTAAACAGCAATTTTCTGCTGATTATGTTCTTGTATTGCTTTTTTTTTTTCCAAGTTGGGTTTCTTTCCCTCCAGGAGTTTAATGAATCCTTGACTTGAAAGGGAAAAAAAAAAGATGTTAATTTTGGCTTGGTATTGATAATACTACTCAACGGGTAATGCTCTTGAAACAATCATCACCACCTTTTATAATTTCCTTCAAATAAGCACACACACAGATCATAACGTATCCCTGCCTCAACTTGCTCCAAAGTTTACACTATTATAAACAGCATGAACACAAATTACTCATTATTTGCCTCCTTTTCTTGGGATAAATTCACCTATCCATACTAGTTCATCCTCTTTTTTTCAACTAATATATTCAATCAAATATATATTTATCACGGGTTAATTTGGTGCTCTATTTTTTCTGGCTGTTAAAGATTTCTTTTTACAAGTTCTCCCTCTCTCAAGTTTCAGATTAAACTCCTTGTTTTTTCTGGAGTTAAGCTTTTGTGAACCACCTTTGCTTGGCTTTAATTTCAGTATTCTGGAGCTGAGCTCTGGTGGAGTGGAAGATCGTAGTTTACCTTCAACTCTTACTACTGGAGGAAAACTTAATTGACGAACCGGAGATATCGATCTTATCCAGTTAAGTTATTGTGGCTTCATGAAGATATATATCATCTTCAGTATAATCACCAAGTCCCTTCATTTAGAATGATAAGTAGTAGCACTATTGGAGTTGCATTTCATAAGCAGGAATAGTTTATTGACCCATTCAAGAAAGCTATTTGTGCAGCAATTGATTACGCGCACACATCAGTCCGAGATATCAGATATATGTATTTCCTATTGTGCAGGCTCATAAAGTCCGTGCCACTGATTGAGGATCGCCATCACTTCATTTTGATTGAGGAAAAACAATTTACAAACGAACAAACCATACAAAAATCTCACGTTAACAGATGTGTTAGGTGTGGAGTTTGTTAGTCTCAGAATTTGTTGTTTGTATAGATAATGAATTTCTTTGGATTTCTATGATGTGCTCATATGTCTCTTCCTAAACCCCATTTATTTCATACTCCATTCACTTTGAAAACCATTATCAATTTCAGTTTTCTTCGATATATGATTGTTCAATTCGCACGCGAGAATGTACTCAAAATTGTTCTATAAACTTTACTCAAAATTAGTGCCAAATGTTCAATTAATGCCGCAGTTTCATCATCCTCACCCTCACCTTCATGCCAACTACTGGAACCAGATTGCAGCTGCCGCTAGTTACTGTACTATTGTTGATCCGGGACAAGTGATAATAAACAACCAGCCGGACCCAATTAATGGTCCATGAAATCCCTCCCATTCAATGACATTTGTCCTGAATATTAACAGAGGCAATACTGTCTTGCACTTCGTGATAACATATGCACCTTCCTATTTTGTGCTACTCCCACAATAAGGTTGAGAAAATTTCACTTGAAGATATATATAGCTAAAACAAACAGACATCCGGGCCATTAATCATTGAATGTCTTGGAACAAACTCTGGTAGTATGTTTTGTACTATATATGGAATATAGAAAATAAAGAAGATGATTAGATAAGAGAAAAGGGATTTTTTTGAATGGTAAATTAGTACAATCCTCTAATGTAATTAATTAGCAGAATACTCTGCAGATGTTCAGTGAATGTGATTATATGTGAACTTTGAATCTATTATGCTAAGCACAAAATTGTGAAAGCTTTTCATCTGATATTTTATGAGGCATTTGTTTGCTAAAATTATGTTGCCTGTAAAATTCTCTTTTTATGAACTTCGAGAAATTAATATATAATGGCTTGTAAATGCAATTATTTTTAATCGAAACAATAAGATATACGTTCCATACTTGGTGTGCTATGTGCATATGCTTCTGTAGCTTGAATTGTCAAACTACTTAACACTCCTATAGTTCTATAAAACTGTTGGATAAAATCGTAGGATTGTCGATTATTACTTAGTTGGCAGCGCTAACGTTTTGAGAACTAGCAAGTATCAACATCATAGATAGGATGCTTTTGGGGAGCTTTAGCAGCTAGGCTTCACATACATTGTAGAATTCAAAACCTTCTCCCAAAACATTACCAAAAAAGGCCACCAGCAGCCCCTATTCTTAGGGGTTTTCTAAAAAGAAAGCTTAAAGCAAGGACCTAACGACAGTCAAAGAAAAGACATGGCTATATAGAGAGGGAAGTAACAGAAAACTCTAATAGCTCCACTTCTCAGTAGGGAGTGACACCCACATTTGCAGGAGCGAAAAACCCATCTTTCATGAGCACGTCCTCTCCTTCCTGCAAAAAAATAAAAAATATTTAAAAACTAAAATGCCCTTGTCAATAGGCTTACTACGTACTCCAATTCTAAATAGTTTGCATGACAAAATGTTAAAAGAAGTGTTAGATTTCTTAGGGTTTCAATCAAAAGTACCTGTTGGCGCACGTTAGTTTTCTTCACGGGTTGATCAGGCATAAGTCCGAAATGGATATGTGGAAAATGGGCCCACTGAAACAAACAAACAACAAATTAAGAAAATTACTAGCTAATTAAATAACTAATCATAGCTAATGTAGCATTGGCTGCATCATGAAACCATGTGTAAACATTAATAACATTTTGAGTTTTCATGGATCTCACATTCTTTGCAGCTGCGCTAAATGCTTCTCTGTGACTTATATCAGGGTTTCCTGCTTTGATACGTTGGATCTCGTCCCTGCAAATTGGTACATAATAATGTCAAGATCATGCATGTGCTTCATAGAAAAATACAAATTTCTGACAATTGCAATTCATATAGAGAATTTTTTTTAAAAAAAAATTAACACCAAATTCAAGTTTTAAGTCTTGATTTTCATCACATTAAAAATGTAAAGTTTACAGTAAGAATTTTACTTACTTGATAAAGCGGTTGTAGGCAGATGGGACTCTTTGTCTCTTTTCTGGAGCTGAACATGTAAAACAGAGACATAACAACGACAAAGAAACAGACAGATCTTTGAAATCACTTCGCTGACTTTGTGTAAGATTTCTGCTTTTATCATCTCTCTCTCTCTCACCATCATCATTACTTCATCATCATCTAGGATCTAATCAGTCTAATATCCATGGATTCTGTATCTATATTTCCGGGGGAGAAAACTGAAAACTCTCTCTCCTATTCATTTGTAGTAGAAATTATATAAAGGTAAGCTACATTATACATTTCTGGGTCCATAATGAGATAGTACATGCAGTGAAAGAAACTGAAAGAAATTCAGTGACCCATTTGAGCGAAGGTAACATCTGTTTGATGATGGTAAAATTTGGGCCTGTTAGTTAAATTCTTCTATATTATAAAAAAAAAAAGAAGTTAAATTCTTCTAGAGAAGAAAATTAAAGGGAGAGGTACCGACACAGATGGGATAGCTACGAAAGCCTCAAAGAAATGCAATTGACCTACTAGGTGCAAATCTACAGTATCCCTTTTGGTAGCACTAAATAAATGTTGAATAGCATCAAGAAGGCTAGACATGATAACATTGTCCAAAAGATGCTTGGTACATCAAGCAAAACCAAGATATCTAGGGCACTGTTGTTTTTTACATACCTTTTTTTGATTACTTAAGACTATAGCTACTATGTGTAAGAAATGCAAAAATGCAATGGTGATTAACAAACTTTAAAGAAAGTTAAAGGGGACTGGTGAAGTCACTTAATAATGACTCAAAATTTGTTGGAGTGCTGCTGCTCATATATAGACCAGTGAAAAGGCCATTGATATGTCAAAGAAATGAGGTAAGTGTGAAGAATCTCACGTCTATTAACCACTGGTGGTTTAGGGATCTCCTCAACACCTCGAATTGGCATAACAGATTCATTTGGATTTGGCTGATTGATCATCAAACTTGGCGGTACTCCAGTACTCCTCATTCCCTCCTAGAATTACGCCGGTAACCATGGAAAGCCAACAATTAAATTCCAAGTTTAGATTTATTTCCATGCATGCTTATCTATATAATTAAGAAATCATGAAAGAGAAATCAAAGGAAATTTAGTCTTTTTAACTGTTTTAGTGCTCCAAACCCTAATGTATAAAGGGTATAATTAAAACCACAAAAAGAATGAGTAAAAAGAGAAAGCATTGATATGTTTGAAACCCTAAGATATCTTGATATACCAGGATATTAATCTGAGGATTGAAGAAACCATGACCAAGGTAAAATTGATTAGCTGCAGGAAGTAGGCTACGCATGTTCACAGAAAATAGGTTGGTGCAGTGACCACATCGAACCGTAACAGTCTTGAACAAGCTAGAGCAAGGTACACTCACCTATAACACCAACAAGAGATGTGACTCAAACCAACCTTAAGAAATTCATTGAAGAATAAGAAAAAGAAGAAGCCAATGAGGGTTCGCTCGATTGGCTCGGATTCAGGTTCAAGCCTACACTAATGTAACAGAAAATTAGGGATAAGAAAAAATGGGGAGAAAATGATACCGCGAGGACAGTGTCACAGAAGTTGCAAGGGACATAACAAAGCTGGTCTGATGAAGAGAGGTGATCCGGTGAAAAGGCAGCTGAAGAGGATGCCATTTTTTTTATGATTCTTTCAGAGATTTTGTTGATTTGATTGATGGATTGACTGATCGGTGGATATTTTGAAAGAACAGATAATAATCCTCTTCCTCGGATCTAATCTTCTTGATTGTTGACTTGTTACTATAGCTAGCAAAAGAGAAGAGAGAGATGTGGAAAGAGAGGAACCTGCTACTACTAATATACTAGGAGATGGAGCAGAACCAGAAACGATACACTTTCTCTCTCCGTTTCTTGACATTATAATTTTTTCTTTATTTTTTATTTTTAAACGTTTTTACATGTTTTTTTGTTGTATGTAAAGTTGTTGATGTATCATAAATAGTGCACAGAATAGAGTGAGGGAGGGAGAAGGTTAAAGAGAAAGCAAATGAATGGTTGGCATTCCAAAAAGGAAATGGATGTGTGTGCGAGAGAGAGAGAGAGAGAGAGAGCTAGCGCAGAGGCGGCAGAGGTGGGGGAGCGAGAAAAGGACGTTTGCATGGGCTTTGGCTCATTCACCAGTTGTTTTCATAGTTAAGATGGGTGAGAAGGAAGGGAAAACCTTCATTTTCTTGGTTCCCTACAATTCCATGGTGCCCTCGATATGAGGCCACAAGGAAAAAAAAAAACTGACGCTCTTACACCCTCGTTTTGACTCAATTAGTAAATAAAAGCCCTAAAACTCGGGCACCTGCCTTCCTACACTTTGGTTATTTATTTGACTTCTAATTATAAGCCCTGCCTCAATCCCAGTTTGTCATTTCATTCTGTTTTGGTTTCATAAGTCTTGTCTAACTGATGAGATTCAGCTACTTGCTTTTCATAATTAATTAACTATCCGTTCCTAATTCTGAGGCTGTTTAGTGCAATTTGAAAAAAACGCTGGAGGCCTGCCTCCATCTATACTTCATTTTCTTGTATCACTGCTAGAAAATTAATAAATAAAAATAAAAATATTAAGGGAATGTTCTTGTTAGTAAATTATATTGTAATGAATTTTATTAATATAAATATTCTCTTAGTTTATATTGAAGAAATTATAGTAGAAAAAAAATTAAAACAAAACCAAAACGTATGATAACGTGTCATTTGTACCAACATAATTACCGATAATTTTAATACATTTGGTAAAATTCATCGGTAAACTCGTTAGTAAATTGTTCACATCTTCTTAACATTGTTCATCATGTCAATTACCAACAGAATTGTTGACGGAATTTTTCATTAGTATTTTTCAAAGAACTCTAGAACTATTTACTTCTCAATTGCACTGTTAATTACTGTCTTTTATAGATAAAATTACCAACAGATTGAAAAATCATCGATTTTATTTGGCAGGTTTTTGAAAAAAAAATTATTAAATTGAATATTTAAACTAAATATTATAGACAAAATCACCAACATATTAAAAAGTCGTCGGTGATATTTGACGGTTTCTTAAAAAAAATTATTAAATTAAAAATTTAAATTAAATATTACAAACGGAATCACCGATGGAATGATTAAAAATATTAATATTAATTATCCATCGGTAAAATACTTCAATGAAAAGACTAGAATCCTTCATTTTACAACAGACGAACCTCTTCTTCTTCTTCTTTTTCTTCTTCCCCTTATGTAAAAACATTAACATCCTCTTCTTTCTCTTCTTTTCTCAACTCCTTTTTTTTTCCTCCACGCTCAGGTATGTCCTCTCCTCTCTTTTTTCTTTTTTTTTAATTAACATACTTTATGAATTTATTTTTTTTCTTTTTTTAGCTTCATTCGGAACTATATTAAGGTAAGATTTTTCTATTTTTTTTGTTTTTTTCATTATATTTTTCTATTTTATTTTTAAATTTTTCCGTTCTTAATAATTGTATGAATGTTATTGTAGGATGTTTTTTCATGTGAGATCAATTATTAGTTGATTTATTTATAGGATTTTTAAATAGATTTAATTATTTAATTATTTTTCTAGTTTGGTTAAATAGATCTTTTAAAAAAATATATGTTTAAATAATCACCGACGGAATTGCATATGGTTTGTCGCTTATATGACAAGTTTCTCGAATGAAGTGGGTAATTTTTTTAGCGCGTTTTCCCATCAATAAATCCATCGGTAATAATATTTTATTATTATCGACTGACAAAAAAATTACTGACAAATGATTCACCGATGAAGCATTTTCGTCTGTGATCCCGTCAATAAATTAATTACCAATGGAATGATAGTACAAATACCGATGAAAAATTCTCTCAGTAAATATAAGAATTCTGGTAATGTAATAATCATTCATAGTCTGGCTAATCCTACAAGATAATTTCTTAGTTTCTCTCTCGATTTTCATTTTATATTCATCAGTCATTTTTTCCTAATCATTTGTGATAGTTTCAGATGTCTGGTGTCGCTCTTTATGTGCATTAGAGATTTGTATATCACATGGATTGTTAATCATCAAATTATTTTAGGTCATGCTACCTTTTTCTTCTTCTTCTTCTTCTTCTTCTTCTTTCTTTTTCTTGTCGAAATTGCTTTTGAAAATTGTTTGTGAGTATATATGTATATATAAATTGTTTTTTTTACTAGTAGCAGGGGTTTATATGTGTATATTTTAAGGATACTACAATTTATGAAGGAGAAAGCTTAATAGAATAGCAACAATATAAAAATATTGAAGATTTAATAAGCGAGGAGAGTTGCAGGTATGAAATCTGAATTCACAGTTTTATTATCTAAAAATAAAATATTTAGTGGTTGCCTCCTTAAAAGATTTATAAGATCTTTAAATATATTAGAAAACCCTACATATGCAAGAAAACAAATAGAAATATGAAAACATAAAGTAAATAAAAAAAGTCCAAAAAAACATAGAATCCAATAAAAAATAGAGATAAAATAACAAAATTAGCTCAGACAGAAGCACTCGAGCTTGAAACTTTATTATGGAAGATAGATAGTTTAACCAGTGACTATATGATTGCTCATAAAAACATTACCCATAGAATTATTTAAAAAAATTTAAACCTTATCTAACAATCAAATATCCTATTATTGCAGTTTTAAAGCTGTTCAAAGGCTGAAACTTTCCCTATCTTTTACTGCTAGTTTTGGATTAGCTCAGGTGATTTGTTGAAGTTATATCACATACAAAATGCCCAACAACTTGTTAAGAAAAAAAAATTGCCACCGCCAGTAAGTGTTATGGTTCATCCTATGAGAAAAAAGAAGAAGTTAGAAACACGGGAGAATAGTGCCAAATGGTTGGCGAGGCCCACTAATTAAAGGATCATAAAGTTTTATGATACATGCTTAATGTGGTGATCCCAAGCATGGCAACGAAAATAGACTTGTTGCAGAAATGTTTACAGCCCTCGACTTAAATCCCAGATTTTAGTAAATTCTTCCGTGCCTTTCAAAAACTCAGACCTCGTTGAACGAAACTACAAACATCCCGTAAAAGCACCTGAAGAGAAACCAATCAAATTATTGTAGTAATAATTATAAGAGGGAATTCATCACCACATTAGTATGCTTCTGTATAGTATAAATAACAAAAAAATAAATAGCATATAGAGTTTGGAAACATTGAAGCTTTTATATCTTTTCCGATTTGACCACTCAGGTATCTCCCTCTCTCGCCCTCCCACGCACACATGTATGCACAGAGATACGTAGTTGTCAGGGGCACCAGGAAGCCAGAGATACTTTATTATTTGAATTTACTTTCTTTGTCCTTGCATAGACTTCTCTATCTTTGGGACAAGTTTTAGCTCGTTTAGTTAGCCCACTAGCCTACACTGTATCACCTATTTATAGGTTTTACTTTCTCTTGCAACACCCCAGGTTTGCTAAAAAAGATGGCGATCATTTTTTCTCTGAATTTTTTGAAAAGCATCACCATCCTTCCATCGATCCTAGCTCATGTGTGCAAATGGGTGGCTTTCTCTTCCCTAAAATTGCTTTTAAAGGGAAGATTTTTCAGTCACGCGGTTAGAAATGACAGAGAGTCCTGACTTGTCATTCTAAATTAAGTTTCTTATATATATATAGAATTAATTAACAGCATTCATGGCTGCCCTCGTTTGGACTTGAGGATTTTGTTTGGTTCCTCGTTAAATAGAAAACGGCATATGCAGCATTTATTTAGAGATTTCTATGAGGATTCGAGCACCGGTTTATTTATGTTTTGTTTTCAGCATTGAGGATTCGGTCCCTTAGAAAAGGGTTAGTACAGGAAACGGCGTTGAAGCGGATGCTTGCTGTTTACTGGTTTACTCTCCAGTTCCCAATATCCGAGCACCGAATAAACCGTGCCTATAAAAAATTTAAAGAATGAGGGACCATACTAGCAAATAATAGGATTAATTCGTGCACCTATAATTTATCTTATATTATTGACATGATAATTTACAGATGGGAAGATCTTAACTTGAATATCGTAATTAATCTGAACAGAGATAATAAATTAAGGAGACAGAAGATGTTCATATATAGTAATCAAGTTGTACGTATGATAGTTGATAAGTAGGTCTCGACATATGATCAGCTTCTTTGGCACATACTAATACTGTAAATATTCATTGTGGGACACATTACATGGACATCAGAATCAGACATACAATTGATCGTATCCTGCTGAGGAGATCTTCCACGGCAGATCGAATTTGGCTGTCTAAAATTGCTGTCGTTAATGGAAGTACGTACCCTCATAATTTATTTTACTTCTACTTTGCCAGATTTAATGGCCATTTCTAGCTAATGTTACATCTTATTAAACAATTTGCATATGTAGCTGGAACCTCCATCAACCAATAACTTTCATTAGATTATTTAGCACTTTTTTAAAAAAACATAGACTATGTACAGAGAGCATGGGACCTGTCTTGCCTTCCCAAATATGTATAAAGATGCCTTATGATTGGAAAGTTATTTCTGTAGCGTCCACATAAAATGTGATTGCTAAGACAAGAAATTAAACCCTTGACAATATCCTTTTCTTTTTTATATATGTATAAATAGAATATAATTATTAGCATAATATATAATATACAGATAAAGGGTCACAAGCCTCGTAAAAGGACCAGCTGTTTTTGTTTCTTTTACGTGCTCCACATACTTGGAAATAATCCTTTGAAGATTTTAGTAAATTAAGTCCTACAGCATCAAGCACAGTTTGTTGTAACTGAGCAAATATGTTGTAACTTTTCAATGTTCTCTCTTTTTTTGGGTAAGGGAGTTGTTTTATGGCTGAAAAGGTTTTAATTAAGACAAAATATCAAGCACTGTTTGCAGGTGCCATGTCCAAATGGATCCAGGTTTTTAGAATTATCACACTATTGACAAGCAATCACCAGCTAAATCTCTGGCATCATCTGTTTGGGAACACTACCAACATCCCTCTTATAGTTAGAGGACATTTTGAAGAAATTTATAATCACACCAATATATATATAAATATATATCCTCATTTCCTTTCCTAATTCGTCATCCTATACAAATTTCAGGATTTAAATCTGAGATCTTCAAATAAAATGGAATATATATACCAGATTTCAACTATTTAATTTAGAGGTGGTGGGAAAAATTAGTAGTAGTATTTGTTTCTCTCATCAATGCATCAAATTTCTAACAATTATTCACATCGTACTTCATATAACAATTATATAATCACACACAAATAATAATAATAATACTAACAATAATAATAATAATAGCAAGAACGAAGACGACGACAATCTCGTCTTCCATTATGAACAAGCATAACATATATACATGCACAAAAGTTAAAAACAAGCCTTCTGTGTAAAAAGCCTGAAAGAATACGGATAGGGTAGAAATCCAATAAAGATGATGATAATAGGCCTGTGCTGTTTCTTTTGGCATCTCAAGCTCTGAGTAATAGGGTGGTGTGTGGATGTGGTAGTGTACAAATTTACCGTGACAAAAAAGTACTGCCACTATATCGCTGAGTTAGGGAGGTAGCCAAGCCTCTGTTACACAGAGCCATCTCAAGCTGTAAACCTCGAGGCTTGTTGCAAAAGACATGAAAATGAGATCCATTTCTTGTTTGTTTTTGTAAAGCACTACCTCACGTTCACTGTCTCGCCATAAATTGGTATGAATTCAGCTGTTTACGGTGTTCAATTTCTGCCAAAATCCAACCTAGCTACAAGAAAGATGCCAGTTAGATTTTAAAACTTCTTTCCTCTAATGTTTTGGATTTCCCCCCTTATTTCTAGATGAAAAAGATATCGCATATCTTTAAAGCCATCCCACGTTATTGTTTTTCATTCCTCAACTTCTTTCTGTTGCAGCGGATGCCTTGATATTGCATTATGTAGCAGACATACAACAATGAAATATCTTTGATATATATTTGTGTGTGTGTGTGTGAAGAAACCTTGCTTAATTATAAATGATCCTGTGAACTTAATTAATTAATGAAGCAACTTTATCATTACATATTTATTTATATCTTAATATTGCATGTACATCACCAATCTTAAAAGGAGTCCAAATCGTCTTCAATACACTAAATTTGTTGTTCTTTTTTCATGAATTTTTTTTTGGATTCGAGAAACCTCACTTCTCGAAAAGCGCACTTTGTAGATCCAGGTGAGCGAGTAAAACCCTGATTGTCCCAAGCTCTTACAAGAGATGCATGCCCTGACTCGAACTCGAGACCTGCTGTGCAGATCTCAAACCCTTGGTTATCACACTACATCCCTTAGGGTAGCTAATGGTTTACGTATACACCATTTGTTGCCAATGGTACCATATATGACCCATTTCTAACTGCCAAATCACGCTGGGTTAACTGATGGACCATAGTTGTTTTATGTTATGCAACAGCAACTCAACGGTCAAAAGCTTTTGCATACAATTTCTTCAGAGTCTCGGCCATTTGTTGGTAGCTTTTGCAAGAAAAATAAAGGACAAGATATACATCCGGAAATGCTATTCACATGCTCGTTAATCTTGTTGTTACCATTTTGAAGGCTCTACATAAACAAAAAAAAATCAAAAAAGAAAAAGAAAAGAGAAAACACAAAAAATTAAAAAAATATTGGAAGAAAATAAAAAATATATACCAGTAAAAAGAATATACAAGAACATCCACGAACTTGTCAAAGACTGGTTGAGAAAGATCAAAATATATAAGATTGAAAAATTTAACAGTGTATTTTCGACTAATGAAGGCTCTATTGGTAAAGAAAATTCAATTTAAGAAGAAAAATTTTAAATTGAATGTTTAAGGGCTTAATTAAAAATTTTCAAGGTTTAATTGAATTTATTGAGGGCTTAATTGCAAGAAGAATTGATTTTTAAATTTAATTTAGGCTTTAATTAGAAGAAATTAAAGTCTAGAGATCTAATTGCAATTTCTAAGAGCTAATTTAATCAAATCAGAGGCTTAATTGTATAAATATTAAAGTTTGACGGGCAATTAAGGACTTGATTGAAAAAATCCAAAACTAAGGTCTAAATTTGACCAAATCAGGAGCTAAATTGAAAAATAGAAGTTTGTTAGTCAATTGAGGGTTGAAATGCACAACTTCAAAACCAATGATAAAAATGAAAATAGTGGTCAACTTTAGAGCTGAAAATTGAGTTTGACAAGAGTAAAATTACATGAAATTAAAAGTTTAGGGATAATTATAAGTACAATTAAAAGAAATTGAAAGAACAAGAACTCAATTGAAAATTTTCAAATCCCAAATTAATAACCCTAAACAACGTGTAGTTCAAATTTAATAAAGAAAAGGTGTATGACACATCATTTGCCAGCTTGAATCTCTGTTTTGAAAGTTTTCGTTGATCAAGTTAACAACTTTAAATGAATAAATGTGGAGCTACTGACCTCTAAAATGATCAAAGTTAGATCTAAATGAAAGGTGTGCACCCCTTTTACCAATTTCGTGCGGTCTTAGGAGATGATGATGATGATGTCATAATTGCTTCAACGAGGCCTTGAAAGTGAGCAACTCAATGTCAGCCTTGACAGTGCAACCATCATGCAAAAACTGATTTGTTTTTCATGTGTTCACACACAAAAGCTCCTTAATTGGTTCTTATCAAAGGTTTACAATACTTCCTTCAAGATCAAGAGGTTAGAAATATATTCAAGATCACAAAAAATCCTATAAATACCCCCTCAAGATTAAAAAAAAAAAGAGGCTAAAAAAAAGAAAAAAAAAATAAGATAAGAAAAAAAAGAGAAATATCAATAAAAAAAAATACATACGTGTTGAGGTCTAAAAGCCTATACAAAAGTTTTCTGAAGCTTTGCAAGTTTGTAAGAGGCAAAAAATTTTAAAGAAAAGCCAAGAGAGAGTAGTTGTTCTTGGTATACCTTGCTAATTCAAAGTTAGGTTCTTTGTGGCCTACTTTTGTTGTTTTTTATTTATATTTATACATATAGAAATAGGTTTAAAATGCTTAACAAAATATGTTGCACTCACCTCTTTATTGCTGTATTTTTTATTTAATGAGGCTCTTTTGAAGTTTTGTTGATGTTTTTAACACATTAAAGCTATTATTTAAGTTTGTTTTTGATATACAATGTTGTTTTAATTTTCGTTTAACTTCAGCTATACATGTTAAAGTAAGGATGTTTACCTTAGGTTTGTTGGCATGTTCATGCACAAAATGAATTCAGAAAATCAATTTCAAATCCATGTTGCATGAATATATAAGTTGTTTTAAGTTGATAATTTTTTTATTTGTTTGGTACCTCATGCTTGATTTTGATACTTTAATGTTTTTTTTTTTAGTTTTTGGTTTAAACATGTTTGTGTGTGATATTATAACTTGTTAGGATAAAAAAGCATGTTTTAGAAGCCAAAAATACCTCTTTTTAGGCTTGGCGGTGGCTGCCTTGGCTGGGCATTTTTCTGGATTTCTAGGCAATGTTATTTGTGTTCTTGAAAAAAACATTGTCTTAGCTTCTAGATTTGGACCAATTTCGATTAATTTCTTTGCACAAAACCCTTTCTTATGCATGATTAATCAATAATCTAGTGTTTATTTGTATTAATAACGTGTTTAAATTGTTTTTAATCCTAGAGTTTCACTTTTGAACCGAAACTCATCTTGACAAAATCATAATGTTAAAGTGATAATTGAAGTGAATTAATATTAGATTATTGATCATTACATGATTTCCAACATGCATGTATCTTTATCTTGACTAAATCTAGTCTATTCTGGGTTTCATGTTGTTTGATTTATTTTGATGTCCTTTATATATATGATATTTCATCCGTTTTGCTCAAGTTTTTTCAGGTGTTCAATTTATTTTTTTGGCTTTGATTTTTGGAGGGAAAAAAATAACTTTGATAAAATAAAGGCAGGTATGGAAGTGAAGAAGCCTCGTGAAAGCGAAGATGAAGGATACATCTTCTGCCTCCACAGACCTCCACGGTCATTCCTACATTGAGACTTGAACAAATAAGGACATGATGGACAATTCCATATCAAGAAATGAAGACAGCAAGAGAAGTGCCTGGCACTCACATGCACCCTCCGGTAAAATTTATGTGCATTCAATGTGAGGTTGATGAGTTGGAAAAACAGTGTGTCATTGCACATGCAAACACTCCGTGCAGCAAAGGTTGGAGGTAATCCAAACAAGGCTAAAAGCTGCACCAGAAGAGACATTGATGCTTCAAGGCATGACAAGGAGTCATCAAGCTGACAGGTAGTTCCTATGCAGCAACGAGACATGTTGAGACCTTCGTTTTCTTTCCTTTGATGATATCTAGATCCTTGTGTGGCTGTTCATCTGTACAGTGGTACCTCTAGCCATGTATTTGGAATAGCAAATCCCATATAAAACAAAATGATATACTTCTGGCGTAATGGCACCACATGGATGCATACAAAACTTCATCCATCCTAACAACATATTACAGAAGCAAAATTGCTTTGGAAGAGCATCATCGTTTTGTAAATTTTGTAACAATAAATAGCATTTGTTATTTTGAGAGCCAGTAGATAATAAGAAACAACGTACAAGCAGCAATAACAGCGGACAGAATGAGAGTGTCTCTTGATCGTCTCCTCCTGATAGAACCTTAGAAAACAGAAGAAGAAAAAATAAATTGTCATGCAACTGAAGAATTTTGCTGAATATCAGAAAATAAGTGTTTATAATACAAATGGCTATTGTATGGTACCAAGAAGGCCACGGATAATTGGAAATTTGTCGCCTAGAAGCTTCACTTTCCCCTGAACATCTCCAAAAAAAGCCCTTTGAGAACCCAAAACGGCCCTGGTCGTTTGAGCTTGATTTATGACATCATCTATCTGCACAGACGTGAACCAGCATTGTCAATTGACTAAAGATCAGAGAAGCAATTGCTGACAAAGGAAGTCCACAGTTTATATCATAATGCCATTAATTGAATGGTTACTGAGGGGGGCTTCAGAATTCAAAAGTAAATCATGTGAGATAAACTACAGATACAACTTGGTGTTTCAAGATTACCACTTTTGCATAGGACAAAGTCAGTCAACTCATCACGTGCAACATTTAGAGGCTGTATGACTTCACTTTTACTTAGCCAATATAACAGGGTTCTCTATAAGGACCACTTGAGGTAGCTCTGTGTCATTGCAACTTGATTCTATATATGACACAAGGAAAAGAACATGGATTTCCTGGTATGCACAATGCGTTGTATGACAACTGATAATTCAGACAAGTGGAAACCTAAAAAGTACAAAAACAGCTATTTCCGGTAGAAAGTTTTTCAGTGGTAAATAACCAGAAAATTCGGTGCAGTGCTTTTAAATAAATATCTGGTAAAGTCACTAATGATTGTAGCTATCTTTATGCCTAATAATTGAGATCAGTGAAAGGGATAAAAGGAGGCCACACACCTAGTTCACAGCCAACTGTAAAATGAACAAACGCAACTTATCTTTCTAAACCACGTTAGGTCAACATTTAATTAAATTGTTCCATGACATTGAGCCCTTTGTTTAGGAAGCAGGCATCAGAAAATAGATACTATGAACATAGCATTGACAACTGCTCTTTAGTGAGTAACTGATGCTATGTTTGGGACTAAAAAGTTGTGAGAAAAGAAAATGGGACCATGGGAGGAATGAAATTACAAGGGAATATTATATTCAGTCCATATGTTTGGGAAACGTGAAAAAGGAGAGGAATGAAAATGGAAGTTTTTTTTTTATTTGAAAACATAAACAAGAGGTGGAAAGAAAATTATGAATGCAACGTTGCAATTATGCTCATTGCCTTATTTATTGAAGTTTAACTTCTAACTAGTAATCAACTTCCCTTCCATTTTTGTCTCCATTTATTTGGACATAAGATTGCTAATCAAATAAACCATAGTTTGGACACAGCATCTTTGACATTTGATATCGCAAAGCTCTACAGGAATGTAAAGATAGATTTAATACATCAATATCCATTTCTATGATGTTGGACAGTAGGCCAACATGTGTATATAACAAAGTTATGGCAATACCACATATCAAAGAAGAGGAATTTGAAGAGATAAACTGAAGGAGAGAATGGACAGGTGGCTTGTAGAATTAGAAGTTGGATTGTGTAGGGATAGAGAAACACTAGCTAATGAAGGGAAAGTATATAAGTATGTTTAATGTTAAGTCTTTCTCTCCAAATAAGAGAGATTGAAAGTGGTAGGCATGGAAAGAAAATTTATTTCCACGTTCCATTCCTTAGTTCCTTGTTCTGCTGGTGATCCATAGGGTGGAAAACCAAATTCCTCACCATATTTCCCTTCCACCTATTTTCAATCCCCAAAAAATCCACCCTTGCCCGACACATTGTTAGTAAACTAGAAATCTAAATGCATTAAACATACACTGTTCATAAACCAAGCTTTTTAGCTGGGTGATGTACCTCCCACTTCACAGAGTGCAAGTGGAGTAAAGCTGTAGAGGTTCAAGGTTCAAACCCAATTAAAGGTGGAACAGTGGAGGTGGTGGTGGTTAGACTTATGGTCTAGTGACAGATAAGTAAAACTGGAGTGCATCAGGGGAAAAAAAACACTCCCACTATTTACACCCAATTACATTCATTTTCTGCCATTTTTCGCTACCGGAACTAGTCAATGACTTTTATTCATCCCATCCATATTTTCTTCAGTCTCTACCTCTTATCTAATGAAACTTATTATTTAACTCCATCCAGTTCAATATTGCCAGTTGTCCATCCCAGCATCCTTATTTATTTTTCCATCAACATGCATGGCAAGAAATGTGCAAGGAGAAATATTAATCTAAGGAATCTGACATGGATATGGCCAAAAGAAAGCGAGAAAGTCTTACGTGAGATATGCTTCCATGGATGGCAGCTCTTTCTCGTAGTAACTGCACTCTCGGGGACATACTACCAGATGCCTGTAAGTACACAGAAAACAAACCTCAATTTTGAGAAACAAAAACATGAGAAAATACAGCAGTTTTAAGAGTTCAAATGATACCCACCTTGTACTCACTAATATCGTCTCTGACAGAACTCAGAAGCTCTGAATGTTCCCTCATAGAGAGTATGTTTCCCTTGATTCGTCTAAACTCCTAAAGTAACAAATTTTATTTGATCAATGAGACAGAAACCAATAAAGTAACATTTCTTAGCTCAAGAGAATAGATGTCATGTCCACAATGAAATCAAATGATTAGGAATATAATACAATGAGAAGCAGTCCTAAAGGGGGAAAACTGTTTGAAATAAAAGCTGTATGAAAATTCCTAATATGCTATAGTTTTAGCATCTAACTAATCTGCTAATTTGTTTAACGGAACATATACAATGATATGAAAAAAATTAATTTAGGACCAATTCTGTATAGAATTTTTTCCTTTTTCTTCTCCCCTCTCCACTAATCTTTGAAGCGCTATCATGGGCTTTGCTATCAATCATAAACCGAGAAGCTGCAAAAATAATGCTGCCACTGCCGACTAGAAAGAGAAATTTTGAATAAGAACCTGAGTTGAACTTAGACACCAATGGGAAAGAGACCAGAGAAGATGGAACTTACTGAAAACAGTGATTGTGTGCATCATTATCACATGTATATAAGTTAGGCTCCCAAACCTTCTCCTCGCTTACTTCATTGCTCAAGACAAGCAGCACTCAAGCATGAATATTTTTAAATGGAACACACTTAATTTTAAAATGACATCAGACTCAAAATGAGATTCCACTTGCAGATGAAAGAAAATCTTTTGGAATTTGATGACTTTGAAAAAAACCAGCTGGGTTCTTGACATCTCATAGAAGAAACTTTCTATGAGATCAGATGCATACTGCTGCATTCAAATTACCCTTTGAAAATTTGATTGAGCACCACAAGAAAACTAACTTGTTACTGATGCATTTTTTCACACTGTTTAAGGTGCGGAACTAGCAATTGAGTCCCAAAAACAGAGCATGAATCATATAATCAACCAATAAAAAAATGCAACAAAAAAATAAGGAAAAGAAAAACAGAGTGTGAATCATATAATCAACCAATAAAAAAACGCAAAAAACAAAGAAAGAAGGAAAGAACTGAAACCGATTATGCCCGCAATCACGACATTATGATGGAAATTAAACACAATGACATTGATAATCAAATCAACTGTCTTCCCATGACAAAAGATTAAAATGTCGACACCAACATTTCTACATTCCGGATAAGGTTCTTATACTCAGTTTGTAATTTGTATTTTTTTCTCCACTCTATACTCCTCCCATATTAATAAAGCCATATTTCCTAATTTTTCAAATTGGAACGAAGCCACATTAATTTAAAAACAAAAATCCATTATCAGATTTCCCATCCGCGTTGCTGCCAATACACGCATCACATACGATACAACAAAACTTTCCTAAGCACTTCATTACCAATTTTACGAAACAAAAATCAAACCTGCGTAAAATCATGAAGGATATCTCTATGCCTTGCTAGCTTTTGAGTAACTGAAGTGGCTGGTGCTGCAGACGCAGCACATCTACTCATAGCATCATTTATATCAAGTAACTTCTCAAGTGACGATTGAATTTCCATTTCCATTGATTTCCATGACCTACTGGATCCAACTGTTGGCGAACCAGTCTCGACATAACCTAAATCACACTCCATAACAATCAACACCGATAATCCACTAATGACTAAAAATTATTGAATTTCCAAGAAACAATTACCACATTATTACACTTGGAAATTAAGAAGAAGAAAAAAACAAATTAAAAGTGAATCCAAACCTCCTCCTCCCCCTTGAGTGAATCGAGAGCCAAGTTTAGCATAAGAAGAGAGTTTAACATCGAGATCTCCTTCGATCTTTCTTGCTTCTCTTCTTAGTTCCTCCCAACCGGATTCTTGTAACTCCAGATTTGTATCCGTCATTTTGGATCTAGATCCTAATACTTGCTATTTCTTTTGTTTCGTGAGCTAACGATACGACAGTTATTTACAGTCGCTTGTTTGATTTGATTGGGAGCAGTCTATTTATTTTCTTCTCCTTCTGTAAGCTTCATCATCCCCTTGAGGGAAAGGAGATCATAATGTCAATTTCTTACTGGGCCTTAAATGTAAAGTTTTGATGGGCTTGCAATTATAGGCCCAAAAAATAATGCCCTTTAATTCACTGAGCCAGATTGGAGAAAGCCAGACCTCGTAGGAAAGCTTAAGGTTTTTATGGGCTTGAAATAATTGGGCCAACACATAGTGGCCAATAATTCACTGAACCAGCTCGGAGAAAGCCTGCCCTTGAAGGATCCCTCCCTCTAAGCTCGACCCAGCAATCGCATCTCTCAATTATGAAAGAGAAATTGGGGTGGCGATTTCACATGAACACCTGATCAAGTTTCAGTTTATTTGAAGGCAACAAGTCAGCACGAAACCCGATTTGAATTCAAATTCAACTTAAAATAAATAAATAATTTTGAAAAATATTATATTTATATCAAACTAATTAAATAGTTATTAATTATAGCATTAAAGTTTCAGATTTGAGTTATATTCAAGTTATGAATATTCAATGAATACTCGAAACCTGATAAGATTGGGCTTAAATTTTAAAAATTCATACATGAATAATACAATAGTTAACCCTTTAGTATCCATTTTCATCCCTAATAAGAAATTTCTAGCCTTTTGATTCCTACTACGTACTTTCCTCCATGACTAATTTGTTCCTAATTGTTTTTCTAACCACACATAATATAAGTGGAACAAAAATCAAAAACCATATCCACACTACTTACTAAGTAATTTCACAACCTCAACTTTTAACTGTTTATTTAACTTCAATTTTGATTGAGAAGAAATTATAACTGTGTGAAATAATGTTAGAACTGGTTTATAAAAAATATATATTGGGTATTTTAAAGTTAAATTATATGTGAGGTTTACTCACGTTTAAGGTTAAAATTATAATGAATTTTGTTATCAAACATGAGTACTTTAACATGAAATATTAATATTATTTAAAAAATTCAATTAAAGATAAATAAAATATTATTCTCAAAGAACTTTTGAATAATAAAATTTTAAACCTAAAATAGCTTTGTGAATTGGATAGTGAGCCTATAGCTCACGAGTTTGAGCTTTAACTTGGTTAATAAAAAAATATTTTATATTAAGTTCATGTTTTATCATAATTTTTTTAGTCCATAAAATATTTTAGTACATTAACCAATATATTAATTACATAATGAGAATGAATTTTATTATGACTAAATCATAAATTATGAACATTCATGAATTCTTTCATGAATTATGAAGATTCATGAACTATGAGTGTTAATATTTTAGTTTTCAAGTCCTATAAATAGTTGTTTTGGATGGGTGATAAATAATCCAAGAATTTTTTTAAGTTCTTTTATCTTTCTATGTTGTTGATTTTTTAAAAGACATGTTATTCAATTCTTTCTTTCTATTTTGGAGCTCAGTATTATTCCAAATTTGATATTTTCTAAGAATTTCAACAAAAAAAAAATACTCTAAACTAGTTTTGTACGAGTATAATTTCAATATTTGATTAGTTTGCATGATAGAATTACTTTTTCCTATATTTTTCACAAGTTTATATATTTACTTAATACACATGCTAGATTTTTGAAATAATTACCATGTTTTTGTATGTTTGCATAATTATAAAGTAAATATTCTTCTTGCTCGTCTAATCTGTACTCTTGAGTTTTGGACAACAAACAATTCTAGAGATAATTTGATTATTCCTTATATTTAAATCAAAATGCACAGTTGAACATGTTAAGGTTATTCAAGTTGATTGTGTAATGGTTTTTCATACACTACAGCTAGAAGATTGTACTGCATGAATTTAATTTCTATGCAAAACGACATGTTCCGAGTAAAAGTTGAATTAGTCGTTCCTTCATTTTCCTTTGATGCCTTTACCGGCTGAAACTTCCCCTTTTTTATGCGGGAAAAACTCTCGTTTTCTCACAAAATGCGCTTGAAGTAATCGCACAATTTAATTAATTAGGTTAAATCACATGGTATTTTCCGTTCTAAGCATTGTTTTCCTTAAAAAAAAAAAATCCATACCTCACCATAATAGACATAACTAAGTGTCCTGAAGTATCTATCATAGGCATACGAAGATTTGTTCACCAACATGTATTTTCTAATACATTTATTTGTTTAATATATTCGTGGTGGGCAAAAAATATCCAAACAAGAAGATTAATCTTACATGCATTCAATAAAAAAAGGTTAATTGTATAGATATCAATCATCAAATCAATGTACTAACCTTCTTGTTTTCAGGGGCAAAACATATTCAATTGAAAACCATAATGAAAGCAGTAAAGCTTGACCCAATATGTTAGGCAGAATTCAGGAAAACCTGCTCAGCACTTATGACAATTTATCATAAGCCAACGATCTTTCTAGCACATGCCCACAGTAAAACATTAAGGATTAAGTAACATTATCAACATTATATCAAATATTTAATGCGAGAGAAGACTACACAAACCCAAAAAATAGCAATATTATAACAAGCACTAATTCAGGAGGGCAACATGGGAACATTGATATATTTTTTCCTCATTTTTTTTTAGTTTAATGGTTTTTTTAGTTTTCAATTTATTTATTTTTAACACTAGTTTACTGGGGATTAAGGTTTATAATTTTTTTATATGATTTTTATGAGGTTATTTCAATATCATGACTCTAGATTAACTTCAACTTCTTTTTTTTTTATCTTTTTTTAATTGATTTTTTTTTAATTTCATCTTGTAATATTTGTTTGATTAGAAATTACATTTTATAATTTGTTTGGTTTGCTTTTTAAGAGATTATTTCAGTCTCATGATCCGAATCGTAAATTTGATGGGTTAACCTGGTTTACTCGGGTCGTTTTTTGGGTTATTTTTTTAATTTCATTCTTCAACATTGTTTTAATTGAAAATTAAACTTTATAATTTGTTTCAGTTTACCTTTTATAAGGTTATTTTAGTCTAATAACACGGGTCACGAGTTTGGCCATTACTCGAGTTGAATCAAATTCTAGTCTAATGGCTTAGCATATTCTGGTCCCGTCCATGCCTCAAGTCACGAATTTAATGGTTGGCTCTAGTTGACTGGATGTGATCCAATATGTCTTCTTTTTTGTATTAAATAATACAAAAAAAGTCATTTTGATGTTTTTTAAAACCACTCAATAATTTGATCGGTTGTCTGAGCTGTTTTTGAACCTATCAAATTAACTAGGTTACGTTGCGACAACTCTCACATATTTTAATTTAAAGCTTGGGTTGAATAAAGAAATAAGTCGGGAGGTTTCAAGTTGAGTTGCTAGTCAAGTCTAGTTATATTATCAAAAAGTTCTCCATGGATTTTTATTTTTTTTTAAGTTCAAGAAAACATTGGTTTTAAAAATAGAGTTCGGATAGCATCATTTTATGAGGTTTTTTTTTTTGTAAGATGGAGTTTCAACCCGATAAACTTGATATGTTATAAATTTACTTAAGTTCTTTTAGAGAATACTCACAAATATATTAATGATATCTTGAAATTTGTATCCAAAGCGCAGGAAACAAAATTAGTATAGCTTATTTATGCACAAAACTCAACCGTAAAAGCTATTTTTTATTGTTTTTTTTAGCTTTTTTGATAGGTCCCACACACAAAACTCTATCTCCACCTCAAAAACAAACACCCTCATCTATAGCTTGACTGTCAATCAAACGAAGTGGAGTAAATTTTAGCAAGTCTTCGTCTTCTAGCTAGGGTGCTTGACTTGGTCAGAAACTCAAGCCAACGATCCAAACTGTGGTTGAAGAACTTCCACAGCAAGACCCAAACTGTGGTTAATGCATGGGAAAAGAGTACAGGTTCTTCATTGTACGTTTTAGCTAGGCAGCTGAATATGGGATGCTCCTTAATTTAATATCAAAACAAGAGGCAAGGACATGATAAACCATGTGTTAATTAGCTAACGGGTTATCATTAATAATATGTATGATTTCATTTAACAATATAGAATAGTGATGTTTCCATCTCTCACCGGGGAAGAAGCAAACAACTACACGGATTTTGATTAAAATAAAATAAAATCTTGAAGCAAATGGGATAAAAATAATTTGGATTGTGTAAGTAAATATAATGATCCTCCTCCAATTTTTGTAAACAATGCTTCTTGGCAATTCAACAATGACACACATATTCTACTAAGAAAATTATTGGAACAGTTAAAATATTCTCGTATCAGTTTGTTTATATAACGTTGGAGTTAATTTTTTACCGTCTAAATCATAGATTGGCCATTTGCTTCTGATTATTGCTTTCATACAAAAATAATTAATGATTTTTATCTCTAAATGATGGGTTTTCGGGTTGACTAGATGCTTCCTCTCGTGCTCCATGCACTACTAGAAAATCAATAAATACAAACGGAAATATCGAAAGAATATTTCTGTAGGTAAATTTCTGAGAGATTTTATCGATAAAAATATTCCCTCGGTATATACAGAGGGAATTGCCGTGGGAAACAAAATTATAAACAAGCAAAAAATAATGATGATGTGTTATTTTTACTAACGAAATTACCGACGGAATTTATTCCGTCCGTAAATTCGTTAGTAAACTGTGAATATTGTTCATCATGTCAATTACAAAGGGAATCATCGATGGAATTTTTTGTCAATATTTTCCAGATAGCTCAAGAACTGTTCACTTTCCAATTGCACAATTAATTGTTGTTCTTTACGGACAAAATCACCGATGGATTGAAAAGTCGTCGGTATTATTTGACGATTTTCTGAAAAAAATCAATTAATTTAAAATTTTTATTTAAATATTACAGACAGAATCACCGACAGATTGAAAAATTATCAGTAATTTTTGGCGGTTTCTGAAAACTTTTTATAAAATTGAAAATTTAAATTAAATATGACCAATGAAATTACCGACGGAATAATTAAAAAATATTAATATTCAATTATCCGTCGGTAAATCCATGGCTAACGCGCCCCAATAAAAAACCTGAATCCCTTTATTTCATAAGAGACAGACTCATTTCTTATTCTTCTTCTTCTTCACTATATGTAAAAAAACATCAATATCTGTTTCTTTCTCTTCTTTTCTCTCCTCATCTCCATCTCTTTTCTTTCATGCTCGGGTATGTCTTCTTCTTCTTTCTTCTTTTATCCTCTTAGTTTTTTTAAATTAATATGCTTTACAAAAAAAATTCTCTCCTTAGCTTCACTTGTAACTATATTAAGGTAAGATTTTTCTTTTTTCTTCTTTTTTCATGATTTTTTTTCACTATATTTGTTTTTTATTTTATTTTTTATTTTTTTTTGTTCTTAATAATTGTATAGATGTTGTTGTGAGATTTTTTTTTCATATGAGATCAATTTTTAGTTGATTTATTTATAGGATTTTTAAATTTTTAGCAATTGCAACTTCATTTTTTTCATATGAATTTTTGTAGTTGAATTTTATTTTATTTTATTTATTTGTTGCAAATTTGTTGGAGTTGATTTTTTTATTCTTTTTTCCAAGCATTTTGAGTATATATTATAGAGTGTTGATTTATGTTAATTTAATTATTTTTTAATTTTTTAAAATAATTTTTTAAAATGTTTTTAAATAATTACCGATGGAATCTCCGTTGGTATATCCGTCAGTAAAACTGTTGATAATAAAAAAATAGTATTACCGACGCGTCTGTTCCGTCAGTAAATCACCTATAGAGTATTTTCATCGATGATTTTGCTAGTAAATTAATTACTGATAAAACATATATCTTACACTGATAAAAAAATTTCATCAATAAAACTATTAAATGTTACCGGGATCCCACACAACAACTTCAAATTTTATAATGCTTCAGCTACTGGAAGCTTAATAAAATTTGCAGACAGTGGCTGATGATCCAAGAAAATAACTAAACAACGCTAGGTTATGCAATTAACTAAGCATTTTTTTTCGAAAAAAAGAAAAGAAAGAAAGAAAACCAGTAGGCCTCCAACGGTGGGTACGGAGCACGTGTTCGTACAAATAAAATCAAATACTCCATGTAAGCCGAAAAGGCCGGAAAGGTTACATTTATTAAAGCAATATTTTTAGCATTTAATTAATCAAATATTTATTATCATTATTGGAATAGTCAATGAATTTATTTTAATACCCCACGGCACCGGTGAGACATGGCTTTCAATGTCCGCAACCGACGTTGAAGTTTGAGGTTTACTTTTCCGAGCATGTTGACAAGGAAAATGGATCATATTGGCTGACGCTGCTATGTTTATCTTCACATTTCGAGATCATTTTCACACCCCAGCTCTTGAGGGAGTCCTCTTGGCAATTTTGGAACATAAAGCTAAGTTTCTTAATTTCTTGTACCCTGAGAGTCAGCTCGGAATGTCTCTGGTTGTACGGATGGAGATTTGGCTGGTGATCCCAAAGACTTTTTGTCTTCTTAAACCCTTGAGAAATTACATCTTGATCGTATGCTCGTGATTTTTTTCATTATTTATTGCCAGTTCCAGCATAAACACGCACATACAAGTGATGACGTTTGTAGAGAGAAATAACACAAGCTTCATGAATATGGAAGACATCGAGGAGATTTTTTTTTTTTCAAGTGTAGAATTGTTCAATTTTGATCTTGTCTATGTTGGGTGGAAAGAAGAATTACTTCTTCTCTACTAAAAAGATTGAGAATTAATATCAAGCTTCACTACTTAAGCTCATTTTTCTTTTTTTTTCTTTTTCAATTACCCCTCCCCCTTTTTTTTTCATTCCTCCTTTTCTTTATTTTAATTTTATCTTTTTTTTAATTTTTTTTAACAATTACCCAAGTTGTTTTTAAATCTGCTAAAATGATCACATCAAATCAATTTAATTTGAGAGGTTTTTTAATATTAATTTCATTATTTTTTTATTAGTTAAATGAGATACATTTAGATAAGTTAAATCAATTGAATCATGTTGAAACAACTCTCAACGGTTTAATGTTAAGCTAGAAATTAAATCAAGAAGTTTTAAAATTGACTTGTAATGAGGAGTTTAATAAAAATACCAAATAATTTTATACTACCTTAATATTTTTTATTACATTTATTTTTTTCAAAATTCAAGCCACATTGTAACGATATCCTGGTAGAAAACTTGTAAACCACGTACTTTGTGATCTTTTATATAAAATCAAGTCCGTGAATTGTTAAGAAAAACATTAAAAATAATGTACATATCCCACCTCTAGTATACAAGTAACATATGAGTGGAAAATTCAGAACCATCAAGAGGAGAAGAGGACGGCAAGAAAGCTTGGATATTCCAAAATGCTTTGTGCATAATTTTTTTTAGTGTTTTTATATTGTTTTAATGTGATTGTACTAAAAGTAAATTTTAAAAAATAAAAAAATATTATTTAAAAAATATTTTTAAATAAAAAATACCTTAAAAACTATAGTGATAAGCTACCTAAATATGCTTTCAATTTACTTTTAGTTAAAGCAAAATAATAGGAAAAAAAATAAAAAACTTCAGCTCAAGGAAAGAAAGTACTGGAGAAATACGAAAAGAAAGGACTTGGAACAGTTTATGGATAGACATCTCTTCATTAGATTTCATGAGGGAAACGAAATCTGGAAAGATGACTGCCCTTGAAAAACGTTGCCAGCTTTTTTAGAGCAGCTTTTTTAGAGATAAAACAGTTTAGATTTTCAACTGAACTTTCCAGTTTTGTCTTGTATCATAGATTATTTGGAAAAAAACAAGACTGGTTGGAGATGGAAAGAGACAGTCAAATGGCCGCCTGGGAGTTTCGGGTCTAATTATCTGACAGCCAAGTCCCCACCATTTTTTTAAAACCAACCTAAGCCATATGTGTCCAGATTTAAGCTGTGGTTGTTTTTACGTTCGAATTGTGTTTTTAAAAAAATCTTGATTTTAATTACTTTTTTATGTTCTAAATTATTTTAATATACTAATATTACAGAAATAAAAAATATTATCTTAGTATTATTTCAATAAAATATTACTTTAAAAAATAACTTCAAAAACAATCTTAAACAGAAAACGCAGCCAGCAGCCAGATGAGCCCACCATTTTGGAATTTTCATGGCACTAGATTCCATGGCTAATGGCCCACATCACCATCAGCATTTTTTGCTGTGTAAGGTAAAAGTACAATACAGTGTACGGTCTACGGAGTTTTGGACCTTTCTTGCTTCAAACCTATCGCAACTGCCCTACAAGCTCTCTTTTTTTTTTAATTTTTTTTCTCTCAAATGGGCAAATCTTAGAGTGTGAGCGGGATGCACCTAAGGAAAGATTCAAATTAACGAAGGAGACTTTACTTTATTTTTTTTTCCTGTGTGTGTGCTGAAGTTTTGAGCTGGGAATGAATGGTATTTTCCTTTTTTTTGGCCCTCTAATAAGATTTACTTGCTTTGTTGCAATTACTATCAATACAAAATAAATATTTTTTGATTTATTTGAATTTTATTCGAAAAATGATGGATCAGGTTTTTTATATATAAAAAAAATTTCATGCAAATATAGATAATATATTTAAAATATGATAATAAAGGATTTAACTTTGGTGTTTACAATTGCTTCCCAAAACACACAATACAAATCATAAAGAAAACATTTTTTTTTTTGCGTGCCTTACGGCCTTACCTCTACATGTAGCTCAACAATATTGTTGTCTTAAAACTAGGTTGTGGGTTGGAAAGATCCTCGGGCTACCATTTGCCCATTTTCAACCTACACACCATTCATGTTTTCTAATTTTCTTTGTACACCAACCATGTGACATTCTTAAATGAAATAATATATATAAGTAATAGATTCCTTTCATGATTTCGCTTCTTAATTTCCCATGTTGAAAGCACGATTTTATTTAATTCTATTGTAGCTTGGAATTATGTTCCAAGTGGTATTTTTTTAAAATATATTTTTTAATTTTTTTATGTTTTTTTATCATTTTAACATATTCATTAATATAAAATTTTATTTTTAAAAAAATAAAAAATATTTTTTAATGTATTTTCAAGTGAAAAACACTTTAAAAAACAGTAAGTAAGATACTCTCAAATATCCCATTAGTATTAGCTTTTGTTCTGCCATTCCCAACCAATAAATATTACATTTTAAGAAAGGGAGATAGATGGTGGGTATGAATGAGACTGAACGGTGTAATGAGGTTTAATCCAAGAAATGAGTTCTCATTATTGCTGCTGAGAGAGAGGGAAAAAAATGTTAGAACATTACATACGGAATATATATAATGGCTCCCTCGAAATAGGAATGTTACTCTAACCTCTTAATTTCCATATTCTTCATTTCTTTTTGGACTCGATAATTTTTCTCATACAAAAAGAAAAGTAGAGAACCCAAACGAGAATAATAAATAAGTTAATTGATTGTTAATATTATTTGACTGTCATGCTAGACAACTCGAGATGAAATTACCCCAATAAAGAATTTAAAGAGACTAATAACGAGCTTATTTATGTCTCCATGACTTGGTGATATATATTGTCAATAATGCATTCATAGAATTATTATTATATATATATTAATTTTTTTCAACTAAATAAATCAAATTAATATATTTTTTATATTATTGGCAAGAAATCTATGTTTTCAATCTAATAATTTGTGCCTATATAATATGCCTTTGGGTGTCTTTTGAAAGTATATTTTCCTTTTAAAAAATTAAATTGACTTTTTTAGTATTTTTAATAATTTTAATATATTTACAACCAAAAAATAATTTTTAAAAATAACATCCATAGCAATACGGAACACGCATAATCTAATTTAATTCACATAGGAGTTTGCTACGTGTTGAACGTGAACTTGAGTAGCATTATAAAATCAAGGGCCGCGTAGTACCATAACCACCCGTACAATAACTTTTCTCTCACCCACTTCTCTTAATTTTTGTATTCCCAACAGTGTACGTGGCAGAATCAAACAATTTCCAGGAAGCAACAAAAACCCCAGTCAAAATCTGGTATCGTAGATCAATCAAACGGCTTAAAATGACTTTGCTAGAACAAATCAACAATTTTCGTCCTTAAGTTTCTAACGACTTTCGGGTAAATCTCGCCGCAATCATACTCATCCGACCGTTCATTTATCTGACCTTTGACTTCCTCTCTCTAAATTTCAACACATTTTTTCATATCTTCCAGGAAATCAGAATCGCGTGGCCGACAATATCAACTCTCGCCACTTCTCTTTCTTCTTTCCTTCCCTTTTGACTCGTTAAAATTCCCATACAATTAACTTAACTGAAGGAAAAAGCTATAACAATGAATCAGTCCCTACTGTATAATTTAGTAACAAATTAGTCCTCAATGTTAAGACTTTGCTAATTTTCACCTGCATTTCTTGATTTAAAATTCGTCCGTCTTGTTAATTTTTTTTCCTAATGGAAACCGGTACAGAACTTGCAGAGTGTGCTCGGTAAAGGGCTAAAACTTGACTAAAAAAATAGACATTAAATAAATTAAGCTTTTATTTTTAAAATTCATTACTACATAGATTTTTATTTTAAGATTTTGTTTGTCATATAATTTTTATATTGGTTATGAAGTATGAGGTTTTGATTTTTTTTATGTTTTCTTTTACTTCAACTAAAAACCTTAAATTAACTATAATAAAGTTTATTTTAAAAAAATATGAATAGAAAAATATTTCTTATCACTTGATCTGGTGAAACTGCTCGATGATTTCCTATATAAATAATCAAAATATGTGTTTATAATCAATCTTACGTGTCTCTTTTAACACTTCCTTATAGAACTAACAAGGAGGATGATCTTGTTAAACCAAAGCAAGATCAGGGGAAAGCTAACAAAAATATTTAAAGTCGGTGACCGATACGTTATATTTTATAAGAGCGGGGACGGATTTGTAGTTACCCAAAAATAAAAATTCCCATAGCAATTGCTTTCCCCCCGTGTCTCTGCTAGTGGTAGATTCTTCTTTAGCATCCCTTTATATATACCTCTTCTCTTTATTTCCCCCAAAGCTCTATTCCTCATCTCCACCACCACACAAGAATAACTAGCATCACCACAATTATCACCACCGAGGGTCTACCACCACCGTCACCAAGCTTGGCATCGTAAAGCAAGAATTCATACTTGGGGCCGAGAAGAAACGTTTAGATAGACACATCTTGATACTTTCTGGAATGAAAATCTCATTTTGCAGCATAAACTGAGATGTCCAACATACCAACTTCTCTTTCTGAAGTATGTCTTACTCAATCTCGTTTAACCATGTCCGTAGCAGACCCATGGCCCTTTTCTTGAACCTCATCACACTCTAAATAAGCTCCCCTCTACCTCTTACAACCTCAAAAAGCACCCCTCTTTTTTGTTCTCTTGTACTGTTAATATAACAAATTATGAGAAAGATAAGAGGTTTCAAGATTGGCAAACGGTTAGTCCGGATCTCCACATGGATCTTCCGTCGGACCCGGATCCACCCACCGGGTTACAACCTTTTAGGCCAATCAGAATCAACATGCAGGTCCAAGCCAAAGTCCATATCGAAAATCATCAACTGGGGTCGTCGTTTAACAAAAGGAGCTAAATCACTTTGCGGTGCAAAACCAGGGTCGGGTTACATACCCATGGGTCATCAACTGGTTTGCGATAAACCGGTTACTGTACCAAAAGGGCATTTGGCTGTTTACGTTGGTCAAAAAGACGGCGACTTTCATAGAGTTTTGGTGCCTGTGATTTATTTTAATCATCCTTTGTTTGGTGAGTTATTAAGAGAAGCCGAAGAGGAATATGGGTTTAATCAACAAGGTGGGATTACCATTCCTTGCCGATTCTCGGAGTTTGAGAGTGTCCAAACCCGTATTAAAGCTGGGTCTGGAGGGAAGCCGACGTGGAAACGTAACCACTATTGAGGAAGTGGGGTTTTTCCCCCTAGTGATGTCGATGATGACGATAATGCTGTTTAGATGATGATTATGTATGGAATTTTTATTTAGGTAGTAGTTTACTTCTTTTTTTTTCCTGTCAGATTTTACTTTTTAAAGCTTTACATTTGTCTTTCTCTCTCTCTCTCTTTTTTTAGTGATAGATTTGCAGGTGTAAATTGGTAGAGATGAGTTGATGGTGAAGATAATAATAATAATAGAGATGTTGATAGTAGAATGATGCCTGCCATTTTAGTTTATTAGTTATTAATACTACTATATAATATAATCTAGAATAATTAAGAATATTGAAAGAACTTATGATTAAGGATTACAATCCTTATAATTGTGATCATCCAAACAATTTTCTTTTATTGATGATTAGTGACTTTTATTTACAACACGTTTAAGGAAGAGATTCTAACATGAAACCTAGTGAAAATTAATGGGTGCCAGCAGCCAATTGCCACCAAAACCCTAGTATGTTAAAGTTATAAAATAATGGAGACTTGAATTTAGATGTTCTATGTTTTCAGTACCTTTTGTTGTACGGAAAATAATTATTCATAGTTTACTAAGGTTAGATTTTGGCTTCTCTCCTTCGGATAGGAATGGCACAGTGCATAGAAGTTACGGTACTCACTTGGGTGGCATGAAAGCTCCATAAAGTTGAACAGATAACGTGCTTGACTTGGGTGGCATGATGGGTTCACTTACGTCTACAGATCTGAAGTTCTGGTTCCTGCTATTGAAGTTAAATCTTGCTATTGCTTAGAAAAATTGTCTGATTTTCGGTGAATTTTGCAGCCATAGATAGCATACTGTTTTACAGTTTGGGAGGCTAAAGAATGCAAGGGATTCTTCTGTTATGCAGAGTTTTCAAAGGTTCTTTTCGGGTAAGATTTTAGGTAAGAATGAAGCGCCCAAATGCTACACGACTGGACAAAGAAAGATTGAGGAATTCTGTTTTTTTCCAATTTCACCTAAAACTTTAGTTTTGATTAAAAGGGATAAATAGATAATTTGCCGTCCCTTCATTAATCACCATTGGTGTCCTTATCAGCAGTAGTGGAGAATCTTATGACCGGAATCAACTTGAATATTACGCATACCAGCCACAACTTGATGGGGCAAATACCAGTCCTTTGATTGTGTCAAGGTCCACGGATCAAATGTATTGCTGTATATTGAGGCTTGGTGGATGGATGTGAACGACCCTCCGGGAAAAATTATCAATTGGCAAGGTACTGTATCATGTTTCCACTTTCCGGGATGGTAGCAATCTTGCAGAATCTGGAAAAGGAAGGTGGGACTGGTTGTTGGGTTCATATAACAATCGATTGCAAGGAGCAGCAACAAGTATTTACAGATGAAGAAGTACTTTGGCAAATTAAAATACCAAGGGGCCAAAAAATGCCTAGATTGGAAGATTTTACTCTAAGCCTTTGGCAATATTCTGAAGAAAATATCTATATATAATGGCCAGTAAACTTCCTTGTGGTTTTTGGTTTAGCCGGTGTAGCTATCAGTCGAAGTGTGGATGGTTCAATAAGGTCAAGAAAGGCAACATCAAGGCTCATAATTGTCAAGGTCAATGAACAAACCACAACATTCAGCTCCCGGCACTTGAGTCATTCCTTACGCAAGGAATATCTTTAATCCGGTGTCTATTATTCACATGAAGCTGAAAAGAAAATCACAAAATTTTGTTGCCATGTTCAAGATTTGCCAATTTGCACTGGATTTGGACCAATAGAAACAAACCCATTTTGTGATCCAATCACAATTGAGTTCTTAAAGGCAGGTATGCCCAAGCACGGAAAGGTTCATTCTTTTCTTGTAGATAATGGCAGAAGGCTATGTTATGCGTGTCAATACAGGAATTTGTCAATCTGTCCATTCCAATGAAGTTTCTGCCAAAAATTAAGCAAGTGGCTGATGCGAGGGCGACCAACGTAAAGGCCACTTGGTCAAGTAGCTGAAGTGGTCCGATGGACCAAGCCCGATTTGCGAGGCCCCAATAAATACGTCGCCGTTCTAGCAGTGAAAATTTATGAGCAAGTGCGGCGTCGTTTTGCAATGAAATAATAATTCTGAAGCAGGAACAACGACTCTTCAAAGCATAACGCTCCCAACATTCGGGAGCCAAAGCGATTAGTGTGATATTAGTTTGTATGAAGATTTAGTATGATTTACTTACGTGCAAACCATTACCTCTTTAATTTTTTTTGTCATGTCTTTGTAATTAGATGGAAAACCTGGAAAGGTGATTTGTCTTCGTAAATCATTTATTCCTTGTTTCAATCATGCATGTGCCTTTGTGCTGCACCAAACCAACTTACATACCATGCATGCATAATGATTCCTATAGAAGCTCTGTGTGCTGCTACGCCAATCACATTTTGATGAAGTTAAGTTTTCCTTTCCTATTCATCAAATTAGAGGAAAGAATTTTAGTTAGCGCTGCATGATGCCTGTTGTCTTCTGCCAATAAACTAACTAAGAGACCTTTCACCCCTCTCCCGTAATCAAACTGCATGACATCATTGCCTTTTTGAGTTAGCTTAATATAAGTGGTGAAAGATTTACGCTGCAATACCGACAGAATTTACTGTAGATAAAACTATTAAATCCGATAGTGAATGTTATTTGCGCCAATCATTAGAACTCTATCTCTACCATTATGACACCGTGTGTCTAGCGAATCGGAAATTTTGTTGCTATTGCAAAGCTTATTTGTAAAAAGCAAATGTCTCGTCACCAAATTTGGCTATTGAAGTGTTTTCCCTTGTATTCAATTCCTGCTTGTTCCTAGTTGCAGAGGTGGTAAAGCAAGTTCTTATGTTAATCCGACAATTTCACTGACTGCAAAACCGTTAGCCAATGGCCACTCTGTTGTCAGTAATGGAAAAGATAAGATTGTTTAGAGTGTTTTTACTTGTTTAATTAGCAACTTGGCATTCAATGTTTCTACTTGTCTCTTACAATGAATTACATTCTTGGGGGAGCCTCCATGGCTCAAGACACAAAACACTAATAACAAAGAAGTTTCATCGGTCCTTAGAAACGTAAAAAGCCAAACCTTTTCTGAAATTAAATTATTTAAGAATTAATGTCCACGAGCCTCGGTTACCGTATTCAGACGCCGAAATGGAGTAAAATAATATCACAATTTCATATTAGATAGCATGATAAATCTGCGATTTATAATAATTTAATAAAAAAATAAAAATAAAAATAAAAATCATATAAAAAATTTATGATCTGAGTCAGTTATTAAACCTTAAACATCTAATTTAGAAAGGTCATAAAATTTAATTTTTAATCAATCAAATATTTAAGAATAAAATTGAAAAAAAATTCAATTATACAAAAGAATTAAAAAATAGCAATTAAAAGAATGAAGATCAAAATTAAAATACAAAATAAATTTTATATTTAATTAAAGGGTGAAATTGAAAAGAATGAGAGTCAAAATTAATATAAAAAAATAAAAATAATGTTTTGATTGAAATGTGAAATTAAAAGGAAAAATAACTTTTACAAGAGGGTTAAAAAAAATTAGAAATCAAAACAATAAAAACCAAATTGAAAAATATAATACCATTAATTTAAATTTAAGGATGAAATTGCAAACTAATAAAAATTTTACAAAAAAAACCAAGGCAAAAAATTAGAAATCCAAAGAATGAGAATAAAATTGGAGAATATAATGTTTGGTAATTTGAGATTAAAAGATGAAATTGAAAACAAAAAAAAAAAGCTTCTACAAAAATACCAAGACCAAAAATAAAAAAATAAAAACTAAAGTTGAAATACCAACAATCAAGAGGGTCAAGCTGTAATTTTCAAGGAAATGAGAGTAAAAAAAATCAACTGATAAAAAACCAGACTACCACCAGAAACATGTGTCACACCAACATGAAGAGGACATAACGATGCTTCTAACGACACGATAGAAAAATATTTTTGAACACTAGGAGACAACACATCCATCCCCCACACACCCCTGGGTGTGTCACATGCTCACATCCTTTCTTGATTTTTTTTAATTAGTTAAATATCAAAGTACTTCTAAGATGATTTTCTAATTACAAAAAAAAGACTGTGAAAAAACCAAAAACATTCCTTAACCTCAGGCTTATTTTTTTTTTTTATTTTAAGAGTATTTTCATTTTTTTTATTGTGCATTTTAATTGCTTATTATTTTTTATATTTGGTCAAATAACAAATTGTCCAGCTACTTAAAATGTAATAACAAAAAAATCACTGTGAAAATACTAAAATATCCTTTGACGCTAGGTTTAAATGTTTTGCTTCCAAATGTATTCTAGTCATTTTACTGTGCAATTAAGATGAGAAAATACTTATTTATTTCTGATCAATTTAAAAATAATAAATAGACCATATGACAAGATTTCAATGTCATTAGAAGCATGCATTGAGTTTTTAGGATGGAAGGATAAAAACACCATTACACTATTCCAATGAATAATGCTCATGAGTTTGGAGCTATAGTATTTTTTTTAAGGATTCTCAGCTTCTTGTAATATTATTAATTTCAATTTTGATATTCTTGTATTTTTATATAATTGAAATTTAAGTCATTTTGTTACCTTTTTTTTCAAAGTTGGTTTATATTTTTTGAAAATCGTTATGGCATTTAGAAAGTAACTAGTGATATACTATTAGTTACTCACTAGATTTACTTTGAAGAAAAAGGTAGACACAAGTAAAAAAGAGAATAAAATACATGACCAATAAAAAATAATAAAAATATTTACACCTAGAATTTCTCACAATTTACTTGTATTTATCTATTTCTTTAAAGTCGGTCCATAAAATAATTAATAATATGCTACTAATTACTCCATAAACAACATAAATTTTCTTATATTTTTCATATACAATTAATTAAATAATTTAAATAATTTCAACTTCAATAATCTTTAATCTAACTTATCATTTTTAATAAATTTTTCTATAGAAGTAATTTTATACCTCCCTCTCCACGACACATGAACAACGAATAGGATATCCACATTGCAGTATTCACATTTCACACAATAGAATTGATGATGACGAGGTACAGAATGAGTAATGCAACAACTTGAGATAGGACAGGTCATCTTATGTATCCTTATTGAATCAAGAGGCACATATACACCGCTTGGTAAAGAAAATTGCCACGAACTACGAAGGGGCACAATTCGCAGAATCAATATGCATTTTCTTCTCTTGTGATAGTGTTTCGGACGCGGGAATCAAACTGAAAAATTGAGTAGGAACAGTGGCAAGACTTTCTTCTGCTGCTTACCTCATTCTTTGAAAGATTAATTATTAACGATGACTGTTTTGAGGTTTCCTATGTTCCTGCAGCGTTCACTGTAGAGGATTTTAATCTTTAGAAACTTCCGGTTACCGTGCCAAAAAAAGCAATGGTCGAGACAGATGGAATGGATCTACTCTGGCGAGCATTGTACGTCGGAAGTAATTAGGCAAACACAAGAAGAAGATACATGTAACAGGCAAATAAACTACGCTTTCTTTTCGCGATAAAACAAAAGAAGAAGCAGTTCCGGCATAGCATTCCCTGATCTGGTTTTTGATTCTTGCGGAACTGATTATCTGTTCATGTTTTAGACTGCTGGTTAACAGCTTAGTTACCTAAGCAGAGTGTTTTATATCGTGTCGCAAATATGTAAGAAGGCATCGTTACAATCTGATTGGCTGTGGCAACAATTTTCTCACTAACAAATCGGAATAATACTGATTTGCAACTGCTTTTCAGGTCTTGGCTAGAATTAAAAGCAATGGTATATGCTAATCTTTATTGAGGTTGAAGTAAAAAGTTGAAATGTCAGCAAAAAAAAAAAAAAAAGAGGCCATGAAGACTAAATGGGCCCTTTTCTTGGTGGGGAAAAATTCTCCAAATAGAAATCCAAAAAGCAACCACATTATTCCCACTCTCTCACCATCAGAGCAAAGCACAAAACAAAAACAAAAGAAAGGAAGGCCAAGCTAGAAAAAAAACAAGAGAAAAGAAATGTTGAGAAGGCTTCACTTGCACTCCACTCACAAAACAATCCCAGCTCTGAGACTCACTGCACTCTTCTTTCTCTTCCTTTCTCTCAGTAACTATGGCAACTTTGTCAAAGCTTATGTTTTCATCTATGCAGGCTGCTCTCAAGAAAAGTATGATCCCAACTCTCCATTTGAAGGAAACCACAACTCGATTCTGTCTTCAGTTTTTAGCTCATCTTCTGAAGCTTCTTATCATAGTTTTGCCATTGGAAATGGAAGCTCAACACCCCCCGAAGGAATTTGCTATGGCTTGTACCAGTGCAGGGGTGATTTGAGGACTATTGATTGTTCAAGATGCATTGAAAGTGCTATTAACCAGATAAGTTTGGTTTGTCCATACTCTTATGGTGCTGCTTTGCAACTTGAAGGTTGCTATGTAAGATATGAGCATGTTGATTTCTTGGGAAGGCTTGATACGAGCCTGAGATACAAGAAGTGCAGTAGAAGTGTAAACAATGATGTTGAGTTCTTTAAGCGTAGAGATGATGTTCTTGCTGACTTGCCAACAGCTATGGGATTTAAAGTTAGTAGTTCAGGCTCAGTAGAAGGTTATGCACAGTGTTTAGGGGATTTGAACTCAAGTGATTGTTCTGCTTGCCTCGTGGCTGCTGTTGCGCAGTTGAAGAATCTATGTGGATCAGCTGCTGCAGCTGATGTGTACCTGGGTCAGTGCTATGCTCGTTACTGGGCATCTGGTTACTATGATCGCTCTTCAGGTTTGCTCCATGCTTCCTCCCTTCTTCATGTGATTCTAAAAGTAGAAAGGTGCCCTAATTTTTTCACTAAACACAAAGGTAAAATCTATTATTTGCATCCTTTGTTTTCATAAATTCATCAAAAGAGCTCCATTATTATTGATTTTTTTCAAACGATCGAACCATAATATTTTTTATTTCAAAAAATTAAATACAATCTGTCAAAATTAAATATTTATCTAGCCAATTGATTTTTTTTCACCTTTGAGTTATTATCATCAATTTTTCTTTCATATCCTTTTTAAGTTAGCAAATTGTATTCAATTGGCTAAAAAAAAACATTGATCGAGGGATTTTTCTTGATAAATTAGTAAAAACGCAAGGTGCAAATTAATAATGGATTTAGTGGGACAAAAAAAACAAAAGCTTATGTTTTTTCTGTTCACCAATTATAGAGGTAGGCTGCAAACTAACACATTGACCCTTTGTTACAAAAAGGGGCTTAAAACATATTGCAATGGTTTTGAAAACCAGAGCAAGATCTTCGTAGAAATTTCGTAGACATTAATATCTGTTTAAAATCTTTAAATTTGTATTACATTATGATCCTATCGAATGGCTCAAATTGATTCATATAACCCATCCTAACTAGCTAGTTGGAAATCTAGCCTTGGTTGTTGTTGTTATATGCAACTGTGTCGCCATGCCCCAATGGATTACTGTAAAAGCACAGTAGAATTTGCCCGTAGTGACAATGTATGCCATTCCATCCTTTGTCATTTTGTGGATCCACTAATCATTGGTTGTATTAAGTCAAGAAAACGAAAGTGGCCACTCTAGTTTTTTTTTTTTTTTTCTAAGCAGTGAGAAGGGTGGTAGGAGACCATTTGAATTTTCTTCCCAAACAAGAAGTCAATAAATATTTCTTTAATAAAGTAAAGCATTAAGGGATATGGGCACTTTGGTCGCTTTCTTTTAGGCACTTTCATTTCTTAATGCATTCTTCTCTATTCTATCTAGCTTTTCCCCCATCTTCTTCTTTTTTAATTACTCCAAAAAAGATTTCTTTTCTGTATGAGGCGTGGTTAAATAGTCCGGTGGATAGAGAAGGTGTCGACTTACATTATTTTTCAGTGATCAGGTCACTTGCACACTTCTACTAAATGCAGTTGGCACAATTAGTGTGGCCATGATTTCCCTCAAAGTTCCACTTGATGACTGATTGGATGCACGAAAAGAAGAGCAAGATGGAATCTTAGAACAATCATTTTATACCCCAATTAGTTGAATGATTATGATCCTCAATTCCTTTGTCTTGTTACAATTCAATGGACTTAAAGAACAAAAATGTCTGAACTTTTCCAAGTGCGAAAATCTCCTTTTCACTAAATTATTTGCCACAATACTTGTTTATGAAGCATCTATTAAAAACATAGAAGAATTAAAAGGTTGAGGATATATGCTTTAAAAGGAACAACGTTATGTGCTAGTGGCAGCTTTGTTTAGTCTCTTTTCAAGCCATTTGCAGAGGACTAATTCTATTGCTTTTGCTGCTTTTGGTGTTTGTATAGATTCCTCCAGCGAGGATGATGTGGGGAAAACAGTAGCCATTATTGTTGGTGTGCTAGCAGGTCTATCCATCCTCATCATTTTCCTCTCATTTTGCAGAAGAGCTATGGGTAGGAATTTTCTGCAAATTTATGTTACTTTTAGTCTCATTTTAATTATATATGATATAGGTTATTGAATGACAGCTTCTTTAATGCAGATTAAGAAGAGTAAAGCACAGACATCTCGCAAATTATTGAAGGGTAGTCATGTGGAAGCTAGGTCCCTATATCGTTTTGTTTTAATATTTCTGTGAGAGATCCGTTTTTTACTTTTGTCCTTTCAAATGTAATGAATTTTGACACAAAAAAAGTTGGTGTTATCCTCTGGTATAAAGTAACACTAACCTCAATCAACTTTAAAAGAGCTGCTGATTCCCTTCTCTTCAATTCATGCTATATATCCAAAACCCTATCAGAATTCTTTAGCATATTATTTTATTTTATCACTGCTAGGTGTGTGTTTGATGATAAGCTTTTTTAATTTGAAAAATACAGATTTTAAAAAAGCTAAAAAGATTTTTAGTAGAATTCATATAAAATTATGATAATTAATCAAATAATTTTAAATTCATGACTGGAACGAAACGCAAACTTTACCGGACCGCTACACATAAATAAAGGAAACCTTATTTACAAGGCTATACGTTTCGAGATCAAGTCTAGAAGATGATGTTAAAGTGGAAACCTATTATGATTATCTCCAACTCCGATGCTGCATCTTGAGTTGGGAGTTCTTTTGCTAGCTATTTGGCCTTGGATTAAATATCGTGGGGTAATTCAGTTTTCTGTCAGCAGCACTAGAAATGTGTTAGCTGACTGTTCAAAACTAAAAATGGAATTTTTCTGATTATTCACTTTGCATTTCTTCAATTTTTGAAAAAATCTCAGGTTTTTCCGATCAGGAAACGGTTTTTCTTTAGGTTTTGATGGAATTTGTGATCACTATCACCTACAGGTCAATGAGCTCTGTTCAGTATCTATGAGGTCTCGACAATTAAATTAAGAATCTTAAATTCAATCCTTTCTGAGTATTCTTCCTCTTGAGCCAGAACCCAATTCCATGCATGGCCTTTTGTTAAAAATCTTGGATGATTTATCAGTTTTCTGCTGCTGTACCACTCCAACAATAGGCCCAATATTGACACCCTGTTTTTTAATGCCTTATGATCAGGAATACAGCAAGAAGTAAAAGAATTATAAATCTTTTAATTATATGAAGAATTATTTTTTTATGGGATAAAAAGTGAACTTAATAACGCTTAACTATAAAACAAAAAAGATTTCCAGTTTTTGTGTATTCGCTTGTGCTGTGTAGATTATTTTAAATTTTAATTTCGCATGGATAATCGACTTGTTTTATAGAACATTGAGGTGTGGGTTGGGCTTGGGCCTCAAGGAAAATAAATTCTCCGGTTGTTCAAATATTTTTATTTTGGACGCATCACAGAATATTTTATACTCAAGACTGTTAAAATATTTCATTTTAGTGTATTTCGGAAGCACCATGTGGTTTTGTAATTCTTATTTTTCAATATCCCCATTATGAATTATCATAATTAATTATTATTTTATTTTTGGTTTGATGGATGCACTTCCATATCAGACTGATATGTTGAAAAAAAAAACATCTATTATATTAATTTTAAAAATTAAATTTTAAAAAAGTAAATTTCATTGATCCACAAACCGATGTTCTGAAGTTCATAATTAAGTTATTGAGTATTAATTAAGAATTGGTTGGGCTTGAAGGGAGAAAAAAATATTTGGTTTGTGGAAATATTTGAGGTTATTTTTAATTTATTTTTTTAAATTGAGAATTTGAGTCTATAATTTAATTTAATTTTAATTTTATAAGGTATAATGATCTCATGATTTGAGTTGCAGGTTTGAAGAGTTAATTTATATTGTCTCAGGTAACTTTTTAGGTCTTTTTTATTAATTGATTTTTTTAACTTCAATTTTCAAATATTAAATTAATGAGGAATTGAGTTTTATAATTATCATAATTTGTTTATTATAAAGTTATAATTATCTCATAATTCAGATCGTAGATTTGATAGGTTGATCGAATTAACATAATATATTGTTGTTTCAATAGTAATAAAAAATATTATTTTAAATTTTTTTTAACCAAACTATATTTTAATTAATCATTCAAATTATTTTTTAATCCATCAAAATTAATTAGGATATATCAAATTAAACCTCACATTATTTATGTATTTGTTTTACTAAAAAAAAACTTGTTAGGAACGCGTATCCGTGAGAGAAACATCCTCCAATTGCTAAAGTAAGTTCCTTTCTTTTTCTTTTTCTTTTTCTTTTTCTTTTTCTTTTTGTTTTTTTCTTTCGTATGTGGCCTCTTGTACCTCGTGGAGTACTTCTAAACTTAAAGGGAATAAGTTTTCCAGTCTCGAATCAACTTGCTCACTTTGTTCAGCATCAAGGTGTACAAAAGTCAACATTTATGAACAAAGTAAGCAATTTTGTCGGTTGATTTACATGGGTTTGGGTTTTTATTTCTTCTAGTCTTTAGCTTGACCAAATTGAACACGTATGTTAACTATATAGACTAGTCGGACCATGATGTTGTTTGGTGGAAATATAAAAACATGTTTTTTTTATATTTTTTGTTTTGACAATATAAGAATTTATTTTAAAACTTTTTTAGAGACTGATTTATTTTATATTTATATCTCTTTAATTAAATATATTTTTTATATCTGAGACATTAGCTAAACACAGTAAAAAAAAAATTAGATAAGTCTTTGGGTTGGAGCATTAATCTTGCCGCTTTGACTAGACAAAAAAAAAAATCATTACAAGATAAAATCCAAACGCTCTTCATCAAAATAATAAAATATCTTTAATTTTTCCAAGGAAATCATTAATACAATTGCTGTTACAAATTGTGATTACATTGACATGAATGAAAAATCACATTTATTTCTTATACTGAAAATTACAAAGAAAGAAAACTATATATACTTGCTGGAATATACATGATAAACACCTTGTTCTTCCCTTTTTCTGCAAATGAAGATTTAATAATATAATTTTTTTTTCCCAAAAGAAACTAAATTTAGTATACCCCACAAAGAACATTATATGTAAATAACAGCCCCTTAATCAATCATCTACATAACGAATAATTAAAGGCCGGCGGTGAATGGCACGTTGGTGGCCGGCAACCAATTATTTCCCGAAATGAAGCTGGCCACAGTGAATTGTGATGCCACGGATGCACTAGTGATAACGTGGTAGCCTTTCCAGCTAACTCTATTGGCAGTAGATGATCCAGGGCCAGTATTCATGTATTCTCCATAATATAAAGTATCAAGAGCAAAATTACCACTCCATGGCATCCAACCAGCTGAGTTAATCAAGCTATCAAGGTCTGTTTTCATGAAAACAGTCCTTGAGTATTTTTGCCATGGCCTGCCGAGGTATGTTTTAACGGAGCTTTGGACTGACTTTAAGTCGGAAGCAGCAGTTACCTTACAATTGTGAATTGAAATTCCGGTGTTTTGGTTAGGGTCTGTCCTCCCCTGGGCGGTAATGGTATTGGTCTTGTTAGGAGGGTTTCGTGCATAGATGTTACAATTTTGAAAAACAACTGCAGCGTTGCCGAATATGAAGTCAACAGTGCCATAAATGTCACATTCTCTATAGAACTGTCTCTGAGAATGGACATAGAGGGTGTCTTGGTATCCTTCGAAGCTGCACTTGTAGAACACCGATAAATCGGAGCCGGAACGTAAGGCAACTGCCTGATGATTTTTAGCGCCGGCTGTGTTTCTAAATGTCATGTCTCGAGCAATAAAATTATCTCCAACCACGGCTGAAGATATTCAAAACGATATTATTAGATTTCAGTAATTATATATTTTCGTTAAAATAAATCATCGCGATTATAATATTGGTACATGCATAAAAGTTGAATAAACTTGTTGCCAAATAGCAAATATCGAAATTAACTAATTAATACCTTCTGACCATAATGGAGTATTAAACTCAGGATAATTATATAAAATACCTGTCTAATCATTGATGGAGTTAAATCATAATGATTAAGTATATTAGATTTCAGTTTGATGAAGCAAAGTAAATTAATAAATAATAAATAATAAACAATCTTAGAATATAATGATTGGTGGCACAAAGATAATGCTTGTACTAAATTAATTAATCCTAGGCTAGCCTATAAGACTTTCCGAGTGGGGAACCCCCTAGCTTGGACTTCTAGCTAGTAATTGCTAAAAATAATGTTGTTCCTTCCTCTCAACGCAATCAAGAACCTATCCGCTGCCTTTTAGCATCAAGGACCATCCAAACCTATTACCTATGTAGATACTGTATGGTCCCTAATTAATATGAGAGACGGGTTCCAAAAGATTCAAACCTATTACCTATGTTGAAACTTCGCAAATTCTTTCATGTGTAAATTAGTAAAAGAAAATTACAAATCTAACTATATATCTTTCTATAATTTCTTATTTTTTTTAATTCAATAGCAGATTTAGTTAGTGTTTGTCTAAATACGCTTTGATAAATATTTAATTTTTTTATTTAAAATTATTTTTTATATAATTTTAGATTATTTTAATATGCTAATATTAAAAATAAAATTTAAAAAATATAAATTATATTATTTTAATATATTTTAAAATAAAAAATAATTATTACTACGTATCAAAACTTTGATGGGACTTTTTTTTGTTTGGCGTGACCGTGTCACCTTAACTAAAAAGCAGTATCCATGTATCAAAACTTTCCAGCAATGTACAATTAATTCTCAACAAAAGGTCAAAAATATTCATTAAGTTATCAAGACAAATTGATTGAAATTAAATGTTTATGAATTGATTGGGGATACTCACCAAAAGTGGCTGACTTGAAAGTTGTAGTGCCTCCTCCGACGCTTTTGCTACCGGTGACAATTGTCTTCCCTATACCATCACCTACCACCATAACATTCTTCACCTTTTGTCCTACCTCAACGTTTTCGTTGTATGTCCCTGCCTTCACATATATCACATACCTCCCTGACCCTGATCTTTTCGATGCCGCATCTATGGCCTCCTTAATGGTCTTGACGTTCCCTGACCCATCTTGTGCCACCACAATGTTTGCCTGAGAAGCTGGTGAAGATGATTGCAAGAGTTTCCGGTCGCCAGGTCTGACCCATGAAGGGAACCCACCATTGAAACTAGGTTCGCTATATGGTGCCTTGTTAATAGCCAAAGTATTGCTGATTAACTTGGACACATTATTACTCATCAAAGGCAAAATATAGTCAGTCATCCCGAATTCAGCGAACCCGGTTCTGCACGTTTCTAGGTTGGTTAGAGCCGTGCTGAGCCATGTTTGTGCATCATATTTTGTGCACTTGCTGCCAGTAGTTTTGTTGAGCCAAAGAACGATCTCTTGATAGAGCTCAAGGCAATCTTCCCATGCAGCTTTTTCAAGCCCATTTCTACATTTTGAGCCTAGGGAGTACGTATTGACTTTACCATGCATGGCACGGTCCAAGGCTAGTTCAATAGAAATTTTGAGAAAATCGGACTCATGTTGAATGGGGGTATTTTTTGGGTTATGGCTTAAAAAATACTCACATGGTTGTGGATTAGGTGTTTTGCTACACCAAGACTTTACCTCATCGTGATTGTACCCCAAAATGGTCGGGGAGAGAAGGAAAGACACGAATAGAAATGTCAGCATAATTCGAATAGCCATGGATATTGGCTTATTGAAGGTACACGATGGCTAGTGAAAAATGGATTTCGAAGAAATGGATATGATTTATAGAAAGCTGATTGGGGTTTATGATCAGTTTGTGTGGATTCGTGTTATAAATCGATTGCCTTATATAGCAGCTGAGTAGTGAGTTGGTTGTGATAAACAATGGGTTACAATATGCTTGCACAACCTTCTTTCTTGATGCAGCATTATTTGATTTGACAATTTGTTTAGGCACCAACTGCTGGCTAGTTTTGGATGAGGAAAAATTGTAGATGATGGGAAGCAAGATTAAGTCATGAAAAATAAAAATTGGGGGGGGGGGGGGTCAGGATATTAGTTTTAGGGGTTAAATTAGAAAAAAAAAATATTAAAATCTATTAATTTTAGAGTTAAAACTTGAAATTATTCAAGAAATAAGCGCGACAGTGAATATTTCTTATGCATGCAGCATGCCATTAAGAGTTATTAATTACTAGAACAAAGTAATTAAAGTATCCATGCACAAGGAATTAAGGCTCAATTAAGAAAACACTTGTATGATTTGACCGGGGGGGAGAACACCCAGCTCCTTCGCGGACAGGCAGATCGTATTATCCATCCATTACTAGTCAACGATTTTGCTAATCCGTCGATATTAATTATTTATATGCATTTATTTGGATGGCTAGATTAAACATCGAAACGGTGGCCTGTTAGGTGACTTGATTTTACTAACTGCTTTCCACCAAGGGAAAAAGGGCCGAATAAGCTGCAAGTTGAATAACAGTATTAGACACGTTTACTTATTGTGATTATGATGTTGCAAGAAAAGTAGTGATTATTATGTAGTTTTATTTCTCACGCTTTTCCATAGATGTTTAAATGATTAAGATTTGGAATGCCAATATAAAGTTTTAAGCTCAAAACATCATGGGATTAAATGAAAGTCTGACAATTATGCGAGGGACCAGCTTTTATTACGTAGTTAAATATAGTCCAAACATTCATTTTAATTTAAAATTATATGGTAAAGAATCAATAATAATTTTATATTATTATCTAATACATCATAGTAAAAACAAAAAACTTGAATTTAGAATTTATACATACATACTATTATATTGTATTTTAAAAGTTATAACGGATCAATAAAAAAATCCTAAGATTAAATCAACGGGTCTTGAAATATAAATCACAAGTGAAAAGAGTATTTAAAAACATATCTTAGGTTAAATAAAATAATAGATAATATGATTGATACAAAAAGTTTAGAATATGCCACCAACCACTTTTTTTTAATAATCATCGACGAGAGTATATTTTTGTAAATTAAATGTTCACAGTTTCAGTGACATCTTCAAATTTAAATATTTCTGTATTCATATTTTTAAGTTTTCTCCTGTAAGCCCGTAGGCTAATTGTAGAACACCACTTGAAAAGCCAATTTTGTTTTTTTGGGGGGGGGCACAAATTCATGTAGTTCCGTTTTTATTTATTTATTATTATTATTATCTGGCTTTTAATTTGAAACCATCCTAGATAGATAGAGACTGTAGATGATGGACTGGAGACTTTATTTCTACTTGCGAGCTACGACTTTTGGCACCAGCTAGCTACGACATCGAATAATTGAAAAATCATGAAAGCTGCAACTAATAAATAACAGTCAAGTTAGACAGGTATATTTTTATCTAATTTATTTAAAAGTCTAGAAGGAAAACATGTACTTTTGACTGCCAAGCGGAGTTCATTTGTTCAACGCAACTCCATTGAGATGTTAGTTGAAATTTTAGTACTGTATGGTGCTGTTTTTTTTTTAAAAAAAAAATAATTTTAAAAAATATATTTTCAGAATATTTTTATATTTTTAATATTATCATATTAAAATCATTAAAAAATACTAAAAAATTATTAATTTAATATTTTTTTAGATGAACAACAATTTAAAAAACATTTTAAAAAATGTAAGCTATCTCATCACAATGTCAAACTAGGAATTAGTCTCACTTTTCTTTTCTATTTTAGGATGAATTTTTTTTAAAAGGCCTTTCCTTTTCTTTTCTCTTTTGCAAAAAGAATTGTATATATAAATATATCCATTGTTGTACGTAACGAAATGCATTAGGTTTATCAAATTCATACATATCTAGAGGAATCCTGTGGTCATTAATTTATATTGGGGTTGGAGATTTTAAAAGGACTTATTTATGTTCAAATATCATACAATTAAATTTTTGGTGTATATTTGTGCTTTGTTTCCTGAATAAATTTAAGAGTAGTTATAGCCTTGGAGGGTGGAGGATCCTTCGGCTGAGGCCAACCCAATCGTGGCCTCGAATAAATATTACTAGATTGTTAGTTGCCATAATTAGGAACGGTAAGCAAGCTATGAAGCATTGATTCTATATTCATTAAATAATGGCCAAAATCTTCTTGTACTTTCAGGTGAAGGCTGTCTTAAACATTTGGGGGACATGAAATCTATTGGCGGTTTTCATTTACAGAAATACACAGCTATCAAATTTCCTTGAAAATAATTAAAAGAATTAGAGTAGCTAAGGTCAAACTGAACAAGGATTTTGAATTATGATCTTGACCATGGAGTTGAGCTTTAGCATTTTTGAAAAATTGAAATTGAAAACAATTGAAGTTGTACATTCACTGGTAACCTGTTTTGCATATTTCATTATATCATGACTTTTGTAGTGTAAAGTATTTTTTAAAAGTATTTTTTATTTAAAAATATATCAAAATAATTTTTATTTATATTTGGCTAACTTGATACTCTTACTTTCTGATGTGCAAAATGGGCCGAGTCTCATCCAACTCATTTTGCCACACATACAGACATGAATGGGTGAATTGAAGGAGCTTAAATTGAAAGTTGAGGGATCGATTTGAGAGAGAAAATTTGGTGAAGGGTTTGATCTCAAGTGTCGATAAAATATATAAGTTTTATTGACCATGAGTATAAAGACTTGAAAGGTAAACTTTTGCTAGCGCATAGCCGGCAAAAGCTACACTCGGTGTTTGTAGTATCTGGAAAGCACAGAGAAATAACCGAAGAATTTCTTTCGTCAGAAATTTAAACAAATTTATGCATTGTAACACTGCATACACATAGTTTATCCTGAGGTCAATGACCATTTCGAATCTGCCTTCCGCAGTTAACATCTACTGAAAATGCAGGCCTACCAACTCTAACTATTTAATGCATGCATGTATATATGCATTGTTTTTTGTTTTTTTTTTTCCCTCTTCTTGAGAAAAAAAATATACATTGTTTTTATGGTAAAACATGAATTAATGGTATACAATAATGTGCACGGTGCACCAATGTGAATGCTTCACGCAATACTTATTTAGTTGATAATTAGCTAGTAACATGTATATATATGGAACATAGCTTAATTTGGAATCCAGGCTCAACACGGGAGATGTAATTATCTATTGTATGTTTCTCAATAGTCTTGACGGTTCCTTTTCACATTAGTATATATAAGAAATTATTTATTTGCAATTTGCAAATATTTTAGTTTTGTTTGAAAGTAGCCTTCACCAAAATTAAACCAAATTGTCAATCATTTGTACATTTAAGTAACAATCCCTAGTTTTAAAGGGATTTATGCACTGTGAGCTTCATCATCATTTTTATTTTTATTTTTATTTTCCATATGGAAAGTCAGCAATAGAAATTAAGTACATTTGTTTTTAATATTATTGTACAACTATATATCCTGATCTTATCTGACAAGCAGGATTATGCCTATGTATGGATATACATATTATGCCTTCCGATAATATATTGGCACCTAACTACATAATTGAAATTAGGATATTTAAATGTTTAAGGTTGCTAATATTCTTGATTAACTAAATCTGTTTATTAACAACCATGGAAGTATGAGATAATTTGGTAGTTGGTGAGGAGGATACGTGAATCATGCTCCTTGCATTTATATATTCTTGAAAGAAAGACTATGACATTCTTGCATCTTTTTTTAGAAAAATGATATAGATATGCTTCTCTCTCCGCAACCCGCAACCACTATATGAAAAAACAATGCTACAAACAGTCTCTTCATTAGCTACAATTGTCAGATTAAGGCAAACGGAAAGCTCATATATATATATATATATACATATATATATATATATATATATATATACATATATATATATATATATATATATATTAGATGTCAACATCGTAATCCCCAAGATGATCAATACACATTATCAACAACACAATCATTAACAACGGTCTCTCTTAGTTCTCTCGATACAAGGTAATATTGAAACCACATAAGCTTCGGTTGAAGAAGCTGATATGTTGGCTCGATCCAATAAGAAAATCAAGATGGATTCAATGAAACAATGCAATTTTGGAGAGCGATGTAATGCTATGAAAGAGGGGGGTACGTCGAACATGGAATTTAGTAATAGGAACTCCATATGTGGATTGAACCCTGTCAAACACAACCAATATAGAGGAGTTTTTGTTATATGATAAGAAGGGGGAAGAGGAGTTTATATTATATGAAGTTGCGGATGACATGTAGTGTTTTAATTGTTGAATGCTTGTAATTAGTTCCGAATACTTAAATTCCCGAGATTAAGATGATGTTGGACCAACTAATACAGAATTGGACAACCTATCTTAATCAAAACTTATGAACGACTCATTGTAAATTATGAAAAACTTCATCGAGTGGTAATGAAAATAAGATCACATATGTGTGGTTCATGTGCTCTTTTTTATTAGCCCTAGGTCTTAGCGACGACTAATCTCCTTCTCTTTTAGCACCATCTCTATTTTAGATTTATTGTATTTGAACGTACAAATGTTTAATTTTGTAATAAATATTTAAATTTTATATTATTTTAATTTCTTTTTATATATTTGATTTTAATTTATTTTAACTATTTTTCTACTTATGTTCAATATATTTTTAAAAATATATATATTTTTTAAAATATTACTGACGAGGTTACCGACATACTACATCCGTCGGTATATTCTACAGAGTTGGAAAAGAATTATTGCAAATATCACTACTATTGTTAACTCTCCAACGGAATTACATATGATTTTTCATCAGTGATATGTTATATTTACCAATGAATATACTAACAGACAAATAAAAATATTAACAAAATTGTATATGGTATTCCATCGGTTATATAGTAAACTTCCTGAAGAAAATACCGATGGAATGAAGCGGGTAAATGTTTTTTTTTATGCTTTGTTCATTTGTAAATTTCTCAGTAAATTTATTACTGATAGACCAGAAACTATTTACAAGAGTTTTTTATAGACTATTTCTATCCATAAACCTATTGATAAAATATTTACCAATAAATTATAAATATAAATACTAGCAGAAATTTTGGTAGATAAAATTATTAAATCTGCAGTGGTTAGGCTTTAAACCCCAATTAAAAAAAAAACACACAATCATTAATGGAATATTTTGACTTCCTCCTTGTCCACAGACAGCTTGGGCTCATCATTCAAAACACGGCAGTACCACAAAACCATAGTTGGTATATCAATTGAGTATATCAATTTCATATTGAATTGCTAGCTAAACCCTTTTGACCAAAAAGTTATTGTACAAAAAGGACGTTCTTCTCACAAATGTTTTCCTTCACACTTGTAAAGATAAACCACGAATTTTAGAAGTTAGAAATTCACGAATATTAGTGGTGGTTGTGTTTTAAAATATTTTTATTTAAAAATATATTAAAATAATATTTTTTTATTTTTTAAAATTTATTTTTCTCATTAACACATCAAAACAATATAAAATTAATAAAAAATAAATTTTATTTTTATTTTTTTTTAAAATCACTTTCAAAACATAAAACCAAACAAGCTAAAAAAACATGACCATAAAAGAATCACACATTTTTCAACTGGGCATCACTGTATTACATAATGTATGTCATTTAGACGGAAAACCTCAGCAGACATGGATAGGTGGACTCAATTGAAAAATGTCTAACACCTTTGAGAAAAAAAAAATTGAAAAAAATCATAGTTTAGCAGGTATATGAGAATTGGTAGATAGTCGATGAGCTACTCGATCTAAGGTTTGCTCATATCATTTTCATTTACTTAGGATTTGGTTTGAATTGAAATTTTAAACTTGATGGCTATCTCACTTGGTCAGAATTCTCAATTCTCAGTGTATTATTGTATAATAATAATAATAATAATAATCTCTTCCATCATATGCGTGTGGCAGACGAAATAAACCAAGATGCAAAATTGCAAATCAATTGTCAAGGACAGTACTGCTAATAAGTACGTTGTCCTATAAGATCAACACGTATACCGGTACCCAATCTACCACCTTGCCACATCACCGCTATCTCACTTTTATTAAATATTTTTTTTAAAGTGTAATAACGTTTCTTTTTAAAATAATGTTGAGTCTTTTAGTGTTTTTTTTCATCTCATATTGATGATTAAACAAAATCTCATGAATATTGTAGCATCTTGGTAGACATAACGACAAAAACCAAATATATATCAAGAAAAATTAAAGTTACTATATAGTAATTAAAATAAAACTAGTTCTAAAGCTTCATATAAAGAATTAATTATGCCTGATAAAATAATGATGTCACTCATATTATATCCTTTCTTATTACATGTTACTTTAATTATATGTTTTTTGTTCTAAAATTTTTTAATTGCTATTAATTATCCTAATATTTTATTTTATTTTATTTTTTTATTATATAAAATAAAAGAGTTTTAGTAGTGATCTAAAAAACAAGAGACACGTTGATTTAATTCTTAAAATTTAAAATTAATCTTAAAAAAAGATTACAAAAAACCCTTCGAAGTCGTCCTAAAAGAAAAGACTTATAAGAAAAAGAAAAGAAAAATTAAGATTAAAAAAAATATTAGCAAACTGATGCCAAAAAAATAGAAAAAAAAATCAAATTCCCATTTGCTTACAATATTGACGAAAAAACTTAAGTGTGTGTGCATACATGAATTAATCTACTATTTAAACATTTGTTTATGTTTGCATTTTAAAAATGCTTTTAAAAAAATTAATTTTTTTTTTATTTTTTTTAATTAATATTTTTTGATATTTTTAGATCATTTTGATACGCTAATATAAAAATATGATTTAAAAAAAATAAATAAAATATTATTATAATATATTTATAAATAAAATATGCTTTAAAAAATAGCAGTAAAAACACACTAACTTAGTCTGAATCCACGCTAATTTAAACGAAACAAATCATCTCATTAGCCATGCAAATCCACATAGAGCATTTTTGAGTCCACAAGAAACATTCAGACCTAAACAAAACTAGAAGTCCAAACCAAAACAAAGTTTTCGGCCCACTTACACGAGAAAGGCTCACAACCGGAATACAGAACAACAAAAGATGGCCTCAACAAGCCCATTAAACATTGTATAGGAACCCATTTAAGAACTTGCCCAGCATCTATTTCGTTCTTTTATTTTCTTTTGCAGCTCACGTGGGCATGCATATATTTCGGGGAAGCCAGTTAGAGGGGGGAAAAAAAACACGTAGGTACTGATTCAGCAAAGGCCATAACAGCAACGAAAAAAAGAAGGAAAATGAGCTTAAGCCTCTTCTACTGCCTAAATTGCAAATCTCATTCCAAGAAACAATCATTTTAATTTAATAATTTAATTTATTAGATAAAAATTTAAAATATAATTTATATTATTATCTAATATATTTTCTAATTAAATAAAAGTTCTTTGAGTTTAAAACTTATACAAATTTAGATTATCTTATACTTAATTATTATCAAATTAATAAGGACGGTGAGATTTGAACTCGTGACCACTTGGTTATTAAAGCTATGATACCATGTTAAAAAATCATATCAACGATTAAGCGTTTAAAATCATTGACTAGCATTCATGTTCATTATATTCTATAAATTACAGGTGCCACAAAAACGACTTTTAGATGGGAAACGAATCTTCATTAATCATGATTCATAACTGGAACAAGGTATCAAGCACAGATTCTCTTGAAATTCAAGTAACAAAAGTTGATGATTCATGATGTCTAGTATTCATACACACATTCATACAATGAGAACAAATGGAAACTTAATGGTTCAAACAAGCTTTACATGAGGATACATTGCAGAAAGTATGATTCAACATCAGTATACAAAGATTTGAACCTAATTTAGTAAGGATATGACTCCTAGGATGAACTGGATGTATTGGATTCAATACTGTAATTGTCTCTACCACACTGTATGATGTTTAGAATTCTGCCTCTTCTTCCTTTTCTTGTGTGTATGTCTCTGTCTCTTGCTCTCTGTCTCTGTCCCCCCCTTAGCTAGGAATTGTTGCTGTCTTTTTATAAGTGAGTAAGAATTCTTTTTTGAAAATAAATAAATTCCTGAAAATTAGATGCTGGCCATCAATATCTTGATTTGTGGAGAGAGGATTAAAATTTGAAACTTGAATCTTCCATCAGAATGGAAAGGTTGGGTTGGCTGGTTGAGGTGGTGTGTTTGACTCAGAATATATAGTGCATCTTAGGAGTTAAACCCTGATTTCTTACGCTAAGATTGTAGCTAACATGTTAGAAGACAAGTTTTTTTTGTTTCTGCACCACCAAGGGATTCAATTAGGACCAAGATTAATCCCTAAAGTTGTATAAGATACAATCATTTCTTCCTTCCTTTTTCTGCCTAGAAATCTGCAAATATTATGAATAAACTACGTTGTTTCCTTCTCATCTTTAATAAACTTGTTCTTGCAAAACGCATCATTTCACTTAGAGTTGAACGACATTGTTTTTGCTTCTCCATCAAAATTAGGTTTGTTTCTCTGATTTAGTTGCGCCAACTTTAGATTGGTTCTTCTTTTCCCGTGCCTTTGGCTCTTTGGTCTCTGGACTTCTAGTTTTCTTATTTCGGTCAATAATTTTTTTATCCTTTTCCTTTATTTTTTTTTCAATTTTGCCCCTATCAAATTACAGCATGCCCTATAATTTTTCTGTTACTCCCATATCAGTCCTTGTCACGCTCTTTGTGCAATCCCCTAGGCAATTTTATCAGTATTGTCACATATATGGCATTATTGATTTCATATTTGGTGATGCATCAGTGGTCTTTTAAAATTATGACATGTGTAAGAAGGCCAATTAATCACCGAGACAACATGATAACCGCACGAGGAAGAGACAATGCTAACATTTAAAGATATAATTCAACTGTTTATATTTTAAATTTATTTTTTAAAAAAATTACTAGTTCAAGTTCTATAAATTTCAGAATCATTTGAGGTTTATATAATTATTAATTTTAAAACTCGTGTAATTAAGTCACATGTAAATTATTCACATCTAAATAAAAAAAAAAAGAGAGACAATGCTAATAAAAATAAAGGAATGTCTACACAAGGATGTCGAGTTAGGACATCACAGGAATTTGCTGTTGTCAAAAGTTCGTTTAGGACTTAATTAGGCAGGCCATGGAAGAAGTACTCAAGGACAATAATTTTTCAGTTAGATCTTTGATGGTTTAATCGGTCCAAAAGGGTGGAGAGAATGGGATGACAATTATGCTCTTTCGACTTTGTTTTGTGTAGAGTATCAAAATACAGGTTTTGATGCATCCACTAGAAGAGTAAAACAGCCTAGTTTTCATGTGTTAAAGGGTCCCCTGTTGGAAAAAATAGAGATAGGATATGGCAGTTAATTTATAATAATAAAGCTACAAAACAAGAAAAATAAATAAGATGAATGATACAAGTTTTATAAAAAATACATTGTTATAGCTCTTCTATATATCTTTTTATACTTATTTATAATACCTAAGATTACAAGTTTAATTATAAATCTCTAAGTCTTGGATAATCGAATTAAACTATCCAAAAAAAAATTATATTCTAGTAAGGATTCTAACATCTTAATTAAATAAGAATTTTAGTAAATTAGTCTATTATAAATTCTTTTTCAATAAGAATTTTTATATTAATTAGAATTCCTCCTTTAAATGATATTAAAAATTTTATAAATTCTAAATCTTATAAGTTGAAATTCTACTTGATATTGAACTTCAATATCCTCAAGAGGCTAATCCTTTGAGTAGGTTTATATAAGGCTAGTTCTCATACTGTAAATTTCACAAAATGTTATTTCAGATAGATTTAATGTATTTCTATTTTAATATTAGATGAAAACATCATTTAATTATTATTAAAATTTATTTTTTAAAGAGATACATTATCAAAGTCTAAAAAATATTTTTGCACTTAAATTATTTTTTACTCCGACCCGTCACAAGATAATTTGCTAGTTTATATATAAATCTAAGTAATTCCATACCCCTGGTAAGGAGTATTGAGTATTTTATATTATATTATATACTTGGAGGGACTCCAGTGTAGGCTGTATCAATAAAATCGAAATTTATAAATGAAACTAATCATACATGGATATATCAACGGACATGGATATCATATCTTCGTAAGAAATTGATTGCAAGACTTGAATTTGATATATATGAAACATAATAAATTAGCTAATTATCAATACTTACTGAATAGTTAATCACTAAGATTTAATAATTCTATGCTTATCTATTTTTAACTTAATTCCCTTGATCAATGAAATTTCTCATTTATAGAATAAAAATAATGATAAAAAAGAATATGTGAAAGAAAACAGGGAAAGTTGTTACCATTTAAAAGACAAATTCATAAATGAAGAGTTAATTATGTGCGAAAAACTTTAATAAATCTCTCTGGACTGTTTTCATGGCCAGTAATGAATTAGGTTATACTGTTGTAGATTGTTTTGATTATTGATATTATGGTAATAATTATTTTTTAAAATTTATTTTGTTTGAAAATATATTAAAATATTTTTTTTTAAATTTTATTTTTAATATCAGCTAGAAAGATTACATATATATATATATATATATATATATATATATATATATATTAAAACAATGGGCATGTGAATTAATAACTAGACATATATTTAAACAAATGATACAATAATATTAAGAAAGTCGGAAATTATTATCCTCGCTGTAAACACCACCTATACCTTTTGGATTTACTTTTTTAAAGGTTTATATTATAACATGTTTGGGGATTTTAGGTTAAAAAACAAGAGAAAAGTAAGAAAAAGTATGGAAGGGGCAAGTTTTTGTTAGATATTTAACAGTAAAAGGTAAAATTGAAACTTCTTAAAAACTGTTTGGGTTATATTGGAAATTTAACAACTTGAAGGGCATAAATGAAATATTGATGAATCTTAAGGTCAAAATTATATATTCTACCTTCTTTTCTTGTTGCAGTATGCGGCTCAATAAAAACCCACCAGGTGTCTCAGTTGACCTTGATTAAAGCTTTGACTATAGAAATCTTCAAATTTCACCGGTTCTTCTACGTGTCCTCCGTTTTCCTTCTTTCAAAACCCTAGCCTCCATCACCACTCCCACCGAGGCAGTGCAAAGCCAGAAACAGGACGATAGGGTTTAATGGCCGGTGGCTCTGATGCAACTGATACTACAGCTACTATTACCTTATCGTGCGCTCGATGTGGCAAACCTGCGCATCTCCAGTATTTAATTCTTTCAAAAATCTCTCTCTAAACCTGAATTATTTTTTAATAATTATTATTATTGTGTGATTGTTTATATATATATTTATTTAATTTTAGGTGTCCAAAATGCATGGAATTAAAGCTTCCTCGTGAACCTGCCGCTTTCTGGTAATCAATAATTCTATGATTTTTTTTTAAAAAATTAATTAGATAAATCAAGTTTTTGTTTGTTTGTTTTTTTGAATTAGTTCGCAGGATTGTTTTAAGGCGTCGTGGAGCTCTCATAAATCAGTTCATACGAAGGCGAAGGAGGAAGAAAATAGGGATGGAAGTAGTGAAGGTTGGCTATATTGTGTGAGGAGAGGACAGGGTCGAACTCCGAAACTTCCACATTTTGATTGGACTGGGTATATCTCTACGATTTTTGTTGTTTTCGATTGGGTTGCATGTATCTAAATCCTTTCTGTTAGCCGAATTTTAGTTCTATTGGTTGTGAAATAAGAATGAGTTTTGTTTTTGTGCAGGGGGTTAAGACCGTATCCAATATCTCCCTACCGTGTTGTTCCTCCTCACATTGATCGACCTGATTGGGCAGTTGATGTGAGGGTTTTTTTTTTTAATGTTCAGTAGTGGCTTTTACTTATTGTTTATTTTAGCGAAATTTGACCATAAATTTTCCGGGGTGCGACCACTTTTGATCCGTGTAATGTGTATTGTCCGTTGACTCTTTATTTCTCATTTGTTTTTATCATGTTACATAGCCAATGAATGCTTCTTGTTTCCATTGAACCTCCCTTTATTCTTGTTTCATGGGCATAATGTAGTACTGATGCACCTTTCTTCTTTGACAATAATTCGTAGGGAATCCCTAAGATTGAACCCAGCAGTGATTTGCAGCATGTTGTGGAGGTAAACCGTATTCTTAACCTTCTACATGGTTATTATTTCATTGTTCGACGTGTAGTCATGGTGGACGTTATTTTCTTTGTTCTATATTCCTCTTTCTAAATCTACTTATCTATGTCGTAGATCAAAACTCCTGAGCAAATTGAGAGAATGCGAGAAACTTGTCGAGTAAGTTGTTGCCCTGCCTCCCAACTCTTTTAAGTATATTCAAAAGTGAACCTGTCTTGCTTCATTCTTGTCTTTTAACCTTCATGCCAATTTCGTGACTGTATTCTTATGCTATGATTGCATTTGTGGATAATAGTAATGTCAGAATTCTCTATAATGGGATTAATATCTGATGAATCATTAGTGCAAGAAATTATATTTAAGATCTTCCATGCTGTTTCTATAAAGAGAATTAAGTAGGATCTGCCTTATACCCAATCAACAAGCACCGTACCAGCATCATCGACCATTGCTCTATCTGTTGCTTCCTTTATTAGGTGAAAAACAAGAGTACAAAGAAATATATGCCCTGAACAAGGAAATCTAACTTGCAGATTATAAAAATAACGGACCATCTGGGATGAGAAGGCAACTCCTATGTGAAAATTAATGGATGATATATTTTTGCATGGACACCACACATGTAGGAACAGTTTTGTTTTCCAAGTAACTTCAAAACTCTGTAGCTTTCCCACTGTAGTTCACATATTTATTTATTTTTTTTCATGTTTTGTTTTTGAAGGTTTTTCATTTGAGGTGAGGAGCCAGGGGTGGATATATTTGTCCTTAGGTTAGGTGTGAATTTCATTTTCATATTTAATGCAATCAATCTAGGATGTGGTAGTCTTATCTTGATTTAGCATTGCAACAGCGTACAAAGTGTTTAAAGCTATAAAGAATTGAGTGAAGAAAGCAGATCCATGGGGCTGACTCCAAGTCGGTGGAATTGAGACTTCATCAATGTCTTCATTTTAAAGCTAAATAATGGACTGCAAATGAGTAGAGGATGTGGGATATTTTTTCTTGAGAAATTGCAATTGAAGACAGCTTCCACCTAGTCATAATATTGAAACATTTTCTGAAGAATCAGCTTTTTTGCATGTTCTGACTCTTTTTTTGTTTGTAAAGAATGGTGCAATATGTAACCATAACTGGAATTGTAACAACACTAGTTCACCTTGTTTTCTTTTTTGTGTGTGAATTTAAAACGTCTGTTAATATCAGATAGCAAGGGAGGTTCTGGATGCTGCTGCACGGATCATTCGCCCTGGTGTGACAACAGATGAAATTGACAGAGTTGTTCATGAGGCAACTGTTGCAGCTGGTATTTAGATGTTAATGATTTCCGTATTGATCCTTCTAGCTATGCCTGAGAGTTGTTCACAATTCATTAACTCCTAGTGAATAGGTGTCATTATTCGGTCTTAACTTTCGTTTGCTAAACCTTTTTTTTCTTGAATCGTGCTGTAGGTGGATATCCATCTCCTTTAAATTATCACTTCTTCCCAAAGTCATGCTGCACGTAGGTAGTCCTATTGTGTACCGTTTCAATATGTTTCCTTCACTTGTGATCCATAATTTAAGAGGGTGTGACTGTCTGTTGTAGGTCAATTAATGAAGTAATATGCCATGGAATTCCTGATGCCAGGTATGAGTCAAGTTCAATCCTGTAAAATTTTGTAATCTTGCTTTCTCGTGCACTGAATTTGCGCTAATACATTCTGGAACCATGGAGTTTTATCCTATTTGTTTGTCATATAATATATACCTTTTAATTTTACCCATGCATGCTATCATATTTCATCATAAAACTCCATTAACATAAGTGGACTTTATAACCACTATGACTGCTTAAGTTCTAATAACTTTCTGATATTTCTTCAATTTATCTTTTTATTGCTTCAGGAAATTAGAGGATGGTGATATAGTAAATGTTGACGTGACTGTGTATTATAAAGGTGTCCATGGTAAGAAATTTTCTGACTCGTTTGTGAGTAAATCAAGTGTGATGAAGATAGTCCTTGATCTAGTGGTTGATTCATTGTGCAGGTGATCTTAATGAAACATACTTTGTGGGAAATGTTGATGAAGCATCTCGACAATTAGTCCAATGTACTTATGAGTGCTTGGAGAAAGCAATATCGATCGGTATGTGCCATTTTTTTATTCTGGTTGTACGATCTGTTGAACTTATGTTTGAATTCTCCATGTGCTATCACACTCTGGCTGATGTCATGCTTTGCTTGTATAAGTTTTCACCCAGGAAACTTATCGATTTTTAATTTTAAGAATAATAGCTAATTTAGAATGTAGTAACTGAAAAGGTCAGGTGTTTAACCAAGTTCTACCTGTTTGATTTTGATATGGATTTGCGGCGTTTTTTTTGGTGCAATTATCTTGTTAGATCATCCCATCTAAATTCCGAGTTCTTCTTTCTGAGTTTTGCGCTCCTCTTTTACTTTTAGTGAAACCTGGTGTACGATTTCGTGAAATTGGAGAAGTAATTAATCGTCATGCTACAATGTCGGGGTTGTCTGTGGTAAAGTACTTCAGCACTGTCATTGGATGAAATCTTCATAGTTAGCTGTTGACCGTGTTAATAATTTCCCTTGTTTTTTGTGTCAAAACAGGTGAAATCATACTGTGGTCATGGTATTGGAGAGCTTTTTCATTGTGCTCCAAATATTCCACATTATGGAAGTATCCTCAGTAAATCCGGCTTTTTTATCTAGTATTTAGTAAAGAAAGTAAACCAATGTTTGAGGCTTTGAAAATGCAAAATGATGCTGAACTGCCCCTTCAGTACCATATAACCTAATAGATTAAGCCTTTTTTTTTTAGTTTGTGCGCATTGTTTGCCTTAAACCAGAGCAGGAAATAAAGCAGTGGGTGTAATGAAGGCTGGACAGATCTTCACTATTGAACCCATGATTAATGCAGGTAAATTTACAAGGCTCTATAATTGATGGAATTTCTCTCAAAGCTTTCGTTGCCTGTAGCTTCTAACTCAAATGATTTCCCGAGTAGGGGTTTGGCGTGATCGGATGTGGCCTGATGGATGGACTGCTGTCACTGCAGATGGCAAACGCAGTGCTCAGTTTGAGCACACGCTTCTGGTAACTGACCTTTTGGTTTTATCTTCATGACTCCCTTATTGACTTCTGCCTCTAATAGTTATCGTGGTCTATTTAGACAAGTGTCCCTGCATCTTCATTTCATCTGGGTACCATATCTGGGAATTTCTTCACACTGCAGTGATTTCTCATTACTTGATAATGGCAACTTCATGTATAATCGTCCCTGCAGCATCGCACATTTATTCTTTTGCTGATTGTATTGTTCTGCAGGTGACACAAACTGGAGTAGAAGTTCTTACCACAAGGTTGCCTTCATCGCCGAAGGTGTACCCCTGGCTAAATGAATAGTTATTGATAACTTGTTCAAGTGAGGGTCTAGTACCATCAAGATCCGTTCCTACGGTGTGCCATTCATGACAGGTTTTGAAATATTGCACGAGGACTTCTGGAATTTGGGTTTGTAACAATCAGGACACCAAACATTCAATTTTGCACCAAGGCCCCTACCTTTATTAGAGATGTACACTAATTTCATCTATATTTTTGTTATGAATTATGGTTGTAACTTTTTTAAAATAATGACGATGAGTGTTTACTTGTTGCAATTTTTTTTATTTAAAAAAGCACGATTGCAGGGTTTTGGCCCAACCTAATTAGTGTTTTATGGATTTTCCCTGTGATATAAAACAACTTTGCACATTCCAGTTGCTTGGGCCCTTGCATTATCGCTTGGTTGGTGAAGTTTGGATTCTTTAATGTTTGTTTTTTTTTTTCTGACTTGATCTTCACTTGCATTGGAAGACAGTAGTGTTTAGCTAGTGCCTCGAAAGGCTTCTGTTCATAATTGATCTTCAGGTCAATGACATGTATTTTCTTCTCCTCCGTCGATTTGATTATAAAAGATGATTTCATGGATGTTTTTTTTTTTAAATTAATATTTTTTTAATGTTTTGATGTATTATTAAAAATAATTATATAAAAAATATTATTTTAATATATTTCTAAATAAAAAAAATGAAAACAATACTTTGAAAAACAATGAATAAAAAAATATGTTCTAATAAAAATTTTCTCGAGCATACTAGATCCTGTTTTTAGCCAATTTAAACGAGAATAAAAAACGTTTTAAAATTTTTTTAAATAAAATCTTATTATGTTTTTTTTCTGGAAAAAAAGAACCAAAAACTAACTTTTTCCAAATAAAAAATTAGAAAAAACAGATTAGTAATTTTAGGGAAGCTTTATTAACAAAGCCCAGCCCAGTATATGTAAATCTTCCAAATAAAAAATTAGAAAAATGGATTGGTAATTTTAGGAAGCCTCAAAGCCCAGCCCAGTATCTGTAAATTTTGTGCAAAACAGCAAACGTATTCAGGTTTGGTTTGGAACCAGATCAAGAAACACGCTCCGACAAAAATTCACTCGTTTACACTGTGGACCGGCCATGACCTTCGAATGGGTCAGACGGCCCGCACATTTTACTGTTTTAGACATGGTACAATTTACAAAAAGGATACACGGACCAATCGAATTGTATAACTACAAGAGTTAAAGAATCCTCGCTCCATGAGAAAAACCTTAGGAAACGTACCTCGGTAAAGCGGGAAGAGGGGTGTGGGGATATGAATCAAAACCCAGTTGACCCGACTAACGAGGAATATGATGCATTTTCATCATTCGTGGCAGGTTCTTTCTCGCTGTCCTTGTTTGGTAGTTTATCCCTGGGCTTGACAAGAAGTCCCAGTTCCACACCAGCCATCTCGTACAATTCTAATTTTTGAAGCTTGGTTGCCTCGACGTCTCCATCCCAGCAGGTTTCAGAAATAATTTCCAGTGCTTTCTCCATCTTTTCCTCAGGTACAAGATTCCCATTTTGTAGTAGGACGATGTAAACTTGTTCGGCAGAAGCTTTCCTGATCTGAGAACAGAAGAGACAACGTAGATTTCAATTCACTGGGTTGCTAATCAACGAAAGAGAGTTCACACGCTATATAAATCAAATGCCAAATCCCAAACCTTGGGATATCGGTGGCCAAGCAAAGTGAGAAGATGAGTGAATGCCCGAGCATTGATGGTTTCCAAGAGTGAAGCAATATATCCAAGTATAGCAATACCAGAGTATAATTTTGCGAAGTCCTTGGATCCCTTCAACTCAACAGCAAGGGAATCCAAAACACTAGCACAGAAAACTGGAGTTTGGTCCTGGAAATTGAAATGGAAAGGTATTTCAGCATGTCGTCAAACCATGGAACAGAAAAATAACAAATCCACCGGGAAATTTCATTCATGATTTCAATAGCAGCAGTTTGTATTTGTCCGAAGTAATGTTGAGATCTTCACTGTTAGTGACAGCAGAAGTTTGCATCAATGAAATCAGAATCTGAAAGCAATATTCTTCCTGTGTACTAACAGTGAGATCCTCCCTTCAAAAAATAAGTAAATTGCGCAAGCCAACAGATAAATAAGATAGGACAACTAACCTCCATATCCAAGAATATTTTTTTGCTGAAAAGAATCTCTATTGTCTGAAATACACGAGTAATGGTCAATGTTCTGAAACTCCGTGAATAAACTTAAAATTCAAGGAAAAAAACAAAACTTAGAATGTCATTGTCCCAAATTAAACAATGTGTACAGGCGCACAAACATTTGTTACATAGAAATACTAATAGAAAGATGAAAAAAAAAGGGGAAAAAAACAGACAGCTCATCAGCTTATGGAGGGAAAATATGAATTGCAACTACCTAAGCATCATCAGCAAGATTCTTTAACTAAGCCTTTAAATAACATTATTTTGCTATTAACTAGTCGCTACAGGTTTACCTCAATTACTTGTTAAAGCAGAGAAAATGCATATCTTTAAGAAAAAACAAAAATTCCATTACCTTCAAAGTGGGTACAATAACTCTATCACATTTCTTGTACTGTTGGAGAACCCAAAGCATGTCAGCAGATAGCATATGCTCTCTTGACCTTCTATCATTGGACTCTTCAGTTTCAACCGGTTGAAGATATTTCAATAATGCAGAGACTGAAGCCTTCCGTAAAGAATCTTGCAACCCACCAATCGAAATAACTAAACCAGACAATACAGATCTGCTATAACAACTAAACCGGAGTAATTGTACAAAGCGTTGATATGAAAAGGTGGGTACCTACAAGCAAGCCACAATCACCTCCTTGTCAAAGAACTCAAATCACAAATAACAAATAAAATGGAGTAACTGTACAAACAGTGGACTGTAAACTTACTCCCCACTTTAAATCCGTTTCATTAGGAACAATTTCTTCCAGATTTTCTCTGTAAGGGATAAATGGAATAAATATTGCCTTGTTGTACAAAATCCTCTGCAGAACCTTTGCAGCAGCTTCTCTTATTTTGTCCATCTTCTCCACAGCTTGCTTAGCAATTCCGCCAATCACATTGGTAGCGAGATTTGCATCAAAAAATGAGACCACCTGGTTATTATCAGCCACATCATTATTAGGCCTCTCTGACACAGACTCAACATCATGTGCTTTTCCGTTGGAATCCTTGATGCAAAGGATGTATGTACATGTTTCAAGGCCTTCCATAGCAGCCTCACGAACCCAAGAACCCACATCACCTCTGTTATCAACAGAATAGTCATCAAGAGCTTTAAATAAGTTCAGCATAACTTCATTTTTTATCAGATGATACAGAGACATGCCATCCTCTCCACAACAAATACTGGAACAGTCTCTTTCCTGAGTTAATGTCTTCAACACTAGTATGAGTCCTTTGACAGCATTAACTCGTGCTTCAGCATCTCTGTCCTCAGGTTTATTCTATAGAGATTATCCACAAACATGAGTCAGAAGTCCAGTACGATCCAAAGCAAGAGTTTTTAATAAGAATCACAACTTTCACGACACGCACCTCTATCATGCAAGAACTAGAAAGCTTCAGAAGCACATCTCTCCACCTGTTAGCCAAAAGTTCATATGGCAAAACACCTAGCGCCATTGCAGATCCTCTTCTTACAGCAACATTTTGATCAGTCAGCTGTTCCAGGTATTTTGATGTTATACTGCTGGCACCTTCATTATTTGTGGTGACGAGGTATGCTCGAACGAAGTGTTCTAGGGCTTTAACAGCATCATTCTGTACATGTTTGGAGCAATAGATTCATCAATTCAGACTATCAGCAAGAAAAAAAAAGGTACTGGCAAAGAAAATCTAACATTACAACACAAACACCTGTATTTGAGAATTAGGATGCCGTAAATTTTCGCTAAGAGTATCAAGCAGACTCCTTTTTATCTTTTCTGGTAATAACAAATGCGATGATGAGATACATTCAATGAACCGAGAAACAGCAGAACGCATTATTTCTCCACCCTTCCCACGATAAAGTCGTGCTTTCTCAATAGCAGGAACTACACCAGCAACTTGTTTCTGTTTTTCTACAAAATAAAAATAGCAGATACTAAAACCTGGTTTATGCAAGTCGTAAGCTCAAGCTTCCTTGAACTGGGATTCTAGAACCAGCATACAGAAGATAGCATAAACTGAGTTATAAAATTTTGCCCATGTACCAATTCTTATTCATCAAATAAACAGGAATCTCATTTCCTCAAAATGAGAAAGAGTGAAAACCCCCAAACCTTGTTTTGCAGCCATCTCACAACAAAACACCTGAGTTAGTGCAGTTCACATCCAGCATGAACTTTAAATTATTGTCTAAGATTTCAAAAAGTTACTTCATTTGAAATCTCAACAATCATTCATAAAAGAAAAGCATGTGTACAACAAGTGATTTTCCTACGTAATATATTAATAACGTAGAGGATATAATCAAATTGGTTGTATCCAAGCTGGATTTCTTTCTCAATATCATTTCTTTTTCTCTCAAATTGTTAGAAAAACAAACTCTGAAATTATTCTAGCATAGTATTAATCAAATAAATAGCCTTAAAGCTACAAGCTCTTAAGGTTATAAGCATAAAATGGGAATAAAATAGAAAATCCTAAAAGTGTGTATTTTTAGGAACAGAGGAACCATGCACATTAAATCTCTGAAAGTTCAAATAAAAAGTTTTCATTGCATTTGTGAGAAAAAGAAGTTGAAAGAAGAAAAAAGAGTACTAACCAGTGGCAAGAGCATAGTCAAATCGGTGCAAAGCCAAAACAATTTCTGCAGTTGCTAAGGTTGCACCATGGCGCATGCAAAGATCAGATGAGAGAGTAGAAGGAATTAATTTCTCCAGGACAAAGCTTGCAAAATACTCGGGGTCATATTTGACAAGAGCAGAAAGGGCTTCTCCAGCAAGTTCTCTCAAGCCTTTATCCTAAAGTAACCAGCTACAACAGTCATACACTTAAAACTACAACAACAGTAAAAACCATATGACATGCAAGAGTTAAGCCAAATAACTTATGTTGTGCCAAGTGCTATGAGCATTTTACATCTGATAATCCTAGGCAAGCCAATACCCAACCCAAAACCTCAAAATGAAAAAGGTTGTTGAACTTAACTAAACTTGATGATGCAACGCAACCAAGGTAACAATAACCAAGGTCATATATCATCTCTAGTCTCAACAGATAATTTGAAACGAAAAGATAAGACAAAAGCAAAGAGAAATAGATATAGCTAGCATCATTGTAGAGATAAAACATAGAAGAAGCACAAAATATAAGTGCTTGAGAGCATACCCAGTGACCGATCTTGTTGTGCAGCAGTTCTTCTGCAAACGGATAAAGGTATCCTTCATACTGAGCAATGTAGACAGCAACATGGAGGTAAGAGTTTACTCGTGAAGAAAGTGAAAAATAATCTGCGGTATTCACTATGTCAATGCCATGTGGGTAGTTCCCTTGTCTTCCAACATTCTCCTGAAAAGCAGCTGCAGCTGCTCTTCTGCAATTGACCTAAGCATCATGCATCATAAGCTTTGACATTGACATTGGTACAATAGGAAAAGGCTAGTATATCCTATCAGAGAGTACTCGCACCTCACGGTCATAGCAGGCCACTGTTAACAGGTGTGGAGCAAGCTGTTCCAATACATATCTCATATCAACGTGATAATATGCACGGCCAAATGCCCAACAAACATAGGCAGCAGCATCTCGAACATGAGACCCTACACTATGTGGACCTCTTCGAATATCATAATGCAGCGCCTGTTGAGAAAAATATAATATTGTTCAATTCCAATAAATTGATGCTTTGAGTCTTAGCACTGGTAAAAACAACCATTTTCTACTGCTTATAAGCCAATAGACAATATAGATGTTGAGAAAGGAGAAGCCAATAAAACTGCAAAAAATTAGTTCACAATCACACCAGTGCTCATCGTCCATGTGCAAAGTAGTTTATTCTTTCACTGGGTTTGACTTTTTTGTCTTTTGATGCTAAGAATAATTTACTTTTCAACCATTTCTTCTGTCTCCAAATAGAAAGAGATCAGGACTCATAACTAGAAAGAGTTAAGAAAAGGAAAAAAGAAAAAAAAGAAAGAACTGATAAACCAAAAATAATGCAAAATTATAAATGGTCCACAAATCTTTCAGTAACAAATGATTTAACAAGAAAGAAAAGATTATCCAATCAAAATGCAATCATCCTACCTTCACAACATAAGGAACAACTTTGGGAAGACTCATAGGCAACAACAATCCTCTACGTGCTAGTTCAGCAAGTGCCAGGCAAGCTCCATGCCATGAACCATCACCCTGGAAAGTTATGAAAGTTAATTATGGCTCTATACCTCAAAATTGGCAGAGAAGGATCAAAATACGAAGAAAATATGAAAAGAGAAAAGGAGAACATAGAAGCATACCTCTCCAGGTGAAAACAGCTCCAATATTGATGACAAGACCTCATCTGACAGAGCAGATGTCAATCGTGAAGTTATGCGGCCTATACCTTTGGCAGCAGACCAACGTACAACAGTGTCCTGCATTGTCAATGGTATCAACACAAAATTGTCCAGAAAAATGGTGAAATTAAAAACAAAGCATGTTCAACACCTTTTCATGGCTCTAATACGTTCTGTTCATTGACAGACAAGAATAGCAAAGAAGCAAAATGCACAACAGTACAATCCAGACAATCATGTCAAATTTTGAATCCGAGACTCCACACTTTATAAGGTGATTGAAACTTCAGACTAGGCTACACTGCTTGTTGCCAGGCATCATGTCTAAAACATGGGACTCCTCGAGAGAGAAACAAACATGTAAACAATGCCTGCAGACCCACCTGTATTGACTGCAACAAGCACCTCAAGAAGAGGCCAGTGCATTTCACTAATTCTTATACCAATACACTTTATTTGTTAATCAGAAAGCATATCCAACACTTAGCACTCTTTCAAGGGTTGTAAAAATAATTGCTGGGCTTCATAGAAGCCTGGAAAGAGTGATGGTTTGTTTTATTTAACTTCATTATATTTTTCACTTCATACAATTCCTGAATCCTAAATGGGTTTTCATAAATATTCTTTAGTACTAATTTAAAGCTTTGAAAGATTTTTCTGGCGTTTTACATAGTTTCCACTATGTTCCTGAGGCTGTGATTATATGTAGATCAGAAGCTCAACAGGGTAGTTACTTTATTAAGATGCCTGTATGTTATTTTAAATATAGCAGCTATTGATGAGATAACAAAGTACTGTCCCATTAATGATAACACTCATCTGCTTCTAATACTAACTTTTGGACAGAAGAATAGGAATGGGTAACATTTTATCCAAAATTTAACCTTTGAAGCTACTTAGTATTTGATTAAAGAAAGCAATAAGCTCTAAATGGAATCTCACCCTTTTGACATACCGTGTCTCTTAATCCAGCCAGTAACATCTCGATGATCTCTTCTACAATTTCTGGAACATCCATGGCTTCATCTTCAAGGCAGTTTGCACTTTCTTCTGGTTTGACAGAATCAATATTCTCATCATGACTGCATTGATCAGCTCTTTTAGATACATTTAAGGAGACATTTTCCCCAAGAGAACTGGTCCTGCCCTATGGATAAGGCAAAAGAATGTCATGAAAGTAGTAGCATTCTTTGTTTTGTGCTTTTGATTATTTAAATAATGGTAACAAGTTTTACAAAATAATCATGTTAGATATAAGCAACAAGAAGTGATAGAGACTAAATAACTAGAACACACAAAAGAGAATGAGATAAATAATTAAGGAGCTTATAGTTGTATATACCATACGAGTTACACACATAGCCATGCACTCAAGAAGTGGATACAAGTGAGGATCTGTAAAAACCAGCAGGTTAAAGAACTATTGATAATGTTTAGGGATAATGGCCTCTGCATTTTGCAAGGAAAAAAACCCTCAAACTGTCCTTAGTTTATCATTAATTCCCACTTTGGAGATGCAAAGCAGTCTTGTCCACCTGACATAACAAAAAAGCATGACAAGTGACACACAGGATGGCTTGGCACCCTGCATGCCCTGCAAACTTCAATTTCCACAAGATACATGAGTCATGTTACAAGCTGAACAGCCAATGTTACTGATATCATATGAAAGGCACATAGATAATCGCTGGCCATGGGACATGTCAATTTTGATGTTGAAAGAGTAGTTTCTTACATTTATTGCACAGAAACCAGAAAGAAGATTCTAATTAATTATGCACGTGTTAAAATTGTACTTTTATTCTGAACTTGGTACTAAAATGCAAAGTCCTTTGTAAGCAAAAGATTCGTAAAAGAAACTTTCAAACTAGAACATGTTTTAAAATTTTCCTGAAGATAGTTAGCAGCTCCCAAGGCCATACATTTGTCAAAACCTTGAAGTTTAAACCAGGATGTCCATAAATATTTAGCAATACTAACCACATAACACCAGGCTGGTGAACGAGGAGGGAGGCAAGTAAGACCTATCCGTTGTGTTAACTTCACCAAATTCTTGCGAAGCAAAGGACTATGAGCAGCAGTACCGGACTTTTCCAGCAATGACACATCAGTCCAAACAGTGGAAACCACACCCATTAACCCTTTGCGACCACCAGCCTGACCACAACAAATAGTATATGAGAAAACTATAAATTAAACAAGGCAAAGAGAAATGCACACAAGAAAGAATACAAACAAAAGGCATCATCCATTTCCCATGCAAAACTTATTTGCATCAAAACAATATGACAAAATCAACAAAAGCAAACCTTGAAAATGGCAGCCAATGCCTCCACGGCACCCAATAACTGAAAGTGAGACGAGAAATCATCTTTTCCAGAAGATAAAACTTCATGTGTCCATTCAATAAAGCTGAAAAATAAAAACAAAATACAGATATTCAACCATGCTTATCCAACAATGCTTCAAAATAGACAGCAACAAGAGCAATGTTAAAACCTGGTAAAGGCCATTGGCATATCAGGACGCGAAATAAGCTTAGAGAGCACTAATCCAGCCATAGTCCGCATAGGACCAGCATTCGATAGATAATCTTTAGAAAACTTCAAAATCCTCAAAACAAGAGGAGCTAACTCAAGTTCACCGAGCTCATTACTACTGGCAATACTAGTATCAACAGAAGAAATATCAAACGGAACCAGAACAAGAATAGAAAGCCACAAAAGCATCACACATTTCGCCTCCATCTCTCCCTTACTTTCCTGCCTCAACGAGGTAACAGAATTCGCGCCATGGCATTTCTCTAACAGAGAAACCGCAAGCTCTAAATCCGAAACTTGATGTGGAAAAAACTTAATAACCGCCTTGTAACCGCAAACGGTAACTAATGTGTAAATAATAATACAGATCGGCTTTATTATTTCAAGAATTTCATCCGATTCAAAACCTAATTCGATCGTTCGAGTACGAATAATTTGCATTAATGGAGAAACTATACTCTCCAGGTACGGCTCCAATAGCTCACCCTGCTGCTGATACTTATCCATCTGCATAAAAAATATTATAATAAAAATTACAAAAAGAAACAACAACAAAAGTTGGAGAGGAAGCGGAGAGTAGTACAATGGAGCGGATCTTGTGGACGGAGGAGAGATCGGAGACTTGTTGATTGGAAACGATGTCGTCAAGGAGGGATTTGACGAGTTTCCATTCCTGTAAGAAGTATTTTTGGAGAACTGTATCTTTGGAATCGTGCTCATCGTCTTCATCTACTGATTCCGATACCGGCATTTTAAAGAAGAGTCGGAACTTCTCCGGTTGCGGCAGTCTTTGTTGATATGGAAGAGAGGGAAGAGAAAGGAACGATTGAATTCCCGCCTGGATTTATTTAACACTGTCTTTGATCTAAAATGGAGAGTGTGTTTTACAAATACCTGTAAAAAAAAGAAAAGGTCTGTTGCGAGTGGTTGTACGTTGTGCTAATATTTGTTGTACACTGGTTAGTTAAAAAGGTGTGATAAAATGTTTCTAGGGTTTCTATCATTTGGATTTTATTTTAAAGGTGCTGAAAGATCTGGTACGGTTATATGCAAACATTCATTCCGTGCACCCGCTCAGAGGGTGAAAATGGAACTCAAAAATTCCGTTGCCGGGACTTGAACCCGGGTCGCTCGGGTGAGAGCCGAGTATCCTAACCAACTAGACTACAACGGATTGGTTGACAAGATGATCTAGTATTATGTTTATATTTTATATTAGTTTTCATAATTAACGAATTAATTTTCCAACAATTTAAATAATTCATGTGGAGAATATATATGCTAGCTCAATTGAGAGATTACAATATAAAAACAATCCCTTTTCATGACCTTTATTTTATTTCCATATGATATCTAGCCAGATATGTTAATTGAGGTATTGCTTCTAGCTCCTTAAAGCATGTAAAATACTTGCTTAAGATCTAGCTTGCTTTATGATCTTCATACCATTGCTTCAAGTTTTGTTTAGGTCTTTACTAAGGTTGAGAACCATGATTTTATGGCACCATTAGCTTACAGCTAACAATCTAAATAATAGCTATATAACTAATTCCGATAAATTCATGTGATAAATTCATGTGGTTAAAAGAATTGTTTGGGAATATAGTAATAGTTATTTTTAAAAATATTTTTCATTCAGAAATATATTAAAATAATATTTTTTTTATTTTTTAAAAAATATTTTTTATATTATTATATCAAAACAATTTGAAAAAATATGTAAAAAATTAATTTTAAGCAACAAAATCTGATGATGCTTATTTTTAGGCTAATGGTTTTAATTCTTGGCTAATGGTTTGATCATCACAGGCAGCTCATATATACATTTGAAGCGAGTTCTGGATGGATTTATAGCGACGGACTAGTTAGGTCAAAGGTTTAGATAAATCGGGGAGGGGAGGGTTAAAATTCATCGACTGCGTTGGATGTAGGAAAAAATATTTCCACAGCTTATGCAAAAGGATGGGGTTGCTATTCAGTTATTACTGATTCTTAAATGGAATTTGTTTTACTTTCACTTTGTATATAACTTTACAAGAAATTCACAGAACTCACACTCACAAATGCCTCCTTTGAACACTTTCGTGCATGCATCTATATATATTACACAATAAGAAATGTTGACCTACAAAGTTTGATCCAGAAACATAAGCAAAGCTTAATTACATCTAGACTTATGGCTTGTACTTTGCAGCATACCGGTGAAACAGGGCTAATGCATTGCTAGCAGTCTGAGCCACGTTCAAAACCTTGGCCTTAATCATGGCCCTTGACTTGTCCATATTCCTCCCCGGAAACCCATCCAAACAAGTGCTAGCATCAGTCATGGCAGAGCTTACAAAAGTTTCAACATTACTTATGTGCCAAAAGACGTTATCACCTCCTTCAGCATCTGGGCGTTCCAAGCGATGGAGCTCTCTAACTGATTGACTAAGTTGATCCACGCTATTACCAATTTGATCTAAGCAGTCTTTCACTGCTTGGTAATCCTTGGATTTCCTTGCCTTGAGCTCCTTAACCACTTTCAACATGAATGTTCTTGTTTGGAGGGCCTTGTATAGGCTCACGGATAAGGCAGCTTGGGCTAGTTGCTGTGGAGTTTGTATTGTCATTGAGTTTGCAGAGACTGATAGGTATTGGATGCACAGGGATGGATAAAGGGTCTTAGTGCATGCGTTTTCGATGTAGGCCCGAGACCGGGAGCGTCTTGGAAACCTAGCTGGTTTCTCCGCGCCCGTAATGCAAACTAGAGAGAGTAGTAGAAGCAGTATGAAAAGACTGAGACGAGCCATTAATGTTGAAGGTTGTAGAATTGAGAGGGAAAGGAAATATGTCAAACTCTGAGTTGAGGACATTAGGATGAGGTAATGTGTGTATATAAAGAGGCTGTCACATGCTAGAACTTCATCTACTTGATTTAATTACGTACACGTTACTTGTATTAAACCCAAATTATACTCAATTGGTCCTTGAAGAAAGCCTAATAGAAAAGAGGATTATACTTATCTGGGTCGGTCAAATCATTAACACTAAACCTGCATCATCAAGAGTTTCTTAGATAGGCAGTAATGGAAAACAAACCTTAATACAAAGATAATGGTTGTCTAAACCTTAATTTAACCATAAAACACTGGCACGGTTTCTCGGGAAGGAGCACGTTCATCTTGTTGGTCAATGTTTCAGGGTCTTTAAGTTTCTTATTGATTCAGAAAATTGGATCAATTTGACAGAAGAGGCCATATGATGATCCCTTCCATGTAACGCATTGATAAATCACGTAAACTTTTCACTTGGAATGGCCAGAATTAGTAGGATCAACTGATTATCTGATCTCTGCCGTTGGATCAGTTGTACTAGAGAGGATTCGGCGATGCCCGCGGCGGCCTGTCTATAAACATGGCAATAGCTATTATTTATTGCCAAAAAGAATCATAGACTAGGTCTTCCAGGAAAATCAAAAGCATTTTTAATAATGCAGGGTCTTAAAGTCGTGTTCAATGGTGACGATACCTCGCAAACCATGTGCTGCTGAGGATGAGTAATCTTTCGGCAAGAATCAACCACAAGCTCAATCAAATCCACTTTTTTTATTCTCCTGCGGATCCTCGAGCACATCTTATACTTGTTTTCCATTAATAGGATTATCTTACATTTTCGTCGATCCATCCCAGAGATGATACCACAATTCCAAGCAAGACACACAAGTAAATAGCACTGGTTTTCTCATAACAATTTACTGATCATGAGACGGAGACAGAGTGGGGCAGTGAGGATATGAAAGCTCATCTAATCTCATTCAACGAGAAATACAATTACATAGATTACGACATAATACAACGAAACACACCACATAAACAATACAACAAATATTTGTTCAGGTTTGGTAATCATTCAGCAACCTTCACACCTGAGAGATAAACACGGCTCTGAATCACACTGCCTCCATTCAAAAAACCAGGCATAACCATTAGGCCAACCCTAGGCTTTGGATCATTTTCATCCAATATCAGGTTTTTTACAACACTTTCCATATAAACCTCTGAGAACTCACTTCCTCTCATAACTTGGAAGACCTTGACATTTGGGTCAAAGGAATAAGCAAGCCTGTGAGAAAGCCAGATCGACTTGGCCAGTTTCAAGAAGGCCTGTTAGAATGGCGTTCTTGGATGCCCTCCCCTTTTTATATAATTTCTCTGATCTAATTTTCCAAAGAATGAAGCCTCGAACTTTGGGTGAACCACCACCAGGGACTTGCTCGTGCAAAATTTGCCAAAAACAGAATTTGGGTTCTGACATAGCATGAATAAAGGATCCATTTCCCTCGTAGCAAGAAATTGGTGAAAGAAACTCTCCTTTGAAACTGCCCCGCCGTCCGCTTTAGTTGAGAAGTTCTCGTGATGATACCCACTGAACATTCTTTGAGATATTTAAGACTCAAATGCATACTGTTTGTGAGCTCTCTTTGCATAAACAACGTTGGATTCAATGGAGTTGCTTTCATCATATTGATCAATGGTTTAGAAAAAATATGAAAGGCTTTGAATGCAGTTTCTATGGCAGATGTGAAGAGCTCTGGGGTCAGATCCACAGAATAAAAGCCATTTTCATCTCCAGAACCCTCTGATTCTTTGGTTGACAAACCCCTGAGCTTAAGATTCTTTTCCAGTTTTGCCCGTTTCTGGTTTGCTTCCTCAATCATCTGCTCAGACTGAAGAATCTCAGAATCTTTATTCTGGATTTCAGATTGGAATTTTTCACCATAACCTCGTATGTTTTGAGCAGGCTCAGTTGTTCTTGGATCTCTGCAGCTAACCGAGAGTCCTGAGGAGAAACACATATTGGTTTGGGGTTATTTTCCCTGTAGTTATGCTTGAGCTCGGATAGATTTTTCAGCTCAGAAATTACAACTTAGTCAGAAGCTTGTATTTTATCAGGATCATAGGGAGTATGAGCAGCTTGGAGCTGAATGTATGCTGACTTCAGAGAGGGTAAAAATTTTGGATATCAAGGCTTCCCCAGCTTCTGGATTTTGATTTGCAGAATCTTCCATGGGTTGAGGGTGGACCTTCTGACAGTTGTTCTCACAGGGTTGATTATCTTTCAACGCAGTGGGTTGCATATCTACTTTCAACGGATGGGTAGTCTAGTAGGATTCTTTCTGAAAATACACCAGTGTGGCACAACCTGCAAACTCCCACAAAAGCGTGGATAATATCCAAGACTATCAGCAAGGCAAGAAAGCAGAACCCAAGCAATTCCCAGCAACACATGCTAAATCCAAAATAAGCCTAAAATAAGTCCAAATTAACAAAACTCTGGCTCATGCCATTGAGCAAACTGAATGGAGAATGCTATGTTTGCACATAATGCAAGAGCAATCTTGTGAGCAGTGATCACATATCACATCACACCAAAGAGTTTATGTGAAATGACAAAAATGTTTAATAAATATATTCAAGAAAACAAAATCTTGCTTCTCGTTGCTTACAACACTCCAAATTCACAAGATGATACCCCAAACATTGTTAATGAAAATTTAACGGGTGAAACCCGTAGAAGTATAAGCAGCTAGTATCCACGGATTGAAGAAGCCAAAGATGTCATGAGGTGTATATCAACATGACCCCGACAGGACAAGAGAGTCAGGAATGCCAGTATACCACACACAATCAATTTTTCTTTAAATAAAAGATTGTATGTGGTGGGAGCTGTAACTAAAACTCTTACCAAAACCCAGATTGATCGGAGGCAAATCCCAATAAGAAATTGATTAGAAGGAAAACCTTCTGTGCTCGACAGTTGAGCCCAAAGAATCAGGAGCCCAGACACAGGACACCAATTAAAACCTTAATATTGTTAGAGAACTACTTAAATTATGGATCCTAATGATGCATGAAAGATCTCGTCTCAGTTCTTGAATACTCAATCTGATTGCAGGACCTTATTCCGGCACAGCTTAAATATAAGGATTTTAATAGCTAGTTTGGAGGGAAAAAATATTAGCTCGTGTTTGATAGCGAAACTAAAGCTGACAAAAAATACAAGCGAGTAAAAGAAAAGAAAAGACCACCAAGCATCCATTTGCTAGATGGGAATCAGTAATAAGAGCTTGAAATTAAAAGATTTATTTTTTTATTATCTCATATTCAAGTTATATAGTTGTTCATATGATAATCACTGGAGACTTATATGGTTGTTAATTTCAGAGCCCATAGGATTAATTAAGATACACACAAACTGGTCCGGATATCCATATTAAAATAAAATAAAAATCCCCTCTTATCAAAGAAAAAGCTCTTAGCATCACATAATATCATCTATAGAAGAATTTTCGAAGCAAGCCGATTTTCAATAATTCACTTGTTAGTCCATCCTAAAACGCAACAACTCACTTGACAAAAGTCAATTCTTATTGTTCGATTTCGCATTATTAATTTTAAGGGATGTAGTAAATTAAATAAGCTCGAACATTCTATTAATAAAAAAAAAATTCAATCCTCATTAGAAGAAACTTGGAGTATGGAGTGGAGATTCAAACTTTTTTTTTTAATTTAATGTGGGTGTTTAGGTTAGCTTGCGCGCACTTCCGACTAATTTCACGGGTCCTGAAATTAACGACCATGTAAGTCTCTAGTGGCCGTTATATGAATAACCATAAAACTCGAACCTAAAACTACGAAAAGAATAAATCTCTTGATCCTAATTTTTTACCATTATATCACTATCTAGATGGTTAAGATTCGAGCTTGCAATAACTCCCTTAACTAATGTGAACCTCAGTAGAAACTTGCCGAGTAAACTGAAGATTCGAACTCTACGTATATCATGTGCTTGCAATATATATCCTATGCGCACATCTTATACTTGGAGAATATTTGAGTCTAAAACTCCAAATATGGCATGCATTCCCAATATGTGCATATGCTATAATAATCAACTTGATTCAGACAAAGGCAAGTCACAACATGGAACAACATTTGACTCGTCAAAAGAACATGCTTCGAGCGCAGGTAGAGAAATCCATACATAAAAATACACACATAACCAGAATTATGAGATTATAACTTCAAATCTAGCACTTTCACTCTTTCACGAACCAAAACAGAATCAACTAAAACTTCAAAAACACTCATACCAGTTCCCATTTTTGGGCCTTAGAATTATATTTCTTTCACTTGATTGCTTAAATGGAAATCGAATAAGAAAAAATTCATCCTAATCATGAATAAATTAATATTCTTGCTTTATCTATATTTACTCACTAATTAAAAAACAATCATTTCTTGTAATTCATAACATGCATGATAACTATAGCAGCGCGATTTAGAGTATATTTAGAAATATAATGGAGATTTTTTTAAAAAATATTTTTTATTTAAAAATATATTAAAATAATATTTTTTTAAAAAATATTTTAATGTCAAATAATAATACTATATAAAAAAAAATAATTTTCAAAAAACATGGTTTAAAAACATTCTCGAACATGACATGTATTCGCAAGGACACAAAAAAAATGCACCTGGAAGTAAGTGACGTCAGTTCCCACTTTTGGGATGGTTAGTTCGTCGATTTGCCTCGTGACTCGGCAAATCACCATAATTAACGACAGACGTCATCACTCTCGCTCTGTCTTTTGTCCTTGCATGACTTTCCTCCAGGACCGCTCCTTTTTCAGTTCAATAGACAAATCTACCCTTCATTTCAGTAAAGCTTGTTTGTTTGTTTATTTATTTATTTTCCACATTGGATGCCCGCCCGTAAGTATCTTTTATCCAATATTCTTTTCCTTGTCAACATAAATCAAATTTTAACTTTATATTGGAAAACCAAATCTCCTTTATAGTTGCACTCTATCTTTTTTTTCCTTTAATTATTATGTCAATGTTTTTTTTAAATTACCTTTACCAAAAACTATAAAAAATATTCAAAAATAAATGTAGATTTTACAAAATGTTAGCTATTCAGCATTATAAATTCTTTTAAATAAAAAAAGTGTTATATTTAATTTTTTCATCATATAAATAATACTCAAAATACATTACGTATTATCTGAATAATATAAATAGATAAGTTTATTGTATGAACCATGTAAAAGCATACAAAACAAGAACAGAATAATAAGAATGGTTCGTAATAATTAATCTTTTAATAAATTGAATTGTTGATTAGATAAACTATGTATACACACTTTAAATGCAAACCATACCTTCAAAAGCCAATAATATATTTTTTATTTAAAAAAAAACATAAATTACTTCCAATCCAAACACACACTATGCATCCACTGTTAGACAGTGTTGAGGAACGTGATTCAACCCGTATTTCTAAAAAATTTGATTTTTTTTTGTTAAAATTTAATATGGTTTGTATGTTTTGGATTGTTTTGATGTGCTGATGTCAAAAATAATTTTTTTAAAATAAAAAAACATCATCAACATGTATTTTGACACAAAAAATTATTTGAAAAACACTCACAACTACACTACTACACTGAAAAGCAAGCCCTTAGCCAATCACTTGTTACTTGAAAAATCAATAAGAGAAGTGCCCGTTCTTACCAAGGATGATAGAGTCTTTTCAATTCATAAACTCGACGAGTGCCCGAATCATGGTAGCAAAATCAAACATTCATTCTGAACCATATTATATAATAAAATAAATCCAATATCGCACCAACCCGCATTACCTATTTATTATTATTATTATTAAAAAAAAAAAAAACCAGATCATACTCCAGTATAGGAATTCTGAACGGCCATTTCTCCTTAAATAAGCGCCAACTCCCCAAATCCCTTTGCTGATTCTTCTGCTAATCACTGTTTCCTATTGGTAAACAAAAACCATCACCTTCTCTTTCTTTTACTGCTGGAGTAATTGAAATCGTGCTAGAATTTTGATGATCAAGCTTTTGTTAATTAATCTTTGGATTTAAATTATGATTAGTATAAATCAGTTTAGGTGATTAAATTTTAGTTTTTGTTTTTGCAGATATGAGAGGAATCCATTACTTGTCAAAGCTGAAAGCTGCAAATATCCCTCCCGAATTGCTAGAAAAAGGCCAAAATCGGGTCATCGATGCTTCTCTCACGCTTATTCGCGAGCGCGCTAAGCTTAAGGTATAATTATAATTATCTTAATTGCAATTAAATAACTTGTAATTATTTTATACGTTCGTTTATTCTCACAGGGAGAACTCTTACGCGCATTAGGAGGCGTTAAAGCATCTGCAACGCTTCTTGGAGTTCCTTTGGGACATAATTCATCGTTTCTTCAAGGACCGGCGTTTGCTCCTCCGCGTATTAGAGAGGCCATTTGGTGTGGCAGCACGAATTCGAGCACCGAAGAAGGTTGTGAGAACAGTCTCTCTCTCTCTTTTTTTATTCTGCTTATTGTTGGATTGTTTTTGAAGGGGTCCGATTTGATTGATGATGTTAAAATTGATTAATGCTGAGATAGGAAGCTTGGCTGCTCGCAGGTAAAGAATTAAACGATCCGCGGGTGCTAACTGATGTTGGTGATGTTCCGGTTCAAGAAATACGAGATTGTGGTGTGGATGATGATAGACTGATGAATGTTATTAGTGAATCGGTCAAGCTAGTAATGGAAGAGGTGATTGCTTTTATCTTTGGGATAATTACAAAATCTCTTGTTTTTAATAACATTTTTCATCCTGGACATTGCATTTTGTTTGATTTTTTTTAATAACATTCTTTTGTTTGATCTAGGATGGAAAATGTAATTTATAAAAATATATAATTTATAAAAGCATGGAGGAAAAGTAAAGTTCAGATCAAACTACGAGGGTTTTTGTAATTATCCTTTTTTTTATTACCATATACTATTTTCTAATTTTGCAGTTCAGCATCTGTTCCGAGAATCGAGTTAATTTCTGTTTTCCACGTTTAATTTGTATGGTATCAGTGATTCTGATAAGTGGGAATTTTTAGGAATTTTAAGAAGTTTTTTTCTGAATGAATGTCAGAGGCTAAGAAACTGAAGGTTTTCAACTTTTTTGATGAACTCTTTCAGGACCCATTGCACCCGTTAGTCTTAGGTGGTGACCACTCAATATCTTTTCCTGTGGTAAGAGCTGTCTCTGAGAAGCTCGGGGGACCTGTAGATATTCTTCATCTAGATGCCCATCCTGACATCTATCATTGCTTTGAAGGAAATAAGTATTCTCATGCTTCTTCGTTTGCCCGAATCATGGAAGGTGGTTATGCTCGGCGGCTTTTGCAAGTATGTGTGTATGTCTCAATATGCTTTTCTGTGTCTCATGTTTTGTGGTTAATTTAGCATATATTTCTACTTTCAAGCTGTGGTGTTAGCTTTCTTGGTTCATGTTATTTATGTTTGAAGCTAGAATTGATTATGATATGATAAATACCCAATTCAAAAGGTGTAGATCGGTGATATCCCTTTTAACCTTCCAGTGTGATTGTATTACAGAAGCTTCTGGTTATTGCAATATCAGAGGTTCTTAAAGTTGAGGGAAATGATATGTATTTTTGGCTCATTGTTTCAAAAGTTACAAGTGCATCTATTGTTTGCACCCAAGATTTTGAGGTGTGAAGATAACTGATATTTTCTTAATGTTATATTGATGAGCTTGAATGCTGACTTTAGGTGGGTATCAGATCAATAACAAAAGAAGGGCGTGAGCAAGGCAAACGGTTTGGAGTAGAGCAATATGAAATGCAAACCTTCTCAAGGGATCGGCAGATGTTGGAAAATCTGGTCTTACTCTCTCCCTCCCCCCTCACACACGCGCACACACGACATATACATGTAAAAGTTGGTTTAGGGATTTAACACGTTTTTATTTATGGTCTGTTCTTGGACAGAAACTAGGGGAGGGTGTAAAAGGTGTGTATATCTCAATTGATGTGGACTGCCTTGATCCTGCCTTTGCTCCTGGTGTATCTCATATTGAGCCTGGTGGCCTTTCTTTCCGTGATGTTCTCAACATTCTCCACAACCTTCAAGCTGATGTTGTTGCAGCAGATGTGGTTGAATTCAATCCGCAACGTGACACTGTTGATGGAATGACTGGAATGGTTGCTGCTAAGCTGGTAAGGGAACTGGCAGCAAAAATTTCAAAATGATGTTACAGTTCCCTATTGAGATGTTCCAAAGCTAATAAGTCCTTGCTCTCAGCTCATAAAGTTTGAGCAAGTGGCCCCAAGATTCCATCACACAATTTTCCACCCTCTTTTCAAAGGCATCACCGGAGGAATTGCTGAACACTGACCTTCAAGTGAGATATCTCTCTCTTGTCACTCTAGTTCTCTGGTTGCTACAAAATTTTGGTAATAATTATTTTGTATTCCACACCAGGCGTATTGTTGTACCTCTTCTCATGACTGAAAGTAAAAGAAGACTAATATTTTCGAGTTCAATATTGCTTCCCGCTATCTTCTTGCGTTTAAAATATTTAAATCTTGCATTTTGTCGCTCAAAGTGAATGTCAGATGTTGATGGTAGGATTCAGTATTGTTGTTTTTATTGCCAAATCTCGGTGCTAGCTCGGAGCTGAACTTTTTGGAATTTACCACTCGAGTTATCTGATATGCTCATGGATGTTATTTGTAAGATTTTAGTATTACAATCACTACTTAACAGAACAATTCAAGGCAGCTTTGAGAGCTGCAGTCTGTGTTATATCCGACGCAACTGAGCTGTGACAGACGTTCAAGGCTGAAACAAGGCAAGATTCGTTAGGCGTTTTAGTGAAAGTATAGAAGCTGAGCTTGTATTTAAAATTTGTTCACTCCTCAACCATTTAAAAGCTGAGCTTGAATTAAAACATGAGGGTCGACCGAGAGCATGTTCAGCCTTGAATCAATATAAAAATAAATTGATTAAGATGATGCTTGAGTATATTTTTGATAGGATAAATTTTTTTATTATTATATTTTTAAAAACTGATTCAATGGTTGATCAGGGTAAGAACTAAATTACAGGTTGAGAGGGTTAACATGGATTGACCCGAGTTAGCGATAAATAAAAATAATAATTATTGTAGTTTTAAAATATAACTCGGGAATCGACCCGATATAAGATTCAAGTCACAAGTCAAAAAGGTCAATTCTGTTTACTCGATTTCTTTTTAAAAAATAATCAAAATAATCTTGTTTTGATCCTTTTTTTTCAAAAAAATTAACAAGTTTTAGACTCGTGGCCTGAATTTTTGACTGGATCAAGTCCAGTCAATACTTCCAATAAATTTTTTTAAATATACAAGTTTGATAACAATATATATTAAAAATAAAATATATTTTTTTATTTTATCTATTATAGCCAAGTCAAATATAAAATCATTTTATTTTATATACTAATACTACAGTCAAATATAAGAATCTCAACCATCTAGATGGTGGTCCAATAATAAAAGCTTGGGACCAAAAGATTTGCTTCTTCTGTGGTTTCAGGTTCGAGCCCTATGGTTGCTCATATGATGGTCACTGAAGGTTTACATGGTTGTTAACTTCAAAACCCGTGAGATTAATTGAGATATATACAAACTGACCCGAACACCTACATTAAATTAAAAAAATTATAAGTATCTTTTTTATTTTTTATTCTATCTTATATTCTTATTTCTTATATACCGGACAGCAACCAATCGCTACTTGTGATTTCCCCTATTCTATATAGTTATAGCAATGTCTTTTTTTTTTCTTTTTTTTTTTCTCGGAACAACAGCTATAAAATCTTTTGCACTTCGCTTCCATGTCTCTGCTATTATCATCCGTGTCTGGTTCTAAAAAAATGCTGTCTTCCCTATCTTCCACAATTTCCCGCCTAAATCTGTTCTACCCGAAACCCTCAATTCCTTACTCTCTGTCATCATGTCTCAAAACCCTTAAACCCCAACCAATAATCCCCAGATGGTCACCTCTCCATTCTCTATCCACTCATTCCACTTCAAGACTTTCAACTTCACTAAAACCCCAATTCGAAACTTTGGTTTCCAAGGATGATCTTGTTGTTCTTGGAATCGAAACTAGCTGTGATGACACCGCAGCTGCTGTTGTATGCCAATCGTGTCTTTCTTGAACTATTTATTCTTTCTGATTTTGTTCTAATTTTAATGGGTTTCGGCTCTTTTTTTAGGTGAGGGGCAATGGTGAGATTCTAAGTCAAGTTGTTTCTTCTCAGGTATTTGTTTAATGTCTTTAGTGTAATTTGTTGGTTTTTGCTTATCTTGCCTATTAATGGACTTTTTGTTTACTTAATTGACAAAAATCAGTTGTGAATCTGTGTATTTGGGCAATTAATGTATGATTCCATTACCTTATTTTTAAAATCTTAACTTTAATGAAGGCAGATTTGCTTGCAAAATATGGTGGTGTTGCTCCTAAAATGGCAGAAGAAGCACACTCCCAAGTTATTGATCAGGTATCATCTCTAACTAGGAAATTTAGTCTTTTTTTTTGTAACGCATGTTTTTAATTTTGTAATGGATGTGAGTTTGTGCGGGAGTGCACATTTGTGATTTGACAGGTCGTACAGGAAGCACTTGATAAAGCTAATTTAACAGCAACGAATCTATCTGCAGTTGCTGTTACAATTGGTCCTGGTTTGAGCCTATGTCTTCGCGGTAATTTGATTAGCATATGTTTCTGTTTCATTTTTTCCCTTGTTGATCTTATTGAGAGTAAATTGTTGTCACCATTGTATAGTACTGTTGAACCCAGTACAAATTAGATAAAGAAACTCAATTATACTTTCAGACAACATTGGATAATTCTGTCTGTGTAGTGTCTTCTGCCTTATTCTGCTTTATACAGGGCACAGATGAATTTCTGCCTGTAAAAACCTGTGCTACCAGGTTGAAAAACGGCTCTATTTCTAAGCCTTATCGTGAAGTGCTTATGGAATATGTCAATGTTTGCTTATTTGCATAAATAGCTAGACAAGAGCATTGCTCTAGTTCTAAGAACCTTAACAATATTGCTAGTGTTATGGTAGCTTGGCTTTCAACTTGGTTTTTTCATCGAAGTTCATGTTTGGGCAAGAGAGAACTATTAACTTTTCTTTCGATTTTATCTTGTGCTATGAGGTCTATATTCTGGCATCCCTCTGTACTGTTATGTAATTTTGTTGTTTCAAGTACAAAATAGCTCCTTAGGGCAATTTCTTTATGCATTCTGATGCAGTTGGTGTACGAAAAGCTCGTAAACTTGCTGGTAGCTTCAATCTACCAATCATTGGCATCCACCATATGGAGGCTCATGCTCTAGTAGCCAGGTATGGAAGCAAAAATGATATAACGAATGAAGAGCAAAGAATAGCTAAGCCACACAAGACAACAATGTGTACTAACACATACTAAAAACATGTTTATTTCCATATTGCGCTGGACATTAAGAAGCTTGTTTGTCTATGCTTTTGATTCATACTCAAAATTGAGATATAAAATGCTCATCTGCATCACCTGTGTTTCTTTTTCTAGGTTAATCGAACATGAGTTGCAATTTCCTTTCATGGCCCTACTTATTTCAGGTAAGACCATCATATGATTATTGATTCTTTCTTTTCCTCTGCTGAATGTTTTAATGTTAAGGTTAGCATGTGTGTGAGTGGATGGGTTGGATTGATACTTAGAAAGCTGGGTATTTTATCTTAGGAACCAAGGGCAAAAAAGTCTCATTCAAAATCAATGGAATTGCAAATATTGTTTGAGTAGGTTTGGTTGGATTTGCTCTTTCCTTGGTTGTCAAATTAGGTCATATTTGTGTGATTTGAAAGCTGTGAGCATGCAGGTTCATGCAACACAAAGTAATTGCCATGTGATTATCAAAGACTCAATTCTGCTCATCAACAGAGGCCCATCTGACTTAAGTTGATGTAGTTAAAGCTGATCAATCAATCATATTATTCATCAAAAGTTTAAGCTGGATTCTGATAGTGGTGTTTGCAAGCAAGAGTGAAGCCAACATACATGTAATCCAAACTTGCATTGACTGAGCTGATTGCTTTGTGTGTGTGTGTGTGTGTGTGTGTGAGTATCAACATCATGATACCATGGGTTTTAGCTTAGCTTCGGGCGTCCCACCTAAGAGAGTTGTTGTGGCTGCAAGCATACCATTGATTTCAGTTGCTTCTGTTTCTCAGGAGGACACAATCTACTTATCCTTGCTCATGACCTTGGCCACTACATACAACTTGGAACCACAATTGATGATGCAATTGGTGAGGCATATGACAAGACAGCAAAATGGCTTGGTCTTGACATGAGCAGGAGTGGTGGACCAGCCCTAGAGGAACTTGCTCGAGAGGGTGATGCAGAATCAATAAAATTCTCAGTTAGTTATCTATCGTACTTATTATTTGTTCATTTACTTATTTTCTCATTGTTGTCATGTTTGCTAGAGTGCATAAAATGAATATCATTTTTCTGTTTTCTAGCTCTCTCCAAAGTACCTTATTTGTTTTTGTTCAGACTCCAATGAAACAGCATAAAGATTGCAACTTCTCGTATGCTGGTTTGAAGACCCAAGTGAGGCTGGCAATTGAATCCAAAAACATGTATGTGGAAAACACCAAACTCCTACTATCTCTGGTACCTTATTCCCCCACGTGGATATAATGGCCTATGCAAACAATGAGCCAATTTATACATTTTTTCCTGCCTATTGATGTGTGTGTAGATTATGTGCAGCAATGCTGAAATTCCCATTTCTTCTGCAAGTAGCCAAGATAGAAGGTCCCGAGCTGACATTGCAGCTTCTTTTCAGGTTACCTTCCTTTGGTTAATTTGTTTTTAATCTTTATTGAAGTCTAGTATAAACACGCTCTTTTTGTTTGTTCCGCTCCCTCTAAGGCTGTTTCTTGCAGCGAGTTGCTGTATTGCATTTAGAGGAAAGGTGTGACCGGGCAATTGAATGGGCAAGGAAGATCGAGCCTTCAATAAAGCATTTGGTGACATGCCTTGTGATTTTAAAATTCTGTTTGCTCCATCACAACCTATTGATTTACTAATGCTTTCTATTAATTTCTGGCTTGTATTGATGATGATAGCTATCTATATTCTCACCTCCTCCAGGTGGTCTCTGGAGGTGTTGCATCAAATCAGTATGTCAGGGCTCGGCTTGATCATGTTGTGAAGAAGAACAGTCTTCAACTTGTTTGCCCTCCTCCAAAGCTTTGTACTGATAATGGTAAGTTTTATCTCTAATCTTACGCTCAAACTTTTAAATGGATTGCGGTGTGGTAAAACATGAACTTGGGCCAAAAAGGAAGATTAGTTATTGGGTCATTTAAAGACAATTTAATTTTGATACTATCCTTTAAAAGGTAATTTTTTGGAACCCTCAAATGGCCTAGATTCTTCCTTTCTTTTCATGCTGATGAAAAGTGCTATATATTTTGATATACATCCCCTAAACGCAAATAACTTTAGCCCTTCTAGAAAGAATGTCCATAATGAGTATATGCAAGGGTTAAAAGGCAGCTTTCTAGTGAGAATGAGTCATCTCTGACTTGTCATGTTTTCAGAGCTTGAATCCCACCACCTTCCTTTCAGTATTCACTGTTGTAAAAAGGTCAATTTTCCGTTTTGGTAGCTGAGAGATGAAGAGAAACTTCAATTTGAATAAAAAACCCAACTTTGCAGCAATCTAAGGTTGTCTGGCATGTATATGTCTGCACTAAAAGCCAGCATAGAGTCAGTTTTTGTAATTATGTAGATCCATAAGTTGACAATCAATATTGTTTGCAAATACACTATCATCTCAAAGAAGAAAGTAACTGATGGTGGTGCTTTTCATCGCCATAGGTGTAATGGTAGCTTGGACTGGCATTGAACACTTCTGCATGGGTAGATTTGATCCTCCACCCCCTGCAGATGAACATGAAGATTATATGGTTTGTTCTTAAACTCATGACTGACTGTTTTGTTTCATCACTCTCTTCCTATCACATAATTGAATAATGTAACACCATTGTTTCAATGTTTCTTAGAACTGATCCAAAAAATTTGGAGGCGAATCATCATCACCATCTTGTAGGTTATCATATGTCAGTTAACTTCCAAACAATCAGCATCCATAAGTGCTGCAGTAATTTATATTTTATTTATAGTTGAATATGATTGAGCTCTGGATATGTTAAGAGTTACGGAAGGGGGCTCATGCTTTATATATGACCCAGGACAATCTTTTCTCCCTCTCATATCAAAGTTCCATTTGAACCGCGCTTTGGATAAACCATCAAAAAGGATTTCAAGCCACAAAGTTTCCATTAGGAATTATCTAATAAATCTATAATTTCGTTTAGCAACATAATCATTTTATAAATGGAAGAGAATTATGGCTGAGACCATGCCCTAACGGTAGTCATACCTCTCTAACGAGCAATTAATAGAAGAGAACCACTTTGTGCCTGATTAGTAGCATGGATGATGACATTTTTTTGTCTGACTTATTTAGTCAAAGGTATGCTGTGTATGCTTAAGGTGTCTTGTTACAGCTTTGACTAATACTTGTTTGCTGTGTGAATTAGTATGATCTGCGGCCAAGGTGGCCGCTAGGAGAGGAGTACGCAGAAGGGAGAAGTGAAGCTCGCTCTTTGAGAACAGCTCGAATTCATCCATCACTTACATCTATAATTCAAGCGTCACTCCAACAGCAATGATACTGGTGGCTCTAAATTCTACACCGGTCCTTGTGATTAACAGAGCAACATGTCTGGACTGATCATCCAGTGCCTTAACGTTGAACTTCGCAACCTGAACTGAGTTTCTGATGTATAGATCTTGCGGGGATATAAGTTAAAATTTGGGAAATGACACCAGCACGTTATAACAGCTGCTGGAAAAATTTAACCTAGAACTTCCGGTTCCTCCCTGTCAGATGGCTATTGTTTAATTTTCAATAGTTGGTGCAAATTCAAAAGCTTTTATCCATTTATCTGGACCTTTGGCACGTAGCTTGAGCTCACTGTACAATCTGTACATCCTGGATAGCTCGTGTCTACAGTGTGCATTAGTGTGCATTAGTAAAAAGAAAAAACATATCCCTATTTTCTCACTGAGAGACCATTGTTTGTCAGCAGAGATTTCTTTAATTTTTTTCTCATCTAATTATCATGACGAGAACAAGAAATTCGTATTTTGGGATGCGTGGAATTATTCAGTAATCAGTATAGTAGCCGGAGTGCGTACGTGGCAATCTCAATAATTCGTGGCCATTTCAATTGTTTGGGAGTGTTAGTGGGTTTGTGATTGATTTTTAAAGGTTTTTTTAATTTAATAGTGTATTAAAATAATATTTTTTATTTTTAAAAATTATTTTTAATATCATTATATTAAAATGATTTAAAAATATTTTAAAAAAATTAATTTAAAGTAAAAAAATAAAATAAAAATTAAATTTTTAAAAAATAATTTTAAAATTAATCAGTACCTCTGGAAAGGAAATGCTGTAGGATTTTCTTTTACTGTGGGGCTTGTAAAAAGTATTTGATGTGTTTGGTAAAAGTTTTTCTTACTAGTGTTGCTATTGAAACGAGAAAGAAAGACAATCACATGCCTTTACCAAATTTAATGAAAATATTTTTTTATTATTATTATTGTCAAAAAGGTCTGTTTGGGGAACACGATTCAAATTGTGTTCTTTTAAAATTTATTTATTTTTATTTAAAATTATTTTTTCGCCCAACATTTATATCGGTAAGAAATGAGCAAAATGCTATTTCGTTTACCAAACGGCCACTAACTCGTTTAACGAATGGTTTTCGATTGGTGAACTCAATGGTTCTAACTCGAAATGCCTTTTCAAACATTTTGGGGACTCTTCAGAAGTAACTGCCACTGTTACAGCGTTGAGATTTTTCTCCTATTTTGGCCGCTGTTAGATTTCATAACTGAAATTGAATTTTATTTGAAAAAAACTTAAATCTTGTAATGAACTATTTATTCAACAATTTTATATTATTTTATATTTATATAAGAGAAAATTACCCTTACACGGTTATAATTTAATCTATTTCTCACTTTACTTCTATTTTTTTCTTTAAAAATTACAATTTAAATCTAATGTCAAAATAAATTTTAAATTTAAATGAAAAGACAAATAGATCTCCAAAATCTGTTCTTCATGAAAGAAAAAGAAATTGATTTCAAAATCTAATTGATTTCTTCTCTCTTTAATAACACAAAATCTCACTAAAATCAAAAGCTATTTTTTGGTTTTTAATCTATTTGTAGTTGCAAATTGTAAATTAATTACTCTTATTTTTTTCAAAACCCTAAAAAACTCCAAATTAATTTTAAAACCCGTTTTATCCCTTCAAAAACATCGATTATTCTTGTACTTCTTGACGGCCTCAAGCGAACCAGTAATTCATTGCAACCTGTTTACACCATTTAATTTCTCCTTAAATTTGATTTGACCAAGTAAGGTTTCAAGTAAATAAAAAATAATTATTATGTTCAACTTGTTTTTCTCTTTAGTCACTTCCTGTACTTCTACTCTGCTCTCTGTCTGCTACCGCTCTGGTGATCGGATCCTCTCACCGGAAAGAGGAACTACAACTACATGGATGCTGTTCGGTCCAATCTTGGAAAAAGTCCTGATGCTACATGGAGCTAGCTTGATTGAATCTTTTTAAAAACCCTAATTTATTATTTTTATTTTCATTTTTTATTTTTTATTTTGTCAGACGATGGTCTGATGGTCAAGATACGTGGATTTTTCCAGCACCTGAATCATTTTGGAGTTGCTGTTGGCTACACAATTGCACCATGTCTTCTTCTTTAAGAAGCTCATTGTTATCATTGAAAAGTATGGATTCTTTTGGTGAAGGTAGTATTCTTTGCCAGAGAAAAAGGTGAGGGTTGCGATTTTTTTATTTTTTTTACTATTATGGTAATTTTGTTATTTTAATATAACGAGTGCTTTTTAGTTTTTTATTGAATTTGTTTTTGCTGGCATTAGTAAGAATGTAACATGTTATCAAATTTTAAAAATTATGTTCATCCTATATATAAATTATAATTTCTAAAAAAATAAAGATAAAGTAAAAAAAATAACTAAACTATAAAAATATCAATATAATTTTCACTTTATTTAATGTCCACTTACACTGCTACTTATTTACAATCTATCTTTTAGTTAGTGTTTATAAATACACATACAATTAGAAGTCCTAGAGGAACGTAACGTGATGATAAAGGGTTCGAGATCTGCATAGTAAGTTTCAAGTTCAAGTTGGGACGTATACCTTTTATAAGAGTCTAAGACAACTGGGGTTTTACTCACTCACCTAAACTAACAAAATATGCTTTTTGGAAATGAAGTTTTCTCAAATTAAAAAAAAAAACAAGTAGAATAAAAAAGTAACACTCTTTAGCCTAACAAGTAAAGTTTTATTTGCATTCTCCAGTATAAAAAATTGATGCAGGATAGTTTTAAAGAGATTATTTGTTGAGTGTTTGATTGAGGAATATCAACAATAGAGGTGGCTACAGCCACAAGAGACAGAAAGACAATAACAGAGGCGTTGGTAATAACAACAGAGGAATTAATCATGGTAAATTGAAATAGTTAGATTTTAGGTTTGTTTTTTATAAATATTGAAGTCCTATAAAATTTTAGTGCTACTAGAAATTTACATGACATTTAATTTTAAAACTTATAGAATTAATCAAGATACACGTAAGTTATTCTAAATAATAAATAAAAAAAAACCAATATTTATTTGTATGAATAATAATGGATTTGGAAGAGAATAACAATAATCTTGTGTGTGTGTGTGTGTGTGTGTGTGTGTGTGTGTGTGTGTGTGTGTGAATATTAATGGAATACACTACGATAAGTAAACCAGATACATACGGTAAGTAAACGACGAAAAAAAAGAGAGACATGCTTTCCATAATACAAGTTGTCAGGTGATCTTCACTTAACTTTCCCAAGATTGCATGCCAGCTTTAATTAGATGGGAAAAGGAAATGCATTGTATCTGTACAAAATACGTATAGCTAGATGAGCATGTCGGTTATAAATGGGTGATCAAACACCAACTCCACCGCAGATCTATAATCTTACAGAGAGGGACTGATTTGACGTTGTTGCATACAATTAAGAAATCTAAAGGTTTCTATCGGTAGTTTTTCCACAGGTAACGACGACGAGGGGTTCTGCCGTACTGGAAGAGGGAAGCAGCTGTTTCCCATGTCATCAATGATATATCAGCCCATTCAACGCTATGCATTTCCTGGCTGTAAGGGAAACTTTACAACAATTTTACACCACAGCACGTAAGCACCATTATAAAATATACATAGAGAGTAACATTTTTCTGCAACTAAAGTTTCATTCAAAATGCTGTCCAGAAAGAGAAAAAAGCTTCATTCAATATAATATTATGAGAGCTTATGTCATGTAAGTTTAACCTAACAATTTGTACACCAAATTGTTCCTTCAATAAAACAAATTCGATTCATAGTGATTTCAATTTAATCTAGTAGTTATATAATAAAAGAGGACTATATATCCTATACCATAGCTCAGGATTCCTTCGAAAGGTCAAATTAGCTCCACTTGGCTCTAGGTGGCGAGTCTAGCTATAGTACGTACCAGGAAGACAATGGAAACTCTCTTTTCTTATTTTTTAATAATCGAGATTTTATTAAAAGAGAACCAAATTACTAATAAGTTAACGACAATCTAGTTGACAGAGCAAAAGAGTTCTAAACAAGAAAAAAAGAAAGATAGCAAAGAAAAAGACAGGAAAACAAGAGTAAAAACTATACACAAGTCAACGTTAATTAGATTAGATCAGTAGAATGCCTTCATGACCTCTTACCAGATCATTTCCACTGCAAATAAAATTATAATTCATAGTTCTTAGCCAAAGTGCTAGCATATGAAGAACGAGATCAAAGATAAAGTTCCAATCTAGCTCTTTATCTTAAAAAATGAGTTTGTTTTTGGCATTCCGAATTGAATTCCCCACAACAGAATAGTAAAGTGATTGCTCTACGCTGAAATCTGCATTAAATCAGAACACCCCACTGTAGAATGACTTTATCTATAGTGTTTGCATTCCAAAATCCAGGAAGACAATGGGAACTTCGTGGTTATTCGAGGATAGTGGGGTTAATCTCAACAGTCAAGACAAGGACAAAACCTGAGTACTCCACTAGCCAGCAGCCACCCTTGAGTGGTGTTTCATTCGGAGTTTTTGGTGGCCAAAACTGAATTATTCTTGTGATAATGCAAGTGATGTCGCTAGACAAGCACGACAAAAAAAAAAAAGCGTCCTCTTTCCAAAAGCGAATCCTGTTATAATGCAATAGATCTTCTTGGGAAGGTTGGTGTGCAAAACGGGGCCAAGGACATGAACGCTGACAAAGAATTTCTAAGGTTTCTGGACCACCGTTTGCATACGACAACATACAACTCAATCTCCAAACATCCATGGCGATAATATAAAATAATTAAAGAAGATACATGGATGGTTTTCTGTGTTTGAAATTTAATAAAATAAAGAGAGTTTTTTACATAAACCAGCTTAGATTGTGCAAAACTAAACAAAAGTATCCATGTTCCATAATTAATTCAGTTGGGGAAGCAACGTCCCTTCTTTCTGAGTCAGCACTCTCCTTTCGAAAGATCTGTCACTGTCGTTCTTGTCCCACTGTCTTATACCGTAACGAATCATCCCGATAAAATCATCGGCTTATGGCATGCTTGTACTGTTATTAATTTATAAAAAAAATCATAATTTTTTTTTAAAAATTAAAACAAAAAAAAATTATATGAAAAAACACTGTAGCAATCAACAGTATTTTAAAAAAAAACTACAAAACTAAATTTTTAACCAAATCAATATTAAAAAACATAAAATCGACAAAAATAATTCTAAAAAAAAACACAAAAAAACAAGAAAAATGGGAAAAAATAAAAAATAAAAAAATAAAGAAAAAACATGTGGGGAAAGGTAAAACTAAATTCTAAACTAACTTAATATTAAAAAAATAAATTCAACAAAGATAATTTAAAAAAAAAACATGTGTAGAAATAGTGTACCAAAACAAAAACCATGTGGAGGAAATATTGTAGTAATCTATAATATAAAAAAAACTACAAAACTAAATTTTCAACCAGCTTAATATGAAGAAAAAAAACCTGAAAAGGATCATTTTGAAAAAAAAATCATAAAAAAAAACAATATTGGATAGGTGGTTGGAAATTTGATTTTAGGATTTTTTTTAATCCAAAAAATCTTTTTGCAATCTATTTTCACTTAAAACGACCTGATAAATATTACTATATCAATAAATCAATCTCTCAATTCAAAATATCAATAAATCAATCCAAAAAACAAAATAAAAAAAATCTTTTTCAATCCCAATCCACTTTTTCATGCAAGTTGAAGACTTAAAAACATCTAAATGAATTTTTATACTAGGAAATATTATAGCAATTTATAATATTTTTTTTAATAACATGGTTAAATTTTTAACTAGTTAAATATTAGAAAAATATTAGCAAAAAAACATACAATTTTTTTTTACAAAATCAATTATGAGAAAAGAAAAAAAACAAATATGTAAAAAAAAACTAAAAATATTAGTATAATAAAAATAAAAGGCGAAGGGACTTTCCCATGAGTTTTAGTGTATTGTTAATATATATATATATATATATATCTGTGTGTGTGTGTGTGGATTTTGTTTGTTTGTTTGTAAATCAGAATATATTAAGTATAACTAAATCTAAAGCTGATAGGTAATTTATTGCAACGCAAAATATTATTCATTGTAAATAAATTTACAGTGAATTGTATTGTTTGTATTGTTTTGCAACGTAGTGTAGATATTGTAGACTGAATGTTTTTTACTGTGAATTGCACTATTTGTTAAGGGCATGTGTGAGGCTGTAATGTGTGAGGCTGTAGCTAGCAAGCCCCACATGTCAGGCTAGAGGTGTGCACATGTGGCACTCAGGGTTGCTGCCTTAGTGTTGGACATACCTCAGTGCACATGTGGCGCTTAGGATGCCTGTTTGGGGGCTGGTCACCCCAGCGCATACATGGCACTTGGGCTGCGCTGAGAGTTCGTGCCCCACTTAGGGACACCTAGCACATGGGTCATGACACTGGACCTTAGATTCCTGGATTCTAAGATTCTAAATATTATTATTTGTTTTAGAAATATTATTTTTTATTATAATTAATATTATTAATAAAATAATTAATAAATTTTAAAGAAAATATTACTATTAATATTGAAAACATATTATTATTTATATTATAAATTTTTATGATATTTTTTATAAAAAATAAAAAGTGAGTCTGCAGTGCAGTATTATTCAAAATAGTCAACAATTATGAGAATTAATATAAAAATTATTATAATTTGAGTTGTAAATATTATTATTTTTCTTATTATTCAAAGTATTTATATCAAAACATTATTATTTTTCTTAGAATTCAACATATGTATATCAAAGATATTATTATTTTTATAAGAATTCAAAATTTTTAATAGAAAAAATATTATTATTTGCGTTTTAAATATTCTTGGAATTAAAAATAGTATTAGTTGTGTTATGAATATTATTATTTTTAATATAATAAAAGTATTAATATTAAAAATATTATCTTTTGTGTTATCAATATTATTTTTTTTATAACTATTAATATTATTAATAAAATAACTACTAAATTAGAAAAATATTATTCTTAATATTAAAAAACACCCATAGATTTGATTTGAAAGGTAGAACTAAAAATTAATATTATTATCATCATCATCATCATTAATAAATTTTAAAAAAACTATTATTACTATTGAAGAAAAACCACATGGGAACACATGATACTTGGGCTACTGCCTGGGGCTGGGCACACCCTCTAAAAATTATAATTTGTGTTGTAAATATTATTATTTTTCTTATAATACAAAGTATTTATCTAAAAAATATTATTTTTTTTTATTATTCAAAGTATTCATATCAAAATATTATTATTATTCTTCAAATTCAACATATTCATATCAAAGATATTATTATTTGTGTTATAATAGTATTATTTTTATAAGAATATAAATTTTTAACATAAAAAATATTATTATTTGCGCTCTTAATATTCTTGGATTTAAAAATAGTATTATTTATGTTCTGAATATTATTATTTTCACTATAATCAAAAGTATTAATATTAAAAATATTATCTTTTGTGTTATAAATATTAATATTGTTATAATAATTAATATTATTAATAAGATAATTACTAAATAGAAAAAACATTATTCTTAATATTGAAAAACAACCATGGACTTGATTTGAAAGGTAAAACTAAAAATTACTATTACTATTATTATTAGTATCATCATTAAGAAATTTTAAAAAACTGTTATTATCATAAATAAAAAAAAACTATGTAGGGACATATGGTGCTTGACTTGCTGCCTGGGGGTGGGCACACCTCTTACGTACATGTGGTGCTTGGGTCCTGCCTCTGTGCTGGTCACTTGGCGCTTAGGTTGCGCTGGGCAGGAAACATGCCCGCTCTTCACTTGAGAACACCTAGCACTTGGGTCATTATGCTGGAACCAAGAGGAATGGGTTTGTCGTCAAGATCCAAGATCAATAAATCATGTGTAAAGACCTAATTTTGTTGGGTCCTCCATCAAGACCCAAGTTTCCTGAATCCTAGGATTCTAAATATTATTATTTATTTTAGAAATATTATTATTATTATTATTATTAATAAATTTCAAAGAAAATATTACTATTAATATTTAAAACATATTATCATTTATATTATAAAATCTTATGGTATTTTTTATAAAAATAAAAAGTGAGCCCGCGGCGTAACATTATTAAAAACATTCATCAATTCCAGGTATTAATATAAAAAATATTATAATTTGCTTTGTAAATATTATTATTTTTCTTATAATACGAAGTATTCATCTAAAAAATATTATTATTTTTCTTACTAGTCAAAGTATTCATATCAAAATATTATTATTTTTCTTATAATTTAACATATTCATATAAAAAATATTATTATTGGTGTTATAATATTATTATTTTTATAAGAATTCAAATTTTTAATATAACAAATATTATTATTTGCATTCTAAATATTCTTGGAATTAAAAATAGTATTATTTGTGTTATGAATATTATTATTTTTACTATAATCAAAGTTATTAATATTAAAAATATTATCTTTTGTGTTATAAATATTATTATTTTTATAATAATTAATATTATTAATAAAATAATTACTAAATTAGATAAAAAAAACTATTCTTGATATTGAAAAACAACCATAGATTTGATTTGAAAGGTAAAACTAAAAATTACTATTACTATTACTATTACTATTATTATCATCATTAATAAATTTTAAAAAATTATTATTACTATCGAAGAAAAAGTACGTGGGGACACGTGGCGCTTATGTTGCTGCATGGGGGTTCGGCACATCTCTTGCGCTTATGTAGCAGTTAGGTCTTGTCTCAGTGCTGGCCACACCTCTACCCACACGTGGTACTTGGGTATTGCCTTTGTGTTAGGCACATCCCTGCACACACATGGTGCTTAGGCTGCTTGCTTGGGGGCTTGACACAACCCAGCACACACACGTAGCGCTTGGACATGTAAGATCTAACTATTTTTGAACCATGCATGCTACAGAATTTAAAATAAATTTGGATCTTGCCAGTGTTAATATCCAACTTTTAAAAAAATAAAAAGTAAGCCCGTTGCGCGTAAGATATATCACCTAATAAGTATGCTAAAACACGACATAAATATTGGAAGATGTATCATCAATAAGGCAACGACAACAAGTTGCTAAGAAGGGTGTTTAACGACAAGAGAGCAAAATAATGAGTCTCATTTTAGCTAATTAACATAATTATTTAAGTTGGCTTGCTGAAATCAAGACATGCATTGAATTCTATGAATAGTTAAGGTTTTAGGGTTCAGCATACATGCCTCGGCATGCAAATATTATAATAGTTTGAGGCATATTGCAACTAAATAATTTTGAGGTATGATCGACGCAAATACTATGATTCGGTGATCAATGTCCTTTTTCAATACACACACACACTTTATATCTTTTATATTTATCCAAGTGAAATAAACTTTCTAACAACCTAGCTATTTAATTCAATATAGTATCAGAGTTAATTAAAAAAAACTTATCCCACTAATAAGTATAAAAGAGAGAGTAATATATATATATATATATATATATATATATATATATATATATATAGAGAGAGAGAGAGAGAGAGAGAGAGAGAGAGAGAGAGAGAGAGAGATCATAGGATTTAAATGTTGGGTTTGAATTCAGTCAACAAAGCTTAAATGAAATTTTTCTCGTAAATAATTAATGTGGTGATGGTATTAGAAAAAACAAGTATAAAACCATTTCTTGAATTTCACTTAACAAATGAAGTATTTTGATTGAGTGGTTTTTAGTCTTTTTGTCCAAGCTGTTAGGGGTTAAAAAGTTGTTAAAGTATAAATTCAAATTCCGTGTAAGTTTGTTAGACTATAAAACTATTATTAAATTTTTATTTAATAATTAAAAATTTTGAATTTAGATGATTTTTAATATAATATAGAGCTTTAATGATCATTTAATTAAGAATGTAAATTTTATTATTTTTATCTTTAATTGAATTAAAAAAATTAAGTGTTAAAGTATAAGAGTTATGTTTGTAATTAAAACCTTATCTCTAAAAATTGATTTTTTTAACCTTGCTAATAAGTTCATTTTTCAAGATAACAGAATCAACCTGGATACATTCATGGATATGAATTGTGGGGATACGTTCATTTCAAGAGTTAAATTAGTCTGTTAACTCAAGATTCTCAATCGATTATATATTTATATATTTATTGAAAAATACAAATAATAAAATTTGAATTATAAATATTTTCTCCTTCTAATTAACTTCTTACTACTTAATTATTATGGGTTAATCTAGCTCACTTGTAATAAAATCAATATGTAATTAAACACAAATGCTTAAAACCCAATTTTTAGGACGCTGAGTATCTGAGATCAAAGAACATACTTCAAGAAGTTCTCATGGCAATTAAAGTTACTAAGTAACTAGGTTCACTTTGGGAATAGATTGTCATTGCCAACCAAGTGTCTTCTAGTTAAAGAAGACACATTCGTTCAGCTGGTCGGGACCCTTCTTTAGAATAAGAAAAGACATAAAGGAGCTTAAATTTTCAAAGACATCGGTATCATTTCATCGGTTGATTGGATCCGAGTCAGCAGCGCCATTGCGAAGGATCTTTCACTTTCAGTAATATTTTCCAGGGAATTGCAGTGTCATTGGCAAGCTGATTTAAAATTATAAAGTGGACAGGCTAGTATCACAATGTAGCTTTATATTTTTATTTTCTTTTTTAAACCTCTTTTCCTTTTATTTTTCTTTGTATATCTTTCTTTAAATTTTTTTCCGGGCAGAACTTTATATATTTAATGGATTTTTGTAATAATTAATAAAATTGACTATTATAAAAAAAAAATATCATATCTTGTTTATATGTATATATGAAGTGTCCTTGGCATGCATATTGATTTAAAATTATGGAGCGTACATGTCGTGATATATATATATATCATTATTGGAGCTTTAAAATCATGGAGTTCATGTTGTTCTCAATATCATTGTAAAAAAACATCTTAGCTTTAAAATAATTTTATATTAATTAATTCTTTAGAATTTATAGGAATAATTTTATATTAAAATCAAACACAATCGTAAAATGAATGAAGCAATGACAGAGTTAGGATATAATAAATATATAGAAGGGCCAAAATGAAGATATATAATTTGGGTTAAACTAAAACAAATGGGGTTATAAATAAAATAACCAACATTTCTAATGGGTCCGAAAGAAAGAACCCTTCAAAATAAGGGTCAAATTTAACTTTTAAAAATGGACTAATTAAAATAATTCATCAATATAAGGGTTAAAATTAACTTTTGAAAACAAAATAGGCCCATAACTACCACGTGGCAAGTTGTAGCGCAGTCACTAAAACAATCCCACTACTGCTAACAAAAACTAAAAAATTAGGAGGCGCAGTCACTGCAACAATCCCACTACTATTAACAAAAACTAAAAAATATAGGAAGCGCAGTCACCGCAACAATCACACTGAGGCCAAGTTCCGTTTTGATTCTTAGGTCATGGTTGATTTTGATTTTCTTTGGTATTTTGAGGTTAGTAGGATACTTGGAAAGATTTTTTATGGTATTTATTAGATATTTTTTAATAAAAATAAGTTGAAAAATAAATTTTCAATCCAAAAACCCTTACCCCACAATTCTCTAACCACTAATATGGTGGCCAAATTCTGAGATGGGCATTAGCAGGTGACACGTCGTACCTAGCAGGTGACACATCATTTATTTTTTTAATTTATATATAAATAAGAGACGGATGATGACATCATCAGTTTTTTATATAAAAATAAATAAATATGGTCTAGGAATGCAGGCTTAACCCATGCCCATGCACCCGGGTTTTTTTTTTAAAAGGCTTTAGCACGTCAGACCTCTTAGTCCAGAGCACCAGGTCTAACCCTTTTTTTAAAAAAAGAAAACCCTTCAACATTGGGTTTTTGATGAATTTTTTTATTGTGTTTTTTTTTAATTTTATCATTTAATATTAGATTGATCTTGAATTTGTTTTTTTTTCTCACATCATATATTTAAAATATAAAAAATATTACTAAACCTATTGGAGTTAACAACTCAAGTCACGAGTTTGACGAGTTAACTTCGATTGATTGACCAGAATTGATCAAATATATTATCTTCTTAGAGGGTGTTTGTGAGCACGATTCAATTGCTTGTTAAAAAAATTAAATTTTTTGCTTCAAATTATTTTTTATGGTATTTTTAGATTGTTTTCATGTGCTGATGTTAAAAATAAATTTTAAAAAATGAAAGAAAAAAATATTATTTTGATGCATTTTCAAGCGAAAAGCACTTTGAAAAACAACCTCTATCGCTTTCTCAAATACTTCCTTGATGTATTTATATATAAAAAAGAAATTAGCTTCTATTTTTCCTTAAAAGTCAGATTATTTTTCTTTGTTATTTTTTTGTCCTTTGATTTTTTTTATATCTATCAAGTTGGTTATGTCATATTAAGATAATTCTTATATAATTTAATTTAAAATCCAAACTTTATAAGGAGTCGAGTAAAAAATTTTCAGGTTTGACTCACTATAATGAGTTTAATAATAATATTAAAGAGTTCCATATAGGCTTTTTTTGTTCTTACAATAAAATTTTAATATAGCCTTAAAAGTAGCGTGAGAAATAAGCTAGTTATATACTAAAAAGTTTAGTATAACTAAGAAGATGATAGGATTTATAATTCTGTTTACCTAATTAAAATAAAGAATTATTTTGATCTAAAAAGTTAAAAGGCAAGTATAAATCTTAGCAATAATTTTGTAAAACGTGTAATAATCACAAGCCGTGTGGCACACGAAATCTGTGTTTAAAAACCAGCTTCGTTGAGAGAAAAAGCAATAGTGAGGGGCAAAGCACTACAAAACTAGTTACTAGGACGTTAATTTCAGAGAGAAACTCGAAGTAACTCATGGCAATCTTTTCGAAGTTACTAACCAAGACTGACATTGGAACAAGATTGTCAGTCCCAACAAAGAGTCTCAAGTCTTTGCCATGCTTTGGAAGAGGCCATGCAATAGATTTTCACGTGCAGGATGCTCAGAGTGGGGAAGTGTGGAATTTTCGCTGCGTAATTCGCAAAAAAAGCCACCCAAAACCTGCTCTTTGTAAGAATTGGCGCAAATTTGTTTCCAGCAAACGTCTCAGCGTTGGTGATAAAATCATTTTCTCTACGCTGGCCGAAGATCAAGCTAGTGCTGGTGGTGCTCAATACAAAATTGAAGTGAAAAGGCAAACAAAGATATTTGGCGTCAGTTTGGGTTATTTCCCTTGATATATATATATTTATGTGTTCATAAGCATCATTGTGTTCTGTAAGATATTTTCCCTCTGCTTTTGAATTACTCAGTGCTATTTTGTTATGCACGCATGTTGTTTGCTTGCTTTAATTTAGGTTTGAAGTCTAGAGGAGGATTTTATTTGTCTTCTTCTTTGATTTGTCATTTCATTTTGTCTGTAATGTTTATATTTGTTTCTGGCCGATTGTCAATGGATATGATCAGTTCCTAGCTATTACTGCGTTTGCTTTTGTAGTTTTATAAGCAGGCCTTCATTTTTCAACTGTTTTTAATTATCAAGATATGGTTTAATACTTGATTTATAAATGTTCCATTGAACTACAAATAAATTGCATAGGATGCTCTTAGGACAGATTTAATAACCTTTTAGAAGCTTACAAGGCTGTTTAAAAACAAATAAAAAATTATTTTAATTAGTGAAATTCTAATTAAATTGAAAATTGCAATCTAAATAGAAAAAAATAAAAAAAACAATAAGGAATTTTTTTTCAGATAATAGCTTCCGAATCTAATTTGGGTTAGTTGCCATTATATAAACAAGCTTTTGGAATTATTATATAAAATTTCTGCTGAATCTAATAATTAAATAAAAAATTATGATTGTTTTTATTATATTATGTTTTGGACTCGTTCGTAACTCCTCAAAACGTCAGAAAAATCTTAATGATTAAGAAAAAATACAGCAAAAAATAATGAAAATAGTGCCTCGTGTCAAAAGAGACCGATCATATGACTCAATCTTATAACCCCACATATTAATGAAATGAATATTTCTATATTAAAAAGGAATTATAGCACTATTTATGTAATCTTGTAAGTCTACTGTTTTTTTTGGAGCTGGTGATGATTCCTCCCAATTAATACGATCAACTGTGTGGCTTGATCACATCAAGTATGAATAATCGCGATTAGTATTATTGACTTACGACCCCTATCATCGATCCCAGCTGGTTGATTGATACAGGCAACAAAGCAAGATTTTGTCAAATTGAAAATTACCCTAAGTGAGTCATTGAATTCATGATTCCAATGAGTACTTGTGTTCACCGATCTCGATATTTTCTTCAACTGCATTATTAATTAGTCCCCTCATTTTTATGAGCAATGTGCTGCTAAATAATATTGGAAATTGCCACTCCCTTTAGACCCTTCACAATTATTTACCCATAAAAAAAAAAAAAAACAAGGCAGAAGGTTTTGTCTGGTTTGGCAAGCAGACGAGGAGTAACAGGGGAGTGGAATGAATGGTCGCAGTGAGCAGTGACGGAGCAGTGAGCTTGATGCGAGGGTAGGACCGTAGGAGAGAGAATAAAGAAGGTTTGTGGTTTTAGCCTTTAGGTGTTGGTGGATACGCTTTCTCTAGTGGTTTTTTTTTCTTTTTTTATAATAATTGAGGTATTATTGATGAAATAATTTACCATTAAAGCTTTCAAAACACTAAGGATTTCCAATTGTAAATATCAATTATTATTATCATTCAGGAATTTCAAAAACTAAAATAGAAAAGACTTAAGAATATCAATTATTATTATTATTGTTATTATTATTCCTATAAAAGATTTCCTCGATCAAAACTAATTTCTTTCTTAAATGATTTTAAGTAAGCATAACTATATTATCCTAAAAAAAAAGGTGCCTAAATAGATTTCATGGTTAAAATTTTAATGGTCTTCGACCCACATGCCTCTCTCGTGCCCTCTTTCAAGCATACGATGAGCTAGTCCCTAGCATTAAGCATGTGTGAGTGCTTAATGATATAAAGTTGATAAATAAGCAATTATTTAGAGAACAGGGTAATAGGGACTTAGAGGTCTCTCGTGCATTTCCTTGTAAAATACAATCTTTTTTTAATGATATTAAATCATATATAAAGCAGGAACAATACTAACGATCCGATTGTTTACCTTTAATTTTTTATTTCACTAATATATTTGATATCACATCAAACTGTGTTTTATATTGTATAATTTATTAAAAAATTAAGTTTGAAATGTAATTTTTTTAAAATAATTTTTTTATATTTTTTAACTAAGTTTTATAAAACGTTGTTTTTTTTCTGCGTTTCAAAAGGGCTTTTGAAAAACTTTGAATTTTTTTCATTTTTTTATTTACTTCAAATTAATATTTTTTATGTTTTTAAATCAATTTGAAGCGCTAATATCAAAAATAATTTTTTAAAAAACAATTATTTTAATGTATTTTCAAATAAAAAAAACTTTAAAAAACAACCGCAATCACACTTACAAACACAACTAATAAAACATTTTATACATGTTTTTTACTACACATAAACCTCAACTATAATTTTTACCAAACACATATCTAAATCTTACTAACCACACATAACCACACATTTTTAAAACTTATTTTTTTAATCACAACCATAAAAATTATCAAAAAAACAAACATACTTTAATCTCCATGTCTAGTGTTACTTGTTTCCATTATGATTAAATTTGAATTGGAGAACACTAACTCGATTAAAATCGATTAAGCCCAGTTAAATTTAACTGATTGGATCTGTAAATCAAGCATTAACCTGATTTTTTTTAAAAAAATAAAAAATATAGAGCTTGAAGTTGACAGCTCCATCTACTAAAAACAAACACTTATAATTTTATCATTTTTTTTGTTATGTCTAATCACATGTAATTACAAATGACCCAATAGGGACCACATGACCTGAATGAATCATTGTTCTTGTCTGATTTAGTAGTATTGCTTCTTTCTTTGCCCATTTATGCAGGGTTGCTGGGTGGCTTCTTTCCCCTATGAGTTAATGATGGAATACTGTTAGTTCCTTTGCTTTTTGAGAGATGCAAGAATTTTGTAGAAGGAAAAAGCTTTCAAAAGGCGTTTTTGTGACGCGTTTTAAGGCTGTCAAAGGATGAAATTCGGATCCAATCATCACGTTTCGGAATCTAGAATTTATTTAATGAATGTGTGATCTTTATGAATTTATATCGGAGTTTTTCGATTGTGGATCCAAATCTGAACTTTAACGGTTCGGAAAGAATTTGGATATCCGTCCATTTCTTCCAAGAATAAATTGAATGCATTTAAAAGTATAGTTTGATGTAAAATAAGTTTTAACCACGGCATGTATAAGAAAATATGTTATGATTATAATTTACATACCAATTTTTTTTTAAAAAAATTCAAAATGTATCGCTATTAAAAAAAAAAAGTTAATCAAATAATCATAATAAAAAAATATATATTAATGGTCAAAATTAATCTAAATCAGGAAAGAAACAACAAGGTTGAAAGAAAAAAATAAAAATAAAAATAAAAATACCTACTCTAGTCACAAGTTAAGTGGCATGAAAGAAAATCCTAATCTTTTACAAAGAACTTAAATGGATAAAAATTCATATGGAATCAAGACATAATAAATTTAAAATTGTTATAAAATCTATAATTATATATATTAAATACCCATTAAAATTTATTAGATTTCATGACTCTTGAATTTAGTTTCTTGATTTTTCATGATACTTGAATTTCTTAGTATTCTTTAATGTTCTTTTTTTTTTCCTTTTATAAATAAATTATTTGTCTTGGATTCTAAGTATTAAGAAATATAAAAAAATGTATGAATTTTTCTTTTAAAATTTTATTCTGAATACTTATTCTTTATTTTTTTAATAAAAACAATTATTTATTTTATTTTATTGGATATTTTATAAAATTAGTTTGTGACTTGAAAAAGATAAATAAAAACGCATCGTATAGTTGTCAATGTAGAGAATAAAAAGAATAAAAGCACACATATAACATGATTTAGCATTTAAAGTACATAAATCCTAAATAAAAACCTACAATTGTTTATTTTTCAAGAATAATATATTTTTCAAAAACAATACTAATATTAATTTTGAATTAGATTATTATTGTACCAGATCAAGGTAAAGCCATATTTGATCAATTTAATAAACGAATCGATGAACTCGGATCATAATTAAAATTACATATCAAATTTATTAAATTGCTTTAGAGATTTCGATCCATTGACCGAACTAGACTTGAGCTTTAAATTATATGCAACCCACCCTACACGGTTTATTAACTGATACTCTTTTCCCCACATGTTTTTTTTTTCCACTTTTTCTTTTTGTTTGGTTTGTTTTTTCATTTTTGTTTGTTTTTTATTTGTTTTTCTTTCTTCTTCTTTTTTCCCATATTTTTTTTACCTTATTTTTGGGTTTTACATGTTTTTTTTCCCTCAAGATTTTCTTCTTCTTCTTCTTCTTCTTCTTCTTCTTTATTTTTGTGTTTTTTTTAAATTATCTTTTTAAATTTTTTTAATATTGAATTGACTGAAAATTTAGTTCTGTAATTTAAAAAAAAACATTATGGATTACTACAATGTTTTCTACATGGCTTTTTTTTTTATAAATTTTTTTTTTCAAAATGGTCTTTGTCGATTTATTTTTTTTATATCGAGCTGATTGAGAATTTTGTTTTATAATTTTTTTCTTTAAAACACTATGGATTATTACAATGTTTTCTCATATGGTTTTTATTTTGCTACAATGTTTTTCCATATGTTTTTTTTTTAAATTATCTTTGTCGAATGTTTTTTTTTTTAATATTGAGTTAGTTGAGAATTCAGCTTTAACTTTTCTCACATGTTTCTTTAAGACTACGAAAATAATAACAAAACTTGTGTATTTGGAAACGCACGTGCATATATAATTAGGTGGTATTTTTAAGTAAATTTCATATATTAAAAATAATCTCACGTCCTTGATCGAATTCAATTGTCAAAAGCACACTGAAACTAAAAATTTTATTGTTAAATTCTAGTGATTAAATAGGGAAGTATGTTTATTTTTAACCATCAAGTACATCATACACTCGACATAGACAATGTATTCTCGACTGAACCAAAAGGACGAGTTTAGTTGTGGTTTAAAAGCTTTTGTCTGTCTTAGCCTTAGGTGTTTTATCTGACCAACTACATTAATGGGCTAGGCTTGGGGTTGGGCCATTAAGCCAACCCAAACCTATTAAAAGATCTTATTAGACACACACTCCCTTACCTACCATTATGGATAACTTGTATTCATCAATATTTCACTTATATCTCATGGTTTAAAATTCCTTAGATTTACCTTTATTATTTTTCAATTGTTTCAATCCCCCTTTATTACTACATAGCTAGCAAAAAGCTGGCCTTTTCCTAGAAAATGATGGAAGTGGAATGTAAATGAATTAAAGTGAGGTTTTATTATTTTGCTCTTTTATTCATGGAATTCCCTCTCCTTTTCATTTCTCATCCAAGTAAAGCCCGACACCTCTTGGTTTCTTCTTTTTTGGAACATACAATTAACAAGTACCAGTCATAGGATTGACATAAACAAGAGTTTCGATCGTTACTTTGTAATGGAATCTATCTTCTCTAACTTGTCATGTTTGAAAAACTCAAACTTCTGCTACCACCAGCTTCCTTTTGATATAGAAAGTCGCCAATATTGTAAACAATGTTGTTTGTAAAAGACCAATATTGCTATTATCTCGAGGAGAACAAATACCATGGTTTTCATCTCATTAGCTACTGTAATATTGTAACGAAGCTTGGCCTGGAAATGGGGGCTTCTGCATGTGAAGGTCTGATCCTCCACCACCTGCAGACGAACATTTTATGGTTTATTCTGAATTATCTTCATGACTGTGTATTATGAAGTCTATTCTAATTACAAAAAAGTCTTCTTTTTGAGACCTCGGTGTTTTTCCAACTTTTCTGATGTCTTGGAAATGGACTGCAACTTATACTGTTGTAAAATAAAGTTAAAAGGGCGCCGAACCAATTTGACCGACCATTTCTAAAGGCTTCCGACCTTATAATTTCTTATCATAAAGTGGCCTAAATTTCTTAATAGAGAGTTGTAAAAAGACCGAGTTAATACAATTTGTCTAAAAAATTAAATAAACAATAATTATTACGTAACCTCTTAGCTTTGAATTGATTTTCTTCTAAATACAACGGGCAAAGAACATACTTGCCCTCCATCATCTCATCCTAATTACCATTTATGTATATCAAATATCACCTAATTAGCCCCGAAGGGAAAATTAAAAGATTTGTGGAAAAAAGGGTGTCATTTTATGATAATAATTCTCTCTCTTTCTTATGACTTTAAAGGCAAGATTTTTAATTAAGGAGAGCGCTAATCGGGTATTGTAAATGGATAGGGGATGCAATTGGAAATTGTTTTTTTTTAGGGATCATAACGAAACTTGAGTGATAGTTGAGGAATAAATGTGTTCTTTGCCCACAAAACTATCCCCAAACTATAAATAAATAAATTCATTAATTATAAACCAGATACCCTTTCTCCATTTTTATTGCTCTTATGCTTCGTGTTATTCACTTGCTAGCCACTACTGCTTGCAATCTCTTTTTATTCCCATGAATCAATGTTAATCTGATTGTCCCTAATCAACAATAACTCGTGAACTAAGATTTTCGGTCTCAAATAATGCTTTTCTTTCATTTACATAGTAATTAGAAACACATGGCATATTTCAGCATCAAATACTTTTTTTCAAAGTAGTTTTGCACCATATCAACATCTCTTTTTAACAACCAATTACTTATAGAATGTACAATTCCAACTAGACCATAAAGTAATTAAAAGGTGCCGTGTCTGTGCATCAAGTTGATCTAATGTTGTTACATGCATGAATGTTAGAGATGAAACCTATCTAAAGATTAAAAAAGAAGAAGAAGAGGGAACTACGAGGGTAGATAGTGGAGGAGGGGGCAGGGCCACATGATGTTAGGATCGAGAGCAGATTAAGGCAAGGTATCTCCAATACTCCAATCAAGAAACGAACCAAGAATTAATCAGTCAATAGAATTTCTTTGTAGGTTTGCGCGATAGGGGAAACATTCATGGCAAACCAGGCCCGCTTGTGTGCCACTTGTCCACAAAAAGGGGGGGAAATCAATACCCAAAATTTGTGAATATCAATGTTATTAAATCCAATACTTGGACAATAACTAGTTGAAGCTGCTAGATCATTTAATTAGATGGTTACTGATGAGAATATTAAGTCCTTGTATGTATATTTTGCAACATATTAAATAGAAACAAAAAAAGGGTAAAATGATGAGCAATTAACTTTAATAGATAGAGATATCAGGTTCAATCCCTGCAATTAAGCTATCATTTTTTTTTCCTTTTTTCTTCTTTTTAATCGTGGCAATGTTTTACCCACTAGCTCAACCAATATTTGAATTCGATTAAGCGTCTCTTGCATGCCCGGTCTTTGGCTTCAACCTGAACTGATTATCTGGCCAAGTCATCAGCTTTTTGGTCGTGACCAGCTGTTCGGCCGGTCGGACTTGAAACACTGGTCAATATAGTAAAAAAGATGGAGTTCCGAAATTGATTGAGGAGCATCCTGTGAGAGGTTATTTATTGTTATAAAAAGAGCTGACATTAATTAACACCTGGCAGACAGAAAGTATCAAATCATGCATTCATCCAAAGAAATGAAAAACAAATCATTCAGTTCTCAGACTCTGCTTCTTCCTGAGGAATGTGTCAGCATCATCTGTCTCCGGGGCAAAGCTTCAATACAGTATATACAATGAGGGAGCTTTACTATCAAGAGGAAGACTATACATTGATAAAAGCTAAGGAGATGAGAGTTGTAAGGAAATGAATTAGAACAGATATATCCATTAAAGATAGTGTGCATGCTATTTTAAATGGAATGATCTCAAGTATAGGAACATAATTAGTCACAAGTGTATTCAAGATTTGAAGCTATAATATAGAACACCTAAAGTAGCATCGAACTTGAAGGTCTAGTTGACGAGTCATAAAATCAGACAAACATAAGCCTCTGAAAACAATCCATACGAGCCAAACAAGTACATGTATCGGGTTTTGTATATTAAAATTATCTGATTAATAATTGGTGTATTATATGATTGGTTTTGTTTAAGTAAAACAGATCCCGAAAATAATTTCTAAAATTTATTAAAAGAAAAAATCGTCACTGCTATACCCTGTACTATTGCAGCACTAACTTAGTGATAGCGAAATCCACAAAAACTATCAAACTAACCTCGTCTATATAAAGCCAGTTTTTCAGAAATAAAAAACACTTGTAAGCTCAAGCAAACCCTTCCAGCACACATACCACAGAGAGAAATAACTGATCACTTGCTTAAACACTTGTATATATGGCAATCTTTTCCAAGTCACTAACCAAGACCGACATTGAGAAAAGATTGTCATTTCCAACCAAGTGTCTCAGGTCCTTGCCATGCTTTGGGAGAGGCCATGCAGTGGATTTTCACGTAATGGATGAGTGTGGGCAAGTCTGGACTTTCCGCTGCACCATTCGCAAAAAGAACAATCCGAAACCTGTTATCTCTAAGGATTGGAGCAAATTTGTTTCCAGCAAACATCTTGATGTTGGTGATAAAATCACTTTCTCTAAGCTTGAAAATAAAGTTGGCTGTGCTTTTTACAAGATTGAGGTGAAGAAGCCGGTCAAGCTATTCGGGGTAAATGTGGGTTACTAATTCCATTACCGGTCATCTGTCTAAATTAAATATAAACCTTTGTTCGAGAATCCTTTCTGGTTTTACACCCGCATATTACATGTGTGTGTGTGTGTGTGTGTGTGTGTGTGTGTGTGTGAATAAAGTTTACTGTGTAAATTATAGAAGTCTATAATCTTAAGCTATTTCCCATCATCTTGGATCTTCTTTAATCATTTTTTTTCATTTAGTTGTTCGTGCATGGAAATATGTTCTGTTTATATATGGCTCCGTGTTATTATGATCTGATTGGCTTGTTTTTTTGCTTTTAGAACGATAATTTGCTGTTGTCTTGTACATTAGAAATTCCTTTAGCCTAACATTCAAGTTACTTTTTATTGTTTAGTCAATGAAATTAAATCCTTTGTTTTATAATATAATCTTTTGTTTATACAGAAATATACTTTTTATTACCATGGACGTATTAGGCAGTAAGAATTTCTACCTCCTCAGACAGCAAGAAATCATTATTCTCTTGCTTTTATATTTGTACAGGGTAGGCCTTCATTGTACTACTGTTTTTCTATTTATTTATGAGTTTTTTACGATGCTTACATGCACTACAATAAGAGGACTAATATTTGATCTAAGGTTGCATGGTGTACCAATAAACCTTTCCTATTCCATTAATAATATCTTTATGCTTAATTAATAGCTTTTCCAAAAAAATAATCTATATCCTGATCATTTCAAGGGAACTAAAGTTTGATCCAACGATGGAAAAAGCAGTGCCTTTTATGGTTTATTACTATCTTTTTGTAAAATAAGAATTATTTCTTACTGCATAGATCCATAAATTACTTTTTATATTTTATTTGGTTTTCTTATAACCCAGCCAATGTGGAATATAGCATCACATATAAAAGAAACTCACACTGAAATTTCGCTAAGTTAGGAGCCAGAGCCTTTTATGAATTCTTATATAGTGTATAATTAATAAAATTTTAAATTTAATTGTACTAATTTATTATATACAACCCTTCAGATAAATCTTAATATTTCCATAAATAATCATCTATTACTTATATTAAATCTATATAAAATATTGATGATAATTAACATATATTAATTAATTACGTAAACTAAATAAATTTGTACATATTGGTTTAACTCAAACTTATTCAATTTATTTTAATAGTACTATTAATTCATTATCAATTATCTATATAAATTTAAATTTCTATATATTTACAGAAAATTTCAACTCAACAATAAAATCAATAAAATATAAAATTAACTTGTTAAATAAGTCGTTATTTATTTCATCATAAAACACCTAATTAGTCACAAATCCAAAATAATTTTCATCAATTTACAAATAAATATAACTTTATAAAATCTCAAACAAACCCTAACATGTACAAATCATATATTCATACTATAAATTTCTATGAAAAAAGGTTATAAAACAAGTGAACGCTAAAATTAAATACTTATACTATAAAAATATACGATAAAAATTAAAATTTTAAAATCGAGTTCATCTAACAACATGGGTAGTTTTGCTTACTTAAAGTGGAGAATTCTCAATAAAATTTGAATCAGAATAAGAATGTTGACAAACTAATTAAGTGTTAGGATGGTTGGATTTGTAATAGAAGATTGATTTGTAATAAAAAATAGAAAGGGGGTGTGCTTTTTGTTGCAAAAAAATAAATAAAAGAAGACAAACAAATGAGAAGGGAGAGAGAAGAGTCATTGTGAAGTCATAATTAAATATTACAGAATGAATTTAACTAGCATATTTAAATTCATCGATAATTCTATTTATAAAAATAATATGTCATCGTATTTTTTTAATTTTTTTCATTGTAATTTTTTATATATATATCGAGTGAATATTTCTATCAATATTTACTTATAAATATAATAAAAAAATATTCAGTTGGTAAAATTTACCGTAATTTATTAATAAAAATTTTGTTGGTGTTTTTGTTTATAGTACTGTAACAACAAAAGGTGTTAGAGTTGTGAATTAATCTGTCTGCTTTTTCAATCAAACATCATAAACCAAATTAGGGTTTGGGGTAAGTGTGGTATAAGCAGAGATATTCTGATTAGAGTCACTTGAGGAGTTAGAAGTAGGAGGAGACGTCATTGTTAGGGCAGAAAAGGTATAAAGAGGGACGGATTGACAAAGAGCATTAGAATCTAGATCACATGATAAATTAGTATTTACTATTTACTTCGTTTTTTTATTAAAAAAAATGAATACAAGACCTTTTAAATATAAAAAAAATTCTCTTATTACCAGTTGAGCTGAATGTTCGTTATTTATTTATTATTTACCTCCTAGTAATTAGCAATGCAATGAATTTATTTATTGAATAACCAGGTGGCTTTTCGTGGGAACGGTTTTTTCAGACAACTTGTAATTATTTACTATCCCTTTCCATTTACAATCATGACAAATTAATATTTATTATTTACCTTCTAGAAATTAGGAATGCAAAGGTGGCAACCCTTCTAATTAATATCCGCTTCAAACTTATACGTGTCAGATCTTCATATGTCCATATCATTTTTTAATTATTGCTTCTATTTTATTATACTATTAAAATTTAGATTAAGGTAGGATTATAATTGAAATTCTATTAATATGGTGGAGTAAAAGGCTCCCGAAGCTAGTGCACAACACAATAAATGAAATTAAGTATTTAAATTTAAAACTTAGCAATAAAAATAATATTATGAAAACTGAGATTTAATGTAGTGAAATAAATAATTTTGAATTCCTTAAGTTTAAAGTGTAATATTAACTCACTAGTCTATCTATTTTTTGAACTAGAAACTATTTAATCTTCTTTCTTACTATCTAGCTCCCCATTTTTGCTCTCTAATTTTTTGTTTATATATTTTTTAATGCATTTCAAAATATAATTCTGATATTGTATTTTCTTTGATACTCGTAATTTCATTTTGAAACTTTACTACAAAGAATATACCATATTGTTAAACATTTAAAAATGAAAATTAAATTTCATTTTTAGTTAAATCAGCGGGGTATTTCATTAATTGTCAAAAAAAGACGAACTTTTTTTACTCGCTCTCGAAATTTCAAGGATACCAACGTCAACGAAGCAGAGACGGAAAGAAAGGAGTAGTAACAGCTAGCAGGCTACACTTCCCTCGCTTTACTTGCTTCTAGTTTTCATTCAGAGCTTGCTTCTGGTAAATTACTTTCCAAGCACCAGAGTTTTCTTCTAGTCACTCGCTACTTGTCATGCTTCTCTGATCTTCTTTTTTTTTCCAATCTTTCTTGCACACACCAAGTGTTTGTCGTTATTCCTACGTGAATGGTGAAGCGCTTTTTACCACTGTAATCTATTTCTTGAATCAATACTGGTAATTGGGTTTTGTATATAATGAATTTTTCAAGATATTTCATAATGGGAATGGGGTTTCAGTTTGATGTTTATGTTGTAATATCACTAGAAGCATAACCTCTTGAAGTATACGTGTTCCTTCGTGGTTTTGTTTTCTTTGAGTGGAATTTGTAATCTTTTTCATCATGGGGTTGCTGGAAATGTTTTAGTTCTTGCATCCATGTCTCTTGTTTGCGGGGATTCCGTTGCTGTTCCACTTTCTTTTTGTTTTGTTTTAATATTCCTTTAGTGTGATATGGTTTCATTTTGCTTACTTTGTTTGTGCTTGAAAAGATTTAGAAATTTCAGATGGTGAAGCTCTTGAAATTTTGAAGGTAGCATCATCACCTGGTAGTCTGATGGATGGATTGGATGGAAGCAATGCTATTCTACAACAAGAACAACAACAACAAAGCCTCAATCCCAAAGACTGGATTGCAGTTGGTAGTTTATTTTGATTTTAGTCTTGTGTCGTGTCCAACTTCTCCTAGGGTTTGTTGTTAGTCCTAATACAGCCAAACAAGATTTGTAATGTTGTGACAACGATTAGCTGGTGATATACTTGGCTACAAAACGATTCTGCCAATTGATACTTTTGTATGCTAGACACTAGACTAGACACTTTGCAATTCATCTCGCAAGTGTGACCACGTGACTTTTCATGCACTACAGAAATGGTTTGCGGTTGAAAGTTGCTTACCTTTGCTAAAGGCACATATCTGCTCATTTTAAATTTAATTATAAACTTCTATTTAAATTTTTGGTTACTTAGAACTTAATGGAATGAAATGATCACAGTTTCTCTCTCTGTTGTGTTATGTTATGTTATAGTTTAACATATAAACTTTGACCCCTGAACAATATGTGTAAAATGTATCAGCTTCAGTTCAGCAAGTGCACGATAATGGTTATTGGATCCCCTCTGCCTGTTTTCGTATCTTCTACGTGAATTAATTGAATGCAATCAGCTCACCACTTGCATCTTTTTGTGACTACAGATCCACAAAATGCCTGGGATCTGCTTCATGAAGAGAGGTCTTTGATGACACGCCTTACCACATCCTGTGCGGATTTGGATGACATCCTAGGTGGAGGAATAAGTTGCAAACAAGTTACAGAAATCGGTCTGTCATCATTTCCTCTTTTCTAAGTTAATGAAGCTATGAGTTTGTGAATTTATAAATTCTTTGAGCAATAATAGTTCCTGAATTTCTTGTTATCAGGGTTTTTTTTTCTAATTATTTGTTGTTTCCTATTCTTTATAGGTGGAGTACCAGGCATTGGTAAAACACAGCTGGGGTATGCGATCTTATCCTTTTGTTCTGTATTCTTTTTCATCTGCACACTGCACCTTTGTTGGAGAAGCATAGTTTATATTTGAATTCACAGGATCCAACTTGCTGTCAATGTTCAAATGCCATCTTATTGTGGTGGCCTAGGAGGAAAGGCAATTTATATAGGTAGTTCATGATGTTTGTTGTATGTTTTATTGCTTTCGGAGCAGACCTTTTGTTATCTTTATGCCATTAATTTGTTGAAATTATGCCATGCTTAGATACAGAAGGTAGTTTTATGGGAGAGCGTGCTCAAGAAATTGCTGAAGCATGCATAGAGGACATTTCAGAATATAAAAGGTTCTTACACAAGGATTCACAAGCCTGCCAAGGTGAAATCCAGGGCAAGGATGTCCTACAAAACATATACTTTTTCCGCATCTGCAGTTATACAGAGCAAATTGCCCTGATAAATTACTTGGAAGAGTTCATTTCAGATCACAAAGATGTAAGTGATGTAGTTAGATGCAAGAAGTGTCTCAATTTGTTCTTTTTCCATGGGATGCTGTAGTATGCTTCTGAACAGTTTTCCATCGCTGTGTACTCCTACTTATAATTGCTAATAGAGACACTTCTCTTTGGTTTAATATTTGACAAATAAATTTCCAATTCTCTTGCTGCTTTTCCTTGCATGAACTAAAAAGCTATAGGGCCAAATTATCATTTAGTGCATTACAGTTGTTACCCCTTGATTGATTATCCAATTTTTTACCAGGTTAAGATTGTTGTCATTGATAGTGTTGCTTTCCACTTCCGTCAAGGTTTTGAAGACCTGGCCCTCAGGACCCGAATACTTGGTGAAATGGCATTAAAGCTTGTGAAGCTTGCAAAAATGTGCAATTTAGCGGTAACAAATATATGTTCAATATATCATGGATTTCTTTCTGTCCCCTCTTCCCCTTTCAGAATCTCAGATATGATATGCAAACACCAGTTGACAGAGCTGAGAAAAGATTTTGGAACTGTGTTGATATCAGTATATTTTGAGCATGCTTACCACTTATCTCATCAGTATGATGTTGCATGTTTCCTTTGGGAAAAGAATAATGATGCCATTTATGCAGTTGTCATGCGACAGGACTTTGTCTTAAATTTGGCTTGTTCTTTATTATCCTTTTGTCACTGATTCAGGACTTTTTTGCTCTTCAAGGTGGTTTTATTGAATCAAGTGACAACTAAGTACATGGAAGGTTCCTTCCAATTATCATTTTCATTGGGTAAGCTCAATCTCTATTGGCTCCCGACTTACTAAAATTTGTTCTTTGCATGGTTGCTGAAGTTATTGGCATGTCGTTTTTTGTTTTTCTATAGCTTTTCTAGTCCATTTCCCGTGTCACTTGGATCTCTTAACTGTGTTGTTTCATGATGCTGTGTAGGTGATAGGTGGTCACGTTGTTGCACTAATCGGATCATTTTGTACTGGAACAGAAATGAACGATATGCATACATTGACAAGTCACCTTACCTTAGACCAGCAGCAGCACCTTATTCTGTGACTGGTAGAGGGATCCGAAATTCTGCTCCGCACTGTAAACGTAGTAAGCTGGTTTAAAAATTTTCACAAGGACATTGTACAGGCTGCAGTTTCATTTTCTTTATCAATAATTTTTTTTTAAGGAAATAAACCAGAGGTTGCATGGTTCTATCTATTAATTTGCAAATGAAACTGAGTTTAGAAGTAGAATTCAGACGTGGTGAATTATTGTAATCTTGATTCCTTGTTTGTTTTCATTCCAGCATCATATCATGAAACAAAAGCGGTTCTCATCAACTCAAGTCCAGTTTTGATCATTGTTTGGACTCATTTCCTGAACTGCAACCTGGCTATCTGGAGTTGTCGGACAGTGGTAGTGGTTGTGGTAAAGATTATTTTTTAATATATTTTTTATTTAAAAATATATTTAAAAAATATTTTTTATACTACTATATTAAAACAATAAAAAACACAAATATTTAAAAATTAGTGAAAACATAAAAAAAAATAGTAAAAATTAGCAAAACACTATACGCTTTTAATATTACTGTTTTCTACAGATAAGATTTTTTCAGGCTAACATTACTTGTGTCTGTTATCAATTGAGATTTTTCAATTCCTTAATGTCAACATTTTTAATTTGATTTTCACAAATGGTACCGACATGAACATCGACAAGAGGTGGGATGGCTTCTGTTGGAGACTTTTACTGGTATTTTGATGTGATTGAACCAGCAGAATGATCGACAATGTGGGCAGATTAATCTAGCAAGCTCCTTTTGTAATTCCTTGCTAATATAAATTGCTCACCAAATTAAAGATTATGTGGCTGTTAACATTTGATTGGGTATACTTCTGAGTATCAGTATGGTAAAAGTTCAGTTTTAAAATGTTTTTTTTAAGAAATATATTAAAATACTTTTTTTATTTTTAAAATTTTATTTTTAATATTAATATATCAAAATAATTTAAAAATATTAATTTTAAATAAAAAAGTTAAATTTTAAACAAATAGTATTTTGACCGCGCTACAATCTAGCAGTGCTGAAGGTTCATCCTTGTTTATTTTTTACATTTTAAAAATATTTAAAAAAATTAAAATTTTTTTATTATTTTATTTACTTGAAATTAATATTTTTTTTATATTTTCAAATAATTTTAATATACTAGAATTAAAAATAATTTTTTAAAAATAATAAAATATTATATTAATATATTTTTAAACAAAAAATACTTCACGTTTTCTACCGACACAGTAAGCTCATCGAAAGAAATATAGATGGATTTATCATTTTGAAAGTTAAGTTGAACTCCAGATGTTTGCACCTAGAAATAAGAGGAATATAATATAATATATGATATGGTTGGTGAGCATGTGAATAGGAAGTATAGTAAATTATAACAACCATTAACCAATGAGGCTGCACCACATTGGTGAGCATACGGATCTGCTTAAATAGTAATCAAAATTGTAGGCAAATCACGATGGGCTGGCTTATGTTGAATGACAGGATTCTCTAACCTAATTTTGAACAAAATCTCAACGCAAAGCAATTTACTTGCTATCATCCACCGATTGCCAACAACCCACTGCCTTTTGTTTTTGGTACACCTACCCCAGCCTTGCCCATTGTGGGATTTATTTGAATTTTTCTTCATTTTAATATTATAGGAAAAGTTGTACACTCAATCATGTCACGCTAAATAACACTTTATTCGTAGCCCCCAGCAGTTTATGTTATTTTTTAAAATATTAACATATCAAAATAATATAAAAAAATTGCTTATACTTCCAACGGGTTTTTTTTTTCATGACTTTGACTCTTAAAAGTGAGAATTTAGAAGAGTGTATTTTCTTGAATATATTATATCGATGTGAATAATATATTCTTACGATTACTTTAGAAATAGTTAATTTAAAATGAACTGTAAAATGACTTGAAAAAACTTTACTTGTAAAAATAAAATAAAAATATATATTGTTATATGCCAGGCTTGTTATTTTATTTAAAATTAATAATTTTGAGCATGGACGTCTAGATTATGATTTTTATTCTATTAATGATCAGTCTATTTTTTATCAACTTTAATTATTAAGATTAAATTTATTTTTTATTGGGTGTTAAACAAGCTATTTACACCTTTATATAAATTTAAATCCACTGACGCCACGATAAACGAATCTTGTATACTACCAGCAACCATCCTCTAAAAGTCAAGTGACCTTCTCAATCCCCGCGAGGTACTTGGAAAAGGGCAGATGGGACTTAGAAATTATTTAATCTAACCACTAGAATTATACGGCAAATCATATTGAGTTACTCTCACCTAACTTCTCGATTTTATAGTTAATATTATTAGAAATAATATAAATTATATTTTATTAATTAAAAAGTCACGAGTTTGTATTTTACTCTTGGGCAGATATTTAATTGCTCTAAGGTAGCTTCTTAGAGTAATATCTCATAAATCAAGCTATCGTCAAGCCACCATGAATTTAGTTTGCTGGAAGCAGCAAGCAGAGTCCGCGAGTGGAAAGAATGGAGAGGGATAAAATCCAGATGCTCAGATGCTCTTTGGCCTTTTACACCACTTGGTTTGGCTTTTGGTTATTATAAATAGACCACCAATGAGAATGTGATATGGTAGTTTTTTATTTGAAAAGATAAAAATTATTGGATAAAATAACAACGCCGCCGCCGCCGCCGCCATCCTCCTCCTCTAGCCTTACCTAGCTCCGCTCATTCTTTTGTTTGGATCGCAGTGTTTGAAACCCACCAAATTAAGATTAATTTTAAAATAAACTATGAAAGGTAACTTTCAACCATAATTTAAATAAACATTTCAAACAAAGACAAATTAAGTATAAAAATGTTTTGTAGAAAATAAATCAAAAGAATTTTTTTATAAAAAAGATATGGATTAAATTGGAGAATTTTAAATTTCGAGCAGGACACGATTTTTACTTTTGAGTAAAACAAATTGTAACGCAGTTATTTTACTAAATTATATTCAAATCTTTCTAGCCATGTGTATTAATGAATTTTAAATTAAAAAAATAAATCAACTTGTATAAATAATCTCAGATAAAACCTATCATTCGTTTATATTTTATTTTAGTTTCTGAATTTTCTAAAAAAACTATTGTTTGTCTTTATATTTTATTTTTATTTATAAATCGACCCTTCTTAGAAAGTTTCCTGATCCTTTTATTTTAAGATTATATTTGAATCCTTTAAGAAAAAAATCACAACTAAATCCTTGAATGATTATTCGTCTATAATTCTTCATTCCATGGTTATATATATATATATATATATATATATATATATATATATATATATATATATATATATATAATGTAAGAAATCACCAGATAATATTTCATCACATTACAGCTTTAAAAATTATATAATTAAATATAAGAATGCGGTCAATTAACATATCATATCATATCATTTGATCATTGCATTCTAACTAGATATATTGCCAAGGATTTCATTTCCTTTTCCTTTTTTTTTTCAATAGTACATTATAATTTACAGAGCAAGATAATTTACTTAGAAGCTTGCTGGTGCTAGTTACACAATGCCGAGAAACAAATAAAAAATAATAAAAAAATTATGTTTGGAGAAACCAAACTCATGTATAAAACAACTATATAGAAGGTAGTTTAGTGGTAAAAATTTGAAATCAAGGATTTGTTTTTTCTGTGATTTCATGTTCGAGTCATGTGGTTATTAATATTGATGATCACTAGATGCTTATCTAATTGTTAATTTTAGAATCTGTGAGGATTAGTAGAAACGCGTATAAACTAGCCTGAAACCTACTTGAATAAAAAAAAATCATGTATAAAAAACAAGCATCAGTACATACACTTCGTGAGTTTATTCTGATACAAAAATTCAACCAATTTTTTGTTTTACTGAATCATTAAGAAAAGAAGCATAGAAATGCATATCCAGCAACATCCCATTTTTCATCCATGCATATTATGAAATTCTATATTTTTAATATAAAAAGCGATCAGTGAAATTCAAAATTTAACAAGTAAAGTCATGATAAATAATTTTTTTCATGAATATTTAAGTTTTGAAATAGATGACTTGCTTTTTTTATAAAAAAAATTGCATTCTTTTAGCTGAATTGAAAAACCACAACTATATATATATATATATATATATATATATATATATAACAATTAAAAATCAAAAGTTTTTTCTTTAATAAAAATATTCTAGGAAAGGAAAAAACTATTGATTTTTAATTGTTATATATATATATATATATATATATATATAACAATTAAAAATCAATAGTTTTTTCCTTTCCTAGAATATTTTTATTAAAGAAAAAACGAAAGGCAGAGCATTTTCCAAAGTCCTACCCATAGTCAAAGGCATAGATTCTATCTCTTCCTCCATTTCTATAAATCCAATGGTCAAGAAAAAAAAAGAAAATGAAAGGCAGATAATTTTCCCATTCCCTACCCACACTCACCGGTCTAGATTACACCCTCCTCCAAATCTAACGTTAAAAGATCAACCAAACCAGTTGTCTCTCTGTACATGCGAGAAGTCCAATGATAAATGTAAGTAAATTATTTAATTAGTCCTTTTAATTTGTATCTAATTATAAATCAATCCTTTAGTTTTTAAAACATATAGCCTAGTCATTAACTCTTGTTGACCGCTTGTATTATTGATATAAATCTGGGTTTCTTCCTCTCTCTTTTTTTCAAAATCCAACTGTGTTATTTTATAATTCTAAATTCTTATAGAAAAAACCAATTAGTGGAGTTAAGTAGAAAATTAAGATGATTTAATAAGAAAAAGGCCAATATGATTAAATTATGTGTTTTCAAACACGAAGTATTAAGTTATAGTTTTTCTAAACATGAAGGACTAAGCGACTAATTTATTCTAAATTAAGGTTGTTGTCTTGCCCCTTGCCTATCTGCCTCTTTCTTTCTAAAATAAATTTAGCTCTTCCTAAAAATATCAACAGACCCAACAACCGTAAGAGAGATAGAAATACAGAGTTCAGTCTTTCAGAATTCAAGAATGGCTTCCACTTCTTCTCTTACTCTGTCTCAAGCCCTTTTGGCTGGAGCTATTTCTCATCACGCCACTGACCAACGCCGTGACAACCGCCTCTCTCTTGTCTCCCTCCCTGCTTTCTCCGGCCTCAAATCCACCACCTCCACAGCCTCACGCGCCACCACAACAACTAACCGCCGGCGTCGCGTGTCTTCCCGTCATGTAAGGGCGGCGGCAGTGGAGACATTGGATGCGACGACAGAGACTTCACTGGTGGAGAAGTCAGTTAATACAATTAGATTTCTTGCTATTGATGCTGTTGAAAAGGCCAATTCGGGTCACCCCGGATTACCTATGGGGTGTGCTCCGATGGGTCATATTTTGTACGACGAGGTTATGAGGTATAATCCGAAGAACCCATACTGGTTCAATCGTGATCGGTTTGTTTTGTCTGCTGGTCATGGCTGTATGTTACAGTATGCTCTGCTTCACCTTGCTGGTTATGATAGTGTCAAGGTTGGTGCTTTCTTTATTCTTGTTTCTTAAATTAAATTCTGATAGAAGTTTTGGATATTTTAAGGTGTTTTTGTTATGTGTTTTTTCATGAGAAATGGATCTGGATTTGTTTTATTAAGTAACCAAAGATAACCCAACATTTTATAGTACCATTTCTTGATGTCTAGATGTTTTTTGTTTGTTTGTTTGTTTCTGTTATCTTGATGCTATCGAGTGGCTTTCAAGTGCTTTAAAGATGTTGTTGCTTGTACAAAATCAGGCTTGAATTATGCAATGGGGCTAAATTATGCTACGGTCCATGTTCATTGAGCTTTTGATTTTAATAGGAAGAAGACTTGAAGAGTTTCCGTCAATGGGGAAGCAGGACACCTGGACATCCTGAGAACTTCGAGACTCCTGGCGTTGAAGTCACAACTGGTAGGATTAAGAGTTTCAACTTTAAACTTTGTTATCTATAATTTGATATTTTATACGTGCTCGCGAAAATTCAAAAGTAAAATTTAATATTTTCGTCTGTAGGTCCTCTTGGACAGGGTGTTGCCAATGCTGTTGGTTTGGCACTTGCTGAGAAGCACTTGGCTGCTCGCTTCAACAAACCGGACAGCGAAATTGTTGACCACTACACGTATGATAACTGTCTCAATCCCGTATCTTGTTAGTGTTCTTCCATGCCAACTTATTGAGCCTTATATTATACGGCCACATCATCTCTGTGTTGGTTTTCATTTAGATATGTTATATTGGGGGACGGTTGTCAAATGGAGGGTATTTCAAATGAGGCTTGCTCCTTGGCTGCACATTGGGGGCTTGGAAAGCTGATTGCTTTCTATGATGACAACCATATCTCCATTGATGGTGACACTGAGATTGCGTTCACCGAGGATGTTGACAAACGTTTTGAGGGTCTTGGGTGGCATGTTATCTGGGTGAAGAATGGAAACAATGGATATGATGAGATTCGGGCTGCCATCAAGGAGGCCAAGGCTGTAAAAGACAAACCCACTTTGATCAAGGTTAGACATATCATCTCTTGTGGTTTGTATTGAAGTGAGATGGCAAATTAATTTGTTACATTGATTAAATCATATCAGACGTCTTCTGATTAGCCATTGATAGAACACTATAGTGGTTCATTGGTGGCAACATTGGAATTGCTATTAAAAATATTCAATAAATTAATTGGATGGTATGTTTTAAACTTTCCATACATTTTTATTTTCTTTGAAGGTCACTACAACCATTGGTTATGGATCTCCAAACAAAGCAAACTCATACAGTGTCCATGGGAGTGCATTGGGTGCCAAGGAAGTTGATGCTACCAGGCAGAACCTTGGATGGCCATTTGAGCCTTTCCATGTTCCAGAGGATGTTAAGCAGTATGTAAACCAAGATTATGTTTCCGTCTGTTTATCATGCTACTTGAGTTGATTTGGTATTTATAAACTGTCTGGCTTTTTCTTAGGCACTGGAGCCGCCACATCCCAGCTGGTGCTGCTTTTGAAGCCGAATGGAACACCAAGTTTGCTGAGTATGAGAAGAAGTATAGTGAAGAAGCTGCAGAGTTCAAGTCTATCATGACTGGTGAACTACCTACTGGTTGGGAGAAAGCACTTCCCGTGAGTGTAACCTCGACAGTTGTTTTTGCTCTTAATCTTGCCATGAGGACCTCTTTGGTGTTTCTATATTTGCATCACCATTAACATGAGCGGTTTATTCTGTCATAATTATGGATGCTGGAAATGGTGTTCCACAATTTGTGCACTCAATAAACTGCCCCACCCTTCAATGCAAAACACAGTTATTAGCAGGGTGTAGAATTGGCATGCCCTATTTGTGAATTTTTAGAGAAGTGCTTGTGCAAAATTATGACAGTCAGTAGATGTTGCATTTGAAATAAGGGTAATCTTTTTCTAACTTTTTTTTTAATTAATGTTGCAGACATACACTCCCGAGAGCCCAGCAGATGCTACCAGAAATCTATCTCAGCAAAACTTAAATGCACTTGCAAAAGTGCTCCCTGGTCTTCTTGGTGGCAGTGCGGATCTCGCCTCATCTAACATGACCTTGTTGAAAATGTTTGGGGACTTCCAAAAGGATACCCCTGAGGAACGCAATGTCAGGTTTGGTGTTAGAGAGCATGGAATGGGAGGCATCTGCAATGGCATTGCACTTCACAGTCCTGGCTTGATTCCCTATTGTGCTACTTTCTTTGTTTTCACTGACTACATGAGAGGTGCCATAAGGATTTCTGCTTTGAGTGAGGCTGGAGTCATCTATGTCATGACCCATGATTCCATTGGACTTGGAGAAGATGGACCAACCCATCAACCAATTGAGCACTTGGCAAGCTTCCGTGCAATGCCCAACATTCTGATGCTCCGCCCAGCTGATGGAAATGAAACTGCTGGTGCATACAAAGTTGCTGCCCTCAACAGGAAGAGACCCTCTATCCTTGCCCTCTCCAGGCAAAAGCTACCCCAACTTCCTGGAACCTCCATAGAGGGAGTTGAAAAGGGTGGCTACATCATTTCAGATAACTCCTCTGGTAACAAGCCTGATGTCATCCTGATGGGTACTGGTTCAGAGTTGGAAATTGCAGCTAAAGCTGCCGAGGAACTTAGAAAGGAGGGCAAGGCTGTGAGAGTTGTCTCCTTTGTTTCATGGGAGCTTTTTGATGAGCAATCAGATGCGTACAAGGAAAGTGTTCTGCCAGCAGCTGTAACAGCTAGGGTTAGCATTGAAGCTGGATCAACATTTGGGTGGCTGAAGCTTGTTGGATCCAAAGGCAAGGCTATTGGAATTGACCGGTTCGGAGCAAGCGCACCAGCAGGTACAATATACAAGGAGTTTGGTATTACCGCGGATGCTGTTATCGCAGCAGCCAAAGAAGTTAGCTAGGCGGATCTATATTCGTTCATGATATCTTGCTAAATGCGCATTTGAGGTTTGGATTAGAAAATACAGAGAGGCTGTTCCGGGAGATCTGTTTCATTACTTGGCCTCGTTTGTTTCAATAAAAGACTCAGATTAAATATTCTTCTGCTGCTTGTAAGTGGTCAGTTGAGGAACCTGGATCAAAGATAGAGTTTAGGTTTATGAATAATCCTGAATTTGTAACAACTCTTGGACCTCTCTTGAGTTTTGTAGTTTTTTTTGGTTACTTGAATGAGTTGAAGACGAATTATTATTTTTCCTTCATGTTATTAAGCAGCGCAAAGGTATTTGCTCTGATTCTCAGTTTTCATCTCTTTTTTACTTGTCTGCTGTGTTACAAAAATGATATCACATTTCAAGCTGCCAGATTATGGAGCGATGGCTAACTAAAGAAGTTGAAACTGCTAGGGTCCACTTACGGCTGTGGAAGGAAGGGAGACCTTGACCAGTCGATAATTTGTGGTTGCTGGAGCTCATAATCTCAGCTTCCTATCTATACATGTTACATCATCCTCTACAACCAAAAGCTACTTTCTATTTTGTTTCTAAATGCACACAGGTAGAGTTATTTAGGGCCTATCTTCAAGACATCTACAATGGTTTTATCTGATGTCTATATCGTCGCATTAGTCACATTCATGAAAGAATTTTATTTATCCACAGCATATTCTCCCTCTAGGGTTGGGTCATTGCCTCATGGAGATCATCCATAGACCAGGCAGGCCCAGAATATATCTTTCTGCTCTGAGATAACTGGGCTCAGTTTATCCCTTCTAGCAGCCAGTATGTCACAGGCAATTCCATGCTCAGCCACTATAAGTGAGTGTTTGTTGTTTATCAACTGTTTTTTAAATTACTTTTCAAATTGTTTTTTCAGTTAAAAAAATATTAAATTAATATTTTTATATATATGTTTTATGTGTTAATGTAAATAATAAAAAAATTAAAATATGTATTAATATATTTCTAGTTAAAAAATATCTTTAAAAAACATTATAAATCTCATTACTACACACTTAAACTTGAAACTGCTATGTTTATTTTTTGGTTTTCGATCTTTCCATTTTCATAACTAAGACTTTTTCCTTAGCAAGTTTTATAAAACAAGAAGTCCAAGGTTAAGGTCTTTTTGACATTACAGAACTGTTGTTTTGTTATTTTTTAAATGTTTTGTTTTAAATTAATTTTTAGATATTTTTAGATATTATTGACAAAAATATATCAAAATTAACTGGTGTTAATTCCTGTTTTAACAAGACAGACAGACATGAACTAGTATCATGTCAATCCTTTCATTATAATCTTCTTATGTTAGGTTGAAGTCAAATCTTGACAGGCCTGCCAAACTTTTTTCGGAGTATCTATTGCTATGTGATTACTTTAAATTAAAAAAAAAAACATATATTAAAAAATTTTTTTTTTTTATTTTTTAAAAATTATTTTTAATATTATTATATCAAAATAATGTGAAAATATCAAAAAATAGTAATTTAAAATAAAAAATAATAAAAATAATTTTCTTGAAATATTTTTAAAATACAAAAATAAATATATAGTATAATTTGCTTGTGCCATACCCACCCACTTTTTTGGGGCCCACAAAAGGAAGCACAGTTGCTTGGTGCTAAACCAAACCTAAATGACTAGTAGCACATATGAGCCAGACAAAGGGTTGGTAACTTGGCATGGAAGCTGATGAAAGACTGGGGATATACACATTATACTGGATTTCCAAGATCAAAACCGGCGCACCCCTGTTCCTGGAGCCAAAAATCTCTAAACTACCCGCAATAAACCCTAAATAATGATTCCAGTGTACAATATTTTCAGCACAGGTACAAGCCAATCATAGCACAAAACCCTGTATTCTGCTATAAAACAGAGTAAGATTAAACAAACTAATAGCAAGCCAGAAAACTTGAAAAATTAAATGAAGGGAAACCTCATCAACATGCTTACCATATTGTATAATTATCAATTTCATCCTAACTCAATTAGAAATTAGACAATTTTCTTTTTGACAACCAAAACACCCCAAGAAAAACACAGGACGATTCCTGCACAGAAGAGCAAAAATGTCTAGTCTTTAACAGATTTGGGATGGAAATAAGAGCTAATGTAATAGTTGGACTAGATTTGGAATGAAATTGATAAAATTTATTGGATGGGGATGGAATTAAGAGTAAGGCAATAATTTAAGGATAAAAGGGGTTTCCAAAAAATAAAAGTTTGTTGGTGAATCCAAGTATCCAACTACAACTAAACAAACAAGCCCACCAAAAACTCGAGTAAAATCAAACCCCTTCAAAAAACCACGAAGAAAACACAGTGTGGGTGTTGTGTTCTTGTGTTGTACAAAGAAAAGAGAGACAGTGAAAGCCATGGCTCAAGTGAGCAAAATCAACAGTGGAGCCCAAAACACCTACACGGTACCTAATCTTTCGAAACCCCAGAACCCAAATGTTTATCTTCAATTTCCTTTAGATCACAGCTCATTAAAGGGTCTTCTTTGGGATTAAAGCAAAGTAAAAAAAACGGGTGATTGCAGACTAAAGGTTGGACCTTTAAAGGTTCTAGCTTCAGTTGCTACATCAGATAAGCCATCAATTGTACCTGGGATTGTTTTGCAACCCATCAAAGATATTTCTGGTACTGTTACTTTGCCGGGTTCTAAGTCTTTGTCTAATCGGATTCTCCTCCTTGCTGCTCTCTCTGAGGTAATGTTTTATATGTATATATGATGCTAGAAATTGCTTATTTCTTTTTTGGTTTTGACGTAATTTTTTTAGTAGCTGGCTTTGTTGCATTCTGGGATGTGAGTTTAATAGAATAGAATTTGAGAAACTGAGGCTTTATTGGTGGAAATGAAATTTAATAGGTGAATTGTTAGAGATTTGAGAAATGTGGTTGAAAGGAAAAAAAAAACATTAATATATAGTCAATGTCATAAAATAAACAAATTCAATACCAAGTTAAAAATACAAGCAACTACCAAAGACATTATTTTATGACATTGACTATATTCAGTAAAAAGACAATATACAGGAGAATGGACTCCACTGACAATGATGATTGTATAGTGAAATTCATGATAAAATAAAGATTATATAGTGATAGATTTTAACTTCTGTTTACTTTTACTTTCATATAAATAAAATAAATAGCTTTGAATATTGTATGCAATGTGTTTATTGTCTTACATTTCTTGGCCTGTTAACTTTATTGGCTGTCATTAATGCTTGTTTTCATCTGTCATTCAGGGTACGACTGTTGTTGACAATTTGTTGAATAGTGATGATGTTCATTACATGCTTGGTGCACTCAGAACACTTGGACTATGTTTGGAAGAGAACACGGAACTCAAACAAGTGATCGTAGAAGGTTGTGGTGGTCAGTTTCCAGTGGGAAAAGAAGCAAAGATTGATGGTGGACTTTTCCTTGGAAATGCTGGAACGGCAATGCGGCCATTTACAGCTGCAGTTACTGCTGCAGGTGGAAATTTGAGGTCTGTCTATATTGCTCCACTCCCCACCTTGTTCTTTATTTCCTTTTAAATAAATATTGATGCGGACAAAATTAATCTTACCCGTTTAGAGGGGTTGAATAGATGTGCTCTTTTGATCTTTCAAAGTTGGGTGGGGGCGAACTATGTGTAAAATACATTCCTACTGGGTCTCAACAAGCATCAGCTTGTCATAAGCATTAATCACTATCACAAAGTTGAATTCAGATTATAAGCTTGAGGTTGTATAATCCCCATAGGAACAACCCAAGTAGAATAGATTATAATTTCTCAGTGTCATTATGTATTTTGAAAGTTTTTACTTGGATCAATGGCCCAATTTTGTTCAGTTGTATAATTTTCCTGTAGAATACAACAATGGATGGCACTCACTTTATGAGAGTGCATCTCTGTGTCTTTCATATCAATCCTACTATTTCCAGAGCTCTGTACTTACAGTAATTCCTTCTTTTTTGTTGGTGGTATCATTCAATACACTTCAGCTACATACTTGATGGGGTGTCACGAATGAGAGAGAGACCAATTGGTGATTTGGTTATTGGTCTTCAGCAGCTTGGTGCAGATGTTTCTTGTTCTCCTACAAACTGCCCCCCTGTTCGTGTAAATGCAAATGGAGGCCTTCCAGGGGAAAAGGTGTGATTTCTGTCATCTTCTACGTTGATCTTTCCTGTTGTATAATATGTTTGATCCATCATTACTTCTTCCTTTTGTTTTTCTGGCATTAGGTATGGGTTAGGGCAGTGTATTGAACAACTAAGTGATCTTATGTTTCAGTCTAACTGCTAACTTGATTACTGCTTAATTCTTGAAAAAGGCATAGTATCAAATGAGGTGGTAACCCTGGTTGGTGATAGTTGAGTCTGGTTTGTGACTGATCAGAGTAGTCTTTCTGCTATCATTAAGAAAATATATGTTTTCTCATGTGTGCTCAATGTACATGCTTCTGGTTATTCATCCAAAATGAGATACTTGAACTTGAAACACCCATCACTTTGTTAATCATTCATTGAGCTTTCTTGGAAGGGCATCCATATTCTTCAGCCACCACAGCATAATACTTTTGCATTTTGAACTTGAATTTGCTTCTGTGAATTAAATATAGGCTTTGCTGGCAACTTCATTGTTAGTTTCTTTTTTAGAAATATATTTTTTAAACAAACACTCAATGCTGTTGTCATTAATGATGGAATGAATCATTCATAATTTATGTTTCCCTTGTCTTCATTTTCAGGTTAAACTCTCTGGATCGATAAGCAGTCAATACTTGACTGCTTTGCTCATGGCAGCTCCTTTAGCCCTTGGAGATGTGGAAATTGAGATAATAGACAAGTTGATTTCTGTTCCTTATGTTGAGATGACTTTAAAGTTGATGGAGCGCTATGGAGTCTTTATACAACATAGTGATAGCTGGGATCGTTTCTTCATTCGAGGAGGTCAAAAATACAAGTAGGTTTATTTAGTATTCACAGTGCATGAGCGTTTGAAATAATGTTGCACCCGAAGTAACATGCTGACAATTCAACCAGGTCTCCTGGAAATTCTTTTGTTGAGGGTGATGCTTCAAGTGCCAGTTACTTCCTAGCTGGCACAGCAATCACTGGTGGGACCATCACTGTTGAAGGTTGTGGAACAGACAGTTTGCAGGTATTTTTCTCATGTAACTATATTGGTCTTCTACTTGCATGTAATAATTTAAGGATGTGGTGTAGATATGCTTACGACATCCATTGCTTTCCACGTGTCAAAAATATTGTTAGATTTCTTCTCAAAATTTCATTCCACTGTCCAGATCGACTCCCTAGTTCCTAATAAATTCCATGGAGGGAGAGAATATCACAAATCCATCTTAATATTACATGCATCAGACAAGTACGGTGTATTATATGAATTCATTCGGTGCTTAACACCGATCTAACTAACTCAAGTTTCTTTTTGGTTGGAAATTAAGGGAGATGTAAAATTTGCAGAGGTTCTTGAGATGGGAGCTAAAGTTACCTGGACCAAGAACAGTGTTACTGTCACTGGACTGCCACGAGATTCTTCTGGTTGGAAACACTTGCGTGCTGTTGATGTAAACATGAACAAAATACCAGATGTTGCTATGACTCTGGCTGTTGTTGCGCTTTTCGCCAATGGCCCTACTGCCATAAGAGATGGTATGTTTAACCTTTTAAATGTGACAAATGGAGTACCTTTTAGCTTTTAAATAGAATGACACTGAGGGAAACTGACCTATATACTAGAAATTTATTATCTATATGATCCTAAACTTTCAAAACTATTTCATGTTGATAAACAGTGGATTCATGATTACTATTTGGTAGATCATGTTAGTTTGCCATTATGGAAAATGAGGACGGGGCTTAACTTCTGATTCTGAGAAAGAGCAATAAACATTAACCAACCTTATCTTTCAAAATCCATAAATACTCATCATTTGGCCTCGGAGTTCTAAAAGTCACACTGACCCAACAATAATGAATTGATAGTTAGATTTTTGTATTTTTGTCTGCTCATGCTAACAAGGAATTCCAGGATTCACAATTTTTCTCTGGTATGTAACTTGTCCCATTCTCTTGGTTTCTCTAATTCTCAGTGGCAAGTTGGAGAGTGAAAGAAATGGAACGGATGATTGCTATTTACACGGAACTCAGGAAGGTCAGTTTCAGAGGCTTTCTATTCATTTTAATTTCTACACAGAAGAGTACTTGATAAAACAATTTGCTAATGTTGACATCTGGGCTTTATGTTTCAGTTGGGAGCAACAGTTGAAGAAGGACCAGATTACTGTGTGATTACTCCCCCTGAGAAACTAAATGTATCAGATTGACACTTATGATGATCACAGGATGGCAATGGCATTCTCTCTTGCTGCTTGTGGAGAAGTCCCAGTCACCATCAAGGACCCTGGTTGCACTCGAAAAACTTTCCCAGACTACTTTGAAGTCCTTGAGAGGTACACGAAGCATTGAGTTGCACTTAAATCATTCACCATGTATACAAGAGAGATACGAGGCTATCCATTACCATGGTAGTCTGAAATCAACCCCCCCCCCCACCCCTTTTTTTTTATCATGTATCACGCTGTAATATTTTTTTATAATTATGCAAGTTAAACAAAGCATTGAGTTGCACTTAAACGACTCACGGCTGATGTTATTGTTGTGCTGGAGAATGGTCATCTCTGAAAGGAAAAGCCAAACTTAGTTAATTTATTTTTGACTCGAGAGAGAGTGAGTGAAGTGCTAGACCTTAACTATGAACTTAAATGGTTATATTTGTTCTCCATTAATCAATCAATGAATGCTTGAAGTGATTAAATCAATAAATTTTAATATTTTCTATCTTTCTCCCTTTAGATATATATGGGATGGAATTTGAGTTGAGCAGGTTTGTCTAACAGAACTTAATTCCACTCTCTAAGACAAGATTTTGGAGTAGAGGTCATCCTTTCCTTTTCCTAGTCTGGCCTCTTTTTAGAGTGATATCCAAGTTCATATTGTAGCTTTACGCATGACAATCTCAAGTACAGTTTTAATGGTTTGATTCCGGCATGCCGGAAATAAAAATCTAAAGAGTTAACTTTTTCACAATTGTGGCTTAAAAGTTACAATTCTTGGCCCCTTCTTGATCACAACATATAAATGCTCACCGCATTGGTTGGTTTCTAGCAGCTTTATCAATAATGAGATGCTTGTCTTTCTCTAATTGTTACAGCTTTTTGGGCTACCCTCTTACGCTTGACACTCATGACATTCACGTGCCTCTAGTCATCAAAGAAACTGGGAAGAAGGCATTGGTCTCCATATCTGAGAAATCTCACCTCCAAAGCTTTAGCTGGCACCGACTCGCAAGGCATGAAATAGGCATGGAACATGTTGCCCGAAGTATATAAATATAGAACTAGTTAGAGGGGCGCCCCTTCTGCGTTGTTATTATTATTATTATTTTTCATCAGGTTCTCACATGGGGTCTATAGTGTGCTCCTGGTGGGTGGTGGCTATGAAAATTACTATTTCCTTTGCTTTAACTTCCAAATATAGACTTGGATATAATTTTCTTCAACATCACTCTTCATTTTGAGCCACGTTGAGCTTTCAAAGGAAGTAAACTAGACTGCTGGCTTGTGATTCTACAATAATCTCAACATTACACCATTCCACATGATGCATAGCTAGCTGCTAGTCTAACATAACTTTCAATCTAAGACATCAATAAAGATTCATTAGAAGGGCTTTCATGCTTTTGCCTTCATTTCAAGTTTTGTGCTGCACTGTCAATGCTCACTACAATGTTGACTATCGCCACAATAACCCACTAATCTTTTGATAAAAACGTCACTGATCTGTCTTGCTTGGAAAGGATTGTGCTCCATTTTTTTAAATCTTTAATCCAGAGACAATCTTGTGCAAATTTAGCTATTGATCATGGTAAGCTAGAATAAGTATCATTATTACACTAAAACGGTACCCAGACCCACCAACAAATAATCACTCACACCTACTAAATTTATGATACTGCTTTATATAATGTATGAAGAGAGAATGAAAAAGAAAAAAGGTGCACCTATTATTTGGTCTATGAGGCAGCATTTTTCTTATGATTACTTAAAATTCCCTTTGACAGTGAAAAATGTAAAGTAAACTGCTAGAATTTTCATCATGATTCAAGTATAGTCATGTTTCCTATTATATGTTCTATGAAACTTGGTCATTTTTGGGTCTGGCCCTTTCCATAGTTTGAGTGAAAAAAGCTGAAAACTGGGACCAAAGTTTGCTTGAACACTCTTTTACCATAGGTACACAAGGATCATAAATACAGTCAATTACAAGAAGATTGGAGTTGATGAGATCTAAATTGATAGATTACTGCCATATGTTGTTATGTGATCAATGACAGTTCAAACCTAGTAGTTTACATACTTTGAACCTTGATGAAACTCAAAATTAATGAGAAAATTTACTCACTCACACATTTCAATGGTATGAAGAGTAGGAACGAGGAAAGAACTCCTTCATAATTACCCTCAAAACCTCATCCACATCGTCATCGCCACTCCTCCTAAGAAACTGCCTCTCAAGCCGCCATAAATAAATAAAGGGTGGGTTTGCAAATTTTGGCTGTCCCGGATTGAAGGTTTTCCATCCAGTCAAATCCAAGTACTACATATAGAAATGATAGAATTTTAAGCAGAATCCCTCTATTCTCCATTTCTCACTTTTGAAAATTCTCATAAGAACAGTCAAAAAAAATCTCTCACCCCCCTATTTTTAACAGCTCAAACCAAATTAACCTCAGCTTCTTTGACTCTTCTTGATCTCCCATCACCTAAAATTTAAACCACCTCCCCCCCCCCCCCCCCCCCTCTCATTCTCTAAATTCATGCCTCACCATTCTTTTCAATCACCAATTTAAACAAAAAATCAAGAACCCCTTTGCTCTTTATTCCTGTCAAAGAGAAAGTCACCAACAACAGCAGTCCATCCTTCCAAGAAACCAGAAATAAAAAACGATTCCTTATACCAAAAACAGCTAAAATAGCCAGACCTAAGCTCCCTTCCACCACCACCACCACCACCACCAAAAAATCAGCCACATTCCTTCAAACCCTAACAATAACCTCTCGCAATCAAGAAATCAAGAGAAAAAGAAAACCCATATTTTGATTTTTCAAGAAAATGTCTCATCTTGATCACACCCCATCAACACCAGGCAAATTCAAGATGGACAAATCACCATATTACTCAAGAACAAGGTGGCATTCCTCTGTAGCCAAGCTTACTATCTGGTCTTTTCTCTTCATTGCCGTAATCTTTGTCTTCTTTTATCGATCCCCGCCATCTTCATCAAACTCCGATCCATCACGCCGTTATCTTACTTCTGCTACCTGGGGCGGAGCTGCTTGGGAAAAAAGGGTCCGGACCTCTGCCCGAATCCGGTCTCGAAATGGGTTATCTGTTTTAGTGACAGGAGCAGCTGGTTTTGTTGGAACCCATGTTTCTTCTGCCCTTAAACGCCGTGGAGATGGTGTTTTGGGACTCGATAATTTCAATGATTACTATGATCCAACTTTGAAGAGAGCAAGACAAGCACTTCTTGAAAGAAGTGGTGTTTTTATTGTGGAAGGAGATATAAATGATGTTTCTTTGTTGAAGAAATTGTTTGAAGTGGTGCCTTTTACACATGTGATGCATTTGGCAGCTCAAGCTGGGGTTAGGTATGCAATGAAAAATCCTGCTTCTTATGTACATAGTAATATTGCCGGTTTTGTTAGTTTGTTGGAAGTTTGTAAAGATGCAAATCCACAACCAGCTATTGTTTGGGCATCATCCAGTTCTGTTTATGGGCTTAATACTAAAGTGCCTTTCTCTGAGAAAGATAGAACTGATCAACCTGCTAGTTTATATGCTGCTACTAAGAAAGCTGGTGAGGAAATTGCACACACTTATAATCATATTTACGGGCTTTCACTCACCGGGCTGCGATTTTTTACGGTTTATGGACCATGGGGGAGGCCGGATATGGCATATTTCTTTTTCACTAAGGATATTTTGAATGGGAAGACTATACCAATTTTTGAGGCTGCGAATCATGGGAATGTTGCTAGGGATTTCACCTACATTGATGATATTGTGAAGGGTTGTTTGGGTTCGTTGGATACGGCAGAGAAGAGTACCGGGAGCGGAGGGAAGAAGAAAGGGCCGGCACAATTGAGGGTTTTCAATTTGGGGAATACATCGCCTGTGCCGGTTACTGATCTTGTTAGTATTTTGGAAAGGCTTTTGAAGGTTAAGGCTAAAAGGAAAATTATGAAGTTGCCACGCAATGGGGATGTTCCATATACGCACGCGAATATTAGTTATGCTCAAAAGGAATTTGGATATAAGCCTACCACGGATCTGCAGACAGGGTTGAAGAAATTCGTGCGGTGGTACCTCAGTTACTATGGAAACAAGAAAGCTGTTGCGAGATGAGATGAATTCTTTTGGTTCGGTACTTGGAAAACATTCCTTGTTCATTATGATTCTTATAATTGTTTTTCTTAACATTCCGTGTTCTTTCATTGCACGATAATTGTCTTTGGTATATGTTTAATTGATGCTGTACAAGGAAGAATATCTTGTCTTCTGTTGAAGAAGAGTGTGTGGTTGGTGGATTCTGTTTTGTTGGGCACTCTGTGTGTGCTGTATCAAAACAAAGCCAGAACCATCCTTTTCTCTTGTTTCTGATTTTTGGAATTTGTAATTGTTGTAGTTTCGGTGCTGTAGAGTTCATGACTGATAGAGCATATGCTGATTGTTGGACATGTGTCAATCAATAAAATAGTATACGTTAATTTCATTTATTTGTTTTCATACTGAACAAATTGAATTTCATTTGACTATTGTATGGTGTGTATTCTTTTTCCACAATGGCTTGGTCTGTTGTTGACATCCATGATGAATACAGCTGCAACTATTTCATTTTTGCTTGTTGAGAATGACTTGGGGAATACAAGCTGATCAACTCTTTTACCTCTCGAGACCAGCTTGTGTCTGAGTTGTGGCATTTATACTTGATTCAAAAGTTCATCAAGTCCTTCCTTTGTTTTTTGCTGTTCTGAGTAAATGATAGATATTAGTTATGTGTTGCATTTGACCTAGAGGTCTATCTTGTTCTTTTTCATACATGATATTCCAGGATGTTGTAGCATTCTGTTAATGAATGTGATGCTAAAGGTCACATTTGCTGGTGGAGTTGATCAAATTTTGTATGCTTCCAGCTCTGCATTCGTAAATTTTCCATTGTAGTCTTGCTCTAACCTTCTGTTCCTTTTTTCATTCCTAGATATGCTATTTTTGGTCTATTTCTGATGCAATGCATGATTGTTGAGTTTCTTCTTTGGAATTTGATGTTACCTCGTAAGACAGAATATAAAATAGCTGGTTATTAAACAATAATTTGGAGGAGGTCAACCTTCACTGTTTATTTTGCTCATTCCCTGAGACTTTGAAGAATTCCCTTGAAAGCATGGCATTTTTACACTCCATTTATATTGCTGTATTCTATCTATATCTTCTTATCATGGAGGGGACTGTTTTGGTTCTTTGACAAGTTTTCCCCTAAAAATCAGAGAAATAGAATTTCAATTGTTTAGGCACAAATGGAGCAAGTGTTTCCTACTTTTGTTTGGTTTGGTATGGAGACCTAAACACAATGTTCTATAATTAGATTTGTTTGCAGTGATTGTGCTCAGACATTGAGATTTCAACAAGTAAATTTCCGAATTGGTCACACACACACACACAAGTTAAAGAGGCTATATACGATCTGCATGTCCTTTATATGAAAATTAGAGATCAGGGAGTCATTCTATTGACTTTTACCCCAGGAAAAAAACAGTGAAATTGGCCAGTTTCTTGCGTGTATTAATTAAAATATTTAAAAATAACTAAGGCATTTTTCTTAGCAGAAGGTGAAAAATCCGAAAATTCTGTCTTTTTTTTCCTATATAACTAACTTATGTATATTCAAAAAATGAAAAAGAAATAGGAAAAGAAATTTCTGTCCGCAAGTTTTTTTTACGTACATATACAGGAAACACAGGAGAGAGGAGATGCTCAGTTTGCTGTTATATTCCATTTCATGTATCCTTGTGTGCTGGAATAGCCTTTATTCCTCTCCTGGAAGGAGTAAGTTAATATTATTCCAAGTGGCATTGTTGATCCCAGCTTGGTGGATATGATTCTAAGAGTTTGCAGGCAAGAAACTTTCTTGCATGCCAATGAAAGATATTGCAGGTTGTTTATAAATAAATGCACTTGCTTTGCTTTTCATGCACTTGCTTTGCGTTTCATGCTTAGCTGGCTTGTTCCTTCCCCGTTTCAAATCAATATAAACCCTCACTGTCCGCTAAAAAATTGCTCTGTGATTAAGAGCTTCTACGCAAGTATTCGAGGCATTTTGGATAACTAGCGTTGCAATTACTTGTTTATTCCCCCCTTGTATACATAGGTGACTTCTTGATCACATCCTTATTTGATACATGGTTTCAAGGGATCGAAAAACTATAGTATTTAAAAATATAATAATTATTACTTTTTAAAATACCTTTGGCTTTTACATTGTAGTAATTTTTTTTAATTTTAAAAAATTTCTTTTTATTCAACACATCTAAATCATCTCAAAACACAAAAAAAAAAATTCAAATAAAAAATTTTCAAATTCCAAATATAAGTAATTTCAGGACAGCGCATGCTTGGACGCAGAGACCATACCGAACTATGTAATCCTATAACAGTGATCCAGTTATAAAATAACATGGAAGTGGCTTGTGTTCTTCGCAAATTGAAATAGGCGAGGGTAGCCCAAATTGGAACTCTGCTCACGTCAGAGTGGAAGCTAGACATCTTACATCTTGGGCCAAACTCACGTCAGTCCTCAAACCTTGCAAGACTCTTACATCTTCAGCAAAAACATCATCCATCCTCATTTCTTTTGCATTTAGATACTGGGAACTGATCAAACACAAATTAAAAGCAATTGAAAACTCAAATTATTATGAATTAAATCCAAATTGGGGTTGGGTGTGGAGGTCCAACAGATAGACAGAAAAAATGAAATGTAAACAAGCTATATATACTGCTAACTTAAATTGAGTTCTAAATTGTGAAATTAATTCTGCTGAAAATCTTTATTTGCAGAGGATCATGATCATGCATGGACAATACAGGATAAAGTAGCAATTCCACTCACTAGTTTGAATACAAATTTGCTTTAGACACTTTCCAGGGGACCCTAGTATACGGTTCACAGCACCCTAAACATTTGAGAGCAATTACATCTAGACATTGTCATGAAGGGAATTAGCTACAGAATATAAATACATTCATGCACACCCTTAAATTTCTGTCAAAATTATCATCGTGATAAACAAAAAAATCATTACAAATATCATATCACAAAAAAAAAAAAAAACCAAAACTTTAAGATTCACTTAATAGTTCCTCCGACAAAACAATTAAAAATAGGAAATTCAAATTCAATATTGCGAACCAGAAATGTTCTTAGTTGCATTAATAAAAACAATCCTGGACCTCAATCTTAAATTCATAAAACAAAATCATAAGTTATATATATAAAAAAAAAGACTTAATTAGTCTACAATTCTAACCTCAAGCTCCACCCAACGTTCAATGATGGTGAAGCAAGTAATCTACTTCCCCACATCATTAAAAAAAGAAATCAATCACTTGTTTGTGGACATGGAGCTCAAGTTTATCCAAGTGTTCGTTACTGATTCAACAATCAACATATATACACATTGAGACCATCAAGAGCAATCCAATACAAAAATAAATAAATTTTTTAAATTTCAATGGCAATTAAGATGCCATGGAGCTTTTCTAGTAGTAAAATGAAGAGCTTTGGTTGGTATCAACTATCAAGTCCTTTAATCCTTAAGCTTTTATCCTTATCCCAGCTTTTCTTGTTGCAAAATGGAGAGCGTTGGTTCGTATCAAGTCCCTTAATCCTTAATCAAGATTCTTAATTTTCTTTAAAGAAATAGTAATACTGGTAAGATGAATTTGGTCATGGGATTCCTCTAAAGCAGCAAGATCCAGACTTTTCAATGTTACAGCCGATGAGGTGTTGCGGATGTAGGGTTTTGTGTTTAACAAATTATATAAAGTTTCAGTTTTTTATAAAAGAACTAATCATCATAATTGGCAATCACAATCCGACTGGAAAAGTAGAATTACAAATCCGTTTGGGAACACAGTAAGGTAACTTTTGCTTTTAAATATTTTCAAAAAAATATATTTACTTTAAATTAATATTTTTAATAATTCTTGATAATTTTGGGAGAAACAGAGTATTATGCGTGGCATCGTTTTGACTTCTCAAGATGAAGGTCTTGAAAGGCGAACCACTTCTTTTCAAATTTCATTTTTCTCTTTCTCCATTTCTTTATTTTCTTCATGGAAAGAGATTTTTAAATTGTTTTCTTAATTATTCTTAATTATTCCACAGCTGGGTGCTTCATATAACGAAGTAAAAATAACTCTTAATGAGACTTATATCTCAAAAACACTGGATAGGAAGAGGATGATTGAAAGTCTGGTGATAATTGTTTTAAAAGATCAAGTCTTCCATGCATAACCTTCCCAGCTTGTAGCATTTTAAAATGATGAAATTAAAACGCTGTGGCAGTAACCATTAAAGCAAAGCAATCCCAGATACAACTAGAAATCATCATAGACAGAAAAGATCGTTATCTAAGCATGAAATGTGTCCAGATAGTGAAGTACCTTGCATGCTGTAATATTTGTAATCCATAAAGATATGTACAAGGAAAGAAGGAAAAAATCATCAAAATAGCTGGATAGTCACGAGCTACAGTTATATTCCTGTCACTAAATGTAACATTTGTCATTCAACTTTTTCTTGAAGCTCTCTCGTCATGGTTGTATGGAGTTTTCAGAAACAAAACCTAGATAGGAATGGCATACTGCAGTACTAGAAATTACGGTAGCAAAGTGGTCCTCTGTTCAGTGAAAAGTAGAAAAATCAAATTTGCAGCAACTTTGCAATTCCCATCTTTCCATGCCATCAGTCGCATTTGCAGCCAAAGATGCTGAATTTGTACCATCAGGATTTGAGATTTCATTAGCAGAGAGTCTCTGGTACCCACAAAACAAGCCAATTAATAGCCCGACATGATGCAGCAGAGCATTCATCTTCAGTTCTTTAAATGAAATCAGATGTTCCCTCCAGTAACAAAAAATCAAAGCTGAACTTAAACCCGCTGATACTACTCAAAAATCGTACTTTGTTCTCCCACTAAATAAAACAAGGCATAACATGTCAAAAATGTCAGAAGAGGAACTGAGAAAATTCCAAGACTCCAGCATTAGGCGTTTCCTCGATCCCTTGAAATGAACAACCTGTGTGTAGGAAACCAAGCAAGTGACAAACCAAAACTCCAATCTTCCATTAACTAAGTGCTTTTCTTTCCTTTTCTTTTATTGTTGGACAAAATGCAAGGAGTTTAAATCTCAGACAGTGATTAAGCTGATCATGATTATGACATTACCTTGACGTCCAAAGGCATGCCATGAAATTGGCCTGCCCCCTCAGGAGGTGTCCAATTATATGTGGCACATGGTAGAAATAGCACTGAAGCACCACCAATATTTTCTAGAAAAGCCTGTGCTTTGGTAAATCTCCTCAAATCAAATCTAGGATGTGATTTTACAGCCCAGGCAAGAGCTAACTGATCTCCAAGCATTCGAGAGGCACTCATAAACTTGGAACTGTAAACTTTTAGTACTTCTTGAAGGAAAATCTTCGCCCTGTGTTGCAAATATTTTACAGCAACAAGAATCATGTCTGATCAGGTTACATTTTATGGTTGCCAAAAAACTGTAAGGAAAAGCATGGATGACAAGACACTAAAAAAAAAAAATTATTCCTTGTGACTTTTGCACAGCAGGGGGGGGAAAACATAAACCAACCTGCAAAAGAAAAGGATAAAAAAACTCCAAACCATCCAACACCATGCCTACCCTAAGTAGCCATTTAGTTGTTGCAGGCCAGGGCTGGTGTTTCAAGAACATTGGCCACTAAACAACTGGAAATGTTCCAAATCCGTTTGCTTATCTTCATCACAGTCAAAAGGAAATAGAAGGAATAGCAAAAAAAACTACAAACTAAATACCTTAAAATTGCATCAGCGGTCCCCCTTACTGCTATAAATCCTGAATTTAAAGGTTGCTCCTTATTGTTCCGGAAGGTAAGAGCCAGGTGAAAGTTTGGGTGATCGTTAAACAAGTGTCCAAGGTCATCAACCACAGCTATATCAGAGTCAGTGAAGATGTAATGACTTATATGGCCTGGGTTCTGAGCAAGTTCCTCAAGCCTTGTTTCCAGAAAAGTCTATATGGACAGCACAAAAATTGGAAAAAAAATAATAAATCATTTTCATCAAAGATATGTATCTTCTTAATCTTCAATGTGCAAGACAGAAAATCAGAGAGAGAGAGAGAGAGAGAGAGAGAGAGTAAAAAAGAAAATAAACACTGTAATTAATGAAACTCATTGGGTGTGTAGAGAAAGCATGAAGTATGCCTTAAGAAACAGAACTATTAATCAAAAATAGAAATATGCTACCTATATGTCAATGTGATGTGCTCTTACAATGTAAGACCTGATCCTTTGAAGCATCAACTTGTCTCGCGAATAATCACCCTGAATGGGATACACAGTCACACTATTTCTACGCAATGAAAGATCAGAAGCTGGATCGGTCAGGATGACAACATTGCTCCGTGGCATTGTCACCTGAAAGCATACATGTGAAACATGGATTTGAACCAAATCTCCTATTATAAACAAGTGTAAACCAGATGACTGTAATTGCCAACTAGAAAGATGTAACTAACACACTTTAAACCAAAATTGTAATGCGATTATGCAAAATGGCAAGTGAATTTAAAGCTAACCAAAACATAATTAAAATGACACCATATCAAAATTAAAAAATTTGGGTCACAAGATTCTCTAGACTATTTCACAACCAGATGCTTGTAAGATGATAACCCGGTTAAATCACCTGGATAAAGTTAACGAAGACATTCAAAACAGCCATTGACCTCTCCATTCTAGTGTACGAAGCATTCCCAACAGTGACCAAATTTGATAATCTAGAGTCAGCTAATGAAGTGTTATAGACAGTAAAGACAGTGACAAAGGAGACGCTTTCTCCAGCATTCGAAGAGCTCGGCGTATGGGTCTTGTTCAGCGCTTTCGTGCCTGCTCCGCCATATGGAAAACGTTATAAATTACACATTGTATCAACAAAAAAAAACTTTGGCAGATTAAGAGGAGATTAAATTAAATTAAATTGTAAGAACCTTGGCATTGCAAGCGATTAGGCAAGCCTTGACCGGCAGCAGGCCCAAGAACTAAATGATCGAATTTCGTGTTCATTTTCTTCGGCGGGGGTTGTGCAGCTGGGTTCTGATGCAATTCTAGAACTGAAAAGGAGAGAAAAAGAATGACAGTATCATTCGTTTTGAATTTTGTTTTCAGCGGTATATAAACTACAAGGAAAATTATTGAGAGGATAATCACCGTAGAAAAGATTAAGAAGGATGAAGAGCACAAGCAAGAAAAACACTAGAGAACGTCGCCATCCATTCCATGATGATGATCTCATCGCTAACCAATCTTTTCTACCCATTATTTTATTTTAATCTGGAAAAACCAAAAACACAGAATCAACAGTGTTAAATCTCCAGTGAGATCTGGTAAAGCAAAATTTTGCTTCTTCCTCTGCGAAATTGTTGGTTTGATTTGATCCAGATTTGGATTTGGAAGGCTTTGCGTTTTAACTACATTCAAAGAAAGGTGCGTGTGAGTGTGATATTTGCAATTGGGTATAGATCAAAAAAGAAAAAATGAAAGAGGAGCTAAATGGCGACATGTCGTTCATTGGAATCTGAAGTCTGTGCTCATCAGTGACATGTCGTTCCATTCGGCCTCCCACATTTGATGGCCGAAGTTCTGAGAGGTTGTTTTTGGGGAGAAAAGAATCCCATTTAATGCCGATTTAAACCGAATAATCAAATATGAGAAGAGCGAGTAATTTGGTTTCTATTCAGTTTGGTTGAAAATTAGTTTTTCTTGTTTTTATGTTTATGTTTATGTTGTTATACTTTTGTAAGATTATAATTATAATTAGAAATTATATTTATTATAAAATATAAAAAATATAAAAGATTTGTACATTTTATATCATGAAATCCATTGTTTTCCTATGTTCAGGTGCATCGTGGATGTCGAATAATGATTTTTAACAATTTTAGTTGTAAAGTTTTTATTTTTTCTGGCTTGGTCACTGTGTTTTTATATTTTAATATTTTAATTCTATTTTTTTCTTTCTTGCCATGTTTGTTTGCAGGAAAGTAATTTCTTTTTGGAAAGTGAATTTCGGGGAAAGTGAATTTCAGGAAAGTATTTTCTGATATTTGGTAGTGTAATGAAAAATAAGTTGGAAAACACTTTCCAGTGTTTGGTTATGTTATGGAAAATGAGCTGGAAAATAACTTATTAATGTTTTATTTTTTCAAGTTTATTAAAATAATGAGGAACAAATCTTACAAATTAAAAAGTTGAATGAGAATGAAATTGAAAAAAATATAATTTCATAAATTATCTCAAATAAAATAAATAATAATCAAAATAATAGAGATCAAATCTAAAAAATTAAAAAAAATGAAAGGTGAAGAAATTAAAATAATAATAATAAACATTTTATAAATTATTTCAAATAAAATAAGTAAAAATCAAAAGAATAAGGACCAAATTTGATAGATAAAAAATTCAATAAAAAAATGATAAGAAAAAAGCAAATAGCAATTATAAAAATAAGGACCAAAATTAATATAAAAATTAAATTTTAAGAGATGAAATTAAAAAATAAATATTCAAAACAAATTATATATAACAATCAAAAGTTTGAGGATTAAATTTGATATAATTAGCAAATAATGACATTTCTAAATTTTTCACAACTTCCGGAAAGTGTTTTCCGCCCAAATTTTTCAGGAAAACATTTTCCTGAAAACTAAGCCAAATTTTCCTTTGACTGGAAAGTGTTTTCCGTTGACCAACTTTTTCAATAGCAAACAAACACAAGAAAGTTTGGAAAGTGGTTTTCCAGAAACCACTTTCTGGAAAACAAACACAGCTAAAAGGGAAAACACTTTTCTAGAAATCAAACCAAATTTTTCTTTGACTGGAAAGTGTTTTTTGTTGACCGAAAAGTGTTTCCGTTAACCAGAAAGTGTTTTTCGTTGACCAGAAAGTGTTTTCCGTTGACCAACTTTCCTAATGGCAAACAAACACAGGAAAGTTTGGAAAGTGGTTTCTCGAAAAATGAATTCCGGAAAACAAACATGGCCTATATTTCAGTTCCTAGATCTGGAAGATGAAAGCAAAAATCATTCCAGAAAAATTAAGAGAGAATTCTCGATTGAGCACATTTTTTTCAGCAAAAAAAAAAAATCAATCCTAGTTTAATTTTTTTAAAAAATATTTTTAAATAAATTTAAAGGTTAGTAATATTAACAATCACTCTTTGGATAATTATATATGAAATATAATTATTAATTCTTTTTTTATATATAAATTTGTATTAAAAAAATAAAGATGATTTTTTATCTATAAGTTAAAAATTGTTTTTTAAATCATGGTATGTTTTCGTATTAAGACACAAGTTTCTAATAAAAAAGTATTGTATGTCAAAATAAAATGAATGGATAACAAAAAAAGAGCTTCTCGTAGAAATAATTTTTATCATAAATTTAAATCATTTCATTTTTTATGAATTTCTATTTTAATTGCTTTAAGTTCATATTAAAAAATATATATCATAAATCAATTTTATATCTAATATGATTTCATAAGGGCGGTATTTTTAAAATATTATTTTTAATATAAATTCCAAAAAACATTATTGTACTGAATAAATATCTCCCATTTTATTTGCTTTTACTCATTTTTTTAGAAATTAAATTTCATTTAAAATTTAAATATATATTCTTGAAAAAAATTTCAAACACAACAATTGATTTAATTGTTGAATTCAATTCACAGCTACAGACACCCTGTAAAGTAAATATAAGAAATTCAGGGGCTTAATTACCAAAATCTAAAATTATGAGGATTGAAATTTATATTTTACTGGAATCAGGGCCGACTGGACTTTGGCTGTGAACTTTAAAGTATATCGTGTCATTCCTCTTGCTGCTATTGTTTGCTGAAGTTGTTGCTAGCACGTGAAGGAGCAACAGATATGGTGAGTGCACGTGAATGGCAAGACGATGTGCTGGCAGCGTAGGTATGCGGCTGGAACAAGACACAGTGGTCAAAAATCAATATACCTTGGCTAGACCGTCGTTAAAAACGCTACTGCAGCCGTGGTAGAGCACAGAGCAACGAAGGAGGATGGTCTCTAGGCTCGGCGTGGTATTTGTCGTCGATGCGGTGGCTTGTTGTGGCTGATCGGCGAAGAACTTACGGTAGTGGTTAGTTTTTTAAAACGAATTTTTTATTATTATTATTTATTATTTACATGGTGGCGAAGAGGGGGAGGGTTTTTTACTTTTTTTTATGCCTAGAGTTGCGGGATTTTCTACGTTTGCAGGTTAAATATTTTTATTTTTTTAATATATTTTTACAATTTAAAAAATATAATACATTAAAAGGTTTGTGCACGTATATAATTAATTAAATAAAAAATTGTATATACTAATAAATAAATTATTAATAACACTTAAAAATAAAATTTGAAGATTTAAAAGACAGATATATATCAATATATTTAATCTTGAAAAAATAAGACATTAAATTAATTAAATAAAATAAAAATAAAAGGTCAGATTACACATATTAAAAATATCATATGAAAATAAATATTTTTTATTTTAAAAGATATAGTTTATCTATATAAAAAATAAAAAAAAATCATAGATAAACCATAAAAATCTCTCTAAAAATTAAACATATAACAAAAAACCAATATTATTTAAAAGAGGCATTCTGAATAAAATAAAAGAGATGGGGTTTTGTTTATTTTTTGGTTTTTAGATTTTTAACTGGTCATATCACTTTATTACTTTTCAATTGTATTCTTTAAAGTTATATTTTCACGGTAACCATGACAAACCCGTCATGACAGATCCAATGTATCTTGGGATAGACAGACATGTCAAGGCCAAGAATCTTAAGTATGATAGTCATGCCGGCAACAGATAACACATTGCCTGTCGAGATAGATAGCATGTCGCTTGTTTTGTCCAGATTTCAGCTACTATACTATAGTAACTGAAAAATTAAAGTCCATGCTCTTTTAATCTAAAAAATTGTTTTGCAATATAATTTTTTTTTTACCTAAAACACCCTAGAAACTATGAAAAACTCATTCATTACCTTAAAAAACCACCCAAAAACTGAATTTAACCCGAAACTAAAAATCATCAATATGAGCTCGAATCTATTTTTTCACAAACTTTTAAGGAATAAAAACATTTAATATAAACTCTTCCCATCAAATGAAACAATTTGACACATAAATCTTTTATTTTAATGACCTAAATGGATGCAATGATAAGTTTCTTTCTCTACTACTAAAACACAATAATCTCTCTTTTCTTTTTTTCAACCAAAAAATAACAAAAATAAATTTTTATATCAAAATAAAATTAGAAACATAATGATATGATTTATATGATTGTTTAAGTTTAATTTATATGATTATTTAAGTTAAAAAACTAAAATAAATATTTTTAAAACTTACCGCAGGTCACCTATGTTTTGGTCACCAACTTAAATAATAGTTTTGGTAAGATTAGAGGCGTGCTTCATTCCAACTAGCAAAATAATTTTCAGTTAAAATACTTATCTTTCACTGAAACTGAGAAGCCGCGAAGTACTTGCGGTAAGAAACAAAGGCTACTTTTCATTCGATAATCTGAAAATGCACGTGTAGCTCCTAGCATTAAATTTCCAGGCAAGAACCGCAAATTCAAACCTAAAATTTGTTCCACATTGACAACAAGGCACAAAATTTGCCCAAGCTGACAACGATTAAATTCAGCATCTATTCAAATTTGGAATCCTGACAGTACTCGCAACATCAAAGACATCGAAGCAGAAGCTGAAATTAAGAAACATTGAGGATAACATTCTGACTGTCAAAGTATCTCGCAATATTCATGAATTAAGTTCTACAAAAATGAGATCGGCAAAGCATCAAAAGGCTGATCAGCTCATCCAAGATTTGAGTTGAAGGACGTGCTGACAACTAAAACCAAGGATATCTTGCCTATGCCACGAGAGTGCTGGCAGTGGTGGATTCACTGCAGGAAAAGAAGAGCTCAATCAGCGCTACAGCCAAACATGATAAAAATCTACAAATATGAGACCAAAGGATATGGACTGTAGATAGGGTTTATAAGCTGATTCAATCACCAATTTTAAAGAAAGGGCATTTGTCAGGGAAAAACAATTACTTTAATTATTTATCAAGCCTTCAACTATACAAGCTACCTTATGACCAGGAAATGGTAGCAAGCTGAAAAAACACAAAATCAATCTGAATTGATAATTTAGACTGTGTCATTCTTGAAGAAAAACGATTGCAGATCTTATGAAAATGCAGCATTCCAGCCATATGTTTCCATGAATGCAGTTGAATCTATAAGTTAAAAACCAATTGTAACGACCAAAAACAGTCAGCACCCAATTGTGTGCCCAATTCCATTAGCACATTTGATATTAAGGACATACAGTTTGATTCACTCAAATCATTGCATATGAACTCAAGCCAGTTTAGAAGGGGGCAACATCACTCCAAATTAGAATGTAAAAGAAAAAAATAAACAGTGGGTCCTTGAATTAGGTAGAGGCCATGCTATAATCAAGCCCCATTCCATGAGTAATTGACATATCCACCTATATTCATATGTTAGGATCCAAATTAGGTAGAGGCCATGCTATAATCAAGCCCCATTCCATGAGTAATTGACATGTCCACCTATATTCATATATTAGGATCCAAATTATTGTGCTAGGTGAATCCATTCTAATGAATAATTACTTGTCTGAATATAATGCACTTTTAAATTATCATTGCAGAAAGAAACATATATACTCACTATTTCCAGACTGGTGGAAGTTTCTTGGTCTTCTTGTAATAGCGAGCAAGGCGGTGGATCCTGCTCTCGACCAAAATCAACCTAAATTTGGAATCTTTATCCTTCCTGTTCCTCTCTAGATGCTTCCTTATAGCAACTGCTTTCTTAATGAGGTGGTACAGATCCTCAGGAATTTCAGGCGCAAGCCCTAACAAAAGTATAATAATTACAATTAAATGCAATAACAATGTTCAACATTCCTCATTGAAATGTTAGTGTATTACTGTAGTAAAAAGAACATGAATAAAACATGTACCATGGGCCTTCAATATCCTCAAAATCTGGTTGCCAGTAACAGTCTTCACTTGAGCAATACCATGAGAATCACGAAGGATAACACCAATTTGAGATGGCGTCAAACCTTTCTTTGCAAACTTGCAGATATTGTCGTCAACCTGAGTGACCATGACAAAAACAAATTAAAAAAAAACGCATAGAACTTGTCTGAATAACAACTAAATCAATCCAATGGTTGCGATTGATGGCCAAAAGTAAAAGCTCCCAGCACTGCAATTTCCACATAAACTTCACTAAAAGTTTCCCATTTGATGCAATGCTACTGTCGCAAACTTGACCTGATCTTTCAGTGATGAGATTATATTTTCAGTAACGAGATGAAACAACTGCTCTTGTGAAGAAAAAAAAAAGGATTGCAAGCGCAAAGATTCATTTTCAATAAGCATTTAAAAAACAAAATAAATCTCCACAAACAAAGAAATCCCATCCATGAAACGTATGCAAGGAAGCCATAGTTTTCACCAATCAAATAAAGAACTAAAATACCACACACGATAGTCTAAATATTAAAAACAAATAAAAGCGTCAGAAAAACTTGTAGGGTTTTAGTGGGTTACTCACATCTTGAGGAGAGATCTTGAGCCAACTAGGTGAGGTCCTCTTGTATGGCAAAGCAGATGCTGAGATACCCTTGCTGTATAAACAAAAAAATCAAATGGGTTCTTGAGTTAGGTTTCAAACTGAAAATCATAAAATTGTTTTATGGAATCAGTCAAGGTATAGGAACAAACCCTTTACTGTGCATACGACCCATGGCAACGACTGTGGAGATTCACTTTAGCTCAGCTCCTTGGTGGCTCTGTGAAACCCTAGTGAAAGAAAAACGAGGGTGGGGGTAGGGATTTTATTCTTTTGTTTAGTCCTTTGGAATTTTCGTTTCTGTTTTTTGGACCTTATGGAACTGTCCAGCCTCCAGATCATGGTTATTTTGGGTTGGGCCTGCAATAAACCGAAATTACTACAATCTTATTTTGTAATTTTGTGTTTAATAGTTTGTTAAGAACAAAACCCTAGTCACAGAGCACATTATTTTCCTTTTTACTCCAGAGCTTTAACTACAGCAGCAGCAGCAGCACTGACAAGTCATGGCTCTAGCTGCAATGAACTTAAACTTGGTTCAGAGGAATCCCAGGACCAAAACTTCATCGTTTTAGAATTGTTTCTTCTTAAATAAAACATCAAAAATCTTGAAAAGTTGTCTCTGATTTATTGTTTTTGATTTAGGAAATGAGTCGAGGTACAGGAATCCACTCTTGCAGTGAGAAATGTAAGCGAATATGTTGGCTGTGATCGATTAAAAATCAAGTCAGCTGTCGTTTACAGTCTCCTAGCATGCAGTCTATCTTGACAGTATTTTAGCCCATAACTTGATGAAATCAAATGGGGCCCAACCACATTATGCTTTTTGAGCCCATAAAACCTACACCAAATTACAGCATTGTTTGTAGAATTGGATGCCTTCAGAAATCAGCCCAGTAATCTCACAGAGTTCAGTCACGGTTGAAATCATATTTTTTAATGATTTAAAAAAAATAATTATTTTGATATATTTGTATCAAAGATAATTTTTTAAAATATAAAAAATATTATTTTAATATATTTTTAAATAAAAAACACCTTAAAAAAACTACTAGCACATTTTCAAATACCTTCTTGGAAAAAAATAAAATGTCTTTTTTTATCTATGCAACAAATAAAAACATGATCGTGACTTGGCAAGGTCTTCATGGGAACTTGCATTTGACTGCAAATTGGGAATTTCAGACCCCGTTTGTATACTGCAAATTAGTTTTTTTTTTAAAATAAATTTTGAGAAAGTGAATTAATTTATAATTTTTGGTAGTGTAATGAAAATTATGTTGAAAAACAGTTTCTAGTGTTTGGTTATATCATTAAAAATGAGTTGAAAAATAATTTATTAATATTTTATTTTTCTCAAGTTTATTAAAATAATAAGAAACAAATCTTACAAATTAAATAGTTGAATGAGAATAAAATTGAAAAAGAAAATAATTTCATAAATTATCTCAAATAAAATAAATAATAATCAAAATAATAGAGATCACATCTAAAAAATTAAAAAAAATAAAAGATGAATAAATTAAAATAATAACAATCAACATTTCATAAATTATTTCAAATAAAATAAGTAACAATCAAAAGAATGGGGATCAAATTTGATAGATAAAAAATTTCAATAAAAAAATAATAAGAAAAAAACAAATAGCAATTATAAAAATAAGAACTAAAGTTAATATAAAAATTAATTTTTAAGAGATGAAATTGAAAAATAAATATTCAAAACAAAATATATATAGCAATCAAAAGTTTAAGGATCAAAATTGATATAATCAGCAAATAATGACATTTTTAAATTTTTCACAACTTTTGGAAAGTGTTTTCCGTCCAAATTTTTCAGAAAAACACTTTTCTGAAAACCAAGCCAAATTTTTCTTTGACTGAAAAGTGTTTTCCATTAACTAACTTTTCTAACAGCAAACAAACACATAAAAGTTTGAAAATTGATTTTTCAGAAACCACTTTTCGAAAAACAAACGCAGCCAAAAAAGAAAACACTTTCATGAAAACCAAGCCAAATTTTTCTTTAACTAAAAGTGTTTTTCATTGACCGGAAAATATTTTTCATTTACCAGCTTTTTTAATAACAAATAAATATAAAAAAGTTTAAAAATTAATTTTTTAAAAATTACTTTTCAAAAAATAAACATTTCCTCAATTATTTTTTGCTTAGAAGGAAGTTAGATTTCTTAGTTCTCTTCGAAAGGAATTGGAAAGTGCAAATAATTGCTGGAGAAAGTGGGGTCCTTTTAGCACTCTATAATTGTCTACTTTTTCTTGTAAGTGGCTCACGCACCAAGGCAACTTAACAAAGAAAGAGAAGGAGGGAAATGTGTTTTTCTTTTCTTTTCTTTTGATATTAAATAACACCATACAATCTCTAGTTATGTAGGATTATTTGTTACGGACAACTTGAAATTTAATTGCTCTAGGAAACGCGGGAAAAATCCATATCGTGAGGTGCGGCATTTAGTTTTATCTTTTCATCTTGTTTTTTTTTATAAATATTTTCTCCGTGCGCTTGTTGATCAGTAATATAATGTAAAGTATTAAAAATATAGAAATTCAATGTAAAATTATTACATAATTATATTTATTTGATGCTTTTGTCTCTGGTTTTTTTAATTAAATGTGTTTTTGTCTCTTTTATATATGTTATTTCTATTATAAAATACCAACTAAACACAACTTTAAAATGTGAGAGAGATATATTATCAATTTTTTATACATAAATATTATTTTCACTGAGTTTAGAAATTATAAACTCTTTAATTTAAAATGCATGAACAGTGCATTAAAATTAAAAAACAAACATAAAATAATGCTATCTATATCACCTAAAATTCATTCTTCCGCACGATGCGTGATTTTCCTATTACCTTTTTTTATTTTTCTCTTTTATATATATATATATATATATATATATATATATATATGTGTGTGTGTGTGTGTGTGATTTTGTGAATGCTTTGTGCACGTAAAAGTATTTACACAATTAAGTTAAACTGATTTTAAAATAAAATAAAATAAGCCCGTGATATTTGGGACAGGTACAGGCACATACCAACCCCGTCCAGAACCGTGGCCCAGAAACATTGTGCATGATTGTTAGGTTGTCGATAGTTTATTATCTGAGGATAAAAAGAATGAGAATCAGCAGAGTAAAAAACATGTTTATTTTTTAAAAAAACAAAGATCCGAGACCTGTTTGGAGTGAAATTCAATATTTTTAAAATAGAAAATAAAATAAGACATGACAGTTTGGTCCTCAATGTTTCTGTCCTTTAAACCGTGAGATGATAAACAAACTTTCGAAAACCAAATCAAGGAGGTTTTGTCTTTTATAGACGTTTGTTTATAAAATTAAAGAGGCTATTATTGATCTTATTGCTTTATTTTTTTTCTTTTTCTACTTACAATAAATTGATATATATTTATTTAATGTTATTAGATAATTTTAATGTGCTGATATAAAAAAATATAATAACTATTTGAATTGTTATTGCTTTTACTATGTAATTTAATTATAATTATGAAAAAAAAATCATGAAATTCTCAATACGCTAAATTAGTGAGCTTTCACTTTATGTATAATATTTAATATTATATGTATTAAATAAAATATATTTTTAAAAATTTTTTGTTTTTGAAATGAATGTTGTGCCGCGTCACCAATCATGTCATATATAAACCCAGGACAATCCCTGGGCGCTACGGATCGAATTTCATTGATGTTTGCAAACATCATGCGAGATCTTTCGCCATTGCATGATCTTGGACAGCTAGAGATCCGGTACAAGTATGTCCCATTTTTCCGTGTCCATGGAAAGGAGATCGGGCCCTTCGTTCTTCAAAGGGAGAGACAAGAAAAACGTGGATGCTAAGTTCACATGCTGCTCTCAATCGAGTCCATAGTCAAGGGTGTCCAGCCATGCAACATCACATGACAGGGAACCTGAACTCGCGAGCTCAGGGACCTTCTCCGTCAGTACAGGCCACTTATAATCCTGAACCATTATTTGTGCTGCCTCTTTTCAAGCAGCATAAAATCTTCTCACTAATTGGACTTCTTCATGCGGATACTGCATTCTCAAATCTTTGTCGTAAAATGCCAGTACGTAGCGGTGGTGTATAGCATGTGAAGTTCATGCACCTACATGCATTCCATATGAGGAATCTGAGTTTTTTTTATATTTAAAAAAAAAACATGCTAGGTATTTTCAAATCAATCTTGAATGCTAGAGGTGAATTTTCAAGGGATGAAGGTGTGTTTGTTTTTACTTTTATTTTTGTGTTTGATGTAGAGTATAACTCTTCGTCACAAAAAATACAAGAATAAAAATAATAAATTTTGATGTATTTATTTTTTTTATAACAACATCAAAATCATTATAAATAACAAAAAGGAAAATTAATTTAATATTTTTTAAAATAAAAAACGTTTAAAAAACACACCCATGATTGCTGTCAGTATTATGAATCGAACAGCACCGGCCTCCTGGAGTTAGCTCCAAGCTATCTTGTCGATATCTATGTTCTTTGGCTGTTTGTTTTATTATCAGCACAAGCATCTCTGGTCGCCGTGGGGGCATGTCAGTATTTACCAGACGCCTTTAAAATTCTGGATTTTAATCCTTGAGATTCTGCATGGTCAATTCTTATGATTAGAGTGTTCCAGGAGCAGTGAAATTTTCTCCATCCCTGAGCTTTGACGGGGGAATCTGCATTCTGCAGTGAATCCCACTGCTTGCTGCCATCCTGGCTATGGGCCACCGCCCACACTGTGCCCTTTCCCGTTAAAGTTCGGGCATGGAAAGGAAAGCAAGCATCAAAATCTTTTTTTCAAAGGGTGGCATCATATCCCTCTTGAAAATGACAGTATCCTAACTTCATTTTTGTTCTCTTTTCAGTGTTTTTCAAATTTTGCCTATTAATTATTATCGTGTTTTATTTGCGATGTAAGATACAATGACGACCTTCATTGACCTCGATGACATTGTTATTTTTCTAGATTTAAACTAGGTGGTTGCAGAAAGAGACCAATTTTCCTGCCAAGTAAAGCAAATCCCACATGCATACATGACTGTTCTAACGCTTGAAACTGCAGAAAAAAGTAGAAATAAAAAATCATTTAACAGAATAATTTAGGTACATAGTCTATTTAAAATCTGATTAGAAACAAATACAGTTCTGGCATGGAAAAAAATTCTCAGAAAATATCCTGATGGTTAAAATTAAAATGTATATGCTTAGATTGGAGTCCAAACACCACTTGAATGTCAGGATTTCAATGCAAAAATAATCGAGTGAGCCTATCATCAGAGTGGTCCAGACTCCAGTCCAGAGCACTGAAGAGGGGCTCTCAAAGCGGAGTACAGTAAGGCTGGACTCCAGTTATTTATTATAGTGATGTACGGACGATATTCTCTTTCTTCATAAATGAAGAAAACCTTGTTGAAAATAATTCGTTCCATTGCACACCTTAAAACCAATGTATTGCTGTACATGTATAAAAAAAACCTAGCTAAAATATATCAACGAATACAGAAAAAAATCATCCATTTAAAGTGTGTTTGTTATTGTTAGTGTGATAGTAGTTAATTTTTTGTATTAAAATACATGTTAATGATATTTTTTAATTTTTTAAAAATTATTTTTGACATTAACATATTAAAATGATCCAAAACATATAAATTATATTAAATTTTAATTAAAAAATAAATTAAATTTTTTGAAAACATACTTTACACCATATTCATAAACGGTTTTTTAGTAATCTCTTCATATTGCAGTATGTTAGAACTCATATGAGAATAATGAATTTTGTTGAAAGATATTTTTTAAAATATATATTTGTTTTGAAAAAATATTAAAATAATGTTTTAGTATTTTATATAATTTTAATGTGTTAATAATAAAAATTAAAAAATAATATTTTTAAATAACCCCTGTGGTACAGTACCTAACAATCATTAATTACTCTTTAGATTGCACGACTGCTTGAGTACTTGGTTTCTCTATAAAAATAATAATGGGCTGATAAAATAGGGTAACATTATTTTCAAAGCTAGTGTGGTCCAAAGTCTACATAGCCTCGGCTCCTAGCACCTGCCATTTTGTACATGGATCGATTGTTCTTTTGAAAATAATTTCTTCCCTGGTTGTGGACTCCCATAAGAATCTAACTATTTATGGCACGAGAATTATCTTTAGTTAGGATTTTTCAATTTTAAAATTTCTCTGGCCCTTCGTGTCCTTTGGACTCTGGGAGCAGGTCGGCAATTGCAATAAAGGGCATACATGGGCCCACTTGATCGAATGATAAGGCTGTGAATCCACTACAAAGCTGAACATGAATGTACCGAACCATTTTCCCCCCCTCATCTGACGGTTAATATGCACCCTGACATTAGCATTGGACCCATCACTTGTATAACACAGCGTGATCCGTTCTTCTATGATTGTGGGCCCATCGTTTTCAAAATTGCTCACCATGCGAAAGCCTTGTAAGAGTAAAGATTAAACTATATTTCAACAGTTGTAGATTTCGTAATGTTTCATTTCGGTCCTTTCAATTTAAACTTCTATCAATTTCAGTCTTGGAGTTTCTGGGAAGCTCCTTCGTGGCCATTAGTTTTGTTTTTTGGATGGATGTGATGGAGAGAGGAACAAGGAGAGAAGAGAATGAAAGTAAAATGCTTTCCACGAGATTATTTTTGAAAACAAATGTCCTTCGCGTATGGTGAATTTTCTCCTTATTTTCTATTATCCTCTTTTTTTTTTTTTTTTTTTTTTCTCCTGATGGCTTTCTTTTTAAATTTTCTTCCCTTCCCTCCATCTTCCCTTTTCCTTGACAGAATGCAAAGGTTACTGTGGAGGAGCACAGACACACAGGATCTTGGAAGAAAAATACGACAACAAAAAAAGGAGTTAAATTGCAAGCTAAAAAGGCAACAGTATATTGTTAATTGCTTGTTAGGCATTCCAAGGAGAGGGTTATATTAGAATTTCGAAAACCATAGAATTAATATTGGAAAGTTTTTGAAACTACAAATACCAAAATATATTTTTCCCAGAAATCAAGTTACCTTCAAAAAGATTTCACTAAAAGGAGTGAAGGATTTGCTGTACCTTTTGTCACTTAACTAGCAACTACCTAACCCTTCCCCTTTCCGTTTCCTTCTCCGCTGCCCTTTTCACTTCACTTCACACTTCACTTCACTTCAAAACCCCCCTCATTTCCCCTCACTTTCTGACAAACCAAACATGCATTCCCTCCTCTATCTCCTCCTTCTCTCTTTCACGCTCTCGCAAACCCTCTCCTCGCCAACGGAACTAGAACTCCTAATGGAAATCAAGGCTTCTTTAGACCCTCAAAACAGGTTATTGACATCATGGGAAGCCAACAAAGACCCATGTAGTGGTTCTTTTGAAGGTGTGGCGTGCAATGAACTAGGCCATGTGGCTAACATTTCCCTTCAGGGAAAGGGTCTTCTAGGCCAAATACCAGCAGCTTTAGGCGGGCTAAAGAGTTTGACTGGCTTGTACTTGCATTTTAATGCATTGAATGGAGTGATACCCAAAGAGATTGCTGAGTTGAGTGAACTCAGTGATTTGTATCTTAATGTTAATAATCTGTCTGGAGAAATTCCACCCCACGTTGGTAACATGTCTAATCTTCAAGGTAAGCTAAAGACAGTCAAGTATTTTTTTTAAAAAAAAATATTGCAATATTTATTTGTAGATTGTTTAGTTTTGTTTGAAAAATTCGATTTTTGTTCTTGATGATGCATGCTTAGCCTGTTATTATATTTTAAAAAATATGGAAATATATTGCGAATCTCTGTAGTCTGGAAAGTTTCAATCCTGTAGTATAATTTATGGTTCTCCATCTCCCTTTTTCATTATTTAAGTGTTTCTGGGTTATTTTATTTATTTTTTTATCTCAAAGATTTAATTTACTTCCTCGAAAGCTAACATCTTGACTGCTCTTTCTCTCTGAAATAATCAACTTGCTTCCATTGGGGAATCGTTGCTCGTTTCCTTTATAAAGATTAATTCTTCTAACTTATGGTGGGGTCTGTGCTTTAAAACAATGCATGCTGAACCTGGGATCTTTGTTCCAACAAATTGTCATCTCCTGCATTACAGTTATAGCTTGTAGAAAAACTTCCAAGTATGTTTCTTGATTTGTGGAATTTCAAGTAGGCCACTGCTACTAAATGGGGGATCTTTCGCAATTGAATATCAATCTGGCTCGCTTTGTGTACAGTTTTGCAGCTTTGCTACAATAAGTTGACTGGGAGTATTCCAACACAATTGGGATCCCTGGAGAAGCTCAGTGTCCTTGCTCTGCAATATAATCAACTAACCGGTGCAATACCTGCCAGCCTGGGGGATTTGGAGTTGTTGTCAAGGTTGGATTTGAGCTTTAATGGCCTTTTTGGTCCCATACCTGTGAAATTAGCTAAAGCTCCTCTGCTGCACTCTCTAGACATTCGTAACAATAGTCTCTCCGGGAATATACCTCCAGGTAACATGGTTTCTCCAACTATAGCATATCCTAGTGTGTGCTTTCTATTACTTGTTTGTTGATGTCAAAGGAAAGTGAAGGTGGAACTAACTTCTGATTTGACTTGTTTTTTCCTTTTCTTCTCTCTTATTCTCTGTTTTTGTGGCTGATAATGAAGCTTTGAAGAGGCTGACTACTGGATTTCAATATGGCAACAACCCTGACTTGTGTGGAGTTGGGTTTTCTAACCTTGAAACATGTGCGACTTCTGATCCTAATAGACCTGAACCTTCCGAACCTCGTGTTGCCACGGAAAAGGACATCCCAGAGTATGCAAACCCTTCTTATTGCAGCAAAAGTGACTGTTCAAATCTGTCCAAGACCCCAAGATATGGTATCATATTCGGGGTGATCGGAGTTTTCATTGCAATCTCTGTCACTGGGCTTCTGATGTTCTCTTGGCACCGTCGCCGTAAACAGAAAATTGGAAGTGCCTTAGATACTTTCGATGGGCGGCTTAGCACTGACCAGGCCAAGGAGGTTTCCAGGAGGAGTGCCTCCCCACTTATTAGCCTAGAATATCCCAATGGTTGGGATCCCTTGGCCATTGGTCGAAGCAAAAGTGGGTTTTCTCAAGAAGTTCTTGAGAGCTTCATGTTTAATTTAGAAGAGGTAGAGCGTGCAACTCAGTGCTTCTCGGAGATGAATTTGTTGGGGAAGAGTAATTTCTCAGCTATCTACAAAGGCATCCTGAGAGATGGGTCAGTTGTTGCTATAAAGTGCATCACCAAAACAAGTTGCAAGTCTGATGAAGCTGATTTTTTGAAGGGGTTGAAGATATTGACCTCATTGAAACATGAAAATCTGGTGAGATTGAGAGGTTTTTGCTGCTCAAAGGGAAGAGGGGAGTGTTTCCTCATCTATGATTTTGTCCCAAATGGAAACCTGGTGCAGTATCTTGATGTAAAGGATGGCAGTGGGAAGGTTCTTGAATGGTCGACAAGAATTTCAATCATAAACGGCATTGCTAAAGGTCAGTGTATCTTCTTGCTCGTAGAAGTTTCAGTAGCTGTTCTTCTTTTTTCCTGTTTCCTTCATTTTATCTCGATGTTAGCTTGACTTGTCCCTGCTAAAGTTTTAGAAATGGTTATTACTAGTGCCTTTCCAAATATGTTATGGCGTATGAGGGTTTTTGGTGGGTTTGGACTTTGGAACTAACCATATAATTGACATAGATTTTATAGTTTGTGATCTATTAAAGATAGATTGCAAATCTTATTGAGACAAATGCGTTTGTTGAAGTCGCACCAGTTTTATTTTATTATCTTCTTGATCCATTTAACGATTGTTTTAGTGGCCATTGCAAATGATATGTGCGTGAAGTTGCATAACACCTGTGCAGTAGTGAGCACATAATGCTAACACCTCTGGGCCTATACTGAAACTTTGTTCCTTCCTATCCAGGTATTGCACACTTACATGGAAGTAAAGGAAATAAACATGCTCTAGTTCATCAAAATATATCAGCTGAGAAAGTGTTCATCGATAGATGGTATAATCCCATGCTCTCGGATTCAGGGCTGCACAAACTCCTTGCAGACGACGTAGTCTTTTCCATGCTCAAAGCCAGTGCTGCCATGGGATATTTGGCTCCTGAATACACAACCACTGGTCGTTTCACTGAAAAGAGTGATGTTTATGCGTTTGGCATTATTGTACTTCAAATCCTCAGTGGAAAACGGAACATCACCCAATTGACTCTCCATGCAGCTGAAGCATGCAAGTTTGAAGATTTTATTGATGCAAATCTCGAAGGAAACTTCTCAGAATCAGAGGCAGCCAAGCTTGGAAGAATAGCTCTTTGTTGCACTAATGAATCTCCTAATCACAGGCCAACCATGGAAACTGTGATGCAAGAACTTGGTGAATCTATGGTCGCTGATTAGCTTATTTGAAATTATGGTCTTTCTGCCTCAATTTCCAAACAATAGGGAAGTTCTAGATCCGCCACTAACCACTACCTGATGTTGAACCTCCTTTACTAATATCTAACAGCACTGCCCTCTCTTGAGGACACGAGATCTTGTGAACGTCGTGTAACTCTGTGGCCAATGAGCCGATTGTAATATCTTAGTGAGTTGTATGAAATGAATTTAGTCATGTAAGAAGTCAGTATCTGTTTTCTCAATAAGCAAGACTAGTTTTATTTTAGTTGTATTCGAAGGTTTTGCAGGTTTACGTTACTCAATGTTTAGTGCACGCGAAACCCTTATATTTTTGCCCTCAAGTTCTCGGGGTTCTCTTCCTCCATTCCAGCAACCAATCTCCACTGGCACAAGAAATAAATGACCTTGCCTATCCACTTCACCGTCTGCAAGGTGCTATCGCTTTCCACAAAATGCGACAGTTGCAGCTCTCAAAAGACTCTCACTTTACAGCTTGTTCCGGAACCCAACATGTGATTCCACGGAAAATATTGCAGAATCAGAAATGGCCCACCAATAAATGGACAAAATGGTGCTTAAAAGTAGGAAGAGGAGACAACAATGTTAACCAAAATGGTGTATTTGAATTGAATTCGTGTATTTGTACTACAGATTTTCAGTATCTCATAATAACAAAGGGTCATGATAGAATTGGATAGAGTTTAGTCTACTTTTAACTGGATCTGACGTGACCATAAAAAAGGTTCTCGAAACAGAACGCTTGGTTTTATTGCTTTTTGCCATGGCTACCTGTGAGTATTTCTTGTCCTCTTCATTTTTGTCCTTTATGTTTTCTTAATCCTTTCCCATGGTTACAGTGCCGTTTAAATAGGAGGAAATATATTGGCTGCTCTGGCTCTGGCTAGTCCTCCACCCACAAATGGATGCTTTTCTGCTTTTCATTTTTGGGAACGCGGGTTGTACTGTTTCTGACACGAACGAAAACAGACACCTGAACTATGGTCCCTGTGATTCTTATTTGATCAACTTTTTTTTCCCATTACTTGTCCTTCTTGTTTATCAAGGGCCACAGCTGTGATTTTGAAGTGTGTGCAAAAACTTGTACCATCAATCACCAAACCAGGGACCACACAATACACCACGTTTTTGCTCTTGAAGCACAGTTAAGCTTGATCAAAACGACCAAGTACGTTTTGCTTTAGGGCAAGGTTTGAATCCTTAATTAGTCAATTGCCTGGTTCGAGGTTTCTAGGTTTGTCGTGTGAGAAATCGAGCTTCAAAGAGTCGAAACAACTTGAATCGGCTTTGCTTGTTTAGTTAGGGGGTCATGGATCTTCAAAAACACTTTACTCATTAAGCGAGTATATTGCGAATGCAACTTGTGCTTCCGCCCAAGGATGTAAAAACAACCTGAACTCGGAGGTTCATTTTCTTAAACTCGAAGAAAAATTTGAGCTGCTTCATCGCAAGGACTAGCAAAGTATAGTTACAGAAGTCCGACCATTATGAAACATGATTTTGAATAAATGCACGATCGTAAAATAAATATTGCGGTTTAGGGAGCTAGCCAGGCAGAATTTGTCCAAGGTATGCACAAGAACATAAACATGTTTGGTGATCAAACAAGTGTACAGCAGAGTTACATTTTGACATTTTTACAATAGCTATGCTCTGAATCGGTCATTGATAGACTATCCAATATGGAATAGATCCCTGTAAATTGAGGATGGGATTTATCCTGCACAAAAAATGCATGAACATGTCCCTCTAGTTCAATCCAACTGCAGCCAGGAATTTTCTTCAGGTTTTTTTCCTTCATCATTCCCCTAACCTTGCGGACATCGTTCCATTTACCAAGACCAGCATACATATTTGATGCAAGCACATAAGAACTTGGGCTTGGAGAATCTAGCCTCATTAGATTCTCAGCTACAGGCTGTCCGACATTAAAGCTTTCATGCGTTTTACAAGCACTAAGCAAACTCCTCCAAATCACATCATTCGGCTCAAAAGGCATTTCCTCTACAAAATTTTTGGCTTCTTCTATGTGCCCTGCTCGGCCAAGAATGTCAACCATGCATCCATAGTGTTGCAGTTTTGGCTCCACCTTGTGAACTCTTCTCATAAGCTCAAAACACATCATACCTTCTTTCACCAAGCCAGCATGCCCACAAGCATTTAACAATCCGATGAACGTTATATCATCTGGTTCAACTCGCATCCTATCCATCTCCATTAGAAAATCAAAAGCCAATTCACCCAGGCCATGAATGGCCAGCCCTCCAATAATAGCATTCCAGTGATCAACACTTTTTTCATTTATGTTTTCAAATACCATCATGGCGTTCTCTATACTGCCACACTTGGAATACATGTCAATGAGGGCAACGCCAAGTCTCCCATCCAAAGAAAACCCAATTTCCTCTATAAAGCGATGTATTGCTACCCCTTTGTCAATATGTCCTAATTGAGCAATTGCTGAAAGAGCAATCAACAGTGTAGCATTATCAAGCAAAAAATTACCATCACTTTGCATACCATAAAAGATACCCAAAGCTTCCATACAATATCCATTTTGTACATAACCACCCATCATGGCATTGCATGCGACGACATCTCTTTCGGGCATTTCATCAAACAAAGATCTAGCAATATCAACCCTTCCGTTCTTGGCATACCCATCAATCATATTAGCCCAACTAACAATATCCCGGTTAGGCATCCTATCAAACAAACCCTGAGCATCTTCCATCCTCCCACATTTCACACAACCATCAATCATCGAATTCCAGGAAATCAAATCCCTCTCAGGCATTTTCTCAAACAGCTGCCAAGCAACCCAAATTCCATCTTCAGATTGCGCATATCCACGTATCAACGAATTCCAAGAAATCAAGTTCCTTTCCTCCAATGGAATACAATCAAACAGCACACGTGCCAAGTCAATTCTCCCACCTTTAACATATCCATCAATCATTGAATTGTACGAAACTGAGTCCCTTTTTGGCATTCTATCAAACACTTGGCGGGCACGTACAAGACACCCGCATTTTACATAGAAAGAAATCAAACAATTTTGCAAAAACAAATCAGAGCCAAATTCCAATTTCTTCAAAAGCCCATGAATCTGCATTCCTTCCTTAACCAGACCCACTCGAGAGCACGCTTTCAAAACCAGAGACAACGTGAACTTATCAGCAAAAGCCCCGTTCTCAAGCATTAAAGAAACAAGCCACATAGCCTCTTTCGGGTCATTCCCATGAGAGTATGTTTTGATTATAGCATTCCAAAGAAAAGGGTCTTTCTCTTCTTCTTCTTTTTCATCGAATTCAAAAGCATGATGTCTAAAGAAAATGAAGCGAGCGAATTCAATGAGAGGTGCGTGTAGTGAAGTGGAGAATGAAAGTATGATTTTGGTGGTTAGAAATGTGTTCTTGATAAACCCAGTTGTTAGCAGTCTTGCATGGATTTGATTTATGTCGCTTAATCTCTTGCATTTCTTGAGGAGAACTAAAGTTGGGATTGCCGAATTCCATGGTTGCTGGTTTAAATTTGCTGAAAGAAGCATTAAATTGAAGTATTCCTCAATCTGTAATTCAATCTTTGAGAGCTGAAACTGCAGAAAATCTATGGGACCTCGTATCCCGTGCTAAGCAGATGATTTTCCATTGGGTAAATTACACTTTGATACATCGTCTTTTCAACCTCTCTCGTATTTTCGTTTTGATACATGATCTTTTGAGGGTTCCAATCAAGTATTTAATTGAAAAAATATTTTGAATCCTTTTGTTTTCAATGACATGGTTGTTGACTTTTCACCGATTAGCTTCAAATTTGGATTATTTTTTAAAAGGAAAAGTTACATCCAAAAATAATTTTGCATTTAATAAATGAAAATATTTTAAATTAAATCATATCCAATCCTTTTGTTTTAGCTTGATGATGCAATATTAAAGAAGCTTTCATCGTGTTTTCTTTATTAGAAACCATTTCTTTATACCTTGATAGTCTTGTTAGCTCTTGCATGGAATTTCACCGTAGGATTGGAATATCACGACAAGTGATTCACCTATGATTAAGATTTTTTATTTGATAATTTTTATTTAAGTTAAAATTAAAAAAAAATCACAAAACCATAGAATCATATCTAATGTATTTAGACCGTGACCATATAATTTTTTATTATTATTAATATGAGTATTCAAACTAGTTTACGTGTATTTTAACTAATCCTATAAGTTTTGAAATTAACAATCATATAAATCTCTAATAACATTAAAAAAATTTAAACTTGATAATTATTAAAAAACAAATTTAATAAAAAATCTCTCTCTCTCTCTCTCTCTCTCTCTATTTATATATATATATATATATATATATATATATATATATATAAATATATAAAAAAGATTAAACCATCTCTCTTTTCTAGATAAAGTTGATTTCTTTAATTTGGCATTTTCTCTGCCAATTTAAGTTTGGTGCTCTGTTGGTGTCCAATTGCAAATTTACAAGAATATTTTGTATGGAAAGTGAGGAGAGGGATTTTAGGTTTTTCATGAAGCCGAGAGTGAAGTGAGGGAAGAAATTAGTTCTTCTTAGAACATATTGATTTGACCTCGTAAGCGGGATCACCATCCTATAGCATGTTGTCGCCAGAAATAAAACCTTGTATTTTTTATAGCAAATTTTCTAATTGTTTCAGAGTAACTAAAAATAGATTCTTTAACCAAAAAGAATTTAGTTCAGATCTAGGATACTTATCCAGAAGTTTTCACAACTCAATCATGTATAATTGAATTATCAAAGATTTGACCTTTTCAAACTCTGTCTGTAACTCACTATAGACTCGGGAAATAAAAAGAAAATGTGTACGAATGAGATATCCTGCAACAAGAAAAAGAAAAAGAATTGAATAAAGGAACTCCCGAACATTTGGCGATCACAGTCGTGTGTCGATATCAATATTTTTTTCTTTGTTTTATGGAATTTCAAAAAGAAAAGTTGCTTTGGTTCTTGGAAGAAAGTAATATCTAAATTGAAGAACGCTGGATTCATAAACTAAAATCACACAAAATCATACCCAAAACACTAGAAATTATACAAGAGGGAGAGATTCTAGCAATATGAGACAAGACAAACCATGTTTGAATCAACAATGTACATCACGAGAAAAGAGAAATTGATTAAAAAAATTAACTTGATTTCGATTTTGATTTGGGTTCTATTATCAGAAGAGAAAGAATATTGTCTGAAGTTTGATTTGCTTGTAAATTATCATAATTTAATCATTTTATTCAATTTAAAATAATATAAAATATCATTTTTAAAAGAATGAGATGAAAAATAAGTAATTACAAAAAATATTTTTATAATATATTATTCCTAATAATAATAAAAAATATATCATTATGAGTTACATCGCTGTTAAATGTAAATATAAAAAAAATTAATATGTTTTTTTATTAACGTGGGTGTCTAGTTTAGTTTGGGCGCACCTCAACTAATCTTACGAGTTCTGAAGTTAACGACCATGTAAGTTTCTGGTGGCACTGAGGTTTGTGAGATACAAACTAATAATTTTTAAAAAACAAATATAGAATCTGATTAGTTGAGTTACGCTCATCGCGGTTAAAAAAATTCAATATTATGCCGGTAAAAAGAGGTCCCAAGCTTTCAAAACCGATCATATCAATCCCACTTATCTCTTATACGAATGAAGAAGCCAATGCAATGATCGGCGTTTCAAGTGGACTTGAAAACATCTCACAACAAAGAACTCAAAGCATCTTGGCTCATCTACAACTTGAGTATCGTAATTAAATACGAAGAAGAAAAATCTTACCAATTTTATATGTTTTTTTAAAACGTGTTCGAGGTTATCTCTCTCACTTGATGTCATGAATTTAGTTTCTTACCTCTTTTTAATTTTTTAAATGCGAAAAATAAATTTAGGTGACCTTCCTTAAAGGGATATTGTCCGATTTGTATCTCTTTCAGACAAGTTGGCATGATAAAGTAAGCTCGGTTTTATACATATATAGGAAAATGTTGCCTTTAAAATCAGTTGATGCAGCACATAGATTTATTAGGCACAATAGATTAAAATCAGCATATAAACTATCTCTCGGAACCGTCTATATATCGATCAAACATGACGTTGGTGCTTACGAAGATGGTATTTATTTAATGATCATGTATTGTATCCACTATCAAGTCCTCATTCAACAAATTGGATCAGTGGACCTCTTCAATGCCAGTACTGAAATACTGCACTAATAATTTTATACAGATTTTAATTCCAAGCTTTTCACCCGATCATCATTACTTAACCGTGGATTTACGTGATCTAACGATTGAAACCATTGAGGTGTTTCTTTGTTTTATTATTTTATTTAACAAAAAATAAAAAATAAAAAATGTTGGGGTGTAATTAATTATTACAATATTTGACCATCAATCATTATTATCAAGTTAATTAGGTTGCTCAAATTTCAGACGCCCCCGTTTAACAAGAGTACTTGTGTGCCTCTTGTTAGGCCTCCTCACCTGGGAGTTTGTGTAGTATTTGTCTGGGAGTATCCTCATTTTTATTTTTAAATATTTTTAAAAATATATTATAATATTTATTTAATTTTTACATCAATATATTAAAACTATTATAAAATTTATATTTAAATGCAAGAAAATTGACAAATTCAAATGTAAACACTAACGTAATTTTTCTGTTGGTGCATGACAGTGATATTTACTGACTATTTTTTTTCATTCTTAAATCCGTCGGTAAATACTAACAGAAATATTTTCATGATATATATTGGGGGAATCGCAGTAGGAAATGAAGGAATAAAAAAAAGCCAAATAGTATGATGATATGATCAATGAAAAAAATATTTTTAAATTATTAATGGCAGAGGTCACCAACGAACTTATTCCGTCCGTATATTCCAGGGAGTTAAAAAAGAATTAAAGCAAATGTCAATGTTACCATTAACTTACTAATGAAATTAGTTCGTCGATATATTTCAGAAAATTAGAAAAGAATTACTGCAAATGCTATTGCAACTCTTCGACAGAATTACGTATAGTTATTTTGTCGGCAATATGCTAAATATTACTGAGAGAATTACCGACAGAATGAAGCTAATATTTTTTTTAGTGTGTATGTTCCGTATGTAAAGCTATCAATAAAGATATTAATGATGAATGTAGCCCAGCGGCAGAGGCAAGGTTTCCTTGACTCTGTCACCTGGGTTCGAGCCCTAGCGTGCACGCATGTCACCTCCGCGGTGTCTTACATGCCTACTGGGCTTGTAGAGTGTTCAGTGGGTCTGGGGATTAGTTGTGGTGCGCGTAAGCTGGCCCGCACACCCCGGGTTACCAAAAAAAAAAACATGATGAACTTGCTGATAAATTAGAAATTACCAACATGTGTTTTTTTATAGATGTTTTCTATTCAATATCATCCTGTTCGTAAAATAATTAAAAATGAATAGCTAATATAAATACTAATAAAAAATTTCATCCATAAAACTATTAAATCTAATAGGATATTTTCAGGATAAACACACTTTTAAAACCAATCAAACCACAATGCAAAATGCAAAAGACAATTCCAAACATGCTTCCAGGCCTAGGCAAGAGTTCCATTTAGACACACAATCATCTTGTACTATTTTATTATTAAGTAATTTAGGATCTTCCATTAGCATATACATCTCAGCTACTTGGTGTGTTTTGACTTCAAAGTTGAATTGTATTTTTCTACTACTAGTAGATAGACATTGTCTTAGAGAATACATATACTTAATTATCAGTCCAGCATGGTCCATGTAAGGCTTGTCCCTTCGGAGCATAAAAACAATAATTTTCGATTAGCAAAGTTCTAATTAGATATTAATACCATGTCGTCGGTCGTTTTTATTGTTTGGGATTTGACCTTTCTCAATTAATTATTTAAATAGTAAGTTGCAAATTGCAAGTAGTTTACATTAACTACTTAAAGTATCGTACAAATCTTGTCCAGTTCAATGTACGGCTGCATGATCTGTTGCTCGTCATGAGGCTGCAGCGATGTGAAGACTTCGATTTTATATAATCTTTGAGCATCTTGATGATATGATCATTCCATGCTAGCCCATTGTTATACTATCCTCCATTTTCTTTTCCTGATTTTTCCATTAAACTTCTACATTAGACTTAAGTGCAAATGGGTTTAGATTAAGATAAATAATGTGGATTACTACTAATCCAACGACGACTACACCCGGACCCGTTGACGAAGTCCAAACAACAAGACTGCAAAGTTGGCATGCATTTCCCCTCCTTGATCATAACTGAAAATGTTTCCAAATTCACATCACAGCACCTAGAAACGAGGGCTCAAAGTTGATGCGATTATATTTGATTAATACATGCTTACCATATTAATTAGTCTTGAAGCCCGTTAAATAGCTTTAATGCTTAAACTTTGAAGAGCTCTATGGCCTCATCTTTGGCACAACTTATGGTCCTCCAATAAATTTGAGGTGATTGTTGATCGTAATTAAGACAATATCCAACAAAAGTAATTGCAACCAAGTTGCATTAAACAAATTAAAATTGTCAATTTGAAACGAAACGATCCATTATTCTAAACAGCGACGTCCATCTTATAGTCGCTTCTTCTTATCAAAATGTTTTGTTGCTTCAGTGACAAAAGCACTGCAACTTGCGGCGTTGATATATTTTATTTTAAGACCTAGAAGACATGGTTAGCAGGAGATTTTTGCCATCATTTTGATAGCTCCATCGCCGCCGTCTTGATCATGCTATTGTATTGTCTGTCTCTTTCGTAGTTTGGTCTAGTTGTAACAACTTTGAAAGACAGATACCCTTTAGCCTCTCTTTTTTTTTAACAAATCATAAAATAAAAGGTAATTAAATGCTAGCTAGAAATAGAAAATTTGATGCTCTAGCTAGCTAGCATAAAAAGAAAAATGTGATTTAGAATCGGTCGACGGATTCAAAAGTTAAAACTGATCTGCTAATCATGGTTTCAAATGGTTCAAAGATGTGAAATTGGAGAGTTGCTTTCCCTCCCCTCTTTCTGCCAGCAAGTTATTCCCTTGCTCCATTGAATATCAAGAGATAGTAAATATGGTAAATTAACTTTTGTATTTTTCTAGAAAAACATTAAAGAAATTACATATATGACGACAGAGAGACAAATTAAGAAAGCGACAAGGATTAAAGTTGACTATAGCAGTAGATTGCAAAAATAACCAATGTAAGCCTCTGATTTAACAAATCAGAAACTAACTAGTTGGTTCGGACTCTTAATAAACTAAGAATTTATATGTATATATCTTAGGTATAATATTCCTGAACACGATTTACAAGTGAATGGTTATTTTTAAGAGCTAAACTACAAAAAAGAACTCATAAATTCGAAATATTATTATAATTAAATTATTGTTAGTTGAGCTACTAGTTAACTTACTGGAGATAAAGTTATTAACAAAAAGATGAATTATTGTAGCAGTAGATAAATAAAAGTGACAAAAAGAAGACAGAAATTTAATCAGTTTCAGTTAAATGAATTGTAGTAGTTATCTAATCGATCCACATTATTCCTTCTGAGACGCAAGCTCCTGTTCATAACAACGAGACAAATACAGGAGCCAATACACGTTCAAGAACCATCGATTGCCACCATTAATTAATTCGCTGTGACCAGGCACCATGATCTAATCATTAGAGTTATTAGTTTTTATGGCACAAAGGAATCCACAAATACCTTACTACTTGTAAATAAAAAAACAAAAAAATAATCATAAATGATATATTTAACTCATCAAGTTTTGGATTTGTTTTCGAGAGATTACTAATTTGAGTTTTACAGACTTCAAGGTCACTGAAGATTTATATGGTCGTTAACTTCAAGATCTATAAAAATAGTTGAGATATATACAAATTGACCCGGATACTCATGTTAATTAAAAAAACAAAAAGGAAAAGGAGAAGATGCAGTGCTGAAGAGTTAAAAAATAAATAGATTACATTAATCAAATTAACTTTCACCTTTTATCTCACAGGCTGCTAAATATATCCTGATGGGAGGATTACTTCAAACCTTTGGCATAGACCTACATTTAATTGATTAATCAACAAGAAAAATAATATTCTGATCCCTCTAGTTTCAACAACTGTCCTAATTAATTACTACGATGAAAGATAATTATTATTTTTTTATTCCATCTAGTTTGATAATATTTAAGGCGTTTACAAAAGTGAAGATTTTATTTTATATCCTTGGATTATTCTAGCAGTACTGTTACATAAGCCTAGCCCACGCATTTTCATTGTGCAGCATCAAATGTCAACGGTTTGTAGAAGTCGGCAAATCTCTCTCAAACCCTTTTAAAACCAAAACGCCTCTATCAAACACCCACTCTCTCAACTCTCAACACCCAACAAAAAGAACAGTACCAAAATAGAAGAGAGAAACTGCAAGAAATCACTAGGAGATCTATCTCAGAGAAAAGCAGAGATTATGAAGCTGGTTTGGACCCCAGATACAGCTTTAAAAGCCTATGTTTGTACTATCAAAACAGTAAGAAAATCCCGACCTTAACGCACAGCACAGTTCCATTCTTGATGTCTACACTCTCTTACTTTACTTCTTTTTGTTCTTTTATTGTAGTGTGAGAATTTTACGGAATCCAGTGTAGCGGAACTCCTCTCAGCCATGGCAGCCGGTTGGAACGCAAAGCTAATAGTTGAATCCTGGTCCAAGGGTGGCCCGATAGCGACGAGCATCGGCCTAGCCGTGGCGGCTCATCACACGTGTGGAAGACATGTGTGTGTGGTACCAGATGAAGGTTCAAGATCCGAGTACGTGAAAGCCATGCATGCTGCCGGCATGTTGGAGACGGAGGTTCTGGTTGGCGAAGTGGAAGAGGTGATGGCAGGGCTTGTTGGGGTGGATTTTTTGGTGGTGGATTGTAAACGGAGGGATTTTGTTCGGGTTTTAAGGCTAGCTAGGTTGAGCCCTAAAGGTGCTGTCTTGGCATGCAAGAATGCCTTTCAAAAGTCTGCTTCCGGGTTTAGATGGCACGGGGCGCTTGCGAGAGGGACACGTGTAGTTAAGACCGTGTTTTTGCCAGTTGGACAAGGATTGGATATGGCTCATATAGGGAGTCATAGTGGGAGTGAGAGCTCAAAGAGGGGTCCTAGCCGTTGGATCAGGCATATCGATCAAAAGTCAGGTGAGGAGCACGTGTTTCGTGGATAAAACTTTTATGTGATTTCTGGAAACACAAAGGTTGTGACGAGAATCTATTGGGTAAATTAGTGATAGTTCTCAGAACCTTAGTGGAGTATTATGTACATTATTGCTGTAGTTGTACTTTGTACCGTGATGTCTTACAACTTTTTTGGACTCGTGCATTTTGGGTGGGAAAATAAGCTTTCTTGAATTAACTCGTTTAATTTCATGCAAGAATTCCTTGATTTTCTTTTTCTTATAGTCAAGTTCCTAATAGTAGATCATCACTATAATTTTTTTTTATACTAGTTAATGGTTGATTAAGATTGGTAAAGTAATTATTTTATCATTGAGGAAAGTTTTAACTGTTGATTTTGATTTTAACAATTCAGATTAAACGGAAGTGGTGCATCATATATTTTAGAAACATGAAATGAATCAAATAAAAAAAAAAGAGAGAGAGTACAATCTCTTAATTTTTCACAAAAAAAAATAATTGCTAAGTTTTCTATATTAGCTATTACTTTATACTCCATGTAGTTTCATGGGTTTGGTCTTCATGTTATGATGTTTTAAGTTTTTATACTTAGTTTTAGGTTTTCATCATTTCTATTTTGATTTCTTTTACTAATTATTGATTAAAATTCACCAGTATTTTTCAAACAATTTTTTGCTGATTCAAAATTCATTTTAATAATGAGTTATGCTCTAAATAGTCTCTAGAAATGGATTTGGTCTCAGGCCAATGAGCTCACATATGATACATGAGCCCAGGCATGTGCCTCAGATCGTAGAATCAAGCATCCTAGTGTATCTTGGACCTTGCTTTATGGCTTGAACACCTAGTCCTTTGATTATTTTTTTTTATCTAAATGAAACTCTTTTGTCTAAATCCTTTTAAATCTACACTTTTAGAAGTATAGGAGTTTCTCATGACATACTATATTTTCATTTCATTAATACATGTGTAAATGATATTAGTTTCTTATTAATACATGTGTAAATGATATTTATTTTTTATTAATATTACTAGTATGGAGTGACTTTTAAATCCTCCATTCAGGCTAAGAGACAAGATTTAAGAGATATAAATATTTATTGAACCATTTAAGCAAGGGTTATAATTTTCATTATCAATATACACTCATCATTTTCTCACATAACACTTATTCTCGTACCAAAAAAAATTCAATAAACTTATTCTTAAAATTTAATATTTTTTTGCATGTTTATTACATTTTATCTCTATAATTATACTAGCTTAAACATTCAAGAACCTTTAAATTCATAAAAAAAACTTTTTTTGTATAGGTTCTATAATCCTTACACCAAGCCACCACTTTCCAACTACAAGAACACTTAATTAAGCTCATTATTCAGCCACTAAAAAACATATTTCTAGATATCTTGTATTTTGTAATACCATCCCTAGTATTTAAAGAAATTTATTTTCTTGAATATCCGATGTCAATATAAAACTTGCATTTCTAAGATTATCAAGGAAAAAAATAGTTTTATTTGAACAATAAATTGTCTCCTAGTTATTTGCGGCCTTAAAAAGAAAGAATTGATTAATTTTATCTAAAAAAACATTTTTGAGAAATAGATATTGCATAAGGCTTCACTTTACAAAATTCGACATGCAAGGAAGAAGAGTATCATTCTTTCGAAAAATGTCGGGCCGTCTTACCATAATATATATATATATATTATTTTTCTAGTGTCACTGGGTGGTCGGAACGGAAGTTCTTTTTGCTTCACTCATTGGGCTCTCCTAGGCTGAAACCCGTGGGAGGCCCAAGTTCAAAAGATATAATTACTAGAAAAATAATTAACTGGGCCACTCGCGAGTATACCAGTACTTGAACCAAACCATGCTGATTTTGTTGAATACGAAACCCAATAAGGTTTTTGACATGTACTCTGCACTGTATTATTCAATTATTTATAAGTAACTAATTTTAATTAGAATTTTTGGTTTTAAGTGATTTTTTTATTCTATTATATGTTATAAATAATTTATTTTATTTATTTTAAAAATATAAGAAATAAAAATAGAAATAGAGTTTTATTGTTTATTTCTTTGAATTGAGAAGATAAAAAATTGTCTTGAAATTTAAAATAATTTTAAATTATATGATGAAAATAAGAATTATAAAACTATTAAAATACAAAAATGACATGCTAGGATATCTTAATTATATGTAACAAATATAACTACATATGAGAATATAAATACAGTAATGAATAATTTAATACTGCTTTTAAAGTTTTTTTTACAATATATATTTACAGTTTAAAAAATAAACAATTTGATAAGTAAAGATTTATGAATCACTATACATTTGATGCTAATATTTAATCTTTTATATTAAAATTTGCCATGTAGTTTTATAGTATAGTTATTTACTATCATCACATAGTTTTTATAAATTATCTTGTTGAGAGGAGCATTCACTCAAATAAAATTTATTTATATTGTATAAAAATGTTACGTGAACAAGTGTTTTACTCAAATCCCTGCTAGCTTTTGGTACGATAAGGTGGAATTAGACCGAATTTTTTTTCTAAGAGTTGTTTTTATGTGAATAGAACAAATAAGGTTTTTTTTTTTTTTTTATCTATTCTAGTAGGGTTTTTTCATCGTAATAAGTTTTCAAAAAGAATAATGCAAATTTTGGTAATCATGGTGTCCAAAAGAGTAAAAACTAATACAAGATGACAACAATAAAAAATATAAAAAAGTAGAGATATAAGATGACAAAAAAAATCACATGAAAGATGAGGATTCAATGTAATAAGCTGATGTAGTTATGTTATTTTTTTTCTTGATATTATTGTTTTTTAAAGTATTTTTAGAATTTTCATGGGTATTATAAAGTCTAATGATGTACTACATAGATCAGGAGTGATTCAAGAAGCTTGTTTTATATTATTTAGGTTTTTTAATTAATAAATAGGTAAATAATAAAAAAACACTAACCTATGTTTTAGATTTTAATAATTTATTTTCTTAATAGTTTCTTTCAATGTTGATTTTATTTTCCATGATTAGTTAGGGGGGTGAATTTACATGTTAGTGTTGAAGATATGTTATAATATAAACATTATACTAAAAATATAATAGTCAATCAATTTCTTTTTAAAAGAGTTTATGATTTTATACATAGTAGTTGCCGCAGCTGCTGCTGTATTATTTTTTTAATTATTATTATTATAAACAGGAAGTCTGACAAAGAGTAACGGTCGGGCTTTGTCGCCCATCTAATAAACGTGGACTACGGACACAAGGCACAGGCCCTGGGCAATAGCAAATGGCAGGTCCAATCCCTGTAATTGTTAGATGGTGTCTTGTCTGTAACAGGACAGTTGGAACTTGGAGGTAAGAAAGATTCGGGCTACTTTAAAATCCCTCAATCAAGTATCGGATTCAACAAGGAAATCCCAGTTAAAAGAATTCGAATCAGCAGACTTTTGTTATACTGATTAACCAATCTGATGAGGGATATTCTGGAAAATTGTGCTGTTATATATGAAATCAATGGTGTTGGATTATATGAAAAGTCTAGCGAATATGATTATGAACGCATGCTTGAGAAGAAATTCAAACATATGAAGCGAACTTTCGAACATGAATTTTGATCTATTCGTTGAATTAGACTTAAATTTTACAAATAAGTTTTGAAAACTATGTTTTCTTTAAGATTAATTGGCCAATGCCAACTAAGGTCTAAACCATGCTCAAATAAGACCTATAATATTTTGATTTTGATTTTATTTTTTCTAGATTTTTTTCCTAGTTACTTTAGGTTCCTTTTCCCTTTCAATTTAGATCAGTGTAGCACCTTTTTAATTAACCACAAGTTTTTTTCAATTTTTTTTTAATCAGAATATTATTCGAACTTTTTATCTCCTTGTGTGAAAATATCAGTATGAAATCCTCCTTGTTTTTTTTTTTTTTTTTTTATCTTCCTGATTTCTCTTTCAATTCCAATTATAGAGCTCAGGTCGCATCACACTCAAGAGTGTCTGCTGCATTCGTGATTATTGCTCTATAGATTAAACTTGGATTTTCTACAGTATTTTTGCCTGTTCATAAAATTTAAATGAAGCCGTTCTTAATCATATACGGAAATCTGGGAAAACACATGAAATTTATTGAGAACATCCAACTACTTAAAAAACATGAAGCCAGATGCTTGTTACATGCCATGTGCTATTTACATCAAATCAATCCGGAGTTGATAAAGATTCCTACAAAGATAAGAAGCTCAACTAACATCTACATCTTGAGGCTTCAAGTTTGAAACTGATCTTCTTTCTAACCACAAAAAAGAAGAAGAAGAAGAAGAAGAAGAAGAAGAAGAAGAAAGAAAATCTACATCCCCATTGAGGCACCTTGATAACTCTGCTCGGTGGACCAAAATATGGCTCAAGCTTCAATCTCTTGCCGTGGGGAAGTGACCCTATAAACATGCTCTTCACCGGTGCACTTGTCAACCTTAGTGACCCATTTACTTCTTTTTCCATGCCCATGTCCATGTCCGCCACCAGTACCCTTACCAGCCGAGTCTTTTCCGGTAACAAGCAGCCCCTCCCCAATGGGTAAAAACCGAGTCTTAAACTCACAAGACCATGACGATCCCTTATGAAAGGCGTTATACCCTACTACAAGCCCCTTTCCATGTCTTGAACACTCCTGTGAAACTCTAAGAACATCCTTACAATCATCAAGATCACAATCCACAAGTACAAAATCTGCCCCTTTGTAGTCCTTTGGTAATAGGGTCTTGGCATCTCCCATGACAAACTTGACACAATCTGCATAAGGTCCCAGGGCATTTTTTGACGCACTAAGGTTGGATTTTGGAGGTAAAATACAGACTACATTGCCACCTGTTTGATGTGCAGCTGCTACAAGTGACAGCGTGGTGGATCCATCAATGCTAGCTGACGCTATCACCATGAGTTTTGCACTGTTCCCTGCAGCAAGGGCTGATATAAACTCAGATGCATCAAGCTCCTTGTCTCTTTTACCCTACAAACAAATAGCACCCAAAATCAGGAAAAAGGAAATAAAATAGAAAAACTTCGTAGAAAACATAAGGATTTTGTTTTGGAGGAGATCATTGCTTACCATTTTCAAGGCATAGAAATAAGCTTTGGTGGCATTTTCAGCTGACCAACTAGCCATTTTCTTTATTTTGATTTAGAGTGTTCTGGTACTGAAATGAATTATAGTATGTTTGATCAATGTATTGCTGGAGTGAGACAACCTCACGGGATTTATACGTGGGAGAACGGAGGGTGTGGTCTCGTGTGCTATTAAATTATTTCCATGGAAGCAACCAAGGGAGGTGTTTATTGAAGAAATTAGAAATTCTGCCGTGCCAACCGGCAACGTTGAAAAATAAAATAAAAATAAAAGTAAAAAACTACTGACAGAAACAGGTTAACTTTCTCTGGTATTCTATTTCTGTTGTTCTTTACCAGGTGATGAGATCAGGTTCGCTAGTTCGAATTTTCTATTGAAGAAAGCAAGCTCGACTCTTCTCCAAACCACTTATATATTCCCTTGGCCTCCAACAAAAAGTATAAAGCAAAACAAATGCGTCCGATTTATCAACATACTTCATTGTCATATATACATATTATTCTTTTTTTTTTAATTACTATAATCATAATCATAATCATAATCATATATATATATATATATATATATATATATGTATATAAATTTGGATTCTCTCCTCTATTCTTAAGAACATGAATGTTCACATGTGTTAACTTTAACTTGTCGGATTCAAATTAATAGTTAGATCTTATCAATGGAAAGTATAACCCACTCACTTGTAAGTTGTAACCACTACCTCTATATCTTAATTAATTTTTTAATAACATGATTGGAATATTTCTCTAAATGAATTTATATTTAAAGAATAATTCTAAACTTTTTATTTATTTACTGCACTAAAAATATTAATAATAAAATGTAGCTCGATTATCCTAGTAAATCTAAAAATATTAATAATAAAATGTAGCTGATTATCCTAGTAAATCTAAAAAAGTTGACATATCCTCGCTGGTTTCTCATTTTTTTCAAAGTTTCAACAAGGAATCAAATAGCTTTGACCCTCTGCGTGTTATAGAATCCTAGACCATACCATTATGGGGACATATAATAGGGAAAACAGGTCTTAAATCTATGTACTGCCCCCAGAATTTACCAAGAGACCAGCCAACCAAAGATCGAGTGCTTCTCGCCAACCGGTCACACATGTTGCCGGCGCCACCCACGAACGATCCTAACCTTGCAACTTAAAAATTATTAAAACGTTAAAACCTTTGATTATTAGAGATTATATAATCATTCATGAAATTAATCTAGTATCTATATTAATAAAAAAAAAAATTAAAACGCCCCTTGTGATTTCACATTCCTAGATACAGAACGAATTGTTGTTTAATGCCAGAAATAACTTAAAATAGAGAGTTCTTGTGCATACATCTCTGATTTCCTGGCCATCTCTAAGATATTCATGGATTATCTGTGATGTCCTCGACCAGGTAAGCCAAAATGTATATTAAAAAGGACTTGAGCACACTGATGTACTGGTATTTTCCAGCATTTACCCAAGACAAACAGAGCAGTGCCCATGTTCATGCAGGCGAGATGTGCTCTAGAACAATACTAAACCACTTGCAAATTGATGTGAAAACTGCAACCTGTATTCGTAGCTTGCAAAGCAATAACATTTCAATGAAAAAAATAATTAGAGCAATTCATTTCTTAACATCTTAGGATTATTATTTGTGAAGGGTTCTCTATGGGGACAACATTGGTATAAACCATTAAGCTTCGCTTTTTAAAGAAACTAGATGTTCAGAGCGATGTAAGTGGATCAAGTCATATCTATCTTAGCTTGTCACGTATTGAATTTAGTCATGATCCAGATTCGTTTGTGTTGGATGTTTTGGAAAATTTGTTGAAATATGATTAATGAATATGTTTATTGAGATTTAATCTTTAATACAAGTTTTTTATTATAGAATGTTAATATAATTTAAATAAATTATAAAAAATTGATTAAAAAAAACTATTGGTTGTTATGTTACGGTGAAGCTTAAAACTTTTTAAATTTTTTTATTTCATATAAAAAAAACAACTTTCTTGGTATTTATAAAACAAAAGGTTAGAAATTTAGTTCTAAACAAGTGAGCTTTGAAGTGTATTGATTCTTGCTGGGATCGGGTCCTAACCTGAATATGAGTTTATTATAAATTAATATTTCAAATGATAAAAAATAATTTTTTATCGATTAAAATTTAAATTTAGAGGTGATTCATGAATAATTATTTCTTGTAGCATATTGTTTTGTCCTATCTTTTTCATAAATATCAGAAATATTTTCTAGATTTATAATGACTAATCAAATGTTAATAATAATAAAATTTTATTTTGATTATTATTAAAATTAATTCTTTAACCTTTTACCTTCCTCAATTTAAAACAAAAAAGAGCAGAGAGAAGGATCATATAAATTTCTTTAACAACCAACACAGAGAACTAAAAGGGATCACGTTGCCTTCAGTGCACATACATTGATTATCACAGCCTACCCGTAATATAGTAATGTTTTGTGCATTGAACACAAGGCCCTTCGGTCTCGTTTTCTGTTTCTACTCAGCTTCTTTCGAGTTTCCTGGAGATGCATTATTATTTTGCTCTCGTTTCTGTTCTGTGAATCCATACTCCTTCAGTATCTAACCCTTTGGATCTATACGAAGTTCATTTCCTGTCCTAGATAATACAGTAGCATCGCTCATAAGGAAACTTGTAGTTTGGAGATGATTCTTTCGGCATGGTACTCGACAACATACTGTTTTCTATTTTGGTGAGAAGCTTGGCCAACGATAAGACTTCAGTCTTGCTTTCAGAAACCGAGTACCATCGCCAAAACGGTGTTATAGTTGTCTTAAACGGCAGAAACTACAAGGAAAATAGCCTATAGAATCATCTTTGAGCACATATAAGAGAGTTTAGCATGAACTTTATCAATGTTTCTTGTCCAATCAAGCTGCAATGACAGCAACAATCCGCCTAAAACACGATAACCTTCAACAAACAAATCAGTTTCTGGCTGTTATTTATGTACAACCTTCACAAACCGCAATGATATACAAGCGACATCACAGAAATGGGCCACGGATGATGTATTATATTTCTGATCCTATTAGCAAAATGTCAAAAAAGACCACCATAAAGTATCTTTCATTTATTCTATGTTGATCCTAACAACTTTTTTGGTTCTTCCTCCTAAAGCATTTGTGCCAGGCTCGGGGGCTGATTCCATTCCTCCAGCATTCCAGGCTTGCCTTGTGGATGGAAGTGCCCAAACTCCCCAGGATCCCATGCCCTTCTGCTCACTGCATCTAGAACCTACATTATGATGATTTGAAAGTAGAACATTAAAAGCGCATGTCAAAGAGTATAGATGATGCCAGAATCAACTAACGAATAACCACTCCTATAGAGGTAACATGACATGAAAAGAGACCAATTAACTCAACAACTAGCCATGTTTTGTGTAACATTTACCTCCAAATTCCATCATACAAGATTTGCGTATTTGTTCGTGAATAGGATACAAGATGTGGCGGCCTATTGTTAAAACAAAGAACTATACTTAATAACAAAGACATGCCAACTTCGAGTAAGTTTATGGACATCCATTCCAGCTTCAATATGGAATACTACTAATTTCTGACTCAGGATAATTGACAAGGATACACATTTTGGAATGATCACCTGCTGCAAACAGATGGAACACAAACCATAACCATGAAATCCAGTAACTTCTTGTCCTTGTTTAAGAAGACACAGGAGCATGCTCCCTGTTCATGGTTGCTAATTGCAAGCACCAAAAACATGTATTTTACTCCTCAATATGATTCCACTTACAGTGAACAGACCCTCCAAGTGACAAAAACCACAGAAGAAAATGATGTCCAAATAAACAAGCTAGCAACCTAAAGGGGGCAGACATTGGCTACCTCTATTGCCATGCATATCAAAATGATCACTCCAGCCAGTTGGCAACTGTCCTTTAAGCTTCCATGTTTCTTCAAAACCAGTAAGTTCATCTGAAATATTTTACAACATCAGCCTTTCTGTTGATAAAGGAATGAACAGAAAAGCCTCAAAAGATCAGAGGAAACAACAACAACAAACCTTCATTCAAGTTGTGTAAAGTTTGTGTTGTATCCACCTTGCCATCCGAATTAAGCTTCCTTGTAACAGAATGGCCCTACATAAGAATCACATGCCCATTAATCCTAGCAGAAATGTGGTCCTTAATCGCCACATTCAACAAGAGAGTACCTATTTCACCTTTCCCTCTGCTTATGCTAGACCAATACGAGGTGACAAAGGATCAATTAATAATGCTGCATTTTAAGCTAAATACATAACATTAACCAGAGAGAGAAGCATGATGATTGATGAGAAAAAGATTAATCTCATCAGATTCAAATTGTCAGAGATTCCTTGATAATGCAAACATGAGTTGAACATAAATTTAAATAAACAGGAACACAAATGCAATGGGTGCTTCAGAGGAAATCCAGTGTACGCTAATGAAATTTTTACCAGAAATGTGAGGGACACTTGGAAGTCTGACCGAATGAATGCTAAAACTTGAAAAAAGACCCTTCATGTCAGACAAAGTTTCAGCACCTAACATATTCTTAATGGTTTAAAATCGTTGTTCAGCATTCTCTAAAAGCACGTGGCCAACAGACATGATAATCACCTTATCGTTTATTCCTCTTGAGATCCTATGTGTTGCTTGACCAGTTGTTTTATCTGCTTCTTTGCTCTCCTCAACCACCACCTGGTAAAGAATCAGAACATTAAAACAGAAGGCATTTCTAAAGCAAATCAACACGCCCAGAAAAGGTTTACTTACCCCATCACTGCCTGACCTTCTGGTCCTAGTGGAAGTATAATATGCTCCATCTATGCCCCCATATGTGACCTTGCAAGTCTGAAAACTGGAACTGCGGACCCGTGGCTCTGTTCCTTCCGTCCGGTTATAATCACTCCTACAATTCAGAGTCTTGTTTTCCCTCTCTGAGAGAAAAACCGCGGTTACAATCATTGATACACAAGTACAATAATTCATGAGCAAAAATTAAATAATGAATCAACCATGATTTTCACTATACCATCAGGATAATCATCAGGATGCTCAACAGATGGCTCTTTGTTTGAACCAATGTGCTTTTGATAGTCACTCTTCTCATCCCCAGTTTGCACATCTTCTTTTTCACCCTCGTCATCAGACGATAATTCTTCTATAACTAAAGCCTTTGCTCTATCGGTCTGCGATACCTCCCTGCTAGTAGAGCTTGAAGGATCAGACATGCCAGACTCCAACATGCTACCAAATGGGCGAGTGAAGAACGGGTCATCAAATGGATCCCTCCCTCCAAATAGGCTCGGAATCATGCCAAATCGGGAGAAATTACCAAAAGGATCACCTGCAGCAAATAAATCATTTCTACCTTGCCCTTCCCTCTGCATTTTGTTCCCACTATCCTTGTAAACACTGCAAACACGAAATGGATTTATGGTTTGGTTGTCTTCAAAACCAAGCATAACAAAAAGATCTCCATGAACCACACACCTCAACCAAACAATAAGTGAATTCAGAAATGCTGATTAAATGATGCTGCTGGAACAAGATTCATTAACATAATTACTCAGAGTCTCAGAGACCACTACATTTTCTACCATTGAAACAAGGGGCATAGAAAGATAGGATTTTTACAATTCTTTTCTTAAATATGACAAATGAACTGCAAACCCTTTTCTTGTAAATGATAAATAACAACAAAATCTAGATTTTGAAAGAAGCTCTTCCTGGTCCAAATTTAAAAGGAATTTTAAAAAAAAAAAATCGAAGGACAAACCATCAAACCTCTTATGCCAAACGTCTTCAATGTTATTGCAAAATAAACCAACTCCCAAGCTACTTTCACACGTCAAGAAGTACTGTTTTAAGGAACCCTCTTTTCTGCATGCCTTATTTAACAAGCCACAAAGAATCGAAGAGGAGAATTATCGATAATCAATAAGCACTGTCAAATTCGCTTAAAAATTTTCACTTGAAAAAACCAATTTTTATATATTTGGATTGCATTGATAGGAGATAAAGAGTATGGATTATGTAACACTAATGCCTTAACAGCATTACACAACTAATAAACAAAAGCTTGAAAAAACAGGGGGAGAAACTCCTTTCTGAGGAAGATAATTATAAGCCCTTTTGTTCTCTGTTTTATAGCATAAAACGGCAAGAGAATGGAAATTCAAATGACCTGATCGCATAAGTAAATGTTATCCAATAAGTCCATCATCAAAATAACAATCTAAAAACTAAATACCAGAAAGAAAAACTGTTTTCAGGTTAATCTCATAGTTACCATTCCATTGAGTAGTGCAAGGATATGTTACTATGTTTGGCTGCAGAGAAAATGAAGGAAAGTGGATAAGAAAGTTAAAGAGAATTACCTGGAGAATGAGGCGATCGAGATTGTTTGAACCGGAGAGTTGGAGGGGGCGAGAGAAGGAACCGGAATGGTCTGTGTGCTCTTGCTTTTGCGGTGTGAAATTATAACTGCTGAGAACTGGACACGTGCAGTTAAAAAAGAATGTGACACGTACTAAGCTTCTGTTTTCTTCCACCAACTAGAATGTTCTGCCATTTGTCTGAAATTTGAATTGCTCCATCAGGATTTTCCAGACCCTTCGATCATTTTTTATTTCTTTCTTATTTTGGGCCTTTATTCCTTTTCATTTCTGTTACGTGTAAATTTGTATCTTTTTGTTATTTTAATTATAGTTATTAATCCAGGCTGGGTATAACTTTTAGATTATAAATCAGAAAAGTTAACACGGGTCAATAAAAAATAATTAAAAAAAATCAAAAAAACATCATCGAAAGACAGGCCAGTTGAGTGTAGAATTAACCAGTCACGTGAGACTTGATTTAATAATAGTAATAATAATTTTAATAGTTATGATGTCCTCGAATATTTTTGATAAACCATCTGAAAATTTTCAGAATCCATTACTATATTTATTTAACATAAGGAGCAGGTCTATTATTCGTGAACCGACACCTTATGATACAAAATTCGATCCTTTATCTTTAATGTTATGTTACTGATGCAATTCTTTGTAAGAATTCTCCACAGAACAATTTCTTTTCTTTTTCTTTTTCACCATGTTGGATAAGATTTTTTACCCTTTGTAAGAACTAGGAGTTATTATTTTTAGCCCAGTTCATGGGGAGCATAGGCACAGCATTGAAATAAATCTTCCAGCTAAAACAAGCATGGAAAGATACTGCTTATGCAAACCACACTAATTTCTATATTTCCATTCAAATCGTACAGCAAAACTTGCTGTACCATCAGCTGAGCACAAGATGCTGAAAAGGTTAGCATTCCTTATCTTACAATTCTCAAGCTCCTGATAATTAGAACAGGAAAAAAAAAACATCATGCCATCCCCACATTCAAGCAAAGTAGGTATTGCTTCACCTGATCAACTTCTTAATGCAATGCACCCTGCCCTCTCTTTCTTTTTCCTGTTATTTCTACAAGATGTCCGTGGGAATAAATGGTCAGGAGCAAATTAGCTGCTGGAAGGTTGTATACCGGTTAATTTGTGATGGATCTTTTTGTGGGGCTCCATATCTATTGTTCCAGTGGAAAAAAAATCCTCATTCATGGATGCACAACTGCTGCCTAGAATTCCTGGGAATCAAAGTCGGGTTTCGATGGATATTCAAGACCCTGAAGTGCAGGCATTCGCCGTAAATCATCGTCTGAATAAGTCGGAATGAACCAGTATCGCTTATCTGCCCCAAACACCTGTAACATATGCATAACACATTCAAATATTAAACAACTAACCAGGCAACTGTGAATCAAATGAAAGGCAAAGACGGGCATACCAAGCTAGATAACCAGGCAGCACAACTTGAAATCAAATGATAGGTGGTTATAGTAACTTGACATTGCACTTTCACAATATATTAGGTCAAATGATTACCATTACAACACAGCTCAACCATATGCATAATGAAGTGATAAATTTTAACTATGATACAGTTTGAAAGCGCACCAGGAACAATTTCCTAAAAGCAGAGCTCAAACACATCCCTCAAGGCTATGAAACATTTATCTTCGCTACATAGCATTAGCATTCTATGATGCTTTTCTGATTTATAGTAAAATAGTGCTATGACATTGCACTTAGACAATGCATTGCGTGTTGAGTATGCAATGAGTATTGTATTTTATAGCCATCCTGATTCTCACACCTTACATACATGTAATATGCCTAGAAGTAATTCAAAAGGTAATACTATCACAAGTACATTAAAGCAGTGACAGCTTAAATTTAACCCTCTCTTAGCTTTCATACAGAGCTTTAATGAAATAAACAATCAAAAATAAATCACAGAAGGTACTAGCCTGCTCAAAATTCTTCTTTCGACCAAGGTCATAGCGCCATTTTGGGGTGGTCTTCTTCTCGTATGCCTGAAAACAAGACATTAGCAGCTCAATCAGTACAACATCTTTAACAAAGATGGCAACAATTCTATTTTTTCTGAATATTGGTGTATCAGGAGACCCACACAAAACCGAGCAAATTGAGTATCAAAGATCAGAGAAGTGAACATTCATAACTATGAGCATGGGGCAAAGCAACACATCAACGTGATATACAGACCCACCAGTGCAGTAGCTAAACTATTTCCCAAACATTGACACTGCATAGAGTAATCACTGTTTCTTATACCACATCCACAAAGCAGGTAACAGCTGCAAGTGCATGACAAATTGACATCTGGAAGAAATACACAAAGTTAAGTGAAAGAAATACCTCAATAGTTGTCGTATTAGCAGACACAAGCGATATGTGCATGATCAGAAATCCCAGAACACTCAATGCAAACGCCAGATTTAAGACTGAAAAACATCGCTAATAGTTTTAGAAACAGCAGACTTCACCATTATGCAGGTCAGATAGCCAGGCTAAGTAGAACTTACCAAAGGCAAGAAATGTGGTTGCAAGGGTGCCTGGAGTCCCAGGAATTTCTCCATCACTAAAGAATGCTATAAAGTGTGGTGAAAGAGAGAAAGTTACAAGACTTGTCTCAAGAAATGTGTAGAACTGCATCAAAATATAAGATTGCAAGTAATTAGACATCAAGAAAAATATTATACATCAGGCGACCCACAATTACGTAGAAACCCCAAATAAAAAAGAGCATATACTAAAAGCCAAGTCTGTTTTCCTAGTGCTAGCAACTATTTCTTATAGCAAGTTCTATTTGATTATGTAGAACAATGTTCTAAAATCCAGACAACTTGTTCTAAAAGAAAAAAAGAAAGAAAGACGAGAGAAACAAAAACAACACAAACTCATGAATAATATGACCTCTAAGTCATCAGATTCAAAAGGTAGACACCGAAATTAATGATGCTGGTGTCTGACCATCCACAAAAAATCTTGTCCAGGTTAAACCACACTCTAAACTGAAAATTGGAGCTTTGTTAAACAGCCTAGGCTGTATCTTCCAATTTATACAAGAAAGAAGTACCTGTTGATTTGATCACGTAATTTATTACTGAAACAAGGAAAGGTTGTCTGCTAATATACAGGCAGGCGGCTCAATATTTGTCAAAACTCAACACACCACAGGCACATTAGACAACTAGTTCAGTCCCAAACTTCCAACATGTTGGACAAGATAAATATGGTAAGACAACGTATTCTCAACTTCACATGACATGAGCCCTGGATGGAAACTTTGAACCACATATACCTCCCTCTGCCTACCCACTGGGACATGAAACAAGAAACATCAATCAACTACCAACCACAATTATGCTTACCCTTTAAACAAAACAAAAGCCTATTCGCATTACAATAAACATCTCTTTTAAAAGCTAAGAGATACATCAAAAACCAACATTAAACCAAAAGGTACAGAAGAGGTGCATCACATTATTTCAGCTGAACAAGAATTTTGAAACAGGAAACCTTCGTGGGATGAAGCGGGAAGGCAAACTTACCAAAAATAGAAGAAAATACTTATAATTCAAGGCCCCAACACAATTTACAACCCATACGCAATGATGGTCCATCTTTAGCACACACCTCCCACCTGAAACAAACACAACACCAAATATTATTTTCTTTAATGGAAAAACTAACTAAAGCTAAAGAATGCTATAGAGGGATCAGAGTATAGAAACTTACAAACAGAACAATGATGGCAACGAGGTGGTTTCAGCTGGTTGCACTTCCGGCAATATCGGATTGTTTGATTTGATTGGTCAGACTGCACTCCACTAAATTCTGATGCATTCAACGGGTCAGCCTCCCCTCTTTCCTCATCAGTAGCAGGCCTCCAATTAGGAGGCACGCTGCCCGGATCAGTTAAAACAACAGAAAAGTAACTCCACAGAAGCATCGCTAACTGCAAAATTCAGACAAAATACCAAGTTACCACTATTACCAGTGAATTGCTGTTTTTACACTATTTTAAGCTAAAGATTTTACATTTTTTTATCTCCTAGGATTCTCAAGAGACTCATTTTAGCTTCATCACAATTTTCTGAACTTCAATAAAAAAAAAAAAAACGTAAGATCCTTAAAAAACCCGCTTCTAAAAATCTTACTAGCAACCCGAAAAATCAAACATTAGGGGGGGGGGGGACACGAAATCTAAGACCCAGAAGAAATCTACAAAACAAACACACACGTATTTTTTTCTCTAATAAAATCTTACCAAAGAATGGAATGGGATCAAGACAGCAAGAGAAATGAGAGAATCAATGCCACCATCATACAAAGCAGGGCCATAATTATTCAAAACAACAGCATAATATGTTACACCAACAACGCCAAGCACCAACAAGATCATGATCGAGCCTAAACCCCTTAAGGCCGTACAAAATTTGAACACATTCCAAGCCATAACAGCTCTGGATCTATGCATACTAATACTAAAAGCCAAAAAAAAAAACTCGAACTTTTTATAGAAGATTCAGACTTTTCAGATTTTGATGGGTTTTTAGTAGACTGGATTTAAGTGATAATAACTTTAGAAAAAACCAGACAGGGAAGAGAAGAAGAAGAAGAAGAAGAGTTTTTTGGTTTGTGGCTTTTGGTGTTTTTGAGTGATTTGTTTATGAAATATTATAGGGTTTATCGAATTTGGTATTTTGAGGATTCCTTGGACAGGTAAGGAGTGGAAATGTTGAATCCTTGTTATACAAGACAGAGGCTTGGAGTGTGTAGGAGAGGGGGAGAGATTTATTTTATTTTATTTTATTTTCTTGTTTTTGTTAATAATAATTAATGGGGTAGTTGGAGGGAAATTTGGTAAAGAAAGATTACGGGGATGGTCTGAAGTAATTTAACAGATAGAGAAATTTGACAACCAATCAAACCATTCATGGATCTAGAAGGTGGAATTGGTCTCTGATTGTGACAATGTATCTGTACATGCACTGATGATTTATTTTTTTTGAAAATTATTAATAGTACCTATGAGATTTTTTAGTATTATAGCCAAATATATATATATATTTCTAGGATTGTCGACGGCTACTTCGCACATGGTTCGCTGCTTGTCAAGCTAATCTTTTTAATTAAAAAAAAGTGTTAGGATAACAAAATTGAGTCATTGTAGTAATTTAAATAATAAAGAAATAACAAAAAAAATTTAAAAACCATATCTAAATCTAGATTATTAAACAACTTAATACTAACTTAATTGAATGAAAACAAAAAAAAACAAAAAAAATTAAAAAAATAGAACATTAATTTAAAAAGAGAAAAAAAACAACTCCAATGAATTTTTTAAACCTAGTCTAGTCTAAAACACTTGCAACTTATTAAATTCTGAACCCGAATTCACTTGAGAAGCTTAAATGTCAATCAATTTATTTAAATAATAGAATCTTGAAAAAATAACAAAAAAAATAAGCATCGAATTTGAGAGAAAAACACTTAAGAATGATGAAATATGAAAAAAAAAAAAAGGAATTATTCCAAACAAATTAAATAATAGGTATTAAATTTAAAAGATTAAAAAATCATAAGGAGTGAAACTATAAAATATTTGTGCTAATCCAATAGAACCAAACTCAAAAAATAGAGAAACAGAACCCAAAAAAAGAGATAAAAAATATATAAGCTTAAAAAAAACAAAGAAAAACCAAGTAAACCTGAGGTAAACCTTTTAAACCTGATATAGTATCTAAAACTTGCAGCTTGTAAAATTTTAGACTTGGGTTCAATCAATAAAATTAACTATCAACAAATTTATTTTTGAAAGGTGAAACCCGGAAAAGATATTTATAAAAAACTTGAAAAAGAAAAAAGCAACAAAAAAAATAGGGATAAAACTTGACATAAGGAAACAAATGAGGACTAGATTAAAAAAGAAACGATCTCAAACAGAATAAATTGTAATAAAAAACTTATGATCAAATTTGAAAAATTAAAAAATTATAGAGGGCTAATATAATAGAATCAAATTGAATAAAATAACAAAACTAAACTAAAAAAGGGATAAAAATAAGAAAACATTGGTCTAGAAAAAGAAAACCAAGCAACGAGGATAAAAAACCTAGCAAACCTCTTAAACCCAGTATAACCTCTAAAAGTTACATCCCATAAAATCTTTGACTCGGATTCAATCAAAAATTATAATTCTCAACCATTTTAATTTCAAATTATAAGACTGATAAAAAAAATATTAATAAAAAAACCTGCAAAAGCAATAAAAAAAACAAGGATAAAATTTGATATAAAAAAGATAGGGATGATGTAATTTAATAATAAAATAAAAAATGATTCCGGATAAAACAAACAATGATTAAAAGAATGAGTATCAAATTTAAAAATAAAATAAAAATCATAGAGGTGAAATTAAAAAATATTTGTAAAAACCAAGTAAATCCTAGCAAATATCTTAAACCTTGTCAACTCTTAAAAATTCATGACCCGTGAAACTTTGAATCCGAGTCAAATCAATAAATTTATTATACGTCAATTTAAAAATATTAATTTTAAAAACTCGTCAAGGCAATAACAAATTACAATCAAAATAATAATAATTAAATTTGATAGGAAAAAAATAGGGTGAAATCATTTAAAAACAATAATTTTAAAAATTATCCCAAGTAAAAGCTTGTTAAAGCCAAAAAAAAATTAGCGATGGGACTAAATTTGATAGGAAAGAAAAGCAAGAAGGAGTGAAATCACTGAACAAAATCAATTTAAAAATAACTCTAAAAAAACAATAAAAATAATAAGAATGAAATTTGAAAGATAAAAAAAACAAGAGGGTGAAATTGAAAAGGTATACCAATTTTATAGATTATTAAAGATTAAAAAAATCATGATAAAAAAAAATTAACAAAATTTGAAGAACCAACAGATTAAATGTTTGTTCTTAATTTTTTAAGGGGTTGGTGTGAAAATTTAGATAGAGAAAAAGATATTGTTGTCAGTGCTAAACTGTCGTGAATGGTGGCACATGCGTCTTTTCATTAGGTCAGGGATGTCAGAAACTTTCAAGCATTATACCAGGAAGTGATGTTTAATAATTAGATAACCTCTCACGTGTGTTATGAATAGCGTGGGGGCTGTCCACATAACACATGCGCCAATATATATTACAATAATATCACTAGCACCATTGAAATCTATAATAAAAACAAACTAAAATGAAAAAAAAACCTTGAGTGAGAGTTTAATTGGTTTTCTCTTGAAAGGTATTTATATAAAAATATAAAAATACCCTTAAATAGTGTGCATTGGATTTTTTTATTCGATGGCTAAATAAGTAATTTGATTGTGAATTTAAAACTGAAATTACCAACATAACCCGAAAATATTCAGCAAAAAAACATGTGAAAAGATTAAATAGCCCCTGATGTCAAGTTAAAATATTTAATGGCCTAAGAGCAAAGTAATAATTATATTATTGTAATAAATAGTAAATTGTTTCTTGGGACATGAGTAACTTCATTAGTTGAATTAGTTTTTATTTATTTATTAGAATTCATGATTTAGAAATACGTAAACTTTTAAATTAGATAAATTCTTTTAATAAAAATTAAGTGTTCTACCTAAAATTTAATATAAAAAAATCAGTCTAAAGATGGTTTTAAAATATTTTAATCATGAAAAATAAAATAATGAATATTTAAAAATTCTTTCACAATTCTATTGAGTTTAGCAAATAATAAATAAGCGTGAAGGAATTTAACAACCATGAAAAAATCTGTTGAGTTTTGAGATAAACAAATCTTATGCCTTTTTCTTTCACAATTCCTTTTCTTTTTGAATACGAGCCAAGTGATAGCCCAAAATGTTTGGTTGCAGGAAAATTCACCGCGGGAGAGAAGGCAGAATTTACAACTTTCGGGATCTATCGATACAATCCATGGTCCAAGCCCAATAAGCCACATCTCCAAGGCCCACGTTCCCCGGCCTCTTCTTGGGCCCGTCTACAAATACGCTTCTCTAGGTACGAACAAAAGGAAAGGTTTAAGAAAGGGGAAAAAAATTTCCAGAGTCACACGTCAAAGAGTTTCCTCCCAAAGAAATTCAGTAACTCAGATATATAGATGGAGTGGCTAATATCCAATAACTTATGGGAGGAATTTAGTTTTCATATAAGGAAATGGATCCAAAATTAGCACATCAAAAGAACAGCAACAGATAGCAATTATCGTTAATAACAACTTAATTTGACATTAATTAATTTAAATCTGGATTTAAATCCTGCTTTTACACGCGCGCGCTCGCTCCCAGAGCTTCTTCAATGGAGGGTTCAAGATTAGACCATAATTATTAACAGACAAGAAATCCAGACATACATATTCGTCCACTTAACTAAAGTATTTTCTTTAGAGAGATAAGAAATTATATAATATATGTACACGATGTTCTTTTATCTTCAGAATGAGACATCAAACATATTTGGAAACGTAATGTAAATTATAATTTTTAAAAAATTAAATTTTTTTTATTAAAATTTAATATGATTTATATGTTTTGTATTAATATGTTAATGTTAAAAATAATTTTTAAAAAATAAAAAAATTATTGACATGCATTTTAACACCAAAAATTATTTAAAAAGTAACTGCTATCATACTGCCAAACAAGCTCATCTTTTGACATATTTCCCATTTAATCATCTTACTCGGCAGGGTCAAATGATTTAGGGCATATAGCATGAAATTTCAGTTTCATAGCATATAATCTCAGGTACAGTCACTTTCTTTAACGACAAACCATACTAAATTAAAAAAAAACTAAATTATGAATTATTTTTTAAAATATTTTTTATTTAAAAATATATTAAAATAATATTTTTTTATTTTTTTTAAATTTTTTTAATATTAGTAATTAAAATGATTTAAAAACATCTAAAACAATTAATTTTAAATAAAAATTTAAATATAAATAGGGTTTTAAATCTGTTTTGTTTTATTAAGGAAAGAAAAACCTTAATGGGTGCCCCAAGAGCAGGAGAACTAATTAAAGTTTATTTAATATGCTGACCAGCTAGTAATCAGTGCAGTCATCAAAATCATAGCTGTTAGTTGGGAGTCCCAATCCAGTACTTCATCCGTCAAGATCTCAGGATACTTGATTGGTGGCTGATTTAACGTGCATGAATAATATAACAACAATTTAATTCTGGATTTTAAAGATAATATAATTTTGGGAATTTCTTTATTTTTAATTCCCCCTTCAATTATGATTAAATTGACCGCGTTTGACTTGGTTAGAAATTCAATGTAAATTATCAAGTTTTTTAGTTCCTGATTTGATAATTATGGTCAAATCAATTCTTACTAAAAACTTTATAATCTTAAAATCAGCATTTAATACAATTTTATTTTTTCAAAACTGAGTATTACATTCACCTTTTATAGATTATATTTTCGATAGCCGTGACCTTATAAATATTTGATATATTGATATAGATTATATTTGATAATTATAGATCATTTTGATATATTGATATAAAAATAATTTTTAAAAAATAAAAAAATATTATTATAATATATTTTCAAATAAAAAATATTTTAAATTGTAATTACTATCGCATTTCCAATTACTTTCTAAATCTAAATAATTAGTACAACAACTATATAAATATTTCAACATATATCCTTAATTAAATGTGCAGGCAACAAGAATCCAATGCAATATTTGTTTTTGTGATCAAGTTGTATTTTTTTAAAAATTTTTTTTTTTACTTTAGATTAATTTTTAAGGTGTTTTAAAATTATTTTGATGTGGTGATGTCAAAAATAAATAAAAAATATTATTTTAATGTAATTTTAAATAAATTTTTTTAAAAAACAACATTAATCATATTCTTGAACATTAATCAAATAGGGTGTATATGTTAAATTGATAAAATATTATTGACTGAGGTGATAACAAGAGATTGATATAATCCCCTTTACTATCCATTAGATGAAGAGGGTGTTTTTCCTCGTGTTAGAAAATGTGGTGGTGTCTGTGTTCAAATTGTGGTCTAACCATGGATTAATGAAAAGTATACCTCGCCCGCTTCTAGAAACTCTTTCGCAAAAAGTAATAAGTCTAGAAGATTATTTATTTATTTATTTATTAAAATACCCCTAACGTCTCTCCTCCTCCTCTTTTAGTTCTCATGTGAGAACTCGGTTCAAGACCTTCATTGCACCCGTGATTCAAATCTACGTCGACCTTTTCAGCGTCAACATTCTATTTGGTAATTTCACGTACAACCATAATTTTAATTAAAAATTAATTATATATTTTTGATGAAAAAACTATTTCAACCAAAGATTTTACCAAACATATAATTTATATAAAACAATCATACCAAAAAAATATTTTTTAAAAAATTTATTTTTTTAAAACCACAAATACAAAAACAACCACAATACTAAATATAATTAAAATATTTTATTAATAATGTCTGATATCCCGGCTCATTTTCATTAATCTGTAATAGCAGGAGATTCATCTACGTGATTGGAAAGAAAGTTTTATTTTAAAAACTATAATTTTGAACTTCAGGGTGACTAAAAGACAACGATTCTTTTAAGTTGTGAAGGTTTTTGTCAATAACATATGTTAAGAGAATAATTTTTTTTGTATCAATTTAATATCAATAAACTTATTGTTTCTCTAAAAAAACCTTGAGACAGATATTAAGAGGCCAAGTAATTTAACAAAACTTTATTCCTCAAAATAATAATTAACAAAGAAAAAGCATTCCACCATGCGTTTTTTTATTTTTTCTCTTCTCATTTCAGGCATTGTTGCATTGGTGTATGAACGCGAATGTTTACTTTTGGTGTGTTGAATGGTAGAAAATGGAAATAATTATTAGAGCAGATAAGAAACGAAGGACTTGAGGTGAAGATCACAGAAAGAGAGAGGCGCAAAATCAGAGACAAGACACTCTTGGCCCGATAGGTCGACTATAAAATTGCTGGGCTTTGTACACTTGATCCAATAATTTATACAGCAGAGATTGCTTGTTTTGTGATTCAATCTGTCTTTTTAAAATGATTTTAAAACTATTTTTTGTTTTAAAAAATATCAAATAAATAGTTTTTAAAATTTTTATTTTTATTTTTATAATGTGATGATATAAAAAAATATTTTTTTAATACATTTTTTATTGAAAAACTCGTTGCGCAGCATTACCAAACACGTAATTCTAACATTAAGATTTTTAATTGAGCCATGATGCTAAATCCGTATGCTATTTTTTTTCATTCATTTAATTTATAAATTATGGTTAGCAAAGGACAATATTTTGGTTTTTTTTTTTTTTTTTGCTGCCTATCTCAACAGGCCATTCCCAATTACAAGACATCAGAAAGCATTGAGCCCATCTTTCCCGGCCCACTGATGCATTCGTCTCGAAGCATGCTTCTTCTGGTGCAAACAGAAGGAAAGGAAAGGAAAAGGAAACATCCCAGTAGCAATGCTAAATATAATATTATAAATACCAGCTGATACCCCTGTCAATGGTGAATTATTCTGTATGTTCTGGAAAAAGAGAATTCCCAAGGAAAAGAAATGCGTGCTGGTAAAATGATTTGCCACGGAAATAGCGATTAATTATTGTGTGTCTGGTAATTTTAGCGGTGTAACTTAACTGATCAGGTTATAGATTTGATCTTTAGAGATTATTAGTTTCAAGTTTCATAAATTTTAGGATCACTTGAAACTTACATGGTCATTAATTTAGAATCTGTGAGATTAGTTGAGATATACGCAAGCTAGTCCGAACACCTATATTAATAATAATAAAAAATTATTGTGTGTTTGATGATAATGTAGTGAAAATCATTTGTCTGAAAACTTATTTTTTATTTAAAATTAATGTTTTTAAATTATTTTAATATTAAAAATAATTTTTAAAAATAAAAAATATTATTTTAATATATTTCTAAATAAAAAATACTTTAAATCATAACAACTTCTATATTTTAAAACACCACTAGAATAACAAATGTCTGCAACTCGCAAACATGCAAGGAAATGATATTATTCTCTCGGACGTGCACTCCTTAAAGCCCCCATTATCTCTCTTTCTGTAACTATCGTTTGTCTCATCAACCCCAGCATCCGAGTGACTAGCACGACTGGTAGATTCATCGGCTATATCATGCAAATCATAATCTATATCCAGATGCCCATGATCATTAAAGCAAGCATCATGCAACCCATCCCCTTTAATTAATGAAATTATACACACGTACGGTTATTCTTGGAGTATTTATAAAAACTTGCATCAGCAGTAGAAACTTTTTTCTAAAAAAAAAATCGAGTCTGAGTCTCTTCCTTGTAATAATAATAATAATAATAATAAAACTAAATAGGCATCAGCTTAAGAATACAAAATATTTTTTTAGCACATCAAAATTCCATTCAATAAATTACGCATCCCCCCTTCACTCAAAGCTAGCTAAAACCCTCGTGTCTGGATATTCAACATGAAAACGTAGTACTATCCTACATTGATATTACAATAAGCTTATTTTTTGGAGGGGATATTATGTAATAAATATTAATTATATTTCAACCGGAAATTTAGCTTGAATAACATATTTTTATAACTCAGATCTCGCGGTGGATTTGGAAAATTGTAGTGTAAATTTGAGATCTCGGACGCAAATTATTATTAAAGTCCTTGAATCCAAACGATCATGAGCATTTCCTTCCTATACATAAATCACAAATATGAATTCCAAAACAAAACCACATGCATCCATCACATTTGGGTGCCATAATCGAATTTGGTTTTTATATAATTTGACTTTGTAAGAGAATTGTGAGGTATAGTTGTCTGATTTTTGTAATTAGTTGTCAAACTTAGATTTGAAAATTAAATTGTTTTTTGGAAGTTAGTTTAGTGGAGTTTAGATTGGATTTGACCGAGTTAATAAACTTATAAATCAGCTTAATTGGATTAATTAACTTTATCATGTTAATATTTTTGTTAATTTAACTTGAAACTAGAACTATATGGTTATAAATTTTTCAAATTAACTTATCAAATTAACTAATCTAGATTTAATAATTATGATCAATACTATATAGAACGATCGAGAAATTGTTTTACTTGAATGTTGAATTATCTATACCGGCACTATGGTCGTCTCATTATAAGTCAAACCAAGAAAGAATAAAAAACATTAGTTATTCACAGACTATGAATTCCTTAAACAATCACAACATCCTTCTTCTTCGATCGATTAATTTTAAATATTTTTCATAGTTAATCTATTACAACATAAAAAAAACTTGTATTCACACAACAAGAAAAAACACGTTGGCAGGGCAAAATTCATGCACTTCCAAGCTGAATAAAGTGATATTACAAAGCAATAATAATAATAATACTACTAATAATAATGAAGTTATAAATTAAAAGCTAACATTTTTCATTTTTGATTAAACACTATTTTGAAATTAACTTAAATATTCAATTTGTTTAACAGCTTAAATCAAATTTAATAGTTATATAAAAGAGCATAAGAATGCAACAAGTTAACTCTAAAATTATATTTCTTTATTTTAAAAAAATAATTCTAAAATTTAAAACACCAACTAGATGAATGATTTTGAAAAATGTCAAAACTTACGGTGCCGTTTGAACGAAACTCTCTCTGTAATTTTTTTTCTTTTTTCTTTTTTTCAATCCATGGAAGAGAGCGAAATCCCCGCTAAATAATAACGGCCTTCTTTCAGTCTCTCTCTCCACCCTCCTCCCTTTTCTCCAAAAAGCTCCCCTCTGCTCTTCATTTTCAAATCCATCGAACTTTGCATCTATTGCTGTTGAATTCGAAAAGAAAGTCTATCGTGTAATTATAAGCAATGTCAGTCTCCGATTCCGAATCATCATCTTCTTCTCATGGCGGAGAGTATAAATTCTTCCGTCAAATCACCCGTGATCGTAAGCTTCCATTTCACAAATATCTTCATCTTTATACGCTCGTGCCCGTTTACGTTATATATTTGATGTTTTTAATCAATTTGTATGAGTTTTCTGTTTGTTTTGGCGGGAAAATGTAACGAAAGAAACAGATCGAGACTGATATCTTTTAATTCCTTAAATACACGAATCTGTTTACCTCATCTAGAGCTATTAGAATCATCTGGATGAATTCTGGTGCTTTATATCCTTTTTTTTTTAAATTTAATTTTCATAAATCAATTGCTGATTTGCTCTTAATAATTTGTAACGGTTATTCAATTTCATTATTATTATTGTTGTTGTTATTATTATAAATCTCAGGATTATTGTTTGAAATGCTTGGATCAACAAGAACAGGAGATTCAAAATCCACCTGGAAGGCATGGCTCGTTAACAGTTGTTTTTTTTTTTCCAGAAGATTTCTTTATTAGTTTTTTTTAGTCATTTTAACTGCTTTTGTGCTGCAGGTACTTATTATGGATAAAGTTACAGTGAAAGTCATGTCTCACTCTTGTAAAATGTCAGATATTACAGACCAAGGAATTTCATGTAAGCTTTAAATCTTTTTTGCCTGCGTGATGTATTTATTGAGGTGATTCAAGCCAAGTTGGTAGGATGGAGAAAAGGAAATTATAAGTGTGTAATGTGGCTGCTCAATTCTTGATTACTGCAGTGGTGGAAGATCTTTTCAGGAGGAGGGAACCTATGACTTCTATGGATGCTATATATTTCATCCAGCCATCGAAAGAAAAGTAATTTTTTCGTTGTTTTGCATGAAAATATTATAACAATCAAGAGTAATTGTCTTGATTTTCGATTAATGTGATCGTTGAAGCTTCCTCCTGATTGTTTATGTCCATTCGTATTGTATGGAATTTTACTTGAATGCATGATCAGTATCTTCTTATTTTGCATTTTGGTTCTGAATTTTTTGTCTTACTTAATGCTTACATTCCTGCTAAGAAGATGGGGATCCACGTTTAACTGTCTTTTGCTAGCTTGCAGTGTTGTCATGTTCTTGTCTGACATGTCCGGGAGGGAGCCTTTATACAAGAAGTAAGTGAAAGATTATAGTTTCTCTAGATTCTGGTTTAAGTGACCTGAACCATTCTGGTTCTTACATTTTAGAGAGATTCTGATTATGTTTCTGACCACATGCTTCTCTGCCTTTCTAGAGCATATGTATTTTTTAGTTCATCTGTCCCAAAAGAATTGGTTAATCACATCAAGTGTGATACAAGTGTGTTACCCCGAATAGGTGCTTTGAGAGAGGTAAATGTTCTCTTTCTGCTTTTGTTATTGGTAACTTAGACACGTTATAGTGCGTGATTTTGCTATAGAACTTTTCTCTTCGTATCCTCTTTCATCTTTCTTTGGTGTTATGCAGATGAATTTGGAATACTTTCCCATTGATAATCAGGTATATCATTACAGCTAGCAATATTCTATGCCGATGCTAATTGATTAGTGCGCCTTTTATCTTAGTGTGCCATTTTTTATCCGCTCATTCTGAACCTCCGTATGCGCGGTAAATAATATTGCTGCCTTCAAGAGTTTCTTTCTTGTAAACTTAGATGGATGGAATGCACTTTTATAATTCATGATCTACTGCTTCAATTTTAACTTGATTAACAAGTAATAATTTTCTGTGAAGTCTGAGCCAAATGTGATATAAGAGTCTTCTATCTTTTGCTATTTTTTTCTTCAAATTTTAACTCTTTTATAATCTGAAGTTTTCCCAATAAAAAAAGATGAACTTTTTTGCCATCATTGACGGTCTGTTGATGAAGTCTCAACATAAATAAGGGCACACCATAAAGAATCTGTAAAGCATTCCAACAATACATTCTCCATATTGTTTCAGACTTCTTTGTGATATGAGAATTTAACGCAGGCTTTTATTACTGATCACGAAGGAGCACTGGGGGAACTCTATGGTAAAAATGTTGAGAACTCTCGCAGATTTGATGCATGTTTGAATACAATGGCAACTCGAATTGCAACAGTTTTTGCTTCATTGAACGTAAGAATTTTATACAAGAAGCTGCAGCAGCGACTGTGGAATCTTAGTCTTCTTCTTTTATTTCTTTATTATGTTTGCTTTCATTTAGTTTTATCTTTATAAAGTTTACTAAATACAACTCAAGAGGCCCTGATATCTCTGTTCACTATATGGAAATAAAGATGGCAAAATCGAAATTTGTTTTTCTTTGTTTTTTTGGGTAGGGTACATTGCTTTGATTTTCATTTAAGTGATTATTTGATCCCTTATAGTTTGACAAGTTAAGATTGTCAGAATAATGAAATAACCTTCCTGTAGAATTTGGTTCGTAAATTATTGAATTCTCGTCTTAGAAGGTCTCAACTTCCAATTCTATGCAGACTCGCAACTATGGACTAGGCTCTTATTTGGGCTTCAGTCCATCTGTAAGCCTAATATATTTGAGCACAAAAATTAATAATGAGCTATTTTTTAGTGAGTTTGAAGGGTTGATTTGGTTGAATATTTGGTATTACATTGTGTTTTCTTTGCGGAAACAACATTTGACCGGGACTGAAAGCATTCCTTTCAATGAAATTTTTGAATTTGTGGAAAATTTATTGTTTGTATTATTTTAGGAACTACCTTTTGTACGGTATCGTGCTGCCAAAGCTACAGATGATTCCACAGCAACATTTCGTGATTCAATTCCAGCAAAGCTTGCTGCTGGTGTTTGGAACAATCTTTTAAAATACAAGTGCATTCCCAACTTTCCACAAACTGAGACATGCGAGTTGCTTATCCTGGATAGATCTATTGACCAGGTTGTTAATACTTTTACTGTGATAACTTGTTCTGTTTGGTCTATAATTTTAATTTGTTGATGTCTCGAACTTGCATGTTTAGATTGCTCCGGTCATACATGAATGGACTTATGATGCTATGTGCCACGATTTACTGGAAATGGATGGAAATAAATATGTTGTTGAGGTATGTTTTCACATTTGGCTTTTCCTCCTGGTGGGTGGTGGTGTTGGGGTGGATGAATTTTTGGGGGGATGCTTCAGGGTTTTAAGGGCTTTCTTTTCGCATTTTTGATGTGTTCTTCTTTTTGAATGAAATATTCGTCTTTCAGCTCCCCAGCAAAACAGGTGGCAGTCCTGAGAAAAAGGAGGTCCTTCTAGAAGACCAGGATCTAGTTTGGCGTGAGCTTCGCCATGCACATATAGCAGATGTATGTTCATGCATTTATATTCTACTTTCACTTGGATGCCTTGGTTTTGTGAACCTCTTTCATACTGACTGTCATATCAGGCTAGTGAACGCTTGCATGACAAGATGACCACCTTCGTGTCCAAGAACAAAGCTGCTCAAATGCAACAGAGTGCAAGGTAACTTTAGAAGCCTTTTAAAAGTTATTAACCTAGCAAATATTATCTAAAAAAAAAAAAATAGTTCCCGAACCTCTGTGCAACCTGATTCTAACATGCAATCGCAATCCCATTCTCAAGTGCAAGACTTTTACCATAACTATGGCAAGATCCTGTGATACTCAATGCTATCAAATTTAGTTTCTGATAACAGTTAACAATGCAAGGAGTTTTATGAAAAGGTACGAGGGTGGTAAAACTCTTTGGCCTGCTGTGATTCTAGTATAAACAACCCCTAAAAAATATATTAACAAGGCAGATTTTGCATCTGATTAGCCCCTAAACTCTTTAAACTGATCTGATTATGGAAATTTCAAAAGGTGTAATTATGCTTCTAAAAGATTCAAACCCCTTCTACCCACTAACCCTTAAAAACAAAAAAGGGTAGAAAGATGACATCACACATTTGTTTTTATTCAAAATGCTAGGGATTCTTGAATTTCTCCAAGTTGGCACTTTATTTGTTAAGAGTGACAGTGAAAGAATTGGATATTGATGTTGGAAAAATTTGAAGGAGGCCACCATACATGTCTTATTTAAGAGTGTGTTTGGTATTGCGGTAATTGTTATGGTTGTGGTTTGAAAAAAATTATTTTATAAAAAATATTTTTAGTTGAGGTTGGTTTAAAAAAAATAGATGATTGGTTAAAACTGAGGTTGAAATTGAGGTTGAACAAAAAGTAATTTAATGTGTTTGGTTAATAACGCTTTTGAAATTAAGGTTATAAAATAATTTTAAAAAATATATATATTAATATTGATGTTTTTTAATTTAAATATTGTAGATTTAACTATTATTATTATATCATAAAATAAATAATACTTTATATAAAATATTTTTTATTGGTTCATTAAACTATCTACATTTCCATCACGTATGAAATATATCCGACAAGGACTATAGTTTTTTGAATAAAACACAATTAAAAAATAAAAAATAATTTTTATTTTTTATTTTACTGGGTTGGACCCAGTTCAATGCATTTTGAGCTTTGGACTGAACCCGGTCCGACCGGAACAACATACTACACTGTTCATCTTGCACAGAATGAATTAATTAGCATGAACAGTGTAGCATGCTACACTGTTCATGCTAATTAATTCATTCTATGAACATTGCGCAAGATGAACACTAGCTTGAAATTGTTCTAAATTCGATAATTAATATGAACAGTGTAGCTGTTCATGCTAATTAACAGTGTAGCAATGAAAGGCAGGAACGCAAGAAGCATGAGAGAGGTAGGAATGCAGCGAGAAGCATGAAATTTCAGTTTCAACAAAACAACGTTTTCAACGCAGATAATGGTAGAGTCCACATATACGGCTGATTTTATAACCAAACACTTCAATGCAACTGTTGCACACTAAACGCAGTCACAAACACTTAGCCAAATGGCCTCTTCTTCCTAATAAATAGACATTGCACCTGAAATTTCAGAACGTATACAGCTAGAAGATTGTCTTCCGAAGTGTAGAAGTTGATATATTTTCTTGCTCAAGATTATTTATTCTTCTAGACATGGCATCACTCTCATGATTAATGATCCCTGAAATGCTACATCTTTCTATGTAGAAGAAACAGATTGTGAAAATTTTTGAGACCACATTGTGAGCAAGGGTTATAGGCTAATGATGCCATCTAACACATGTATATGATTCAGATCTGATAATATCTGTGCTTTAAATCTTAGAAAATAATATAAATTATATTTTAAAGTTTTATTTAATAATTTAAATTTTTAGATTAAAATGATTTTTTAATGTGATATTAAAATTTTATTAACTAATTTTATTTGATAAAAACTACTTACAAAATGCATGAGCAGCATTGCTTATGTTACTTTGAAGATTAAAAAGTGCTTAATTTTACTTCGAAGCTTTAAGTCTTAAATTGTGGATTTATCTCCGTTTCCATTTATTTCTAGTGCTGAATTTTGATTTTATGCAGAGATGGTAGTGAAATATCGACACGAGATTTGCAGAAAATTGTTCAAGCTTTGCCGAAATACAATGAACAAGTTGAGAAACTAACACTTCACATTGAGGTTTGCTTCTTCCTTAATTCTCATACCATTGCAATGGTTGATTTTGTACTTCAGTGAGAAGGATACAATGAATGGTTCGAATTACAGTCATGTTATGCTTCCTTCAGATTTTGTTTAATTAATTACGTACTGTGAGTATAGATTGCTGGAAAAATTAACAGCGTTATCAGAGAATTGGGACTTCGGGATCTTGGGCAACTGGAGCAGGATCTTGTTTTTGGGGATGCAGGAGCTAAGGATGTTATCAGCTTTCTAAGGACGAAGCAGGTGATGAAGCATGGAATTTTGATCAGATAAGATTTATGCATCTACCATTCTATCTTGTGTGACTTGAATTTCTTACACTTATGCAGGATGCATCTCCTGAAAATAAGCTGCGTTTGTTGATGATCTATGCATGTGTGTATCCTGAGAAATTTGAGGGTGACAAAGCTTCAAAGTTAATGCAGGTAGCTGCAGAGTTTAGCTTACAAAAAGCTCTACATGAAAGTGACACGAATACATACAATGGCATTATTAGTGATGAATGCAACGCTATGTACTCTTGTTGCATGAGTCTATTCGTGTCACTTTCATTTGATTTTTTTTCTTTGGCATCTAGCGTAACTCTTGTGGAAATGATGTGCATGATAAATGCTAGTGGTAATATTTTTTAGATTCATCGGTTGCCGTGTAAAAGTATGGACAAATTATTACAAAATAACAACACAAAAAGAAGTAAATATTTAATCCTGCTAGCTATAATCATTGATCACGATTTATGTCTCAACTCTAACGTGAGACAGACTGATGTTTTCCCTCTGGAATTTGTTAAAGCTCTTCTCTCCTCTTTCTCATCAGTCTACAATAAGAAATGGATGGGAATTTTAATGTTGTGGCAGCAATTTTTTATGTTGTTCCAGTTAAACAATTTTCTTCTAATTATTTTCCACCATTCAGCTGGCCAGGTTATCAAATGAGGATATGAAGGTTGTTAATAATATGAAATTGCTTGGGGGTTCATCTGAGACCAAAAAGACATCAGGTGGTTTCTCTCTCAAGTTTGATAACCAGAAGGTACATAAGTGCATGCAGTTGAGATGCTTACTAAAGTTGAGTGGTAGGTTGCCAATGTGATGTCTAATTGATGACAAATTTGGTTCTCAGACAAAGCAAGCAGCTAGAAAGGACCGAACTGATGAGGAAGAAACGTGGCAACTCTTCCGATTTTATCCTGTGCTGGAGGTATGATTTAAATCATGCAACAGTGTCCATATTCGTGTGCCTTATTGTAATGATTGTCATGGTGCTCTGAGGAAGGGTCAAAATGGTTGGATATTATAGAATTAGTTTTTTTTTCCTGTTGTGAGGCATCATTTCCAGCTTGTTTAAAATAGATCCTAAATAATCATGATTTTTTCTTTTTTCTTTTTCCTATAATTTTTGTATTGAGTAATATCAAGAATGAACGTTGCCAGTTTTTTCATGTAGCAACATACTTGATCTGCCAATAGTACCTATGGTGATGCTCCTTGTGTATCATCTGGTATAACTTAGCTAACTGAGAATGCCCACTATCCATGTTCTTTAGTGGACTGAGGGCAATGCTTAATTGACTATCTGATTGGTGTCTTCTAAATGGTTATATTTTCGAAGCTTTGTAGTTTTGTTGCTTGTGTCGTAAAATGAAATCTGTTGTTATGTTAACAGAAAAGAGAACAATGCTTGTGTTATTATGTATATAATTAAATTGTATGCATAATATTTCATGATTTCTTTCTCAGGAGCTCCTTGAAAAACTCAGCAAACGTGAATTGCCAAAGAGTGAGTATTCGTGTATGAATGATCCAAGTTCAACTGACCAAGAGAGAACAAAGAGAGGATCAGTACGGAATAGTCATGCTTCACCTGCTCCAGCTGTTCCAGAAAGAAAAGCTCCTGCACAATCAATGAGATCAAGAAGAACTGCAACTTGGGCACGAACTAGTAATTCTGATGATGGGCATTCGAGGTACATTGGCAGCCCTTACAATTGAAATGTCATTTGTTTGGTTCACACATCCCACTGACTTTTATTTCCAGGATATTTTAATTGTTTCCCGACCGAGTATCATCTGTAACACATTTTTTATGTATTATGGTTGTGATAGATAACTCTTGATAGCAGCTTAGATTTCTTCTGCATCGGTTGGATGTTAATGTTATGTTCAAGCTCCATTATGCTTGAATTTTTCTCAGCACTCTTCCCTGGCCTTTTGCAGTGATTCAGTCTTGAAGAGCGCCGCAAAAGAGTTCAAGAAAATGGGACAGCGTATTTTTGTTTTCATCATTGGTGGTGCAACTCGTTCAGAGGTAAAAATTTGTTGGGCAGTTCTAAGTTTGAAGATGATAATTGGATATCACCTGATAGCTTCAAATTTATCCCGGCCTTGGAGGAGTTTGGGATCTTCACTAATGCCTTTTTTACCATAATTGCTGTCAGCTGCGAGCATGTCACAAGCTTACAACAAAACTGGGGAGAGAAATTGTTCTAGGTTGTTCTAGTTTGGATGATCCTCCACAATATATCACGGTATGATGTGCTTATTTATCATTTTTATTTCCAAATAATTATTGGCAATAATATGTTTGGATGCTCTAGAATCAGAATTTAGACCATGCCACTCCAGCCACTATCTATCTCGAATGTCCACATCCAAGTTTTAATTCTTGGCTTCTATTCCATTTTTTTTTGCCTCTCCTTCAATTTTATAGCACGCTGTGCAGTGAGAATAGTGGTGAAATCATATTAAGTTTCAAGTATTTTTCCAGCTGCTCATTGATTTTCTGAACATGACAGAAACTGAAGCTGCTGTCGGAAACAGAAATCTCAACGGAAGTCCTTAGATTCTAAATTTTGGTCTTGAAAAGCAAGTGGAACTTGTGTTTGCTCGATGCAGAAAGGTTGGACGCCAAAATTTGTGATTGCGAGCATGCAACAGTTTGTTTTCTTTTTCCACACAAACATGTGCAATTTGATCTTATGTAGATCAGAAGTAGGAGGATCGAACAAGGCTTGTTATGTTTCTCAAGAATCATGACCAGGCGAAATACTACTGCACTTCAACCTGAACACTGTTCTTTAGACGTGGTGATTGTAATTTTTTTTTTACTTTCTATAAAATTAACCCATTGGGAATTGAATCAGCCAATTGTGTAGGACAGATCATAAGTTCATAACCATTATCTTGTGGTAAATCATACGTGGCCTCTTTTGATTTACACTTTGGTTTTTCTTGACACCGACAATAATGCATTGTTCAAAATGCGCAAGACTTCTAGGATGATATGAATTTAGAAAAAATATTATTTGGATAAAAATTTTAAAAAATTACTAGCTTTATTTAATAAACAAATTAGATAATTTATTTAATTGAAATAGAGTTGAATAGAAAGAAAAGATGAACTAATTAAAATAAACAATTTTTTTGAATCAATTTAAGGTGATTCAGGCCTTTCAAGGACTAAACGTTACAATTGAAGTTTTTTTTTTTTTTTTCATTTCTTACTGATAGTATGAAAATAAGATTTTCTTTTGAAATTCAAATGGAGTTTGACAGTAAACCGAATGTTATCGTTTTTATTAAATTAAGATTTGAGCTTAAACATTAACTCATATCTACTTATATGTCGTGTCACAATTTCAACTCTTATTAGAAATCAATATTTTTTTTGTACTTCTATTTTTCTTGTCTGAATGTAGATACTCTCTATCCCCTTAAATTAGGACTAATTAGATAGATCATGAACCATTACATATTTGATGTTTGCATAGAAATAAAACTCATTATGTAATTATCTATGTTTCTTTTTTAAATTTTTTTTTTTTAATCTATGTTTCTTATTTTTATGCTAGGAGTATCTAATAATATGCGAATTTGTAATAGAGACCTTTATGTCATGACTAGTTACAGATATATAGCCAAAGGAGCTACCTTATAGCGCTCCAATTTTTCTTGATTGAGTGAAAATTGTACTCTACAGACAAAGGGTATTATAAATTCAGTTGACAGAACTCTAAGAATCAAACGTTGTTGTTTATTATCCAAAAACATAAGGACACTTCTACAAAACATATCCTTCCATCATCATCTCCCCAATAAGGTTGTTATTTGGTTTGTTGCGTACATGATATCGTCCCTATTAGCTTGAATTCTGTCCATCTCTTCCCGTGAGATGGTCTCACCCTGTCTAGTTTTGCCCCATGTCTTTTTTTGTTTTTTAAATGCCTTTTAAAATGATTCTCCAAACTGTTTTTAAAATATTTTTAAATTATTATTTTTAAATATTATTAATTTTTTAATATTAAAAATAAAAAAATATTATTTTAATATATTTGTTTAAAAAAAACATTTGTACAACTGACTGGTTGTCTGGGTGGGTACTCTATTTGGTTCTTCTAAGCTGGGTTCCTACTTATATTTGGGCCCCACTAGTTTCTCATCAGGCTTAAGTCCAGATGTATTTCCCTAGCTCTATTGGGCCTGCTGCCTTTGTACTTGGACTTGTTGCTTTATACAGCCCGCTTCAGAAGATTTTCCTGGATAAAATATCAAACTGGTTTTCAACTATTTCCACTCCATTCTCTAATTTCTACACTGGAGAGTGAAGAAACAGTGTGAGCGAAAGACGCAACAAGGCGACACGTATAACACCCCCCCCCTCCTCGCCGGGGGCCATTTCTCATCATCGTCGAGATCACCTAATTAAAAATTTCGAAAAAAATATGGATCAGGTCCTCCCGATTGCTCTTATCTCGGTCCTTCTCGGTACTGCAATTGCTCTTATCTTCTTTAAAAACTACTTTCTCAAAAGAAAATCCGAAATTGGATCCATCGCGAAACCCGAAATCCATCCGGATCCTCTTAGAAAACCTCCTAAACCCACTCATCAATCTAAAAAGTCTCACTCTCACGCCTCTTCTGATAAGGTAAAGTAAATGATGAATTTGAACTTGACATTCTTATTTTTCGAGTTTTTATTGTCTTGATTGCGAAATGTGCAGGATCATAACAAGAAACATCATCCGTTGGATTTGAATACTTTGAAAGGTCACGGTGATTCAGTTACGGGCCTGTGTTTCTCTTATGATGGACGCAGTTTGGCTACCGGTAAGTACATGTGCAATATTGTTAGATATTTATGGATGATCAATTTTAGAAATTTTTACTGAGTCGGCTGATTATGTCCTTTTTATTTATTATTTTTTGAAAAAAAAAACAGCTTGTGCAGATGGAGTGGTGAGGGTGTTCAAGTTAGATGATGCTTCGAGTAAAAGTTTCAAGTACGAACCTGAAGCTTTTCTTTTTCAGATTATGTAATTAGTCTTTAAATTGGTGATGCTAGTTTTTTTTTATTTTTATTTTAGTGCTGATAGTTAATTTGTAGGTTTTTGAGAATTAATGTGCCGGCTGGAGGTCACCCGGTTGCAGTGGCGTTTTCTGATGACGCGTCATCTGTCGTGTTGGCGTCGCACACACTGTCCGGTTCTTCCTTATATATGTGGGGAGAGGAAAAGGTCAAAGATTCTAATGACTCTAAGCAGCAACCAAAGCTTCCGCTACCAGAAATCAAATGGGAACATCACAAAATTCATGAGAAAAAGGTGGTTTTGACCCTGGTTGGAACTGCTTCAACTTATGGCAATGGCGACGGAAGTACAATTGTGGCCTCTTGTTCGGAAGGTACGTGCTGATCTTTTTCCTGGGTTAGATATCGTATCCTATGTGTTCTAATAATATTTAAATGGGCATGGATGGGTTGATGATATAAATGTTCTGGCTTACTATTGGAATGGTATGAATACTGGGATCCATATGTTTGCTAACCTTGTTAGACTAGGAAATGATGCCTAAAATTTGGACAAGGGCTGCAAATTAAGTGATTATAGAATAGGTATGGTTTTTAAGCATGTCTCAGATGTGGAGTCTTTGCATATGAGACTGGATGGTTAGATAAAATTTAATTGTCAGGAAAAAACACAATTATCAGATATTTGACTTTAGTGGTTTCTGACTTTTTTTGGGATTTGTAATGTTTGGAACAAATTTTATTCTTTTGCCTTACACATTGAAAACTGTTCCATCCATCCATAATTTAACTTTAATTGTCCATCACGTGCATCTCACATGGTTTCAGAAATGACACTCCATGATTTTATCATGAATGTAGCCAACACTTTCCAAAACTGTGGATTTCTGTCTGATTAGCTGCCTTAAAAATATATTAACTAAGGACACCGGACAGTGCTGACATCTGTGCATGGGTGTGGATTCTGGTGACCAGGCCACTACTAAGACAACATGATATTGTGATTTTTTTTAATGACATGATAGCCACCGGAAATCATCATTAATCTTAAGGAATAACCCGTTGAATTTGTGATTTTAAATTATCAAACTGATATTACCTGGAGCAGAAAAACCCAACCTCTTCCATTCATACTTCTGTTGTAATTGTTTTTCTTTCTTGGGTTTCAGAGAGCAATGCTGATTGTGTATTTTCTATGCTACTTTCCAGGTACTGATATCAAAATTTGGCATGGAAAGACAGGAAAGAATTTGGGGACTGTCGATACAAATCAATTGAAAAACACAATGGCTGCTATATCACCAAATGGACGTTTCATTGCTGCTGCAGCTTTTACTGCAGATGTGAAGGTGAATATCTCTGATTACTGGCAAAAGCATTTTGTTTGGACTCTGTTAGATATACCCCTAGTTTGTGCAAAACAAAAGAAACTCATTCACACAATGCACCATATGATGTGACTCTTGATAAAGTGGATGGTGTTGAAGATTCTCAGGTATAGAATCTAACATCCCCTGTGACACTCATGGTACTTCCCAAAAACAATTTAGTTAACTCATTTGTGCGCAGTCAGTTGAGTTCATTTTTATTGGTGCAAAGTATTTTTTTTTTAATAACCTTAAGAAGCTATTAGTTTAGGCTTGCTTACAAGTTTGCTTATGAGTCAATGTATCAGGTCACATCAAGAGATTTATCTTCCCTCTAATGAATTAAAACAACTGTTATTGGTCACCACATATGGATCAAGTCTATTATCTTCATTTGCAACTGCTATACAAAAGTTATTTTGAGAGGCCTGGATCATAATAGCAAGCTTTAAATTTAATTTTCTGGTAGTATTTGAATATTGAATTGCTATGGTGGTTTTAAATTTCTTTGTCAGGTATGGGAGATTGTGTATTCAAAGGATGGTTCTGTCAAGGAGGTTCCAAAAGTCATGCAACTTAAAGGGCACAGGGTATGTACTCTACTCAATATTGACCTCTGTTATTTCATCCACATCTCGTTCAAGCTTTGCTGTCTTTGTCTATCTTTTTCCCCTGTGCTCCAAATTCCCTCATTCTTTATTTTGTTTGTGAGCTTCATGGATATGTTTGTAATATGTCTCTAGTCAATGATTGGATTAATGCTGAATTTTTTGAAGTGGATGTGCATTGAGTAGTAAAAAAATGTTAGTAACAGTGATTAAATTATTGTCTGATATGGTGCCATAAATGTTTATCCTTGTAGATATATTCAATCTGTCTCTGGTTGTTGATATCGATTCTCGTCTAAATGGAATGATCTCTTTTATCATATTTTAGCCGTATCATTTGAACTATATTGCACTTCTGGAGTTGTTGTTATTTTGTTTCTCACCTCAGAATATGCTCATATATAGCTTGGATATGCTATTGTTTCTCATCTCAAGTTAAATTTGATCTTCAGAGTGCAGTAACATGGTTATGCTTCACTCCAGACTCAGAGCAAATCATCACAGCCTCCAAAGATGGTTCAATAAGAATATGGAACATCAATGGTATGTCCTTTAATAGATATTTCTCTATGTGCTTGAATTATGGAACATCAATGGTATGCCCTTTAATAGATATTTCTCTATGTGCTTGAATTAGGACTCCCTTAGAAAAGTTGAAAAAATAGGGCAGTGCAATTATTAGTATAGGAGGGTAAGGGCTTCTCAATTTTTGGATTTAATGTCCAGAATTGAGACAAGGCATGATTTCCAGGGAATGATTGGAAACCAAAGAGCATTATGATCTAGCATTTCAGGCTGAGCATACATTATCTTTAGATGTCATGTCAGTTTTATCTAAAATAGCACTCCATTGTGCAGAATCTATAGAACCACTAATCTCTGAACACCATTCCAGTTTTGTCAACAACAAGAATTGTTTCCCGCTTCAATATTTTATCGAAGTTCTTGTAAAGTATCTAAGCTAATATTTACCCCCTGTATATCAAGCATTCAACATGTATATCATCCATTATCTTACAGTCCAAACTGGCACCACGATGACTGGAATGTGTTTGTTGGGTTGTTTTTCATCTGTGGATCAAGAGAAGTTCACCTCTATGCTGAATGTCATGCCTTTAAGCATGCTTCTTTTGTCATGGTCTGCAAGTAGGAAAATTGATCCTTGGGCGATCTACTAGATGATTTCAAATTTCAATCTACAGATCATCTGTCCTTTTCATGCTTTAGCAGGATTTTTGCTCTTCTTGTTGCTGTGAATATACCAAAAAGCTTTATAGTATTCTTGAATACATTGAGGTTCATGACTACGTTGCAACTTTTTTAAAAGTAAAATTTGTGGTGTCATGGACTGTTTCTCTGTAGCTGCCTCTAAAGAAAATGAAAATGGGAGACTGGTATCATGCTATGAGAACATAACGCATGTCTAATTTTTTGAGTTCTGGAATAGATTTGCGGGTTTCTAATTTTTCACTTTGACATACATTTTGCAATGTATTTGTGTGGCTTTTTTGTGTTGGTTATTATATGATTAAGATCATACTGAGGAGTTCTCGTTTATTACCTTCAAGTTCGTTATCATCTTGATGAGGATCCAAAGACTTTAAAGGTGTTTCTGATTCCACTTCATGATTCAAATGGTGGAACTTTGCATTATGATCGTCTCAGTTTATCCCCTGATGGAAGGATATTGGCTGCAACCCATGGTTCGATGCTGCAGTGGTTATGTGTTGAAACTGGAAAGGTTTTGGACACAGCTGACAGAGCCCATGATGGTATGCTTTTGGTTCCATTTCTGTGACTTTATTTTAGTATGTTTTTCTGCAGAGTGATTGAAAATGTAAGAATATCATATTCCTTTCCTAAATATATCTATTTTCTTGGCATGAGTAATCGGCAATGGATACTTTGATTGAGATCTTGATGCAATGGCAGATTTGTCTCCAGTGCCCAAAAATCTTGCTTTCATATGGAAATCTGATTTTATATTCTCAACAGCATTTGTTTTGAGAAATTGGACAAATGAATTCATTTGAGTTAAATTTTTATTGAAGTTGTTTTTTCTCAATGTATTGCTAGTAGTTCCACTCTAATTGTTGATCATGAAAATGGTTTCATTATTATGTATTGATTTACTACTGGGGTTCCACTTTCTCGAAACTGCTTCCTACTTTTTTCAACGAGTCAGACTTGGCATGTTTTGTAGCAAATAAGCATGGGGAAATCTCTTGGTGAATCTTGGACTAATGCTAGTTTATCATGCAGGTGACATCACATGGATTGCTTGGGCGCCTAAGCCTATTCCAACAGGTGCTTATTAAACAAAAATGGTTTAACATTTGTGGCTTTTCTGTTCATTTTTTCATTACCTTATGCTATGTGTATCTTTTAGTTTTTTTTTTTGCTCTTCTTTATGGGAGTATCTCCAGGAGGGAATAAGAAAGGTTTGAGAGTTAAGGAAATAGTTCCAATGATTCCTTGACCACCGTGATTTATAACCACTTATTGTTCTCCAGGTGATGGACAAACTTCCATTTTGGCCACAGCCAGTGTTGACAAGAAAGTGAAGTTATGGGCAGCTCCACCACTCCGATCAGCATAATGGATTCCACTGACAGATATAAAGCATATACAGGGAGTTCTTGACCTGACATTCTCATTGATTAGCCATAGCTTCCTGAGTTGCAGTATAATCCGCTCAGGTTCATTTGTACCAATCACTTCAAAGAGAGTCGAAGAGAGCAAACCTTCCAGCTGGGTGGTTGGACACGGCGGCACACAGGACAAGTATGAAATTTTAAATTGAGAAAAACTAATCGTTGTATGGCTAAGGTAGCCTGATCTGACTGAAAAGTTTTGGTGACCAAATGTTCCATAAAGAAATAGAAGATGGTTTTGGTTTTGGATGCATGATTCTCATATGGCACTTAATTAATCAATAGACAATAGTATCCTTCATGGAAAAAACTGGGTATCAAAATGCCACTACATTTGCAAGTGGATCGAGCTCTCGCCCTTGTAACCTGCCTGTTTCCGCTCTTAGACTGGGTTTTTTGAAGCAAAAAACAGAGAGCGCCCACCGTGGGGCTCGAACCCACGACCACAAGGTTAAGAGCCTTGCGCTCTACCAACTGAGCTAGACGGGCTTGCGAGGGTGCTTTGGATTTCTTCATATAAATTTAGGGTATACGTAAATTTATAATAATTCAACAAATAATATGCTGTTGGGGAGGTGTCGAGTTTTGGATAGGTGGATCTCCTGGCTTTAAAAAAGGTAGAGAAGATGTCCTGCAAGCACATGAATATCATTCTAAACATTATTTTTTTATTAAAAAAAGCCAGGAGTACTTGAATTCATCGATTGATTTTATGTGATCCAGGATTCATGAATTTCCTTTATCGGGGGCATTGAATTCATCAATTGATTTATGCGATCAAGAATCACCCATCATTTACGAATTTCCTTTATTGTGGGCGCAGGCAGCAAGTGCAGAGGATATGGATCAGTCCCACTGCTTCTATGATTAATGCTGGAAACCTAAAAGATAAAATGAAAATAAATAAAAATTGAATGTTTTTTCCTCCCGGATCTTCTATTTAATTACCTTGCCAGAATTTGTTTTCACAGTAATGGCCAAAAGCTAGATAATAGAGGCCGTAGCTCACCAATTTATTTATATTTTGGATTACAATCCGAAGCCTAACACTTACCTCTACTACACATCCTCACAAACCATAGCATCTTTTAAATACTAATGATATTACAGAGAAACTGGATCAAAACACTGCGTCCTCCTGATATATCGTAGTTATTCGGATTTGAAATCTTGGGCAGGCGTGGAATTATAGCTGCCCTCACGATGTCCGCCATTCCTCTCCACTCTCTCCTCCATCTAATAAAATATGAAAATAGTTAGCTAGCCATAACGATCTACTATAAATTCAACCTACCTGTATGGGTAAGCAAGGAAATTAATTTCATTTTAAGAACTTGTTAGGTCTCAATACCCCATTGCAACATGCAAGTACTCAGGACAATGATAACCCTTGAACCATCATGAAAACGACGTCCCCTTGGAAGTCGAAAATGGCATTTCTGATCACCGGCTATATTTTGGCAGTGGACCCTCGTGTGTATAAAAAAAGAAAGTTGCCTTAGAGAGGTACCTTTCGGTGGATGGACTTGTGGTGCCGATAGCCCTGCCAATAATTCAGTCATGCATCAGAGCCATTATAAAACACAAGATATATGTACTTGTGATTGCATCTTAGGAAAACATCACCCAGATCCGGTTCATACGAGCCAGGGCCTTATGATTGTTGGGTACATACAATAAATCTCTTCGTAGTTGTCAGATACAGGACTCACCTTGTCTGTTCCATAAAGGTAATCACAGTATGTGAAAACGGAAGCGAAATTACTCTGGCTATGGCGACCCACGTAATGATGATAATCATGGTACTTTGCACCTCCGTAGAATGGTACAAATCTTGTTGGACTCCATGAAAAATCATATCTGCATCGCATCAAATAACATTTTATGTACTTGATTCAAGTGCTCATGTCAAGCCACCAAATTAAGACATATCCCGGCGGTTGTTGCAGTAACTTGAAGCTACTGGTGACTTAATTCATCTTTTCATTATAGAAAAGCAAGTAAAACACTTTTCATGACAATAAAAAATGAATTAATATTTATCAGTCATCATAACTTAAGATCATGCAAGGAAAAACCACATGTTACATCCTACTGTTTAGTGTTTATGAAGGGCTATATTGCAAGGCACCCTCCCGAATTTGGAGATTATGTCATTCCCCCCCCCCCCCCCCCCCAGATTAGAGGGATTTGTAATCTCTCCATTATCGATCCACTACTAGAAACTGTGTAGGTGCTGTCAGGATTTGTTAACAAAATCCGGCAGAAAGAGGAGTTGAAATAAACGAGAGAGTTTAGCATGTGTACCCGCTGTGAGTCTCTATAGCTTCCATTTGTCTTAAAACGAACCATAGCCAATAAGTAGTAATGTGTCCAGGAACTACTGCAGGACCAAGAAATGCAGGCATGCCAAGAATCAAAATTTCAGACCAGTGTGCATAAGGCGCTGCAAACCCCATTGGAGCACTATATTCATGGTGAACATGGTGGATTTTCTCATAGCCCCAGTTGGAATGAAGCAACCTATGAACCCAATAACCGGTATAATCCTCTATCAGAAAATACACTAATAACTGCCAGAACATTTCCCCTCCTGAAGGTAATGACAGACTAGTTCGGATGCCAATCAGCTGGAACAAAATCAAAGTAGTTAGCTTTGTTAATCTAAAAATTTCTTTTAGTTCTCATAAAATTGCATTATAATCATATATACGTATTAATATACCTTGATGAAAGGGTAAGAAGAGACTTGAAGAGGACCAACAACAACGATAAAAGTTTGCATAACTTCTTTGTAGCATTTCAGCATGTCTTGGAATGAGTTCTTGATTTTGGATTGAATCTTGTGCTTGTCTATCCTCTTGGACCGGCTTAGCTCAATAAACATGTATGGGAGAGGAGCTACAGAGTAAAAGAGGATCAAGAAGAGAATGTTATGATAATGAAGAAGGTAATCAGGTTTATTGGCTGAGTAATTGAGCCATAGTTTCTCTGCAATAGTTAGCTCTCTGCCAAGAGCTGCCTCTGCTTGGTGCAAGTTCTGGTAAGGCAGCATTGTTAATTAGAGGGTGAGAAATATGATTGAATGCATGACAACATCAGAATAAATAGGAGTTCGCAGAACCATCAGAAATCCATTCAACTCAAAATTAATTTTAATGGTGGTAGAGGGTGTGTGTGTGTGTGTGTGTGTGTATTATTATTTTGTGAAAATGAAATGGTTACAAATATTTGTGAGTTTTAATTTAGGTTAATATAAGTTAAAAAAAAACACAAAGATGGACAAAATAAAATAAAATTCAGGACATATAAAAAATAATAAAAATATTTTTATCTATGATTTATCTCTCGTATTTATATTTTTTTATTTATTTCAAGTGCTCTTTTTATTTTTTTTAAATAGACCTTAATTATTCCAGACACTGTAAAATTTATAAAGTTCTTTTAAGTTTTTTTTATCATTTTAATTATTTTTTTAAGCAACATAATACTTAAAGGGCATATTGCTAATTGACGTAAACAAAATTCTTTGAAATTAACAGACTCAAATACAAGCACTAATTTTTCTCTATGGGAATTATTAGGTTTAGCACCAATTTTTATGAGAAGTGGGCATTCGATTTTTTAATCACTATAATAAGGTTTTAAATTTTAAAAAAAAATCGAATCCATCATCTCATGATCAAATATTTTCATTTTAATTGTATTTATCATAAATAATTTACATCATGCAGCCTTTTCCCCTTCAATTCCCCCTGAAAAATAAATCTCAATTTCGTTGAGGAGAAACCAACGTTTCTGCTGCAGAATTTGCAAGAAGTTGAGCTGAGAAAATAATTATCTATCAATCAATATATTGGCGTCATATACAAGAAACCGCAAGCTAGTGTCCAGCCGACCAGGATATTCCCACACCGCTTACATTTACACACAAAATCCAAGTGAGTGTTGGCGTGACACCTGACGGCTTACTCCTCGACCATATCTCGCACGTGAGACCAAACTAAATCAACCCACTTACATGTATACCTTAGAACAAGTAAGTGTATATTTGAAGTATATAAAATAGGTGATAAGAATATATCACTATTATTTATTGATTAATATGTGTTTTATTTCTTGTTATTTTTCACTTGAATATATATTAAAATATTTTTTATTGATATCAGCACATTAAAATAATCTTAAATCTTAAAAAATCATCAATTTGATGTTTTTTTACATTTTTAAAAACATAAAAAATAAAAGTTAACACACTACAAAACAACGTGTATTTCTTTAGTTTTTTTTTTTCAATTAGTATGTACTATTGTCTAAATGAAAAATAAATTACCAGTTTATCACTTGTTTTTCATATACAATGATTTTAATATACGTTTAAGTTAGAAAATAGGTAAGTTCATAATTTATATCATATTTACTCTTTCAAACTCTTGATTAACAAATATTTTAGAATACAATTGAAAATATAAACAAGTATAAGGATGATATTAAACTTTGGCGGGTCTTGCCTTCTTCCGTTTGACGGTTTCTACGTAGCTCTGTTATTATTTTTTATTAGAATGATATTAAACAAGTATAAGGATGATATTTAAGTTCTGTTATTATTTTTTATTAGAATTTTTTTTAAAACTATGTGAAAATTATTTTAATATAATTTAATCGATTTAATAAATTTAAAATTAATTTAAATGATTGATAAAAATAATTTAAAATATTATTTTTATTTATATAAATATTAAATTAATTTGAATTTATTCAAATTAAATTATCAATTCACATATGATACTATTATTTTTAATTCAATTTATTCCCTCGCTGCATGTATGATTTTTACAAAATTTAATTTTAATTTTGAGAAGTGTAATTTAACTATTCAAATTTTAAATTTATCTTTCAAATGTCATTAGTTCGAGTCTCACAAATCTTAGGACCACTGGAAACTTATATAATCGTTAATTTTAGAATTTATAAAATTAGAGCGTGTTTGGCAGTGTGGTTGCGGGTGCTTTTCAAATAACTTTTCGTGCCAAAATGCATGCCAATGATGTTTTTTCATTTTTTAAAAATCATTTTTGACATCAGCACATCAAAACGATCCAAAACGTACAAACCATATTAAATTTTAGCAAAAAAACAAAATTTTAAATTTTTTGGGAAAGCGGCCGCAGCCGCGTTCCCAAACGGTGCCTTAATCGAGGTGCATTTAAAATAACCCGAAGATCTATATTAATAATAAAAAAAAAATTAACCCTTCACTTAATTAATTGAGGTGTGAAAAATAAACCAGAAAAAAAATTTCAATGGAGGGAATGCGTACCATGTACAAAGCAATTATTACATCTCTGAAGAGTCATTATTAGACTCGAACCTAGATTAACCGCTTGTAACCTTCTTTCAATTAAGCACTTATACGCTGTGGAATGCTTCATCTCCATATCTTTAATCCATAAAATTCAAAATTTAAAAATTTAAAATATGAATTAACAAAAAGTATGTCCTATCTTTATTATAATTATCTTCTTATAAAATAATAATAATAATAATAATAATAATAATAATAAAATTATTATCTAATTATAAAACCATATTTGGATCAACTTGCGTATACCTCGACTAATTTCACGAACGAACCCTAAAATTAACGATTATATAAACTTTCAGTAACATTAATATTTATAAGATTCAAATTAGTAATTTTTAAAAAATAAATTTAAAACTTAATCAATTGAGTTAAAGAATCATGATATGCTAATTCTATTTAAAATAATTCTATTTAAAATCTCGAAATTAGTACAGAATTGGTACAGCTTGGTGTGGATCACAAAGTTTTGATGACTTTATCAAATGAGTAAAGAGTCTATTTTTAATCCTTATTTATATGTAAAAGTCTTCGTATGTAATTTTATTTATGAACAATTCCTCAATAAAATATTTTTTCATAATCTAGTTAAGGGTGTGTTTTTCCTTGTTCAATAAGTAACTACTAATACTATTTACTAGGAGAGGAATAAATATAAAAAGATAAAATAAAAGAGATGATTAAAAATATATATTTTGTATGAAGATATTCTTATTATATGATTTTCTCTTTTATCCATATATTTATTTTTTTATTTAAAATGAAATTATTGAGTAAATATTGGTCATTACCCATTGATTATTTTAATATTTCTCTATGTAACTATATGTAAATTGTCATAACTAATTCTTAAATTAAAAAAACAAAAAAGAAATTGTCAGAGTTATTAATTGCCACCAATAAATACTGTATGCCTTATCTTATCCTTTGCCTGGAGCGTCCCTCATCTCAAGGAATTGGGTTTTCCGGAAATTTTGTCACATAACTCGTTTGTTTGTATGTATCATTTAGCCAAAGCATAAGATATTTTATTTTTCATTTTACCCAGTTATTTATCAAATAAAAGGGGGGGAAAAGAAAGAAGTAACTCGATAGCTACGCCGGACCTCTTGAACCTAAAGCTTTGATGACATTCATATAATAAAATAACAAACTTAACTCCCTGCATCTGGTTGTGCTTCCGGGGATGAAGCTCGGAACTCCGGTACGGTCTTGTATGATTCATATACCCTACTTAAAATAGGGAAGTTGGACTGCATAAACAATCACACAGCTGTTTATCAAGAGAAAGAAATCAAGATAATACCAATTTGATAAAACCATATACAGACAAGAATACACCAAGCTTGAATCCACGAAACCACGTATATATTATCATAGTCACTGCATCGTGCTGTTTCAACATTTGGTTAGTGTTCGTGGCAAAAGGGATAGATACAAGAATGACAGAAATATGCTTGATTCAAAGGACTGAGATGAAAACAGAAATATAAAAAATAAATTTGTGCCTCGGATAGTTCTTGAGTGAATTTTTTTTCCTTCTAAAACAGGAAGGACAAAGGGGACATATCCCTTCTATCCCAACTCTATTCGTCTCATGTTTAAAGCCTGTAAACCAGTAGAGAAAATAAATGCTAAACATGCTTCACCACCCATGGAGAAGCTTCTCAGATTTTATATGAACATCACACGCTAGGAACTTTATGAAATCCTCTTATTTTATGGCATGAACCATTTGATGTATGGTGAGAATTCAGAAACTTATGAATCATAAGCACAAAAATAAAAGTTAATTATGCGAAATTGTGAAGGATTGTTGGACTCCAAATTCTTCTTTCAATATCCGACTTTAGTGGGATTTTTTAGGTTTCTCAGTTATTCCAAGAGAAAAAACTAGGTACAGTGCATATGCTTCCTGTGTTTGTATGAAACACATTTTGTTAAAGGATTAAAAACAACAGGTTTATGAACACAAACATGAGAAGTGTGTATCTACAGCAGTGCAAAATTACAGTACAGTATGTAGTGTCCAAGAAGTAGCAGCTCTGCTGTGTGGACGTTGTAATGATAGAACTAGTTTGGAAAAGAATTCTAAAGGAAATAAAGAAAAGAATCAAGGGAAATGCTTTACCATATCAATGTTGAACCTCATAACAACTGTAGCAATCTGTGGGGCCAAAAACACATCCGCCTGCAAACAAAATAAGAAATTAATCTGATCTTTAAGAGGCTTAAGATTTGAAATATCAAAATTAAATTTCTCTTATTTTCTGAGAACATTGATTTAATCAGAGCAATATATACTTCTAAAATATATGAGCATCAGGAACATGCCAATTAGAAATCACACTTTGTGCATAGTTGAGAACTTTTGTTAGGTTCAAAGTAAATCATTTCTGCACAATGCTATCGTTAAAGTTTTGAATCAGAGCAATCAACCAAAAGAATCAATAAATGACTAAGAACCAATGAATTAGATGGGTGAACTGCCACACAACACTGACATATATTAATGTCTTGCAGAGAGGGTGCATTAACAACGCAAGACCATTAAAATTAGTGGAAGTATTCAGATATGATAAATTAAGTTCCGTGCAAGAAACAGTAAACAAAGTATTGAAAAGAGACCATGTATAATGCTTCTCCAGTGGCAAATCTGCTTGCAAAGTCTTTTACCAACTTCTCAAGTGCTGTAGAAAAGAATAAAAACACTTTACATGAGCAACAAGGAGTGCACAATAGCTTGATATGAAGGGGTTAATAAATGATACAAACGACAACTCTAAAAAAAACATTCTACAATCTGATTCCACATGGACTCTAAGGTTGCGTCCACAGGCTATAAATTTCATGCACTGCAAAAGTATTGCCACTCATACCCAATTGTTTCTCTTTCGTAATGATTTCAACTATCATGGGTGTAGCTAATCTTGGTAATTATCTCACAAAGAAAGGAAAAGGAAAGAGACAAGGAATTAGATTGCTTCCGTGATGAGAAGAATCACATACCAAAAAAACCTTTTTCAATACTAGATTGTGCCCATAATAATCCCTCTTCTGGACCAACTTTTTCTTCAATGCGTTTCTACACAAAAATTAAGACATGGCATAGTTGATATATGTGTGAATGAAACTAAAAATAACGTGGATAAACCATTGAAACTAATACATGTACCCCCAAAGCCAACATATGAAGAGGTTGTATGCTAGAGCAGACGATACTGGCAACCTGTGACATGTTACCGTGATTAGCATGGTTACACAAGAAAAATTAGTTAATAACTACTGGCATGTCCATGTAGTCTGATTCACGTTCCGTACTCAGAAGGAAATGAAACCATCTAGATAATAGCTAACAAAATCCAGTTAGCGTGTTCTGTTTGCTCCAGCTGTAAAGACCTTTCGATTGATGAAGGTTAGAAGCAAGGGATCATTGAATCCATTCACAAGTTCAAGACTGTTGCTCTTATAAAACACGTTACATAAGAAGATTCTTAATACAATGTTTTCCAGACACTTCACGTTTGAAAATATAAGCAATGACAACAATCTTACTTGGAGATTTAGAGCTTTTCGCCGAGGATCATCTGGCAGCAAAGCTCTCTGAGGATACTTTTCTTCCAAATACTACCCATTTACAACAGAAAATTATGAATAGACACAAAAATAAATATGGCATAAAAGAAAATTCATCGAAGATCTCTCAAAAGTTAACTTAAATTTATCATGATTTATGAATTCACACAGCCCAACATTAAATGGAGGCCATTATTCACTCACTCACTCCAAATCATGGATTTATGCCTGTAGATCCTTGTCTAATTTTCATAAAATGCAACCGCAACGAGAGTGTTACAGTATGCATAAAATCCTTTCTGAGCAAAGAACACTGACCAGCAAGATTGCTAAGGAGTCCGAGACTACCACATCACCATCAACCAAGACTGGAACATAACGGAGAGGATTCAATTGTTCAAACTCTGCAACAGAAATAACACTCATCGATCCTCACTACCTGGACCTTGTACCAGTACGAATCTAAAATCATATTCTAGGTAAGCTAAGTATATGAAATCTTTCAACCTCACCTGTACTAAACTGCTCTCCTTTTGCAAGGTTGACTGCTTTATACTCATAATCAAGTCCTGAACAGTTCCATTTTTCAGAAATGATTAACAAAAGTCGATCAATATAAATGTAGAAAATGATACCTTTAAGGTTTAAAGCAAAGCGGACCCGCCATGAACAGGAGCTGTGCGAGAAATTATACAAGACGAGCTTTGGTGATGAATTCATAGTGTCTCTCTGGTAAGTCAAACAGACTTTTAAGAAAAGATTTTATAGAAAAGTGGAAGCATTAGACAAAGAAAGGTTAATTACCAGACAAAAGGTACTGTTGTTGAGCTGTTCCATTAAAAAAAAAAGGTACTGTTCAGAATGGTGAGAATTTTTTTATTGGAAGCAGAGAATCCTTTGATTTCACAGTTGAAGAAAAGTCAATTGCCAGACAAAAGTCAGATGGTTGTGCCACGTCATCATGTGATATGGTGTTAGCTTCAGTCACCACATTGTTGTGTTGTGTTGTGATGTGATGGATATTTTCAAATTGTGTTTCTGATTTGTTTTCCTTGTAATTTAAGGGTTTTTTTTTCAATTGCATTTCAAATTTTTATTTTTTTGATATATTAAAATAAAAAATATATTTCCAGATAAAATCACCTTAAAAAATAATTTTTAACACATTCTCAAAAAGACACTAGTATTAGAACAAGAGATAAATAAGCATGAAAAATCACTCTGAGTGTTTTTTTTTATTATAATTTTTTTAAAATTATTTTTACTCTAAAAAATATCAAATTACTTTTTCAAAGTGTTTTTTTAATAATTTTAATATATTAATATTTAAAAAAATACTGAAAAGACATGAATTCATATTAATCTCAATAATGGGCGGTCTTTTCGAGTGGTAAATTTCATTTTTTTCCCAATAAATTAGCATTTCTTTATTTGTTGTATTATTCTTCTTTAATTATTGTCAATTTAAAACTCCCATGCCAAATAATCTAGTAATTTTTCAGTTTTGAAATCAACCACTGGAGCTACCATAATCAGTTTTAGTAGGAACTGGAAATGGGAGCATAAAGGGTATGTCTTATCTCACTCCGTTTTAGTAGGAACTCTGTATAGCTTGCAAATTACAAGAATATTTCGAGTATAGGAACCCTAGGTTGCCATCAACATGACAAAATGGTATGATTAATTTCTAAACAAGGCTTCCCATAGTCAAGCCAGCTTCTAAAATGGAAGATTTAGAGGAAATTCATACACCAATCCCCCTGTATTTCAAGATTTTGATGACCCTATACACGCATATGATTCTAGTCATATACCTTGAATCAGCAAAATACAACATGACCACAAGGAATCAAACTTTACATTAAGTCTCGTTCTCACTCAAATTTCAGCTCTTTTTTAACCAGAAAGTTTCTAGCTTCATCATCTGTAACCTCACTGCTTAGAGAAACAAAATATAGAAACACCAGATTATTACGAGTTCTTAACAATCGTAAATAAATAATAGATGAAATTAGAAAGAAACCTGTCTATGGCTTCTGACTTTGAAATCAAAGTGAGTCCTTTGGGTATGAGGGATTCACAGAAATTGCGAAGCTTTTTCTCTTGGCGGACATTGAAAAGATGGTGAAGGAAATCATTGAACTGTTTAGGTTCCTGCATGGAAGTTTAAAAATTAACCAGCTATTCTTGATTTAGCCTGATAGTCCAAATGATTAACTTAGCCTAGGACGGGTAAATCACCACAACACCCCGGCAGTTGCCTGTGCTAAGTCAAGTTAAATGCAGGTAGATATGAAAATATAATACTTCTTCATCCAACAAAGTGCTCGAAGTCGATACTTCACATAACTATCGAGCAAACAGAAAAACCAGCAGTTGATATCACAGGCTGTCAAAATGATTGGATCAATGTTTTTGTTTTCCACATGCAAGTTCTACAGAAATTTAGACTACATGACAAGCTTTTATCTCAAGAAGGTAAAACTAAATCACAAGACAGGGAAGGTTGCTTGGAAGCAGCATATCAATAACCCCTAAAATAGTTTCCAAAATCACTTGATTATACTAAAGAGGCAAATACATTTGGAACCTCAAATGATGCACGGTAAAGTAAATAAACATCGAATATGAAATATAATGGGCTGGGTCAAAGCAGCACCAGAGTTGCAGCCATAGAGAAATTCTATAAGGATGAGTAATTAACACTAATTATAGACATAAATCATAAAAACTATAGTTATACCAATTTGGAAACTAAAACATCTAGAAGATATAAAAGACCTACCTGCTCAAGGATGCAACCTTTGCGAAGGGCAAGTAGACATTCCAATGCTTTACCATGATTATCCCCATCATAGGAATTCTCAACCAGGCTATATATTTTATTTTTCATATCCTGAATTGCTTTACTAACCCAATCTGGACTATCTCTGCATGACATCATCGCTTCAAAATCTTGAACTGGACTTGAATCCCCAATTTTTTCAACCTTAACAGGCTTGACAGCTAGAGCATTGGTTGTATCTTGATAATCCTCATCAGAACCAGAGGGTTTTTTCTCCAATAACCGCTTGCTTGATTTCTTTAGCTGCAATCAAGATCAACTTAATCAATGCCCACGATTAGCTTGGCAACAATATGACACTATTCTTGTAATGGAAGTTCTCAGAAATACCCACCCTTGGATTCTCCTTGAGTTCAAAGCTCTTATAAAATGCATCAACTGCATTTTTCTTTTCAGAAAGAAGATCTGGATCAGCTTCAGTTATTGTTTTGAGAGTTTCATCCAGTGGAGGCACAGCTGCATCTGGATGCTTTGACTTTAATTCAAGATGACGATAAAACCGCTGAGAAACAGAACACTGCCATCAGTTTCAGTCAGAAAGTTACCACCACCTGCGCAGGAGAGCAGGGAAGGGCAACTGACAGTAATTCAACATACAGGCACTGGGTGTCTTATTTAACAAGGCCAAACAAATCATGAAGGTGCTCATATAAAATGAAAATTTCAGAAACACACATGAGAAATCACATGATAGGTCATGGTTCAAATGCTCTATTTTTTCATTTTAGCTCTCATATAATAAGCACCTTGAGGATTTACTTGAAAAAATTAACAATTGCTAAACAAAACTACATCAAGCTGGTGTACACAAAATATATGCAGCCTAATACCTCCAGAACAGGATTTGGTGTGAAATCAGGCAGTAGAGCTTCCTGTTTGGCAGATGGTGCAAGGTCAAGCATCTTTACAAGGTTATCTGCAGCCTCTTGCTGCTGCTCATTCGGCTGCCATGAAGCTGGAAAACTGCTGAAAGATGGAAATTGAAATTCCCGGACATCCTCGGCAAAAGGAAGTACATTGAAGTAAAATGAATCAGGCTGCCCAGCAAACCAGAAAGCAATTCACTATGGTAACTAAACTAAAAACAACAAACAAAAGCAAGGTGCAGAGTTAAACAATGTGATGCTGAGGCACCAAAACATGTACTAAAACCTACAGTGCTGTCTTTCTCAGATATGTTGGGTGTCAAAACCCCCACAACAACACTCCCTTGTCCTTGTCTCCAGACACATCGCAAAATTGCAACCTTATTCATTTCCTTCATTGCTCTAGCTAAAGCAGAAACTGCAAGAGCAGCCCTTGCATTGCCTGGTTCAGGAATAAAGACGTTGACATCTTTCATGTAGTAGTGCCTTTTTATTACATGTATGTCAGGACAAAAGAAAAATATTAGACAGTTTTTATTTTAACCCACCAAACTATACAAAGCAGTGATTCTTTACCGCATTATGTTTGAAGCATCAGTAAATCCTAGAAGCTTCACGCTTTTTTCTGGTTTGAATTTGACAGCATCCCACTCAGCAGATGATATTGGAACAACTTGTGGTCCATATCTGTAACCCTTAATTCTTTGTTCTGGAGGAACAACCTTATTAGGATCTTCCACACTTTTGTACTCATAATCTACTTTGACTTCATGCGTCGCAAATCTGTCAGTTGGAGGCGCTTTATCAGAATATTTCTTCAGAGTGGGAAATTTCTCCTCTGAGGTTTTTTTGTAGACCCACACCTACTCACAGATAATATGAACATAATAAACCTCCAAGTCTATATTCTAAAAATGCAGCTTGCAATACTAGTATACACTAGAATTGAACATAAAAAAAAGAACTTCCCAAACATTGATCATGAGAAAGTTAAGTTGACAGAAACTGAATCAGATTAGGATTCAAACTGCAGACAACAAGAGCGAGCTAATGCCACATAGCCACTGAAATGGCATGATTTCTTTCATGTCCAATTTAGAGTAAGATTTTGACTCAACAAAAAAATACAGAATTGTCATGCAGCACAAAAGATAGCCATTGCCAGTAAAAGCAAAAGCCTGCGTAGCCACCTCTTTCACTCAAAAAAGGACTCTTACAGAGGTTAGTGGACTGCACCATGGGCCTCAAATGCCATGGATTCCAGGCATATTGGTGTTGAACACCGGGTGTAGCATGTGTCAGTGGTTTGTGGCAGGACAACGCAAAAAAAGCATCAGCCCAGTGTTTAATGAGTACTTCAATCAAATTCAAGCCTGTGGAGGTTTCAATGAGTTTGATCAATGTAGACACGAGGGAAAGACTCTGCCTCCAATTAGTAATTGTTTTTACAGAACTCACTTGGCTGCTAAATACATATAACCCTGATGAGGACAGAAACTACTATGTTAGCCTAAATGGGGTTGATACCTCTTGGTTTGGGTTAATTGCCTAGTTACTGCTGCTAGAGACACTGGCAATCATCCAGCTTCCCTTCCATGCTTCACTAACACCATAAAATTGTTACTGAGCCAGACTCTTCATAGCTAATATTAACCATTTAAGATGACTAGTTATTGTCTACTATGGTAAAGCTGTGCTGCATCCAACAATCAACACACACCATAAATGTAAATCAGAAACCTTGGACCTCTCATATGCTCCCATGGAGCTGAGAGGTTTAGATGACCCGGTTCAGTTGTAGACTTGATTAGTGAATCTCACAAAAATTTACTGAGAGGTGTAATAAGGGAACATTCACATCAGCTCAATCTAATACATCAAACATATTTAAAATGAAAAATGAACAAACAAAGAGAATATATTATAACATCCTAAAATATCTTTAATGATAAATCAAAGACTTCACCTTAATCTTCATCTTGGACCCAAGTTCAAGATCACCTCTGAATATTGTTACTGGAGATATATTTCGAGTTTTAACTGCACCTAACAATGCAGTTGGACCCTCAACATACACTGCCCTGGCAGATGTTTTCGCTGAAAAAAGATTCAGCAGTCGATCATTTTCAGCCATTATTCTTTGGTCTCCACCCCCGCATAATCTTCCCCTCACAATAACACTTTCCATTTTCATTCCATGTGCACTCATTTGAGCCGCAATAGTGTTGACTTGATCTTCCTTGGTCCCTTCACATGAATCTTTAATAGGGCACAGTGCATTTGTAATAAGACACAGACGCTTTTTTCCTTTGTTTGTTGCTTGATACTTCTTTATCAGCATATCCATTCCAACAACAATAGCATCAAGATCTATCTAAGTTAAGTACTAAATTATTAAGCACTGATAAGATTAACACCATACCATATTATTGGGACTAAACAAAAAGAATCAAGGCAGTCCTCTAATACAGATGCATGCACGTGTCATATGAGAACTGCACGCTCAAAAGACTTATTTTAAATATTTGTCCAGAGTTATCAAAGCTCACTTCATCCTCTATCTGAAAAGAAATTCCCTTGGAAGAGTTGAGAAAATAAAGAAAGTGACCCTTTCTATTGAGCTCAAAAGGCAATGCCAGGTAACAGGAGGTGAGCACTAATAACAAAAATGCAGTAATACACCTACACAGAGCATAAACTTCCAAAACGCAAGGCCAGGAAACAGAAGGTAAACACTAATAACAAAAATGCAGTAATACACCTGCACAGAGCATAAACTTCCAGAACAAGTAATATAGAAAAATCCAGTGGATACAATCTCCATCAAAGTTTCCTCGAGGGAGCTCTTGAAATGCATCAACAAGATCTCCATCAACAACTTTGATATTTCGTAAGACGACAACATGCTCGTACCCACCTACTTCTTTCGTCAGCTCATTGTCAGTCTCTAAGAATTTAAGAAGGGCAAAATTAAAAACCAGCATAAGCAGGAAATCGGTAAACCGAACCCTAACAATACAAAAAATAAAGCAGAAATCAGCAATCAACAGAGTATACGAAATTAATATACCTTGAGTCCCGAAAACAACAACTCCAACTTCATCGAATTTTCCATAAATCAACTGCGCATAAAAAACAGAGGAGAGATTATAAATAAGAAACAACAAAAGGACCATAACATACCAAAACTGGCAAAAATCTGTGATACCTTTTTCTGAATAAGCATGGAGCAAACTTTTTTAATTTCAGGAAGAGCACTGTACATTGTTGGACCGACATCGAGTAACAGCACCAATCCTTCCTGTTTCCATAACCAATAAATAAATTAACTAACTGTAATCTAAAACCCTGGCAAGGGAGGGGGGAAAGGTAAGTATCGATCAAGACTAGCGAGTAATGAGATGATTTACCTTGTTTCGAGCCATTAGAGAGTGGGAGAGAGCAAAAGCTTGCTGTAGAAGCTGAAAATTGAAGAGAAAGGAGTTAACCTTTTTTTTTAGTTTTGAAAATGGCTTGACGGTACTCGAGTTTGCTGGTTTTTTGCTTGCTTATTCCCGCCTCGGGTTGCCAAGGGGCAGGGACTGTGGGCCTGTGGCTGTGGATTGCTTTTGCATGCGGAAGAGAGAGGTGGGGTTTAGAAGCCCAAAATGATTTTAAGCCCTAATCTGATTAGCCCATTATTTTGACCAAAAAAATCTAATTAGCCCATCAAACAAAATATTGCCAAGCAACATCCAACCAAATCCAGGGATGACAACTTCATTCAAGCTCAATAAATACCAATCCAAACTGATCGAAATAAAAACAAAATATTTAAATCTGATCTTGGTTAGTCTGGGTTACAGTAAAACTCAAAGTCAAAAAATAAAATTTAGGTTGTATGGTGTCTAAACTCGACCCAAACTTGAACCTAACCTGAAATAAACAAGTAAGCTCAAAAAAAATTTAAGAAAAATTACATATAAAACAAGCTAATTATATATTAAATAATTCTAATTTATAATATTTAGTTTCGATTTATAGATACTTGATAGATACTTGAAATTTAAGTTTAGTTCGATATTGCGTTTTGGGTTTGGATTTAGATTTAAATAGTTATTTTAATTTTAAATTTAAATATAAATAATATAAAAACAGCATTCATAACCCAGACTAACCATGATTAGATTTAAATATTTTGTTTTAATATTGTTGGAAATTGTTGGAAATTGATTCTAATTTTTTTTTTGTGTAAACAATATTTTTAAAAAAATTTAATTTTTTAAAATTAATTTTTTAAAATTATTTTTAATGTGTTGATATTAAAAATAATTTTTTTATAATATAAATAATATTATTTTAATATATTTTTAAATAAAAACACTATAAAAAATAACCATTATCACGTGCGGCTGAGCTTTTCTAAATTCTAACAATATATATAATACAGGGTCCTTTCCTTTGAAAATATTCCCACTCACATAGCAATATGGTAAAGCACATTCAATGACATTGTCACCCACTGCAGGCATTGAGGGCAGGTTACTTGACCAGATAACAATAAGCACTTCAAAAGGCATGCTAGTAAAAAGGAGCGAAGAACACACTACACCTGTGCTAGGTAAAATGGTGAAGCAGGATCGAATATCCATCTCCAAAGACACATTTTAAATATCAATGACCAAATACGACGAGTACAATTTATAAAATCCATACCCAATACAGATTGATGAGAATAACAAACTTGGCTTAAATTCGGCTGCATTGGTCTGGGATGCAAGAAAGCTTTCAACATTGCAAAATATCCATTAACTAGGATATGCAATTGTTCAAGCTGGTGACTAAATTAGAAGTTACATTGCAATGGGAGAGATCACAACGAAACAACCATATGGTAAATGACGACCACAAGGGTTTGATGTACTTCCAACTTCAACTTCAACTTCTAGCAAGTCCAGCAGCATGATTTTAATGGATCAATCTTTTCTGAGTTCCGCGTATTCACGACGAATACCATCAGCATTTACGATGACAATTTCAAGTTTGTCTCCCTGCAAAACAAACATGATATGTTAAAGGGTATGGTAAATGAACTAATATGTGCTTGTATGGGTAAACCTAATAGCAGCCTGCCCCATCTTTTCCTTGTGTAGAAGTAATAATTCAGAGAGATGGGGAGAGAATCTTTCCCTGAGATACAGGATAAAATTTAAAGGGAAAGAGAGAAGGAAGGATTAATTTAAAGGGCAAAAGCTGAATAGGAAACAGAAATATACAGTGTATATATCCCTCTCAGTTGCAGATGCAAAAACATCTTTGACCACATCAATCGCTTCTGCCTCAGTAAGTGGAGTTACAGCATCCTGCAGAATCACAAGTTTTTTACATAACCAGATAAAAGATGAAACACCCCGGAACAAATGGATAAAGAAACAATGTTAGACAGGAGGACATACCTGCGCAGGTAATAAAAGTGGGCTGGGGGACTTCAATTGGTTATCCAGCACAGGTATGATGAGTTTAGCACCGGAACCTTGGGCACTATACCCAACCTTCTCATAGGAACCAACAGCATCGTAAGTGTAAACACAGCCCTTTCCTACAGTTTAAAATAAGAACAAGTCATTAACACTAATCAAAAGCTTAGAGCTGCACTATTGAATTGTATGGCTAACCTTCCTCGTCAAAGCCAACCAAAACATTGAAGGTATAATAAGGGAAGAAACGTTTGTAGTAGAGAGTGTTGGAGAGCAGTCGAGCCATGGCAGGGCAGCTCATCTGCTTGTTGTGTTGATGTTGATAGATCTGTTAAACAATTACGAAATTTTTTTTAGCTTCAGTGCCAACAAGAAACCAATTTCTTTTCCAACACAGCAAAAGGATTAAACCACAAAATCACAGATATTATGGAAGACACACTTCTAGATAGTTCTTTGTTACTTAAGAGTTTCAGCAGTACAAAATACCAACATTCTTCTTAATAGATATATTGTAGACAAATTACATTGCTCTCAATATCTCTCAAACAAGAACCTCTCCAACTCCTTCCATATGCAATCTTTACAATTTTCAATATGGATTCTAATCCTGAAAAGATTTGGGACCAAATCATCCTCCACACTCTCCAGAACAAACACTGAAAAATAACTAGCACTGTGGTAAAACTCACGAGTTTTCCTTAAAAAGAAAATTCTCAAGATGTAGCAAGACTTCACAAGAATAAAATCGAGTTGATTAAATAGAATTGACAAGTAATGTAACATTTTAGTTTTCATGAAACCTCACCAGGTGCTTGGCACCCAACACCTTTTGTAGGGCTTTGACATCAGCTTGAAACCCTGAGGAGGCCATCAAACATTTGTCTGCTCTGAGAGCAACAAAGCAAACAAGTTAATGTTATGGAGAGGGAAAAAAAAAGGAAAGAAACCTTCATTAACAAGCTGAGTAATGGATGCGAGTACTTGCAGATTATTGTAAAAATTGATTCAATAACAAATCAAGCTATCCAGTGAGCACTAAATTCCACTCTTTCACTTTCCCCAATGTGTACGCAGGCATTGGCGATCGAGTGTGCAAATACAAGTTCAAAGACAGATATCACTAATTTCATGTTTCTCCGATTTACATCATGTAATAAACTATTCAAATGGAGTCCTCGATGAATCAAATTCCATATTTGAACTGTTCTTACATTCATTTGATCCAAAGATGAAAAGAAGCTCGATTCTTACACGTGCCCTTGTGAGAGAGGGAATGTACGTAAAATCAGTTCATCCTTCTTTGAAAAAGGCACAAACTTTTTTTCAAAAGTTAGATCAAATTCACAGAGCAGTCTAGATCAGCGTCCAATTTTACAATAGGGTTGTTGACATTAGATAAAATTGAAAACCAAGTTATAAAAAGCCACAATTATCAATCAATTTCACTGAATGCAATCTAAATTTCCAATTGAAGAACAAAAAATAAAAATACCCAGCATAAAAAAAAAGCGAATAGCAAAAAAAGAGATTAAGAAGACATACAGTTTACAGATTTTGGAGTAATCGCGAGTGAGAATATTGTATCCGGTAGACATTCGAGTATCAGCAGCGACAACACAGTAATCAGCTCCAGCAATCGCAACACAAGTCCTTCAAAAACAAAACAAAAAACAATCAAAATAAATAAAATAAACACGTCACTCACTGAGAGAAAGAGGGAGAGGGTTACCCTCCATTAAAATCGTAGGGTTCAAATCTTGCTTGTTGCTTAGTCATGGTGTGACAGAGAGAGAGGGAGGTATTAGGGCTTGTAGAGGATTAAAGTCTTCAAAGGTGAGAGAGAGCTGAAAAGCTTTGGGTTTTGTTTGTTTTAGCTCCCTTGTTGGTTCTGTCTTGCAGCGTACTTCAAATGTTTTTACTCTCACCACTTTAACCTTCGGTTTCAACTTTCAATCCGGCCCGGAATTTGACTCCACTCAAGACCCACGTCACAAGTTAACTGTAGTAAGTGTTTGAAAACGGATTTACACTTATATTTTTAAAAATTTTATTTTTTTATTAAAAATTAATTTTTTTTATATTTTGAATCGTTTTAATATGTTAATCTTAAAAACAACTTTTAAAAAATAAAAAAAAATTATTTTAATATATTTTAACATTAAAAATATTTTAAAATGTAATCATAATCACACTTTCAAACAAGCTTTAAATATAAATAAAATAAAATTTATCTAAAATAATACCGTTTTGATTTTAAAACAAAATTAAATTAGTTTTTTATTGAGTTAAACCGTCGGGTGGATAAAATTACATAAAGTGAATTTCTTCCTGCGTTAATTTAAAACTTGATCATGACAAAGAATTAGATTGTTGATTCATTAAGTTAATCTGCCAAAATACATCAATTTTAATTACATTGTTTCCAAGTTTTTTTTTTAAATAACAATTATCACTGTGTGGCAAATGGGCAATGCATTTACAAATTATTTTAGTATAATTTACGCTTTTTATTTAATCTCTATGTTCTTAATCTCTGAAGTTTTTTTATTTGTCTTAAATATATTATTTCAAGAAAATCCATTACATGAAAAATTATTTCAACATATGATTGGGGTGGGAAAAATAGTTAGACAATATTTTACGATGCTTATTATATATTGATAATGTAATGTATGATTCTTTTAAAATATATTTTTTAATTAAAAATTATCAAATTTTTATATTAATACTATAAAACTATCTAAAAATTATTAATTTAATATATTTTTACATAAAAAAAAATTTAAAAATATTTTTAAAAATAGAAACTATTGTAGTGACAAATGGACACTCAATGTGTATCAAAAAAATAATTGTATTACTATGTTATTTTTTTAATTAAAATTATTAAAAATTCGGAATTACTGGAAGAATAGATGGACTGGTCTTCTGGTAATAAAAGGATCCTTGGCTTGATCTCAAATTCTTAGCCAAATATTGCAATATATATTGTCTTTATTTTATGATAATAAGAGTAGTGTATTAACTACAAATATCAATTAATTTTTTATACAAATATAAAATCCATATTTCACAACTAACGTTAATAGCATGCTTGTTGTGGGTGGACATGTAAGTCATGCCCTTATGACCTCGTCACACAGTTATGTGATTTTTATTATTTTATTTTGGATTAAAGGTGTCAAACCTTCCTAAATTATTTGTTAAGGTAGAATTAGTCTCCAAATAATTTTATTTTTATTTTATCATCAAACTAAAATAAAGAAACTATACTATTATCTAGTCTAATAATTTTTTTTATTAATCCATCCATCTGCAAACTTAAAATAATAGTAATATTTTTGTATGAAAAAACCCTTTTTTTTAGGCCCATGAAACTAACACTTAAATCTTTTTTATTTATTTTTTCAGGCAAGTGGTGTTTTTTTTATCAGGTCAGTTGTCGTGCCAATCAGACGAAATATGTCCTATCAAAAGTATAATATTATAGAATATTTAGAGTCTATTTATATTTGTGTTTTTGAAAAAAATAATTTTTTTATTTAAAAATAATTTATTTTAGTGTTTTATATATTTTTTATGCTAAAGTCAAAAATAATTTTAATATATTTTTAAATAAAAAATCTTTAAAAAACAATTGTCTTCTTAATCAAACACGCACGCACGCACTTGTTTGTGATCAAAGAGAGAAAAGGCTCGGGCTAGAAATAATTGAATCAGAGTGAGAGCTTAAATAAGGGAAGCCCACTAACTAAACGGGGCCGTTTTTTGTCCATTCTTCTTTTAAAGTGGATATCCAGCAGCTCTGGGGGTGCATGTAGAGTTCAAGATGATGGGCTTGGACCAGTACTTTTTAAAAGTCAGGCCTGTATAGGTTCTTTTCAAAAAAAAATAGGGTAAATATTTTTATTTCTTTCCGATATTATACCACTCTTGAGATTTTTATTTATTTCAATTTGAATTCAATAATCAAGATTTTTATAAGATAAATCATAATATTGAAAAATTAAAGAAGCACTTACTCTTTACAAACATTTGCGCCCACGCATGAGACGTCAAAATGGAAATTAAATATTTTGCCATCACCTTTCCCTTAAATAATTAAATGCAAACATTATTATGATTGGTGATGAAATATTAATATATTCATCACCTTTTCTTTAATTAAAGTTTCATTTATTTGCATCATCACGCACATGAAATTTGAATAATTTCAAAGTTGTTGCAAAAGTCAATGACATTTTAAGATAGGATGAGATTTAAGCTTTAATAATAATATATATAAAAAAAAAGACTAAGCTTTTCTAGTTTTTTTACCCTGCATTGCACCTTGTTATAGTCCAATGACATCTTTATCCTTCATTACATCAAACAAACAGCCTTTCAACGGGGTAAGATGGTATCTTTAAGGGGGATTTATTTGGTATTATACTATTAATTGAAGGTGTAATGATTTATTAACTTTTTTTATATAGAATTAAATTACATGAATAACCTTGAGATGTTAACACAAAAATAAATGATGAGACGGTCTTTTGTGTCATTTCATGTTTTTTTCAAAATACAATTACTTTATTGCCATTCAAGTAAAAATAAATAAATAAGGGGTCAAAGGTTTTTTTTTTGTATCTTCTTCATAATTTTTCTATTATAATCTATTTGAGTTAGGGGCAAATCAATATTTTAACATATAATAGTAATAATAAAAAAGAAAAAGTTGTTGTACATGCTAGCGAGTGAATATTACCTGTGTTTTTTGGGCGACGCGTAGTGACAGTGAGATTAATGGGGTGACACATGTATCCCAATTCACGGTGGTTAGGCGCCAATAGATTTTTTTCCTTCTTCCCCTCTTTTCTCTCTCCTCTCATTGAAATTCATCATTGCCAGCCAAATTTCAAAGTTGTCCTCTCATTTAGTTTTTCTTTCAATTGTGATTATTTTTCTTTCGATTGATATTTATTTGTTTTGAATTTTTTTTCAATCTCATCCATTTCTATTTGGTTTTATTTAATTTTTATATCAAATACTTCTTTTGATTCATGTTTCTTTTATAATTTTCTTGATTTGTTCATTTTTTCAATTTTATTCCTAAACATTTTATTTTATTTATTTTTCTATTCAATTTTGGTCATCATTCTTTTAATTACTTTTCTTTTATCTTTTTCCTAGTTTGTTTTTTTTTTCAATTTTCTTCCTCGACATTTGATTTCATTTAGTATTTTTATCCAATTTTGGTCCCTATTCTTTTAGTTGTTTTTTTTCTTTTTCTTATTTTTTTTTTCCAATTTTGTCCATCAACATTTCATTTCATTTATTTTTTATCTAATTTTGATACTTCTTCTTTTAATTGTATTTTTTTTTATTTTATTTTATTTTATGGAGTTATCCCAAGTCGCAAGTTAGCCAAGTTAACATTGGTTTTTTCTATTTTTTTTAATTTTATCCCTTAATATCAGGCTATTGAGTATTAAGCTTTCTTATGTTTTTTCTTTCTATAAGGTTATTCTGGGTCGCGAGTTAGTCAAGTTATACTAAGGTTACTTAAGTTTTTTTTTCAATATTCTTTTTTTTAACTTTGATCTTTTTTTTCTAGGTTATTTTTTTTAAAATTAAATTTTTAATCCTGATCTCATGCTGACTTGAGTTTCCTGCATCACAAGCTAGTGAAGTTAAGTCAGGATGCATGACTCAGGGTTTTTTTTTTTTTTTTTTAATTTAGCTTTTATCCTTTTTTCTAGTTAATTTTTTTTTAAAATAATTTTTTAAACCCCGATCTTTTGTTGTGAGTGGTGGGTTAGTAGAGTTAACCCAGGTTAACTCAAATTTTTTTATTCAATGTTTTTTTTTATTTGAATTTTTTTAATTTTATCATCTAAAATTAGATTAGTCTACCTTAAGTTTTATAGTTTTTTTCTGCTTTTCATTCTATAAGATATCTTGATTTCATATTCTATATGTTCATCAAGCTAACCTGGACTTGAAAAATCCATCATCATCCTTCTTTTCATCATAGAACGAGGACATTATTGCTCCTGCGAGATGTTTGAATTTACACAATTATTACTCCTAGGTTTCTGAAAAATGTTAAAACACTTTTGCACTTTATTATAAAACTATCCACAATTTTAAAGGGAACACGCCAGTTATACAAGCAAACACACAGAGACTAAATACACACCAGTTGCCCTGCATATGAACTAATTTGTGCTAAACAAAGTTTAGACTTGTATAGAAATTAATGTTCGTGCATCTTCATGAACGTGCATTTTCAATGAGCAACTGAACAATTTCAGTAAACAAAATGATCATTAGATGCTTTAAATGATAATTTAGTTTCCGTTGAAAAAATATTTCCTTGGCCCATTTAATTTGTGATAGACTAGTTCAATTGGTTAATTTTAAAGGAAAAGTTATTCCATGCAGTGGAGATTCATTGTCGTTTAAGGGGTATTTTCACTAATTAGCCTATTCAAATTCTTCATGTGTGAATAGAGCAGGCTGACAAATAACACGACTGAACACGTATGAACTTGTTTATCAGGATCAAGATAAGAGCCCTCAATCGGTTCTTTCCTGGGGAACAAGATAGAGAGAGGAGATTATTTTGCTTACTTTTTTCATGTTTTCTTAATCAACTTTTTGGAGGGCTTATTTGGCTTATAGCACTAATGAAGGATTTAGATGCTATATTAATTTAAGTTCAAAGGATCTTTTTTATTGAAGACTTGAACACTATTGAATTTATTGATGGCCAGAATGGTTTTTTCCTGCTGCCAAACGCCAAACCAACAAGAAATACCTTTAAATAAATTACACAGTCTGTTAGGCCTATTCGTTAATTAAATTCTGAAAATTTAAAATATATGTGGTCCTTGTTCTTGCTTGATTCCTCTTTGTGCACCAGGAAAAGTAACTTGTTCTTGCTTGATTCCTCTCTGTGAACCAGGAAAAGTACTTCATTTTGGCTATTGCGTCTTCAATTTTGATGAGGGGGACGTAAGGCTGCAAAGTGGCATAAAGATCATATGATCACTAGGAAGCCAACGGATGCAAATCAATGGAAACATGCAAATCAAGTTTGTGTGGCTAGTCAAGGACAAAACACAAGCTCATGCATGTTGCTTTCTGTCTGGATCTGGGCATCTTTTTTGGCACTAAACTGCCCAACAAACAGCAAAATCCACATCCAGACCTTTCATATAATATGGTTACTGTATTATTCTCAGCTTTTGTCGAGTTTCTTTGTTTATTTAGTTTGAAAATGAGGCAGCCATGTTACTAATTGATTGAAGACACCTCATTGTTTTGATATGGCTTTCATACGGTGATGCCAAAATTTAATATAAAAAAATAATAAAAATATATTATTTTAATATGTTTTTATAAATAATATTTTAAAAAATAATAACCTCCCGTATTCATTCGATTATTAAATTCAAGAAAATAATACAAGAAAATTCAGCGGGCATAAATGATGGGGTTGGAGATGCAAGGCATCCTAACTTGGGACTCAAACACATGTACATGTCTTACTGCCCGGAGAAATCCTAAACCTAACTGACTACCTCTTCTATTATTAAATTGATTGGTTGCTTAGATAACAATTAAATAGAAAATCAAAATATTATCTTTTAAGTATATATTAATTTCTGCTGTATAATAATTGTGTTCTATCTAAACGACAAACTTAATTAGTACAGCCGCCTGATGTTTCTAAATTACTTTCTGAATGCTCAAAGCCTGTTTAAGTAATTAATATCCCTTCCCCCGGCAGCAAAAGGTCTTTTTTTTAATGTAATTATTTTCCCCATTTTTTGGAGAATGACGGGTAAGAGTCTTCGAATTCTGATTGAATTTGGAGCAAGATTTTTCTTGTAATTAAATTAAAGGAAAAAATTGTTCCAGTATCAACCGATGCCATTGCTGCATGTTTTTGAATTCTGCTGACTGAAATGATTTTGAACTTGAAGAGACAAAGGCAAAAGAAAGGATAATCAAGATAAAAGCACACTAAAATGTACAGAATATTTATTTTTTTCAACACAATATGTACCTGTATTCATCATATGAACATATATACATGCCAATTCTTACGATTACCTTGCAGTCGTAACAGCGTCCTTAGAAACACAACCATCAAGACTTGAAAAGCACAACCACCGTCCCCCACCACTCTCCATGGCTTCACAAATATTTACAATATGGGGTGAGCAGGAGATGGGAGGGAGGGAGAGAAACAAGTAGTATACAGCAGAATGGCAAATTCAAACTTTACATGCTTGCCATTTCTACAATATCTAATAAACCTTGCTGATTAACCAGCAGAAATACAAAGAAACCTGTCTCTCAGGAACTCCTCCCTCCTTTCCTGATAAACCTTTTCTATGAATCCCTCTATTTTCTTCTCCAATTCGTTATCATATTCTTCATGATCTTCACTATCTTGATCACCTTCTGCATCATTGACATCATCATCTTCACTATCTTGATCACCTTCTGCATCATTAATATCATCATCTTCATTTTCTTCAACATATCGATCAGAAACATGATAGTTATCATCATAGCCATCAAAAGTACTATAGCTCTGATCATCATCCTCATCATCAGTACTGCCAGTGCTGCCACAAACTTCGACTTCTTGTATTGTTTCGTCCATTTTATACACTGAAGGTGGGGGGATAGAAGAAAACGACTCCTCCAAATCTTCAACAGATGACTTAGGTCTTCCTACAAAGATGGTGATAATGATAAAATGGAACACGAAAAACAAAGTTAGAAAGCTAGGTTTTGCCACGATGATGAAGTTATAGGGAGAGAAATGAAGCTGGTTTTTTTGCTTGGAGATTGAGAGTAGCAAAGAGAAGAGGAAACATATGAGAGGAGGTACTCTAACTGTCTCCATGCTCAAGTGGGTTCTCTACTTCGATGTTCTATCTATCTCTTACTCTCGCTGTGTAGAGCAGTCTCTCAAGTGGCACTTCATATAGTCCTCTCGACAAAGCTTGTTAACTAAACTATAGTAGAGGTTTTACGAAGAAACTGCCTAAAGTCTAAAATAGACGAAAAAGAGGTTAGTAAATTACAAATGATGACATCATTTTTTTTATCACCTTTGCATGTCATTGTGTAGACAATGATGTGTTTTTTCTAAGTTCACAAGTTAGGCATTGCTTTTAGGGTAATGTCCAGGAAATTGCTCGGCCTTGCATATTGCTTGACTCTCAAGAGAACCATATAAGATATTTAAAAACATTTTAACAAAAACAAAAGACAAAGAAAGTGATGTTTTACTGCAGCAAACCAAATTAAGGAAGATTTTTTCAGCAGTGGGTGCCAGAAGATAATTTAACAAATACAAGAGTGTAAGAACTTTTTTTTAAAAAAAGGTCCCGATAAGAATAAAAGTTGTTGACTCGACGTATGATTTATAATTAATGAGCCCAAGTCTTTGTCAATTTTGCATGTCACTAAGCTTCCCCGAGAGCTGGGGATGGAGGGAGGGGGCTCAATATTTCCAGAACGTATATTTTATTACATCTTGAACATTTGTTTCATTAATTAATTTGATGGTCATATACTTTTTCAACTTAGCCTACCATATATTAAGACAAGTTTACGTTTAATATAGCTTTTAACCAAGACCGAGCTTGTGACCAGTAGTATAGTGATCTTGGAAGAATATATTTGTATTGGCTTACTGCTTGGTTTTTTTAGCTTTAATTTTTTTTTATATTATTAAATAAAAAATAATTTTAGAAAAAAACATAATTATTAAAAATTAAATTTTATATTTTATTTTATATAATGTTATTACGGTATCAAAAAAAATCTCAATATTAAATAAATATTTAATTTTACAAATATCTATTTTTATTATATAATTAAATAAAAATAAAAAATAAAATTATTAAACTCAGAGTTTATAATGTTAATTGCAGGTTTGATGATTAACTACTATGTTAATTCTAATTAATCTAATATATTATTAATTTAATATTTTTTTTAAAAAGATATCATTTAAAAATTAAACCAGTTCTTACCTCTCATTTCTTTTACTCACCAAGACCGACTTGCACCGGAACAACTCCAAGAGTATGAAAAGAAGATTTCAGATTTAACTTTCTAAATTGAGTTTAATAACATTGTAAATATACATATATATATATATATATAAGCATTTTTAGAAAAAACAAAAAACCTTTAATCCCACTGCAGCACAGCACGGGGAATTATCTGCTTTTGCTCCATAACATGGTTAAAAACCCAAAATCGACTCCGGACTTTCAGCTTTTAACTGCTTTTGAACTGTTACCAAACAGTTTTTTTCATTAGCTTTTAGTGCAAAAGCTCCATAAATAAAGGAAAAAAGGACCATGGTGCCTAACATGCTCTAGGTTCTAGGTCTACTTAATTCACCTAAGGCAAATATTGTTCAAGCCAGACTGGTTTCCAATTCAAATGTCTTTACAACCATACTCTACTCGTAACAAATCAAAGAAGCCTACTTTAGATTAGCCCTAGTAATCAGATATCCTGTCTGATCCCAGCCAAAAAGTATGTCATTCCTAACATCCTAGTTATTCCAGAAGAAATATTCAATAAAGCATACAGAGAATTTGATAAGAGGAGCAACTCAGACTCCAGGATGACCAACCAATATAGTCAGTAAGAGATGCTTGACTAGGGCTCCTGAAGTTAACCTTCTGGCAATGATATGTTGATATCAGTTCCGGAGTTTCTCACATCCTGCATGGAGTGCATGGTGGCCCAGTTTTCTCTTTGGAAGGGAGAGGAATTTTGCTGCCCCTGTGGTGTACCCGCACTTTCCTCTCTCTCTGCGATAGGAGCAGGTATGGCTGGGGCCGGTGCAAAAGTTGCTGGTATTGAGTCAATCTTCGGCTTCTTTGGTTTTTGTTCTTGATGATTTCCTGGCAGGAAACTGCCTACCACAACCTGAGACCAAGACATTAAAGCAAGCATTTCAAGTCTTGATTCATTTCAACTTCTGATGTAGGGATATGCATTAAACACCATGCGCAGGAAGCTGCATGTCTATTTGTGTATAGTTTAAATTCATACCACATGCACCCACTTCTATTTATACTCGTGCAAAACCAGTGAACAGATTAGTATCTATTTTGGCGCTTGACATTTGAATTCCAGTTGTGGAATTAGTGGTCATCAAAGCCCTAACCACTTCTTAGTTACCTCACCCATCGTGGGTACTGTAAGGGGGAGCAAAGTGGAGTTCTCCTCTAATAGCAAATGAATAAAAAGAGCTTACCTGCACAGGACTAGCAGCGACTAGAAGTCCAGCAACGCTTCCCCCCACAACACGACCGTCGGGGCTTGCCAAAGAGACACTCATCCCTCCTGATCTGCTCCTTGTTCCTTGAATCTCGGTAGGCATAAATGATCCAGACAATGAAAGTATTTCAAAGCGACCCTATAAAATATAGAGGAGATTAAAAACTCTACACAGTAACTGAACCTAATGCAATGATTTCACTTTTAAAAAAAAAAATTAAAAGAAAAACCAATTGAATTTCCAAATACAGTTGTTTTACATTCCACTCACAGTAAAAAAGCTCAACCAAAAACTTGTTCTAATTCATTAATTAACCCAGGTTGAATCCATGTAGTATTTAGACTCTTGATGAATATCTGTCATTAGTACTTTATGTTTTAGCATTTGGAGAGTTGGCTTATGCTTCTGTAAACATAAGACCTTGGTCTTATTTTTATCTGAGCCAAGTGATTAGAGAAAACACTGATGCTGTGTGTGGTTTGGAGAAAGTTGTATTGTGTGGGGGTTAGTTTCAGCTAATAAGTTTTGTGAATTTTAAATAAATGTATGTGCACTAATTGTGCAAGGTCTCAATTAATTGATTAAAACCAACACTTAGACAAGCAAGATAGAAGTCAATACAAATGAAAATAGTTACCAAATTTCTGTTATTTCAACAAAATTGACCATCCAGCATCTATCAACTGTCAGAGAACGTCTTGATTTCAAAATAATTTAAGAATATGCCTATGTTCAACAAGGTCCATTCTCCGGTGCAGCAATGAAAGACTACCACAAAAGTGCATTGATAGGTTACCCAAAGGAATGGCCTTTGAAGCCTGCTCCATATTGGACATTGTATTATCAGAAAAGTCTAATGAACCTAAACTCGATTTCCCCAATATATAAATATACACACACACACAAAACCTTTTTACATTATAGGATTTTCTGAGCTTATAAGTTTCCAATGAATTATGAAAGATACCTTCTAACTAATCGAAACTAGTGCTGGTCCGATCAAAGTTTCAAAGTTTACAAAATCAAATAAATTCTAAGATTTCCCAGCTTGCTAGCACCACTTAACCAAGAAAGAAATAAATTTGCAGAAATGCTGGCCTCATCATCCCTTTAATCCTCTAAGACATCCGATACTTTCACAAAATCAAGCCCATGCAAATGTAAACTACTATGCTAGTCCACTATAAAGAAAGGTATAAATAACAAAACATGTTAAATTCTTAGAATTAGAAGATGCATTCATCTAGTTGTAAAGTTAACATGAGTTATTTAGGAGTTGGGATGGAATGGGAGGAGGACAGACCTCGTATGTCAAAGTACCCCCAGAAGAATCAGGTTGACGAAGTGTGACGTTTGAAATTACTCCATTAGCTGATAGGATGCAAATGGCACGAGGCCCTTGTTGTGAAAATGATATCACCTTCATGGTAACGTCCTTGAACCAAAAATAATTACAAGTGAAGTGGTCTTTAAACAACCAAAGAAGATCACAAGGGCAGCGAAACAGAACAATCATGTAGAAGTTAATTTGCAATTAGTACATCAATATGTATATTAAATCTCAAGCCTTTTGATATGCTATAAGGATTTATATTTTTTTCTAAAGCTTCTAAGCATTTTACTTGATTCTGATGCTGCTGCAAGTTTTTTTTTTTTTTTTAAGTTGAAAATATCAAAATTACACAAATTTTATTAATCTTTCATAAAATCAAATTAAATACACAAGTATTATTCTTAAACAAAGTTTTGAATGTCAAAAAAATTCTTTTATAACACAAATTGATCACTATAGAAATATCTAATTGATAAAATTGGATGTTCAATTTTTTTAAAATATGAGTATTATTCTTAAACAAAGCTTTTAATGTCAAAATCTTTTATAATACAAAGTGGTCACTCTAGAATATATCCAATTACTAAAAATCAGGTCTTTAAATTAGAATTATTTATAATACAACTTGTTCGCAATAGAATACATCCAATTAGTAAAATCACATGTTCAAATATATGCAGAAATTTTAAAAACTGACAGCAACACTGAGATAATCAGCTAGTTTTACTACAACTCAATTCCATCCATAACTAATCTAATGAGTGAGCAAAAGTAATTTTGGCGAGCATTTCAAAAAATGCCAGTGAAGACAAAAAAAACAATTAGCCATCACTCAACAGAACAACTTGCAAAAGAGGAAAGGCACATGAATGGAATCCAAATGTAGCAAAACTGGTTCTTAATCCTTTCAATTATCTGTCACGATTTCCCTGAATGCTAATATATCCTTCAGAGACGTTTTAGAAAAGTTATATTGAAATGCCATGTGAAAAATTGGATAGCAGACTTCCAAGCAGAATGAATTACTATGAAGTATTATCCATCATTACAATTACTATAAAAAGAAGCCTAATTGATCAAGAAGAACATTTTGTATGCATGTACCGAAAAAGATGATCTGGATTAAGGAAAAAAACTGCCTAAATGAAAAAAATGTACTACGTGATCTAACAGTCAGGAATTAGGATAAAAACATTTGTCATTATTAGAAGCCATTTATGCTGCATGTTTTCTGAACTGATTACCAAACGTATAGATTTAAATTCACAAACCAGATACAAATGAAAATTGAAAGTGCAAACATTTTTATATCAGCATAATCCAAATGAAGTTAACATTATCTTTCTTTGGTCAAGCATACCTCGCCAGCATTAACAGTGATGACATGGGGTGTAAAATTTGTGCCAACAGAATTAGCAGCCCATTCACCTAAAAAATGACAATCAATACACCAGTGAATTCAAAATAATGTCAGTAACTTTCTTAACAGACACTTTAGCCTTTTTTCCAAAAGCATACGTTCAATTTTCTTTCATTTATTACTGCTTAGCATCGTGTATCTCAACAAGCATATTAACCTACTTTTTTAACACAAGGAAAATGAAAGATAAGGGAAACATACAGCAATATATAATGTTCAAGTCAGATAAATTAAAGGAAACAGCTTTCAGACAGAGCTTAGTGCAATTCTTAGCAAGCCTCACATATTATTTTTTACATCTCAAACATTAAAAATCTTCCCGCTGTCAAGTCAATCTCATGAAGAGAGGCTTAAGCAACTTACAAAATCTCAGATTGATTATCATTGTGGCTGAAGCAAAATGACATTGCATTGAAAACTTACCACAAGGTAAAAAATTCCATAGTTCGATAATTGAATATTGTATTATAAACAACATTTCACGAGTTTATACCATCTCATAAAGTGAAAATTTATGTGGGTCAAATGTACAGACAAATGGAAGGATGTGGTGCATCACAGCTCAGAATTCAGAAAGTTTGCTGTAAAACACCTGTCAAAGCTGGAGTACAGGGCTTCAATTCCCCAAGCTCCAGGCAAACTAGAGTTCCAACCACCTATTAGCACCTAGGAAGCATTGGAATATTATACAGGAGTAAAGTCTGACAGGCAACTTCATCAGTGATAAGATCATAAGAGGGTAAGAAGGAATTCACAAGTGTCGAGTAAGAAGGCTTGACTCTAAGAGAGGCAAGTTCGATGTGCATCACAAGGATATTCTGTTGCTTTAGGCAAGCATTAGAAGAGAAGAATCAGTGCCATAAAAAGGATTTAAAGCTCAAAAACCTAAGAACGAGACAGTTTTCTCAATTGAATCATGATGTCCAAGGAAGGACAGGGACATAAATTTTTCATCAATATTTTCTAATGTAGTCACTGTAACTAAAGACGCTGCCGATGAAGTATCATTCTGTTTCTGTCATGAGAGCATATTGTTCAATCCTCACTAAAAAAAGCAAGGAATATTCTCACTCTCATGCCAACCCACAAAAGCCCACCTTGTTATTTTCAGAACCAGCACTATATAATTCCAAATCTAAACAAAAGCATCTCACAGAATGGTCCCACGTGTGTAATCAAGGGGTAAGTTCACATTAAGGAATCTTTGGAATTTGAGGGGCCTGAGTTCTTCAAATCAATCAAGACAATAATTCAAAAACCTCAATTCCACTACTAAAAAACAAGTTTGAAGACCAGTTCACTATAACAAAAGGAAAAGACTAGTCAATCCTTAAAACAAAATCAAAATCATTGTTATTCATACGGTTCTGATAACGTAACAAACTCAATCCTAAGGAACTGGGCTTCAAAAGGGTAAAACATACCTAAATTCTCCATTCCCATTTTCTTGTATTTCTTTTTCTCATAACTACCAGGCCACACTTTCCCCGGCTTTCCAGCAGAGTAGTCTCCACCAGTATGCGGGGCCGAAGCAGAAATTGGCATCGGTGATAATGCCCTAGCGACCGCCCCATCCGGTCCATATTTCCTTGGCCTCCCTCTTTTCTTCTTTTCTGCAGTTCCTCCGATCAATCCTGCACCAACTGGTGGCACCTCTACGGCTGGTGGTGACACTACAATCTGACCAGGATTTTCTGTCCTTGGCGCCATATGATAGGTTGATGGAGCTTCTGCTCCTATCACTGTCACCCCTGAACTTAATCCTTCTCTTCCCTCCATGCATAAACTGTAAATTATTCAAAAATCACTACACCTAACAATACTATTTTCCAGATTCTGCAACACAGAAAAATTAGGACGAAAATAAAATGTTAACAGAAAATAAATTACTACAAAAAAAATCTCAGTAAAAAATTAGCATTTTAACTCCAAATTACCAAACCTAAAAAAACCCAAGATCAAAATCTAAAGAAGGAAAAAAAAAACAGAAGATAATTTTTTTTAAAAAAAAAACAGCGAATATCTAACAGAACCTCAACATTTTGCTTTAATCTTCAGAGATCAAAACCACAAACTTTCACATAAGAGCAAATGAACTGTTAAACTCTACAACTTTAAAAAAAATGTCAATGCAAAAAAAAAAATGTTAAAAGATCATCATGACCTACAACAGCAACTTCAAGACTTTAAGAAGATACTCTCCAGAAACTGTAGCGTCTCTCTCTCGGTCCCTTTCACATTCGCTTAGCTTCTTCAAATAGTACCGGCACTTTCGAGTTTTCTCTCAGCAAAACACTAAAGAACAAAAGAATAAGAAAAGAAAGAGAAGGAACTGTTTGTTTCCTGAGAAAAACCTTTCTCGAGAAAACAATCTACCCTTGTCGGAAAAATAAACAGCTTGACTTGCCGGTCTGAACAGAACCAGAAAACCCAAAAAAAGGAAGGTAAATAAAAAAA